>NC_055686.1:27307886-28002886 GCF_017639745.1 Melanotaenia boesemani
TCGCTCTTACAGTCTCTTATGTCGACTTCTCCTTACCACTGCCACTCAAAACCAGAGAACAATATAATGTATGGTATTTAAACATGTTAACTGTATTAAATATAACTTTTATGTTGTAATAATCTGAGGTGTAAAAATACATCGATCTACACTAATACATCAATTCAATGAAAAGTATCAATAGCTAGATGCAAACTAAAAATATCAAACATTGATACAGTAATAATTTGTTAGATATGCTTAAAAAGAACATGTAAAAGTGCTTACATTGGCTTTGTTCAAACAACCAAAAATTATTATAATTTCTGAAGAAAATTTCTATAACCAAATGTAAGACAAGGCAGGGCAGGTCTATTTATAGCACATTTAATGTACTAAAACAAAGGAAGACCTGCAGTTTTCTGGGAGTTTATTCCACATGTGAGGAGCATGAAAACTGAATGCTTAGTCCTGACTCTGGGAACAGAAACTAGATTTGACCCTGACTACCAGAAGGATCTGACTGGTTCATAACGAACCACAAGATCTTCCGTATATCCTGGTCTTAAACCATTCAATGGTTTGTAAACTAAGCAGGATTTTGAAGTCTGTAAAGCCAGTGTAAAGATCTGAGGACTGAAAAGACATGATCCACTTTCTTGGTCTTAGCGAGGACCCGTGCAGCAGCGTTCTGAACTAACTGCTGATGGACTGTTTAGGGAGACCTGTGAGGACAGTGTTACCGTAGTCCATTCTACTGAATATAAATGCATGGACAAGTTTTTTTTAAATCCTACTGAGACATCAACCCTTTAATCAACATGCTTTTGAGTGATAAAAGACTGACTTCACAACTGTCTTAATGTGACTGCTGAAATTCAGGTCTGAGTCCATGATTACTCCCAGATTTCTGGTTTTGGTGTTGGTTTTTAAGTTTTCAGAAAAGGCAAAAGACGAATTATTTAGGATAATTGTAGTTTTCTCCCTCCATTTTCTTTGTTTTAGGAGCAAAATAAAGAACAACAAGAACAACAATAACAATAACTAACTAAGTAACTAACTTAATAAATAAATAAATACAGTTTTATTGAGGCTTGGTGGCAGATTTTTATAATTGCAGAGGAAGGACTTAAAGGCTGAGCTCAGGCAAAAGCAAAATGTTTATTTAACACAAAAGTATTGTAGACGAAGGCGAAGTTCAAGTAAAGTTTAAAGCTGCAGAATTTGAGGGTTTCAAAAGGGACATGTGTGCAATAATCCCGTTAGGCGCAGCTGTACTGAGGGAGGAGAAACCGAGCAATACCATAAATTGCATAGAAAGCCAGAGAGACAGTATGCCGCCCACTGAAGCATGCGAGGACTCCGGTTCTTTAAATACAGATGGTTTTCTTTATTGGCTTCTGATTAGCACTGCTAGCATCAGACCGTCACCACCGTAGAACTAAAAACATGAAATAAACAACGAGTTTACAAACATACAGAGTGTAGAACAACAAATGAAGGTTACAAAAGCTCCGAATGGGAGGGGATTGGTTAAACTTAGTCTTGCTTGACAATATAGTTAACATGTCCGCTAGCCCTTGGTCTCTCTGAGCTTACAGAATAGCATTCTGGTTAAAGGTAAGTAAACAGGAAGTCACCATGAGCTAATGTTAGCACAGTAATGAGATAAAGTGTGACATCTAGTGGACAAAAGCTGTCACAGCATTTACAGACAGGGCATGGCAGTTTTAGTTGAACGTTGTTTTTCTTACAGTGGAGACGTGCAAGACCACGCTCTGTAAATTAGCGCATACTTTTTTGTTTTGAAGTTTAGTTTAAAGGCTCCCATATGAACGATGGACGGATTTTACCAGTACCCTGTTTTCTTTGGGTGCCACAAGGATCTCAGAGAGCAGACGAAGAAAGTGGAAAGATATTTCCGTGTCCGTCGGCGATCAGGCGGAGGAGACAGCGGTCCTCTGACAACCGTGGCTGAAAACGTCTACAGCATAACTTTCAGAAATCAGAAAGGTAGAGCAAAGAAACGCGAAATTATCAGCACCTGTTCGAATCTTATTTGTATTATTTCCTGACATGAACATCTTCTGCGCACAAAGTGGGTTAATAATTCTTCTATTAAAGAATGCCCCCGAAATAATAATATTATTAATAATAATAATAATAATAATAATAATATAATAGTAGTAGTTAGTAGTAGTAGTAGTATATCCACGTTTTATTTATTTATTTTTTAGAAGGTTTTTTGTGATTTTTATTCATTAATTTTATTTGTTTTCAACTATCGAATATGCCTACACTCTATTTGGTACTTATGTAAATACAAACAGGACATTTACATGGAAAGTGAAACTTAACTTTAAACAGCCTATCTGGTGTTGTGCCAAATAGTTATTCCTGATAGGAAATGTATCCCCTGTACGCGCAGCGCGCTCTCGTTCAGTATCGCTTACCGTCCTTTGTACGCTGGATTTCACCACGTAAAAAGATAAAAAGAACAGTGTGCAGGTAACTTTAGTTCTTGTTTGTTGTAGTGCCAGTGAGGTTTTGCTTCGTCTCTTTTAGCTTTTAGCACAATGCATTCTCAGTTTTTTTTTCTGTACGTAGGCCTTAAACTATTCATTTCAAAGAAGTTCAAACACAATGTGAAAAAAGCAATCATGACTAAGTTCCCTCAAAGATCACAGATTTCATATCGTCATGTAGCTATGTCATGACGTTGATTGCATAAATACTCAGAAGAAATTAGGTCAAATAACACGCTGTAAGAAGTGTAGAATGCAACGGAGTCTGGCAGACTGAGAAATACTGTCTTCCAAAAGCTGTACACCCCACAGAACTTTTGTAAATTAAGACAAACCTTTCTTACATTTACTGCAGTAAGAAGGCATAATCTGGTCAGTAGAGTTGGTCATTGGGGTGTATTTAAAGTGTCAATAATACACTTTCTGAACTGCCATATTAGCTACACCTCTAGCTACTGTTTTTCAGAATCACCTGCTGAGACTATTTTAAAGCTACAAGAAGCATTTATTCAGCTCAGTCTTAATTCTTTAAGATTTTTTTTCTGTATAACATAAGGTTGTAAATGTTCTGTTTTAGATCAGCAGGAAGTACTTAGGAGAACCGAGCATGTTTTGGACCTCGCGGGTGTTCGTCTTGTGCTCACTGTCCGGGACAGCCTGGAGCCTCCCACCTCCACCCACACCACTAACTCCACACCTGCAGCAGAGGTTAGCACATTTCACTAATTCTGTAACATTTTCTAATTTGATATATTTTAGTAATTAAAAACCAGTAAATGTTAACATTAAGGTGTGTTTTTAATACAGAACCCTCAATCCACTCCTGCTTCATCTGCTCCTCCAAGTGGTGAAGAGGATGAACCACAACTTGATAATTATGTGTCTTATTACATGAAGGAAAGTGAAAACACAGAGACAGACCTGAACAAAGACTTCACCTCTGTGTGCTGTTCTCAGCCTCACCCAGCAGAAGGGAACGCTTTAGCCATGAGCCAAACTCAGCCTGGCGCTGTAGCTGAAGTTAGTGACTGGAAAACTGACAAGGATGAGCTTTTTGATGGCGACTCATGCCAACGTGAGGATGATCCAGATACACGCAAAGAGTTTTTTGATGCAGAAGACATGTCAGGTTTCATTGAGAATATGTCACCTTTAAGTTTGAGTGAAGGAAACACAGTAGTAGCCAGCTACAGCCTTAGTGATGGGCTCCAGGTGGTGGTGTGTGAGGGTGACATCACCAGTCTGGATGCTGACGTCCTGGTGAATGCTGCTAATGAGGATTTGGACCACAGTGAAGGGGTTGCTGCTGCGCTGAGTCAAGCAGGTGGTCCTGATGTGCAGTGTGACAGTGATGCTTTAGTGAAGCACAATGGAAAAATTCCTACAGGGGAAGTAGTAGTGACCACAGGCGGTAACTTGAAATGCAAGAAACTTCTGCATGCTGTGGGGCCTGTGGGTGGAGAAGCAGGAGGCAGAGAGAGAATCTTACTGGAAAGAACTGTCCAACATGCCCTTAATTTAGCAGAAATGATGAAGTTCAAGTCCATCGCCATGCCGTGTATCAGCTCAGGCGTGCATGGTGTTCCTGTCACAGTGTGCTCTGAGGCTATTGCAACTGCTGTTAAAGAGTTTAGTAGTCGGCGTGATCGCAGTCTGAGCAGAATAATACTGATAGATGACAGAGGAAAGGTGGTGAGGGCCATGCAGGAGGCGTGTGACAGGATTCTTGAAGGGATAAGTAACAGAAACAATGTGGCAAGTGATGTGGAGTTTCCGGTGGATGCTGATAGCCAAGATGCAGAAAGACGAGCTGCTGCTGGAGCTCCTGGAGGCAGAATCTGTGTAGAGATTGTTCAGGGGACCATTGAAACACAGCAGGTGAGAAATCCTTCAAGTAACAAACTGTTGAGAATAACTTAGTGAAAGCTGAACCTATATTAAACAAGTGACCAGAAATATGATCACCAGCAAAATAATTGATATTCTGTGTTTTCCAACCTGTTTTTCTTGAAGGTTGATGCACTGGCATCTCCAATGGTCGGCAATGATCCCCTGTCGACCCGTGTTGGGAACATTTTAAACAAGATGGTTGGTTCTCAGATGACCTCATTGTTTAGAAAGGCACGAGGAGATGAAAGTCTCCCTGGTGACTCGGTACTGTTGGAGGGGTTGGCTGGACTTCCATCTGATGCAGTACTCTTCGTCAACCTCATTCCCTGGAATGATGACCTAGATGGAACTGCAGTGGAGGTGAAATTATGGAGCGTACATGTGGAGCAGTTTGCTGTAATATAGTTTTTTCCTTTTGCTTGTAATTGAAAAATATTGAATATCAATATTTTACAGGTTCTCAGACTGGGCATCAACAACATCCTGACTTCCTGTGAGGAGAGAGGGTTTGGATCTGTTGCTCTGCCTGTACTCGGAGCTGGGATTGCCCTGCGTTTTCCTGACAGTGTGGTAGCCAAGATTTTACTGGAGCAGGTTAATGCATTTCAGCAGAACCGGGCCAGCAGCACACCGCTTGTGGTTCGCATTGTCATTCACCCTGATGCCAGTGAGGTATTAAATGTTTCCTTCCATGGAGGAGCTTTAAAGTCCAATCTTTTGCTTAAAATAGAGTGAGAAAACCTCTGATTTGAACCCAGGTTCTTCAGACCCATTCCAGCTCTGTAACCACTAGGCTACCACTACCCACCATTATTAGTTTTCTTTAACTTTTTTCAGATTTCCTGCCCATCCATTACATTTGGATTGATGATATTATCATAATTGAAGCAGTGTCATGTTGTCAGAATGGCATTTTTATTATATGGCTTTGTTAGTAGACATGGATCATAGCAGGGGTCACACCACAAGGTGGCCATTCTAAATTCACATACATTTAAATAAATTAATTTAATTTAAATACATTTAAACAAATTAATGAATAAATAAACATCAGCTAAAAATTTTGTGTCTCAGATAAGTGTATCCTGACATTTAAATAATCTGTATACATCCTAGGTTCTGCAGGCCTTTAAATTTGTCCAAGAAGCCTTGGAAGTCTGGCAAGACCAAAATCAAGGTGGGTGTAAATATTAAAGATCTGAAAGATTTAGAATCCAGTCTATTGTCAGCGGCTAGCTGGGTTTCTGGGTTTCACTGTTGTTATTGTCCGTTTAGAGGATGTTTTAAAGAAAAGGTGAACAAACAAAAAAAATTGGAAGAACTCCCATTAGTACACATAAAAGTGGATGAGGTAGCTTAAGCTGGTTTCTGTCTGTTTCGGGGAAGAGTTGCTGCACATAAGGGAATAAAAGCAGCTGAGAGAATTCTTTCTGACCTGGTAAAGATAGAAATTACATGACTCACCAGCTGTTTCCTGTATGAGTTAATAAGCCAGGCGTGTCCAAAGTCCATCCTCAAGGGTTTCTGTCCTTCAGGTTTTGGGTGTTTCCTGCTGCAGCACACCTGAATCTGATGAACAGGTCTACATGCTAGGGCAGAACTTGACAACAAGATGTTTAGGAAAGCCATTTAATTTAAATCAGGTGTGTTGGAGTGGAAAAATATCTAAAACCTACAGGACTGTGGCCGTCAAGGATCAACTTTGGACATCCCTGATATTTGTAGAGAATAAAGTCATTTGCTGTCTTTATTTTGCTCTTCTGGATGTTCACACAGCTTTCATTTATTGTTTTCCTCTTTGAAGTTTATTTCTAGAAATGGAACTACTAAAAAAAGTTGTCTATATCCCCACCTTCTGGAGACACTTCTCAACATAGTTGTTTTGTTTCTAATGAGTAGAAATTCTTCTTCTTTTCCTTCCTCCTCCTCTGGAGTCTTTTCAGTAATGCTTCCTATTTGAACCAAAGCGTCCTCCCTGCAATGGCTGCTGTTCCCTAATATTGAGACAAACAAGAGACATTAACAGAATCATTATTCTCCTTCAGCACCGACTACAAAGAGGCTCATCCTGCTGGGGAAAACTGGAAGTGGGAAAAGTCACCTGGGTAACAGCATATTTGGAGAAGATCTTTTCACTGCATACCACTCTCCTAACTCTGGAACTACAGTATGCCAGGCAGAGACCACGTCTGTCAATGGAAGGAGCCTCACTTTGATCGACACCCCTGGTTTCTTTGACACGGAGAAGTCTGAGGAGGATCTAAAGCCTGAGATAATGAGTTGTATGACAGAGTGCTCCCCTGGGCCCCATGCTTTCCTCATTGTACTGAAAGTGGACAAATTCACACAGCAGGAGCAGGAAGTTGTCAGTAAAATATGCCAATATTTCTCAGAAGATGCTTTAAAATATGCTGTGGTTGTCTTCACACATGGGAACCAGCTGCCTGAAGGGATGAAAATTGAAGAGTTTGTCAGTCAGAACCAGAAGCTGAGTGATCTAGTGGAGAGATGTGGTGGCCGGTGCCATGTTTTTGATAGTAAATACTGGAAAAACAATGAGCCCAATAATTACAGGAGCAACTGTTTCCAGTTGGAGGCTTTACTCTGTACAATAGATGAGATGGTGATGGAAAAAAATGGAGGCTACTACACCAATGATGTTCTGCAGAATGTGGAGAAACAAATACAGAAACAGGAGGAGCAAATAAGAGAGTCATCAGGAAACTTCTCCCCAGATGAGATCAGAAAACAGGCTAAAACCAATGTCACTAATGAACTTTTGATCCAGTTGGCAGGGATGGCAACAGGAGCTTTGCTGGGGGCCTTTTTTGGTGTAGCAGCCATGGTTGAAGCTGTTATAAGCACAGTGAGAAATCCATTAGATATAGTGAGGCTTGTGAAAAATATCCCAGCTTTGGCACCTGCAGCAGCTGCAGTAGAAGGACAGGTAGTACTAGCTGCTGGAGTGATAGCCGGTGTGGGGGCGGCTACTGCAGGAGGGGTAATGGGTGGTGTCATCGGGTATAAAGCAGCTGAGGGAGCAAAATCACCAATGGAGGCAGCAAAGAGGGCATATCAGGATGTCTTAAAGAAAATAAAAAAAATGCTACGTTAAAGATGCGTTAATGGATGTTTAACGACCTTCTTGTTGTTTCCTGGACGTCATTCTGTGCCTTTTGACTGTTGTATGATGAACATTTTTATCTGTCCAGTACTACAGTTACACAGCTCTGGTGTAAATGATCCAGTGCAATCCAAGCAGGCATCTAATGCAACTTTATAGAGTCCTGGTAGAAGTCGAGTCCGTACTTGCATCAGGCAGATCTGGAGAACTGGTTTAATCAGTTCAGTGCAGAACCTCAAAGGAAGGTTTTATTCCTGCTTCATTTTGCCAAATCTATACACCACAAAAAGACAGTTTTAGGAAAACTGAAAGCACTGCAAAAGATAAATATGTTACTGTTATAAATTGTTTTATTATTATTATTATTATTAATAATAATAATTAATTTATTTTTATTTAGTCTTTTTGTTCTTGGTGCACTTTCAAGTTTAAAACTGTTTCTGCTGCTCTGAAGGTGTGAATAAAGTGCAATTGTAAAGTTACCAAATACTGTATTTTATTACATGGGGGGTGTAATCACAGCATTTTAATGCAACATAATGTGTCTCTGTTAAAGCTGCATCCCAAAACTAGGATATTTTAGATATTATTTATCCATACAGAGTGAATGTGACAGTCATTACTTCATAAACTATTTTCTCTTCCACATGATCCAAATGGATTTTTACCCCAAAAGATCTGATTGACTTATAAAGACTTAATGAATGTTTAACCTTTGCTATGTAAAATAAGTTGATTTATTCTGTTTTTACTCTTTCAGTTTGCATATTGTTTTAGTTTGTCTACTTTTTCTCAGTTTTCAACTGTGATTATATAAAAGTTTACAGCTTATAGGACTGTTCATGGATGTTTTCAAGCATGTGATCTGACTAAGATACGCTTGGATGAGGGGAATATCTTTCATTAATTCTTTGGTTTGCATTTCAGTTATGCATAACTTTATAGCCTTGGTTCACTTTGATTAAATTTCCGATGAATCTTTTCTCAAATTTTGTTGCTTGTTTGTTCTGTTACATGTTTTTTTTTAAGCTGCACTTCTTGGAACAAAATAATTACTGTGACATAACAGAAGCGATTTATTAGGACCCATTTAAGAGCAATTTGTTAATCAGAGAAACCTCCCTGGGGAGGTGTTCTGGGCACTTCCACCAAGAGAGAGGATCCCAGGGAAAACAGGATACACTGGAGGGACAGTCTCTTGGCTGGCCTGTTAACAACTTCAGATGACACACACAGTTGCTAAACAGCTCTTTACCACCATCATCTGGATGATGGTGGTAAAGCGCTGCCTGGTGTGCAACTCGTGTCACAATCTGAGTTGCACATTTATTTACATCAATATAAAATTTATTGTTAGTAACATTATAAATTAAGATTTTAATTGATAGGTAAACATGTTGGTGCCCTGAAGAAACCCCTCTGGTCTAAATATTTTTCTTCTAAACTAAAACCCCAGTGTTACTCCTTTGTTCCTTTAAACCTACTTTAAAATGTCAGCAAGAACTGGGAAGCATTTTATAAGTACTGATTTATGAGAATAACATAAATTCATAGAAATGTTGGAAATGTTGGAAAATACACTATTAGTTATTGACTCTTTTATGTAGTGTTCCTCAGAATGATCAGTTCTTACATTTTAGCTCAGAATCACTGATATCACAGGATGTTAGTAAGTATATAAATTTAATATTTTTAAAAAAAAATATTTGTTTTTCTTGAGTCCAAGGAGACAAATTGAATGTCTCTGCTATAAATTCATCATCTTGAATTAGCACCTTCGTGGATGTTTCACCTGCACCAGAATAACACAAGTAGGAGCTGTGGGGCAGAGGATAGAGGGAGTGTTCAGCAAAGATCAGTAAAAACAAAACAGTTTTATATGAACGGAAATATTAAGGCAGCTATCATGAGTCATGTTATCAGTATGTGCAAATGTTCTACAAGCTGTCATCCGTCAAAATCCTCAGTAACCAATCTCATCATCGTATTCAGAGGATTAGTCATTAACACTTTATCAGAAGTTCATAAAGGAATATGGAATATAGTTGTAGGTAAGCGGGTTACAAAGCTTCCAAATCATCAGAGCAGAAACACAATGGAAACCTTTTTTTTTTTTTTTTAAATGTATGTTCTATTCAGCATGAATGCAAGCAGACTGATGGTCTGACTGCTGTGTGATACTGAGAAAAGCCGCTTTGCCAAAGGGGACAATTATAGAAATAAAGGATATTAAGCTTTGTGGAGATAATTCTCCTCTTTACTTAAATCATATTCTTTATTTAACATTTTGGTTATTGCTGAATCATATATTATTGTTGGACCTGACAGAGGAAACAAAAGAAGGAGGGAAAGTAAACAGAAATTGAAAAGGAGAGAGTGAAAAGAAGAAAAAGGAGACAAAAATAGGAAACATTGGTATCAACTGTGCAATCAAAACCTGAACAGAAAAACCAGACAACGAACTACCTATTTCGTAAAGAAACTTTACAGAAAACAACCTACAGCCTCTGTAAAAAAAATAATAAAAAATATAAAAAAATTAAATAAATAAATCAATTAATCGGAAAGAAAGAAAGAAAAAGCAGAGAATCCTCAAGAGCACCCACTGGAAGACAAAGAGAAAAACATGAACAGCTACTACACCAGCGACAAGTATGAAAACAAACTGTAGCTAATGGTTAACCTGGAAGATGACGCTGCAATAAGGATACTACTGAATGTGAGTGCAAAGTTTAAGGAATAACTTGTGTGATGTTCAATCATATCCTGACTATTTGAGAATGACTGTGCCAAATGTTTGACCATGTATGAAGGAAGCAGTTCGAAATCCATCGAATAAACATGTAAAACCAGGAAAATCAGAAACAAACATTATTAAACATGATTTACTGCCTCAAGCTAAATCTCTATGGCACTATATTATGTAAACTTTGATATCTCTCCATAGCAAGGCAAGGCAAGGCAAGGCAAGGCAAGGCAGTTTATTTGTATAGCACATTTCATGTACAGGACAATTCAAAGTGCTTTACATAAAACAAAGACATTACAGATATTTAGAATAGTAAAAGGCATCAACACATAATCAACACATAATCACAATAAAATAATAAATTACATTAAAATGATTAAAAGCAAGATAAGTTAAAAAAAGTTACCGTGCAGATTTCATGCATAGGCGCATGAGAAAAGAAAAGTTTTTAACCTGGATTTAAAAATGTCTACATTTGGGGAAGTATCGCTTACCGTCCTTTGTACGCTGGATTTCACCACGTAAAAAGATAAAAAGAACAGTGTGCAGGTAACTTTAGTTCTTGTTTGTTGTAGTGCCAGTGAGGTTTTGCTTCGTCTCTTTTAGCTTTTAGCACAATGCATTCTCAGTTTTTTTTCTGTTTTCCTCTTTGAAGTTTATTTCTAGAAATGGAACTACTAAAAAAAGTCGTCTATATCCCCACCTTCTGGAGACACTTCTCAACATAGCTGTTTTGTTTCTAATGAGTAGAAATTCTTCTTCTTTTCCTTCCTCCTCCTCTGGAGTCTTTTCAGTAATGCTTCCTATTTGAACCAAAGCGTCCTCCCTGCAATGGCTGCTGTTCCCTAATATTGAGACAAACAAGAGACATTAACAGAATCATTATTCTCCTTCAGCACCGACTACAAAGAGGCTCATCCTGCTGGGGAAAACTGGAAGTGGGAAAAGTCACCTGGGTAACACCATATTTGGAGAAGATCTTTTCACTGCATACCACTCTCCTAACTCTGGAACTACAGTATGCCAGGCAGAGACCACGTCTGTCAATGGAAGGAGCCTCACTTTGATCGACACCCCTGGTTTCTTTGACACGGAGAAGTCTGAGGAGGATCTAAAGCCTGAGATAATGAGTTGTATGACAGAGTGCTCCCCTGGGCCCCATGCTTTCCTCATTGTACTGAAAGTGGACAAATTCACACAGCAGGAGCAGGAAGTTGTCAGTAAAATATGCCAATATTTCTCAGAAGATGCTTTAAAATATGCTGTGGTTGTCTTCACACATGGGAACCAGCTGCCTGAAGGGATGAAAATTGAAGAGTTTGTCAGTCAGAACCAGAAGCTGAGTGATCTAGTGGAGAGATGTGGTGGCCGGTGCCATGTTTTTGATAGTAAATACTGGAAAAACAATGAGCCCAATAATTACAGGAGCAACTGTTTCCAGTTGGAGGCTTTACTCTGTACAATAGATGAGATGGTGATGGAAAAAAATGGAGGCTACTACACCAATGATGTTCTGCAGAATGTGGAGAAACAAATACAGAAACAGGAGGAGCAAATAAGAGAGTCATCAGGAAACTTATCCCCAGATGAGATCAGAAAACAGGCTAAAACCAATGTCACTAATGAACTTTTGATCCAGTTGGCAGGGATGGCAACAGGAGCTTTGCTGGGGGCCTTTTTTGGTGTAGCAGCCATGGTTGAAGCTGTTATAAGCACAGTGAGAAATCCATTAGATATAGTGAGGCTTGTGAAAAATATCCCAGCTTTGGCACCTGCAGCAGCTGCAGTAGAAGGACAGGTAGTACTAGCTGCTGGAGTGATAGCCGGTGTGGGGGCGGCTACTGCAGGAGGGGTAATGGGTGGTGTCATCGGGTATAAAGCAGCTGAGGGAGCAAAATCACCAATGGAGGCAGCAAAGAGGGCATATCAGGATGTCTTAAAGAAAATAAAAAAAATGCTACGTTAAAGATGCGTTAATGGATGTTTAACGACCTTCTTGTTGTTTCCTGGACGTCATTCTGTGCCTTTTGACTGTTGTATGATGAACATTTTTATCTGTCCAGTACTACAGTTACACAGCTCTGGTGTAGATGATCCAGTGCAATCCAAGCAGGCATCTAATGCAACTTTATAGAGTCCTGGTAGAGGTCGAGTCCGTACTTGCATCAGGCAGATCTGGAGAACTGGTTTAATCAGTTCAGTGCAGAACCTCAAAGGAAGGTTTTATTCCTGCTTCATTTTGCCAAATCTATACACCACAAAAAGACAGTTTTAGGAAAACTGAAAGCACTGCAAAAGATAAATATGTTACTGTTATAAATTGTTTTATTATTATTATTATTATTAATAATAATAATTAATTTATTTTTATTTAGTCTTTTTGTTCTTGGTGCACTTTCAAGTTTAAAACTGTTTCTGCTGCTCTGAAGGTGTGAATAAAGTGCAATTGTAAAGTTACCAAATACTGTATTTTATTACATGGGGGGTGTAATCACAGCATTTTAATGCAACATAATGTGTCTCTGTTAAAGCTGCATCCCAAAACTAGGATATTTTAGATATTATTTATCCATACAGAGTGAATGTGACAGTCATTACTTCATAAACTATTTTCTCTTCCACATGATCCAAATGGATTTTACCTCAAAAGATCTGATTGACTTATAAAGACTTAATGAATGTTTAACCTTTGCTATGTAAAATAAGTTGATTTATTCTGTTTTTACTCTTTCAGTTTGCATATTGTTTTAGTTTGTCTACTTTTTCTCAGTTTTCAACTGTGATTATATAAAAGTTTACAGCTTATAGGACTGTTCATGGATGTTTTCAAGCATGTGATCTGACTAAGATACGCTTGGATGAGGGGAATATCTTTCATTAATTCTTTGGTTTGCATTTCAGTTATGCATAACTTTATAGCCTTGGTTCACTTTGATTAAATTTCCGATGAATCTTTTCTCAAATTTTGTTGCTTGTTTGTTCTGTTACATGTTTTTTTTTAAGCTGCACTTCTTGGAACAAAATAATTACTGTGACATAACAGAAGCGATTTATTAGGACCCATTTAAGAGCAATTTGTTAATCAGAGAAACCTTCCTGGGGAGGTGTTCTGGGCACTTCCACCAAGAGAGAGGATCCCAGGGAAAACAGGATACACTGGAGGGACAGTCTCTTGGCTGGCCTGTTAACAACTTCAGATGACACACACAGTTGCTAAACAGCTCTTTACCACCATCATCTGGATGATGGTGGTAAAGCGCTGCCTGGTGTGCAACTCGTGTCACAATCTGAGTTGCACATTTATTTACATCAATATAAAATTTATTGTTAGTAACATTATAAATTAAGATTTTAATTGATAGGTAAACATGTTGGTGCCCTGAAGAAACCCCTCTGGTCTAAATATTTTTCTTCTAAACTAAAACCCCAGTGTTACTCCTTTGTTCCTTTAAACCTACTTTAAAATGTCAGCAAGAACTGGGAAGCATTTTATAAGTACTGATTTATGAGAATAACATAAATTCATAGAAATGTTGGAAATGTTGGAAAATACACTATTAGTTATTGACTCTTTTATGTAGTGTTCCTCAGAATGATCAGTTCTTACATTTTAGCTCAGAATCACTGATATCACAGGATGTTAGTAAGTATATAAATTTAATATTTTTTAAAAAAAATATTTGTTTTTCTTGAGTCCAAGGAGACAAATTGAATGTCTCTGCTATAAATTCATCATCTTGAATTAGCACCTTCGTGGATGTTTCACCTGCACCAGAATAACACAAGTAGGAGCTGTGGGGCAGAGGATAGAGGGAGTGTTCAGCAAAGATCAGTAAAAACAAAACAGTTTTATATGAACGGAAATATTAAGGCAGCTATCATGAGTCATGTTATCAGTATGTGCAAATGTTCTACAAGCTGTCATCCGTCAAAATCCTCAGTAACCAATCTCATCATCGTATTCAGAGGATTAGTCATTAACACTTTATCAGAAGTTCATAAAGGAATATGGAATATAGTTGTAGGTAAGCGGGTTACAAAGCTTCCAAATCATCAGAGCAGAAACACAATGGAAACCTTTTTTTTTTTTTTTTTAAATGTATGTTCTATTCAGCATGAATGCAAGCAGACTGATGGTCTGACTGCTGTGTGATACTGAGAAAAGCCGCTTTGCCAAAGGGGACAATTATAGAAATAAAGGATATTAAGCTTTGTGGAGATAATTCTCCTCTTTACTTAAATCATATTCTTTATTTAACATTTTGGTTATTGCTGAATCATATATTATTGTTGGACCTGACAGAGGAAACAAAAGAAGGAGGGAAAGTAAACAGAAATTGAAAAGGAGAGAGTGAAAAGAAGAAAAAGGAGACAAAAATAGGAAACATTGGTATCAACTGTGCAATCAAAACCTGAACAGAAAAACCAGACAACGAACTACCTATTTCGTAAAGAAACTTTACAGAAAACAACCTACAGCCTCTGTAAAAAAAATAATAAAAAATATAAAAAAATTAAATAAATAAATCAATTAATCGGAAAGAAAGAAAGAAAAAGCAGAGAATCCTCAAGAGCACCCACTGGAAGACAAAGAGAAAAACATGAACAGCTACTACACCAGCGACAAGTATGAAAACAAACTGTAGCTAATGGTTAACCTGGAAGATGACGCTGCAATAAGGATACTACTGAATGTGAGTGCAAAGTTTAAGGAATAACTTGTGTGATGTTCAATCATATCCTGACTATTTGAGAATGACTGTGCCAAATGTTTGACCATGTATGAAGGAAGCAGTTCGAAATCCATCGAATAAACATGTAAAACCAGGAAAATCAGAAACAAACATTATTAAACATGATTTACTGCCTCAAGCTAAATCTCTATGGCACTATATTATGTAAACTTTGATATCTCTCCATAGCAAGGCAAGGCAAGGCAAGGCAAGGCAAGGCAGTTTATTTGTATAGCACATTTCATGTACAGGACAATTCAAAGTGCTTTACATAAAACAAAGACATTACAGATATTTAGAATAGTAAAAGGCATCAACACATAATCAACACATAATCACAATAAAATAATAAATTACATTAAAATGATTAAAAGCAAGATAAGTTAAAAAAAGTTACCGTGCAGATTTCATGCATAGGCGCATGAGAAAAGAAAAGTTTTTAACCTGGATTTAAAAATGTCTACATTTGGGGAAAGTTTAATCTCCACTGGCAGTTTGTTCCATTTGTTTGCAGCATAACAGCTAAATGCTGCTTCTCCATGTTTAGTCTGGACTCTGGTCTGGACTAGTTGACCAGAGTCTTTGGATCTAAGAGCTCTGCTAGGTTTATATTCTCTGAACATATCACAGATGTATTCTGGGCCTAACCATTCTGGGATTTGTAAATGATCAGAAGGGTTTTAAAATCTATTCTGTGACTGACTGGAAGCCAGTGTAAAGATTTCAAAACTGGTGTGATGTGTTCAGATCTCTTAGACCTGGTTAAAACTCTAGCAGCAGCGTTCTGGATGAGCTGCAGATGTTTAATGCTCTTTTTAGGAAGTCCTGTTAAAAGACCATTACAGTAATCCAGTCTACTGGAGATGAATGCATGGATGAGTTTCTCTTGGTCTTTCTGGGAGACTAAACTTTTAATTCTGTTGATGTTTCTGAGCTGGTAAAAAGCTGTCTTAGTGACAGCTTTGATATGGCTGCTGAAAGTCAGATCTGAGTCTATCAACACTCCCAGGTTACGAACTTGGTTGGTAATTTTAAGAGCCCGAGTCTCCAGGTGTTTGCCAATGCTGACCCTCTTCTCTTTGCTACCAAACAGAATAATCTCAGTTTTGTCTTCATTTAATTGTAGGAAATTCTCCCTCATCCAGGTGTTTATTTGCTCCAGACACTGACACATTAAGTCTATTGGACTGCAGTCATCTGGTGACAGAGACACATAAAGTTGTGTATCATCTGCATAACTTTGATAACTAATGCTATAGTTTTGTAATATTTTACCCAAAGGGAGCATATACAAGTTGAACAGAAGAGGTCCAAGGATTGACCCCTGGGGGACTCCACAAGTCATGGCCACTCGCTCGGATTCATAGCTGCCGATCGTAACAAAATAACTCCGGCCTTCTAAATAGGACCTGAACCAGTTAAGGACCGCTCCAGAAAGTCCAACCCAGTTTTCCAGCCTGTGCAACAGGATTCTGTGATCTACAGTATCAAACGCAGCACTGAGATCCAACAGAACCAGGACTGATACTTGACCAGAATCGGTATTCAACCTAATGTCATTTAACACTTTGACCAGAGCTGTTTCAGTGCTGTGATGAGGTCGGAAGCCGGACTGAAATTTATCAAGATTTCCACTTTCATTTAAAAAGTCATGAAGCTGGTGAAATACAACTTTTTCAATAATCTTGGAAATAAAAGAGAGGTTAGAGACAGGTCTATAGTTGTTCATTATAGAGGCGTCTAGAGTCCTTTTCTTTAGGAGTGGCTTAATAGCAGCTATCTTTAGTGACTTGGGAAAAATGCCTGATGCCAGCGAGCTGTTAACTATCAGTAGGAGATCACTTTCTACTGAGGTAAAAACTGTTTTTAAAAAGTCGGATGGTATCATGTCCAGAGTGCATGTTGTTGATTTCAAATGCCAAACTGTTTCTTGTAGGACTTTTAAATTCACCATTTTAAATTGTGACATGACATCAGAATTATTTCCGGGTTTTAGACACAGACTAATTTTCTTGTTTGACTGTGTGGAATTAATATTTTGCCTAATTGTTTTAATTTTTTGGCTAAAAAAGTTTGCAAATTGGTTGCATTTCTCAGTGGAAAGGAGCTCTGGGCTTATCTGTTTAGGAGGATTTGTAAGTTTTTCAATCATAGCAAACAGAGTGCGAGAATTGTTGACATTCCTGTTAATCATTTCAGATAAATGCAGCTCTCTGGCCTTCCACAGCTCATTGTTATAGTTACGCAGGCTTTGTTTGTACAGCTCATAGTAAATTTGAAGTTTATTTTTCCGCCATTTCCGCTCAGCTTCAAAGGTCATTGTCCAACTTCTTATAGTCTGCACTCTCTGTGAAATCTTTTCTGCACATTTCTTTCATCTTTCAGACCAAGTAAAACTCAGGAACACTCCAGATCTATCGCATTTTCAGCTACTTAGCGCTAACATGGCCAGCAAGCAGGAACATCAGGAGCAGGGTCTGGATGGAGTCCAACTGGACTCTGATCAGTTCTGTTGTTCAGTGTGTTTGGATCTTTTTAAGGAGCCCGTCACCATTTATTGCGGACACAGTTACTGTCGGAGATGTATTGAGAGTTACTGGAATAAGGAGGAAAAGAAGAGCGAATACAGCTGCCCTCAGTGCCGTGAGATATTCAGCCCCAGGCCTGTTCTGAAAAAGAACAACATCCTGGAAGAGGTGAGGGGGGAAATAAAACCACTGACAGGAGAGGCGTTTGTACCTGCTCTTACCTGTTTTGAAACAATGACTTATTAGCTGGATGTGGTAGATAGATCATATTTTTTCCTGTCCTCAGTGACTGACCTCTCTGTTTCTTTAGGTTGTTGAGAAGCTAAAAAGAAGAAGCCCCCAACCACCACCTGCTCCTCTGACCTGTGACAGCCCATCAGACATGATTTGTGATTTTTGTGGGCCCACAAGAAACAAAGCCACAAAGTCTTGTTTGACATGCCTGGCATCTTACTGTGATGCCCACATTCAACCTCACTACAGTGTTCCTGTGTTGCAGAAGCACGAGCTGGTCTCTGCTACGATCCCACTCCCAGAAAAGTTGTGCAAACAGCACAACAAGCTGATGGAGCTCTACTGTTGTGTAGACAAGCAGCTCATTTGCACAATGTGCACAGTAGATGAGCACAAGAGCCACCAATTTGAGGCTGTTTCTGAGCTAAAGGATAAGACTAAGGTAGACTTTTCTATTCTTTATTTATATATAAAATTCAATAATCTTCAAATGTTCTGATGTATAAAATTCAAACATTAACTTTTCATTTAGCATCAACTTCGCTTTTCTTGGAAACTATTTTCTTTCTTTCAGAAAAACCTGGTTTTGGTTCAAAGGAGAATCCAGGAGAAAGTCCAGCAGAGAGAGAAAGACCTAAAAGAGCTATTACAAGCTGAGGAGGATCTCAAGGTGTGGGAAAAAATCATGCTAAGGGAAGATTTAATCTTTTAGGGAAGTGAAAAAATAAAATGTGCTTTTACGGAAAAAAAGGTTAAAAAAACTTGATTGTGGAATGGAAATAAGGAGGATCTGAGCAGGAACATGTTTCTGAAAACATTAACAGTTGAGCCAGCTGGCACCAGATGGTATGTGGTATGTTGGACAAACTGCCAATTTTCCCCTCAGTTGATATTGGTAATAATTTTTGTAACCTCTTGATGGCAGTAGAAACAATCCTTGAACAAACATGGCTGCAGACTGCAAAGCTAAACCATGCTCTTTTAATTAGTCTTTAAAGAGATTAGAACATTTTTATCATGTAATACATGTAAATGTTAAGTGTTAATAAAAGCTAATTGATGTAACTTTTGTCAAAAACAAAATTTAATAAAGTTCCTCATAAGTAAACAAGTTAACGAGTTAACTAGTTAAGCTTTAACTATCAGGGTTGGTTAATATTTGGCTGGATAATGATTGTATTTAATGAGAAAAATGCTATTTTTGCCAGCAGAGTTGCACTCAGACGTCGCTTCATGACTGTGGCAAGATCTTTGCCGAGCTGGTCTCCTCCTTGCAGATAGGATGCAGCGAAGTGGAGCAGCTGATCAAAGCCCAAGAGGAAGCTGCCATCGCTCAGGCTGAAGAAATGCAGCTTCAGCTGGAAGAGGAGCTGGAAAAGCTGAGGAGGAGAGACGCCGACCTGCAGCAGCTGCTGAGTTCTGAGGAACTCGTTTATCTGATGCAGGTACAGACTGTTCAGGCATGCCACTGCCTTCTTAAAGCTGTTTATTTAGCCATTGTGATCTGATGAGGCATGATTAAAGAAATACTGTGATTAATTGTGCTTTAAGTGTAGAAACCCTAAAAGGGATATTTTATACCCCCCGCTTTCCTGTCCTTAATGTTAGAGTTTTTGTGCAAGTTAGAGCCCACATCACATGTGTCTATTACCTACCTTGTTTAAAAAAAAATAAAAAAAATCTGTCTTTATGGCATCAACATGAACACACTTGCAAAATTACTACCAAGGTGGCAGCTGATTCACATCCTGACATTCTTCACCAATTTGCTGACCTATTAGAGTAAACTTTTGGGTGAGAATGACACAAACGTTTCACAACCATCTGATGTTGCACACTCGTAAGAATTTGTTTTCAAATCGGAACATGTGAATATAAGATCAATAATGTATACTTAAAGATTTAATTTTTATTAGTTAATACATGGGAGTACTTATAAACTTTTTAGATGAGTATTTTCCAACTAAACACTCCTATTTGTACTTTAAAGGGACACTTTGTGGCATTTTCTGTTGTTTAATGGACAAAATTGATGTCTGCTTGTAGATATGTGTTATCATTAGTATATTATGACCTCTGCTAATGACCTGAAACATTCTCATGAGTGAAGAATTTTAGATTTGTTCATACACATGACGGGTAAACCGTAGGGAAGCGCCATGACGGTCTGCCATCTTGAAACTACAGCCGCCAGCAAGGGACAAATAGCAGCAACTACGCGTTTTCCCTGCTAGCCAGCACACAGTGATTGAGATGGCTAAAGCTTGACTAAAACTGGGACGCATAACAAGACAATGATTCCAAACACAGCTACAGAAAGACTTAATATACTGAAATGATTTAGTCAAAGTCCAGACCTTAACCTCACTGAAATACTGTGGTGGGACCTTAAGAGTGTTGTGTTTTAAACAAGAGTGGTCCAAAATTCCTCCACAATGATGGCAGAGACTGATAACATCCTACAAAAACAACTACTTGAAGTTATCAGTTTAGTCTAAAGGTGCTTAGAAAGCTACTGAATAATGGGCTGTACTTGTACATTTTGATTTAGTTTTAAATAAATAGTGATAAAGTGTAACATGTTGTTCATCTGAGGTTAGATTTACCTGGTAAACATCAGGCGAGTCTTCAATTTTGCTCTGAAACATTTAACCTAGAACTGAAAATATATGTTCTGTCTATTTTGTGACTTAATATATTGCACCTGTTTTTAAATGTATTGACTAATTTCCTCTCAAATTTTCCAGTCTCTCTCCACTTTAGATGATTCTGAAGACTTCACACCAAGTGTTGGTCTTCTACGTTCTTTCAGTGGTGTAACCATCTGTGTGTCTCACCTTAGAGGAAAAATAGAGACCATGCTGAAAGAGACATTACCCAAGATCTCGGCCATAGGTAACATGGAAATATGAAAACGTGACTTATAAGATGGCTTTATTAGTGTCTTGTGGTGTTTAAAAATAACTGTTGTGTTTCTCTCTCACAGTCTCTTATGTCGACTTCTCCTTACCACCACCACCCAAAACCAGAGAACAATTTTTACAGTGTATGGTATTTTGAACATTTTAACTTTATTAAAATAACTTTTATGATTAAATAATCTGGGGTGTAAAAATACATCGATCTACACTAATACATCAATTCAATGAAAAGTATCAATAGCTAGATGCAAACGAAAAATATCAGTCAAACATTGATGCAGTAATAATTTGTTAGATACGCTTTAAAAAGAACATGTCAAAGTGCTTACATTTACTTTGTTCAAACAACCAAAAATTATTATAATTTCCTGAAGAAAATTTCTATAATGAAATGTAAGATAAAGCAGGGGAGGTTTATACACATAGCACATTCAGTGTGCTAAAACAATCCCAGTGGGGTGCAGAGGATGACCTGCAGTTTTCTGGGAGTTTGTTCCACATGTGAGGAGCATAAAAACTGAATTCTTAGTTCTGATGCTGGGAACAGAAAGTAGATTTGACCCTGATGACCTGAAGGATCTGACTGGTTCATAACGAACCAGAAGATCTTCAGTATATTCTGGTCTTAAACCATTCAGTGGTTTGTAAACTAAGCAGGATTTTGAAGTCTGTGAAGCCAGTGTAAATATCTGACGACTGAAAAGACATGATCCACTTTCTTGGTCTTAGTGAGGACTCGTGCAGCAGCATTCTGAACTAACTGCTGATGGACTTTTTAGGGAGACCTGTGAGGACAGTGCTACAGTAGTCCAGTCTACCAAATATAAATGCATGGAGAAGTTTTTCTAAATCCTACTGATATATCAACCCTTTAATCAACATGTTTTTTGAGTGATGAAAGACTGACTTCACAACTGTCTTAATGTGACTGCTGAAATTCAGGTCTAAGTCCATGATTACTCCCAGATTTCTGGCTTTGTTGTTGGTTTTTAACATCACCGTTTGAAACTGAGTGCTAACTTTGAATCTTTCTTCCTTGGCTCCAAAAGCTATTATTTCAGTTTTATGTTCATTTAACTGAAGGAACTTCTTGCACATCCGATCTTTAATTTGATCCGTGTTTAGATAGGACGACAGTCCCCTGGTGAGATGGTTATGTATTTGTGGGTCATTAGCATAACAATGATAATATATCTTGTTGTTTCTCCTAATTTCAGCGAGTGGGAGCATGTAGATGTTGAACAGCAGTGGCTGAAAATGGAGCCTTGGGGAACTCCAAAGGGTTTTTTTTTTGTTTGCTTAGTATTGACACAATGTACTCCCCCTCTTTTAAATATGATTCAGACCACTTAATTATGCTGCCAGAAACCTATTCTCAGTTTTTCAGCTGGTCTGTTATGGTTGACCGTATCAAATGCAGCATTAAGAACCAGTAGCACATAGTATTTATGTTTAACTATGATAGAATATAAAGTATAAAGTAATATTTGTTAATCTAACTTTGATTAAGCTCCTGCTTTATTGCATACAAATAGAAATTCATTTTTCAATTTTCCTTTACATTATGTAAACATTGTTTGGCTCATTTTACTGATTGTGACACAGTCTATTTTAGTAGTAAAAATAAATAAATAAATAAAAATCATCTTACTATTTAAAGCCATGTATATCTTATATTTGATGCATACATTTCCTGAAACCTGCTGTATTGCATCACCATATGGTAAAAACGTCTTACAAAACCCTGTTTACAATCTGCTGCGTGTCTTCTGCCCCCTAGTGGATATCTTTTGCACTACAATAATTCTGACAACACAGTATTTGCTAATTATTATTTAGTTATTTATTTAGATTTTGTCAAAGAGCCAAATAAAGACATCAAGTTTCTTTTAAATATAATTTTTGTCCATTATTTCTTATGTTTAAGGGTTAAATGTTTGACTGAGCTCAGAAATAAAATCATATGTTGATTATTTTTAGTTGTTTTTTTGTGATTTGATACAAATGAAAGTGATTGTGTTAAATCAGCATGTGATATCATTTCATCATGATTACTGGCTCCTGGCAATCATATGGCAAAATTTGTAATATCAACAATGAACTGCAATTCAAATGCTATTATATCAAATAGTGATAATTACTGAAAGATGGGTTTTTGATGGTGTTATATTGGTTTCTTTTTCTTTTCCTGTTAGACTGTCGTCCACTCACTCTGGATGAGACCACAAACTACCCCCATCTCCACCTGATCGACAACAACCACAGAGTGAGGCCTTCACCGAGCCAGTACGCTGCTCATCCAAGCAGATTTTTGAAGTTCCCACAGGTTTTGTGCAGAGAAGGTTTGACAGAGCGATGTTACTGGGAAGTGGAGTGGCATGCTCGCACCCTGTCAGCAGCTGTTGCATACAAAGACACCAACCGAACATCAGATGAGTCACAGTTTGGAAAAAACGACAAGTCCTGGAGCTTAGAGTGCACAGAAACTGGTTGCTTGTTCCGCCATAATAATGTAGATGTGATGGTACCAGATGCCTGTTCCAAAAAGATTGGTGTATTCCTGGATTACAAAGCAGGAATTCTGAGTTTTTATCACATTTCAGATCCAATGGTTCTTATCTTTGAAGTGCGGACTGCCTTCACCCAGCCTCTCTATCCTGGGCTTGGACTGAACTATGAATGGTATGATATTGGAGTATTTGCACAGCTGGTTAAATTATGGTAGAAAAGTGTGTGTAGGTTCCCTTTCCACTAATATAAAGATTTGGGAACTTTTTGAAGTGGAAAGCTGAACAGGAAAAATACTCAGACTGTACTCCACTGAAAACGTGTTTTCATGTTGATGGTAAAACTGTTGGAAAAAAGAGAACGAAAAGTAAACAAAGAGAAAAAAATAGTATGTTTTCATATTTTTTCATATTCAGAGGCTGATTTTGATCCAAAAGCTTGGCATAGTGACAAAAAAAAGAAAAACAAACTAAAAAAAAATAAAATAACAAACACACTTCAAGTTACTACAAGTACTACTGAAAACCAGTTCTGTTTGTGGACATTTGACATGACAGAAGTTGAAACCTACACATCATCAGCTCATATTGTCAGCTTCAGTGAGAAATAATGTGTAATCATCTCTGTGTTTATACAGTGATTCATACGAAATGAGCTGCTTGGCACGTTTGAAAAAGGAATTTATTCAGATGGAAATTGAAAGCTAATTAATCAGATTTGTTTATGTTGTGTGTGTGTGTGTGTGTGTGTGTTTTTATTTGGAAACAAACAATGTAATGCGTAATTTATCATTTCTTTTTTGTTTTCTTTAAATGGCATAAAAAGATTTTTCCCACAAAATTCTAAAAACCTGTTGTTTGCCTCTCTGCTGGATTTTCATGCAGTCAGTGCTGAAGTAGGATAGCATCAATAAACAATATATATATATATATATATATATATATATATATATATATATATGACATATCACATGATGTACAGATTATGCACTGAATCTTAGCATTTGTCTTTGCAAAAGGACATTAGCAGTAGATCCTGAGGGCGGTGGGATGGAGCTTTGATGATTGGACTTGTTCTGACGAATGCCATGGATGCTCCATGGGATAAAGATCTACGTTGGGGGGGAGATGCCAAGCCAGCGCCTCAGGCTGCTTGTTGTGTTTCTCGTGTCATTTCTGAGCATTTTGGTGGTGTTGAAGAGTTTGTGTTCCACTGGGGGTAAAGTCACTACTGTCAATGATTTGACAGTAGCGGTTTAGGAGGGTGGTGCTTGCAGGAATAAATCACAGAAATGAGCTGAAATTGTGTTTTCATGACAAAAAAAGTGTGAAACGCTACTTCAACCACTTAATGCAGACTTTTGAGCATTCAGAAAGCAATATTTGGAAAAATTATTGCATCTATTTTGAACAGATATTAGAGATGCAATTAGCTTTAAAAACCCTAATGAATGCAAAAATAAATAAATAAATATTTTGCCAGTATTGCGGAATTTTCTGGTATCTGTTTTTCTAACAATTGTT
Source organism: Melanotaenia boesemani (assembly GCF_017639745.1). NCBI lineage: Eukaryota > Metazoa > Chordata > Actinopteri > Atheriniformes > Melanotaeniidae > Melanotaenia > Melanotaenia boesemani. Next base: position 27,332,601 of record NC_055686.1, read on the forward strand.
TGGGCTCATTTTCTACATTTTAGCACAAATATTTATACTTTCTTTTCCACATTTTCCAAAATGGGCTTTTACTTGAGTTTAAATGTACCATATTTGTAAGAAATGACTCCCCCACCCCCACTGGAACACAACAGCTGTAATGATGCTAACAGACAATACGGAGGCTGAGAATTGCTCCTGATAAGAGGAGCCGGCAACAAATGACAAAGATGAAAGTGAAGAAGATACCTGCAGATTCAGAACAACAAGGTCTTTCTTATCTCTGTTCTTGTTTAGATTCGTAGTATGAACTGTTTTTGGTTAAAAGAAAATACCTTTTGTCAGTTGTTTTTATTTATAGATCCACTCTGCACCAGCTGATTTTATCTGAGGTTTCTTTAGCTTTTCATCTTTTCACTTTCATCAAGATGATTTTTCTTTTTTCTTTTTTTTTTTAAGAAAAAAGAGTTTACTCATTACTTTCATTCTTTTTGTTTTTAATAACATGTTTTTTTATTCCTACTTTGACAGCGAGGGCGTTCAGAAATAAGCCTTTGAAAGCTCAAAGAAGAGAGCTAAAACGTACCCTGATAAAAATGTTTGCTTGACATGTGAGGACGTTGTCAGGCTGTTGGGGCAAAGGCAAGCCAGGTTAATGGTGACACACCTATTTTCTCTTACGACGTGTTACAGCAAGTATGACAAATCAATGAAGTGAGGCGTAGAGAATGAGAGAGAGGGACAGAGAGTGTGGGTGAGGAGGAAACGTAGGCAGAAGAAAAAGTTGAGAGGAATAGAAGACATAGCCTGCAACGGATTTACACTCCTGTTCGATCCCTGGAAGGCTCGCTTCTTGTCTTATCTGGACTGAATGACTTGGTGAGTCTCCCTGTTATGATTGTGTGATGGTTTCTGTGATTCATAAGACAGGTTGTTTCAGTAAGTAAAATATCTCAAGAATCAGAGCAGAGCTGCTACTTCTGGAGCAACAACTTTCCTTTTAATGAGCTTTTTTCCAATCAGGTTGTAACATCCCTCCAGGTGTATTAGACAGCAGTGATTTCTTGGGCACAACTAGATCATGCAGCAGTGCTTTGAGCTGTGTTGAGCATATTTTCTTAGTAGGTGTAATTCTGTACACATACCTTTGAGTCACAGCACACACTAACACACCTTTTACTCAGGTTTTATAACCAGGAAACACAAAGCAACAACCACAGTGTCAGCGAAAAAGAAACCAGAGGCAGAAACTACATAACATGACATTTCAGTGATTTGATTACCGTCACTCATTGTTGGGTGATTGCACAGTAAAAACATTTTTACCGTCTGTCGCTGCTTTGATGGCTGCCAATGTGGTTTGACCGGCTTTCTGTAAACACTAGCCATGTGGTCACACAATGCTCCGTTCACGTCATTAGTGCTGCTTGATCATGTTTTTCTCCAACTAAATGTGAATAATTATTTCATATTTGGACTGAGTTCAGAAACAAGGTGGCTTTAACTCTTTAACTGCCAGCTCTACTGACTGGTAGAACAATTTTTTCATTCACTATCTTATTATAAAGCTGCCTGAGTGATTTCTTCCACTTGTTTTGGGTATGTAATGCTAAAAGTAAGCATTTGTTTTCCATTACTGTTTCCAGTTTGATCATTTAACTTTAGTCACTGTATTACTAAACAAAATATTTATTCTTTTTATTATTATCCAAACATAAAGAAAAAAAAATTTTTTTTTGCTTTTTCCTTTGTGCAAACATTAAAAGGGTTTAAATACATTAAAATAGTATTTTACTTTTCCACAGTTAAACACATTTTGTCATTCAAAATGATGATGTGTCCACATATTTGAGTGGTGCTGTATAAACGGGATAAAAGAGCAGTTTTTAATGAGCAAAAGTCATAATCTTCAGCTCTTAAACTCTTGCCAGGAAAAGGGGAAACAGCTAGAGCTAATTAATAAAATGTGAAAATATGAATTAGAAAAAAACATTTAATAGAGTATTTATGGGAAAAAGAGTCCTAAGTCAAGCTTTCTTGTGACGTTTTAGTCTTCAGGATAGTTATTTAGACATCTTGAGGGACATTCAAAGCCCTTCTTTGGATGTTGGCTACGTTTTGTTTTACTCTGCCTTCAGTGATCTGCTTCATTAACATTGAGGTGAGCTCTGGGTTTCCATCACTCCATAAAACCTGTTACCACTGATTTCCAGTCTGTGCGTCATTTGGCATACCCTAGGCTTACTTATTGACTACTTCCCAGCCAACAGTAGTTTGTTTTATTTATTTATTTAAGGACATCACTGTCAAACATTGTTCATACTTCTTTATTTGTCTCCCAGTTGTTCATCTCCTTCTAAATCTGTTTGCATGGAGAACAAAAACAAAAAACAAAAAAACTATAGAAATATATATATATTTTTTTTCTTTTTGTTTCCTTGGAACAATGGTACTACCACCACCACCACCACCACCACCACTACTTCCACTACTACTACTACTACTACTACTAATAATAATAAATCAATACATATTTTTAAACAAATTATTGTAATAACAATAAATAAAACTTGAAGCAATAATGTGAAAATAAACAGTTAATTTGAATATGACATAAAAAGCAGTAGAAACGGCTCAGGTATATTTAGGATTGATTATAGTTACTGCAAAACTTTTCCGCTCATCTCTCCCTTTCTTGGTGCAAAGACATCATTTTATGACTGTCAAACTCTGTGATCTGTGAGTTTTTTTGTTTTTTTGACGACCAGAGAATCGGAACAAAAGATGTGTGTTGGTGACAGGCCGTCATTAACGAAGTGCCTAAACACATAATTTAAAACATACCTTTTTGTAGAGTTGTCTTTCAAATGTCAACACAACTCTGGTTCATCCCATCAGTCAGGTGCTTTGTTTGATGCCTGAATGATTTACTCCTCATCAGGTACAAAAAGGAACCCTGGAGAACTATTGCCAAGACCACAAACAACATGTAAAATAACAAGGTTTAAGTCCTTGTTAAGTGAAAGACATTTGCACAGGAGTGTAAAAACAAGAACAAAAAGAAACAAAAAAACTCCAAAACTTAACAAAGTCATTCTGTTACTGTGTTTCTAGCTGTTTTACCACCTTGTGTGCTCTTACCTCTACAATCATCTGTGATAATCCACAGTTAAAGCACAGGTTACTAAGTCAAATCAAACACACTGGTTGAGCAACATCTGGGTGTGAGCATTTGATTACAGGCTCAGTAGCACTGCCAGTACTAATATGGGTTTAGATGACAGTACTTTGAAGGATGTGGTTTTATTTAATATTTCAAACATGTAGAATGGGTGATGGCATGCTACTTCTAAAAACTTCAGTGACATATAACAGTTTTAGTAATTAGTATGTATACTACAGAGACTTGGGAGGATTAGAGCAGTTTGCTGGATCTGCTGCTAGTTTAGAAATACCTGAAGATTACATCACTGATCTTGTATTTTTGTAATATTTTCTTCACCAAATTCCAAAATAAACAAGGCCAACAATTTGTTAGACTCTCTCAGGACTTGTTCGACCTTGTTTAAAATGCTTTTTTATCAGGGTGGCTCCAGGCTTTTAATACAAGGAACTAATTTGTAAAGTTTCATTACAAGTGCAGAGCTGGGAACTGCTTCGCAACCATAATGAAATGCCTGCAACCACAAGGTCTATTTGAATGGTTTTCCAGTCATTATCAATGAACACATGAGATTTTTAGGATATGTAAATATAATTTTATGTAAAGAATAAAATAAAATGTCACATAGCTCAGATTATAAAAAAAAGACTTTCTGCTTCAACTCTAAATCTCCATTAAATCATAGTACATGGGAACATTGTCTCTGCAAAGGCCAACTCTGATAAAGTAAAGCTAAATAAAATTAGAGAGGTTTTTAGTACAGGCACTTCAGGCTATGTCTCCAAAATGGCCAGTTTGTCCATCTGCCACCTAAATTGGGGGACTTCTGGTTTTAAAAGACTAAGGGGAATGTTGCACTTATGCTGGGGAGCTAGTAATTCAAAATAAGCAGCCACCCCAAGGAGCTCAACATACAGGTAGAACAAAAAATATATGCAGCAAAGGAAAGAAAAGAAGCTTTGTAAGCCAAGCAAACCTCAGAAATATGAATGCAGTCCTGAAGCAGCTCATTGTTATTATGCTACTTAAAAGTCTTAGAACCAAAAAGTTGGAAAATCCTAGATTGAAATCTGGATGCTGGCTGCAGGACTCATAGTTATAGCAGTTAGATTACTCCTGTAATGGAAATAAAGAATACATTTAAAAGTTGAATTTAGCATTATTTACCTCCAGGCAGTTGCATGAAGTAATGCTTAATCTTTACAATTTGTGGGTAGAACCTCAGTGTTTAAGATAGCTGAAATTCTTTTCTAAAATATACCCAAGTACAAGTTTATAAAAAGATAAAGAAGTACAAGAGCCTTCAAACTGTTCTGAAGCAGAAACTAGGAACATGTTAATTTTCCTAACAGATGTCCATATATTTGTCATAGATCTAATTTTTGTTGTCTATAGTCTAAAGTAATTTCACATTGTTCTTTCTTGTACTCTCCCACCTCATTTTTTAAGAATACAATGGCTGCAAACAAAAATGGCTCTTGTGACTATACACATGTTCTTGGCTCATCTTGTCTACAGTCTCCTGTCATGGAGTAATAATCTGAGTGTAAGTTATTGCTCAAATCGTGACAGCAGCAGTGACTGTTGCTCACCGCTCATGTCTGGTCTCGTTGTTCAGGAATTAGGATTCCCAGTGAAAACCTGTTACACTAAAGCTTTACTCCCACACTTTTCTGCAGGAAAATAATACTTGTCAATCTGCTGATAAAACATGGAGGCCAGGTCCTTTATCAGGCTGAGATTCCAGTGCTGCATTTAGGTATCAAGAAAAATCTGCCAAAATATTCATGTTAGTTCCCGAAAACACAATTAATGTTATATTTACTACTTTTAATTCACTTTTGAGGAAGAAATAAATGCACTAAGTTAAGCAATTGTATGAATTATTCTCTTCAACAGGTAACAAAAATGGCCTTCGATAACTCTTCTTCCACAAACTCCACAAATGACACCGCTGTGGGTAATTCAGTAGCCACCGCTATGGGTGCCCTCATCCTCACCATCGTCTTTCTCTTGGGATTCCCTGGAAACCTCTTTGTCATCTGGAGCATCCTTGCACGAGCCCGAAAGCAATCTGTCACCACCTTACTCATTCTCAACCTAGCTATCGCTGATGGCTCCCTGATGGCTCTTACCCCATTCTTCATTGTCTACCTGGTTCAGATGAACTGGGTCATTGGGAATGTGATGTGTAAGATCCTTTTCTACCTCTGTTTGGCCAACATGTACGCGTCCATACAGCTCATCATGGTGATGAGCATCTACAGGCTGGTGTCTGTGCTATGGCCGCAGCGCATCAGTGTCATCACCGGCAAAAGGACCATCCTGCGTGTGCTGGCAGTGGTGTGGATGCTGGTGATGGTTGCCTCCATTCCTGCACTTGTCTTTCGACAAGTGAAATGTAAAGGGAAAAACTGCATGTGTGATTCCTTCCATGAAAACTACAGGGATGTAAGTGAAGAAGAACTTGATTACAATGAATAACTAGAAAGCAACATTTCTTCGTATTGTCTCAGATTTTCATCTTCTCTCCTCTCCTTAGGCGGTCCTGCAGTACACAATGGAGCTTGTGTTGGGATTTCTAATCCCCTATGGAGTCATCTTAGTCAGTTACTTTTGCATTCTGCGGCGGATACGACAGACCAAATTCCACCGACGCATCCGCAGCGAGAAGCTCATCCTGGCCATCGTGTTGACTTTCTGCCTCTTTTGGCTGCCGTACCATGTGGTCAACATAATTCAAGTATGTCACAGAGAACACAACATTTAACATAGTTATTCAAAAGTAAGAAAAACCAAGTAAATAAATAATTTGTTTTACAGGTTACCTGGGCTTTGTGTCCAGAGGGTTCAGCAAAAGTCATGTAAGTGATGACTCCATATCATTCTCATGTTTTTTTTTTATAGAAACTCAAACATAACCCAATGCCATCCATCAAAATGTAGATTAGTGAGGAAATTAGCAATGTGCAGTTGTGCTGGAGTCTAAGAGAACTATTTAAAGCATCATTTAATGATATTTCTTTAAAAAGATTCTCCTTTTTTAAGTTAGTGGAGACCATTCACACTACTCTGCTGTTTGTGATTAGAATGAAAAGAACACACAAAAAAAAACAAAACAAAAAAAAACAAACAAAAAAAAAAACAGAACATAATTAAATAGATATTTCTGTCTGATCAGGTTTCAAGAATCAGTCTACATTTTCACCTTATTGTCCAAAACGCTCAATTATGGCTCCAAAGATACAAACACAAGGCAGTGTAATCTGTCCAGTCGGGAGACTGGAGATGAAGTGCACTTCCTTGATTTTCAGTAAACTACCAAGTTTCAACTTTTAATTATAAAAAGGTTAATTGTGTTTAACCTTGTTTGTGTCCAGGTGTGCAGTTTGCTAGACAACTGATGATGACTATGAGAGTGTTTTAGGTCAGGATTCAATAATATTAGCTCATATAAAATTAGCATAAATGCTAACATGACATTAATTAAAATTATGTATTTCTAAGAACTATTGTAACACTTTGTTTATCTAATTGGTTAAAATTCAGCATACATGGTTCACACTTACCTGTCAAATACATTTTTTAGTGTGAAATTCTAAAATAGCTGTTGGTAACAGACCAACTTGTACACTAGCCTTAGCACAGGAATTTGCTGCAAACATGAGCATCCAGAACCGAAGTTCTCCGTAAGTGGACGACTGACTTTCCACTGAAACATGATGCACAACTTTAGAAAACGTGCTCTTATACAGTAGACGGAATCCTGCCAAATTAGTTTCTTTCTGTTTTTAACAAGGATGAGCTAATTACCTTTGTGCACTGAGTGCTCTGCTGTTGTGCACCTCTCTATTTCTATAACCTGTTGGACATTGCACAAGTAGTAGGATTTATCACAACTGCAGGGAAAAGTGTGCGAGTTGGTCTGTATAGGCTACACATTAAAATCCAAAAAGGTACAGTCATAGCAGATTTTACAATAAAAAAAACAAGGTTTGTTTTTTAATCTTTTTATTTATCTTAGGTTTAATATTTTGTTCATGTTTCCTTTCACCAGTTTGGGCAAAATATGGCAAAACAGTCGTGCTGTCACCTCTGCAATCGCCTTCATCAGCAGCTGTGCCAATCCGGTGCTTTACTTCTTCGCAGGGAAGTCCTACATCAGACGAGAAGGGCTTTTATTCATGGCTCGCTTGTTTGATGCTACAAAAATGCTGGATTCGTCCAGGAAAAGCCGGCAGAACAGCCAGAACAGTCGTGACAAAGACAAAGATGCAGAAGTTGTTGTTCTGAAAGACCAAGATCCAGACTCCACCACAAATTCCAGCTGTAATGCCAAACAAGTGAAAAACGGTCAATAGAGGATGCACGAGGCTTGATGGTGTCACCACTGAACCACTCAGGCCTTTAAAGATCCCGTCCATCCAGAATATGAGTAAATTTCCTTGCACAGCTGATTCCTGCTAATCAAAGACAACAACAGCAAAGATTCAGCTGCTGCTCAGCATGACTCTCTTAAAGTGGAACTGTTACAGACTTCAAAATTAATGGTAACTTGAGACTACTGCTGGAAATGCTTGCACACAGAAGCCTCGCAAAATGCCATTTTTGTTGTATTACTGTATGTTAATCAAACTATAAAGGCCTCACTCGGGTCTGAACTATATGATGAAAAAAATAAGCCATGGAGTACAATTCAGGAGGCTCAGACTCATTTTATTTAATCAGCTTCCCATCAGTGTTGATGGAGTTGGTTCCAAGACTTGACTGCATGTTTACTGATTTTTACTTTTTATATTTTTTGCTATGCTTGTCAATGCATTTTGCTCAAACTGTTCAGAAAGACCAGCTCTCACTTTTATAAATATAACTCAAAACTTGACACATTTACTATTAAAATGCATGATGATGTATCTTTGATTCCCTCTTTTTACCTGTTTTATGTTTAAAAGCTCATATTTTTGCTCATTTATAGTTCTATAAGTATATTTAGATGATCTACTACGATAAGTCTACATTGTTTCATGTTAAAAACTTTTTTCTTATAATGTGCAGTACATTGCTGCAGCATCTTTTGTCACCCCTGTCCTTAACAGACCCAAATAGATCAGTGGAAATCTGATTGGTTAACAACAGTGCAGGGCAGCTGTTTATATTGTCGAGGTGTGTCAGGTTAGCCTGTGTGGCCTTGTGCAATGCTGTCCTGAGGAAATGTGCAGTAGTTTGCTGGTTGAAGGACAGCGTAAAAGCACCAAAGTGCTTTTTAGTTGTTCAGGAACAGTGTCTCCTGTGAGAGAGAATGTGGTGTGGAATTATTTGGGTCTTATAACATTTTGGAGCCTTTGTTAAAATCCAAAAAGAAGAAAAAATGATATAACACACCAAAGGACTAAAAAAAATTAAACATGATTGAAACACATGTTACATGTAATATGTGTGAATTGATGTGCAAACACAGCTGAAAGAATCGGTGCTGTGGTCAGGTGTCTTTGTTAAAGAAATGTAAAATTACCAGGATACTAATGAAGCAGGGTTTGGTACAAAGACAATCTTTCAGCTGCAGCTCAGAAATTATGTTTGTAACTTGAATTTCTTTTTAATTAAACAATGATTGCAGTGGCACGAGGATGGATGTCACCACATCTGTTTGACCACTTGAGGGCAGCAAACTTCCAGACCTTCTATCTTCTGTATGGCAGCGGACTTGTCTAGTTAGTATCTGGCAAGTCTTGGGCTTGGCCTCTTCGTCCCATCAGTTGTTCCAGAGCAATTTTTTGTTGTGGTGAGGTTGCTTTGTCCTGTTTGGAGAGACTGCTACAGTCAGACTTACTTTTTTATTTGTTTTTCACACATGACTGGCCAGTTGCAGGCCTCAGTAAATGTGCAGTGCCATGTCAATCCCTTTGTTGGTTGTATAATTTAATCAACATATATTTTAACATGCTTTGCAAAGACAATAATTTCTTTTCGCATTGCTACAAATCTCTTAGATGATGTCTGAGTTAATAAGGACACATTCTTGTACTGAGGTCACATGGTTTTCTTAAAAGGGGAATATTTATTTGGCATTTAAACTGCTATATTTTCTCTGAAAAAGTACAAAATGAAGCAAAACATGATAAGAACATGACACATAAGTGTTTATGCAATTCAATACATCCTGTCTTCCAGTCTGACACAGATGGCTATGTAGAAAAATGAAGAAATGGCTGCCAAAAAGTCTGATGTAAGAGCAAATACAATATACAAAGCAGAGGAATGATTTTAAAACTCCTGCTTCAACAGGTTCCTCCAGTTTACAGGAATATTCTCCCCCTTCCCACTTATTAGCCCTTATGACGATAAACTTGCTGTGCCTTCCCGCTCTTCTATGTAAAAAAGATTCCCTTAATTTCTCCAACACAACATCCATACTTTCTCTTTTACTCTGAGGTGTTAAACGAACGTATCAACTGTTGCTGGAGGTGTGATTTAGTTTTAATTTGATTTGATATTTCACTTTAGAAAGCTGCAATAGCTTCATTAGCATTAGAGTCTCTGATTTGTAAATGACTGAACGCTGTTCCACAAGCGATAGCAGATGTCAGGCAATATTTTACCACAAAACTTGCTGCTCTTATAACCTAATATTTAATGCATCAGTCTGCAAAAGTGGAATACAGCAGCATGATATCAGTAGGAGGAACAATGGATACCTCGCAACCCAGTGAGCTAAAACTGACTTCCTGTGGCCAGTGGTTTTCCCCTCACATGACTGTTCTTACTCAGTATATTACGTTTTTTTTTCATACACACAGTCGTAAAAGAAGCAAGGAGGGCTGAGAAGTTCGGAACAGGTATAAAATTGAGGGGAATTTCTGGGGTGGATTTACTGAAACAGATCATCAGGTCAAGGTAAGTTTGATCATTTTTAGATGATTCATTAGATATGTGAGGAAAAACATGTTGCTTCACTGTTTGAATGTAGATTTCTGTACAGAATGCATTTGTTTTTAATAAAACGTTTAACACAAGTTTAAGATTGATCTCGTTGTTATTGTCCCCTAACATAGAGCTTCCACTGATTATTTCAGTCATTTATTTAGATTTATTAAGTACATTTAGTTTTTCTTCATAAGAGTTCTACATTCAGATGTGAGCTTGAAGTTATGAGATAAAACAGGAATGTTCCTTTTTAATTCAACAGGTAAACTCATTTATATTTACTGATATTCTAACATTTAAGGAATTTAAAGTAAAAAAAAAATTATCTGTATTTCAGGCCTTTCAGAGGAAGCAGTTTACTAAGTAAATAACTTAAAACAGAAAGAAACAAAAAACTTATGCTTAAAAATAAATAAAGACTGTCATTAAAAACTCTGCTAACATACTGTTGAAATCAGTGTGTTGTGATAGTAATACGTAATTCAAGCCAAAAAAAAAAAAAAAAAAAAAAAAAAATCATTGTGCAATAGCTTGCAGCACTATCATCTTTCACAAAAAGTAACACATTTCCTGTTTCCTCAATTTCTCTCATTCTTTTAAAGGTTGGGTCACTTTCACAGTTGTTCCAGCCAAGCTCACATTCCTCAAAGACTTTTCCTCATGGCATCTGATATTAACAATACCACCTCCGTCCAGGAGCCCTCTTCTAACTCCTTCACTGCGCCCATCAGCGTGTCAGCCAGGGTTGGTATCGCCATCCTGATCCCGGCGTTTTTGCTGGGCTTCCCTGGAAACTTGTTTGTGGTTTGGTCGGTGCTCTGCCGAGTGAAGAAGCGTTCAGTGACATGTTTGCTGGTGCTGAATCTGGCGGTGGCTGACGCCTTTGTGCTGCTCAGTGCCCCTATTTTCCTTCGGTTCCTGGCTGGAGGACGGGGCTGGGAGTTTGGCTCAGCAGCATGCAAGCTGGTGCATTACTTGTCAAGCGTGAACATGTATGTGTCCATCTACCTTATCTGTCTGATGAGCATGGACCGCTGGCTGGCTGTCACAAGACCTTTTGTGTCTCAGAGAATGAGGACAAAACGATCCCTGCTACTTCTCCTGCTGGGGGTCTGGGTGTTGGCCTTCATCCTGTCCCTGCCGATGCCGTTCTACCGCAGGTGAGACCATGACTGTAACCCTGTTAACATATTAAATCATATTTTTAAACATTTTTAAATGTTTTGACGCTGCTGCAATAAATGTACATGAAGAAAAGACAAAGGTTGAAATGAATTAATATGAAATTATGTTTGATTAAGTTACAGCTAAGGAGTATAGACCCGGAAATAAACACATTGCTAATATAATATGCTAATACAATTACTACGTTTTTGTAGTTTTTCTCAATGTGATTTCGCATTTTGCTTATAGTACAGTATAAAATCTCAGATTTAGAACAGGGTGTGTGCTCTTTCTGCTATAACTCCTGATACACAAGGTTTGATGCAGTTTAGGGGCAATGTATATTCAACAATAATATAGTGCAAATAAATTTAGTCTGACACAATTTTTGGACATTTGTTTAAAGATGATGTGCAGAGACTTGTCCTGCATTTGAGTCCTGGTCTGACGGCTTTAGCTTTCCTTTTCTGCTATAACTTTTAAAATAAACGGCACCACTATCCATAATACTAGTAACGACAGCAATGTTAATTTTCATTTCAAATGAGAACAAATTCATTAATGTGACAAATTAATATTAATGTGATTCAAAGTCATCATGCTCATGTTCTTCACATAACCAGGAGGCCACAAATATCTTTTTTATGTTTTTATGTATCATGTCTGTGTCAGTATTGAAAGCTGTCTTGTACAAGACACCCATATTATTTACCTTAGCTCTGTGTCAAACATCTAGCTAAAGTAGAATTCTAGTAATCCTTTAATGGTCCCTTAAGGGTATGGTTATCTGTATCATAACATCAGAGGAATAGACCTAAGAAAGAAAAACTCAAGGGTTTCTAACCATATTGCCTGGTTCCTTGGTAACAAAATGAGGAATTTCACTATGGGTGTGACCAACTATAGGAAATATCTCACTCATTTCATTATAGTCAAACCCACAGGAACTACTGGTAAGAGCTGCTTTGCTACCACCAAAACAGCTGTGAGTAAAAAAAAATCAAGGCTCTTGATTCTCACTGCTGCTCTCAACCTTCTTTCAATTATCTTTTCAGGCATTGAAGAGCAGTGGGCCTCATTCACCAGTATATTCTTACAAATCTTCCTAAATTTTTCTTAAGTTTTGTTTGATAATTTTTTTTTACGAAAACCCTCCGACAGTTTCATGAACATGTAAACCCCCCATAAACGGTCAGAAGAGACAGAAGAGAAATTAGATGAGGAAAAATAGCAAATGATGACAAAATGATGAATGAAAACAAAACAAAAAAAAAAAATAATGATAAAAAAGTGCAATGAAGCCTGATTTTCCAAATTTTTTTAAAGTGTTTACTTGATCATAAATAATCACATGTGAGCTTCAAATAGTATAAAAAAAGCTCTTATATATGAACGGGTCATTACATGGACAGCAGCCTGCAGTCCGGTCCAATGAGTCCTCATGGTGCTATGGCTAAATGGGAAAGTGGTACATTGTAGAATAACATTTACATAACCTACCATAACTTAGGCAGTTCGTAAAGCCATTTTCTTCCCACTGTGTAATTTAAAAATTTTTAACATATTTTTTAATTTTAAAATATAACATTTGGATCTGCAATATTGATATTTATTTTAAATAGCAAAATACTTTCACCACTTCACCAAAAGTTATTTAAAAATCTGACATAAACGTTACTGTAGTAATAAGTATAAGTACTCCTAAATGTTTGTAGGATTTTTTTTTCCAAGTAAAAAAATTTTTCAAGATACAAAGATTTTAATTAATGCTATGTTTTGGTTAAACCTTTGTTAGTAAGATTTGACAATAGTTTTATAAACAATTTGTTTGTAGCTGTGACATGTTTAGCAACCATTGGCAGTATGCAGACTTGTTGAGGGTCCCTACCTGAGATGGGAGCTACACATGATGCAGGACAGAGACAGGATGCAGCATCTTTAGCTTTCTATTCTGACCTTTTGCAGGTGGTGGCAGCAGGAATTGAGAAAAAAACAAGATTGTATTAGCACATTAACCTACAGACCAGTTTGCTAACAAGTTAATGCTAGGCTAGAAAGCTGTTACTTTCAAAGCGCACATGTGAGATGATGGTAAAAATGTTTCTTTAAAGAAACATTGATCTTGTAATGCATCTAAAATTAGCATGTTTTGAAAAAAAAACAAAAAAAAAACAGGTTTTCACTTTTGTCATGAATTAACTTCCATACAACTTCATTCATTTTTTCCCATCCCTTTGTTAGGAGAGCCTATCTGCTAACCAATTTACTTTCTTTTTCTGTGAATCTTCCTCTGTGCTTCAACAGTAATCTGAAGATTCAGAAAAACAACATCACTTTGCGCCTTTGTATCCCCTATCACTTGGAAAGTGTGGGCCACCGGGTTTTCCAGTACCTGTTTGAGACCATCATGGGCTGCCTGGTCCCCTTCTCACTCGTCAGCACCTGTTACTCCTCCGTCATATGCCGGCTGCAGAGTGCCAAGTTCCAGCGCAGAGGAAAAGGCAGTCGCCTGATCCTGCTGATCATCTGTGCTTTTGCAATATTCTGGCTCCCATATCACATTGTCAACCTCATTGAGGTGAATCTCTTGATATACATAGAAACTGTTACTGACTGACCAAACTGTGTACATTTTTTTTCTATTAAATTATGAGGGTATAAATAAAGGTGAAAAGGTTTGATTAGATTACATTATTATGTTGATTTATGTCTGAGTTTACCATAGTTACAAACCACATCTTTGATTACTGTAGCAATGTTTGGTCAATGCTTTCAGACAGTATCAAAGCTAGTGGCTCGTTGATAATGTACATGTCTGTTTTACCCGCCTTGGTGTTTTTTTTTTTTTTTCTTAGTGAACTTTATTTTTTCCTTCAAAGTACTTTATTTCTGATATAAAATGTCTCCTCTCACTCCCTCAGGTTTGTGGTTTATTGCAAGACAGCAAGTCCGTGATCAAGGCTGCTCTTACAGCCCGACCCAACGTCACAGCCTTTGCCTACTTCAGCAGTGCAGTTAACCCCATCCTCTACGTATTTGCTGGCAGCTCCCACATTCGACAGGCTGGTTTCAGCTTCATGGGCAAGCTGTTTGAAGCCACCTACTCAGAGAGCAGAAGTACATCCACATTCACCCGGAGCAGCCGCAGCGGCTCTTCACCGGATGAAAACTCCGTCCTGCATTCGCTGTCGACTAAACTCAAGAATCCTTTCAAAGGAAACAGCAAGGAGAGGAGCAGCAGTGTGGCGGGCAAAGAGGTTACTGAGCCTGAGCTAAAGACTCTGGCCACTGTTGAACAGTTAGAATAGGACTTGAGCTGATTTCTAAAAGCTATACAAAGACATTTTAAATTTTGAGCCTTTACTTTCATTGATGTTTATTGTACGGACTGCTACCTTAACTTCTGTAGTGGGTAAACAAATCGACTAAAAACAGATTTAGTTTAAACACAGCATGACTTAATCATATTTAGGAAGCTTTTTAAATGTGTAATTAAAGGGAAATTACATTTATCAAAAAAGAATTGAGACCAGCAATAATGTGAAATTTTCATCTCAAAACTTTTTATTTATTTTTTACCTATTTCAATTTAAATACAGTGTTTATTTTCTTATTAAGTTGTACTTTTTTTTAAATATAAGTCTGAACTATAACTTATATAACTATAAGTTCTGTCTTTTTTAGCAATAATTGTATATACATATTTTAGCTAAGATGCAGTTTGTTAAATGAATAAAGCTTTTTATTATCATTATTTCAATGGCTGCTATTCTTATTCTCTTTTGTTGCACATACACTTAAAACACTTGAACACTGTCCTTTTCACTTATGAAGTAAGACTTTTACTCATGCAATGTTCACCAGCATGAACAGAACATTTCACAACAAATATTTCACCAAAGCATACTTCCTCTCACTCCTTTTTCTTTTTTCTTTTTTTTCTTTTTGCATTGCTTTACTCTCTGTTTCTCAACACCCAACTGACGTATACCACAGTGTGGTTAATCTCCTGTTAGGGTGGGGGCTGCCACTGAAGCCTTTGTGATAGGTGCTGAAAAAAAAAAAAAAAAAGAACTGACACAGCTTTTTATTTTTTGTCCTCTGGCAGTGCATAAAAACAAGAAGAGTTCAGCTGACTTAATGAATAAAAGCTGAATTTTTCTTAACCCAGTGCTTCACAGATTTTATCTGACTTTCACTTGTGGTTCAGAGCATCATCTAGCTATGTCAATGACATTAAAACCTCAAACAATCAGTCCTGGTCAGCCTCTGCATTTCACGAAAACCTCCTATGTGACATTAATAGCTTAACCTGACTGACTTGAGGCTTTAATAACATGTGGTCATTGAATGCAGCAGAATTCACTGACCACATAACAGCAGAATAAACACAAAGTGTTTCACTTCCATCTGTCCACATTTATATATACAATACAACTGGTTACATTAACTACAGAACCCTCACTTAATGACACTTTATTAACTGTATACAGCCAGCCAGCAACATTCACAGTTTACCACATGTTACTGCTTAGCGGGGGCTCTCTTCAGCAAACGTCACACATCTTATGACATCTCATGTAGTGGCGGCAAAGTAGTCTTTTGGGTATATGTGTAAGTATCTAACACTTTACATTACATCATACAATATTCAGCTCCTTTTTTCTCAATAATTTCACATTGCCAAGCCACCAATGGGTCACACATACCATCATGCATGAGATGCTCTTAATTTTAAGTAATTTTTGTTTAATATTTTCTTTACTGCTACTGTAAAAGGGTTATTTAATTCTAAGTTATGCTTAATACTTTGTTTATTTTTTAATTGTAATATGATTTAATGGATAAAAAATTGTACTCTCCACAGCAAGTATTTGTGACATTACAAAACATGCACGGAATTGCTTTATAATCTAATATTTAAATGCATGCTACAAAGCAGCAAAAGACCAGTTTCTTCTTCAATTTTTACATGCAAATTTTTAAAGATTACATTTTCAAACAGATGTCTTTATATAATAAGTTTAGAGAACTACCATAAAACTAGTGCACTAGGCTGTATGTAGATGTGTCTGACCATTAGAAAAGAGTGACAAACCGCATCTTACCACTGAAAGTGCTGTGTACAGCAGCACATCTGAACACCCTTAAACACTGTGGTATCTGTACTTGATACTTCACAAGCAGTTTGCACCATTCTTTTATCTTTATGCTTAGACTGCATTCCTCCATGCACCTATGTTAAAAGTATTTAACCTAGTTTTAAAAAGTAGGACATGCTCAAGAGGAGTCTTTCTTACTTCACTTGAGTTTGCTCAATTTCTTTGGATATCCTGCAAGGTTATTTAAAGAACAGTTCCACAAAAGCCTCCTGCAGAGGGCCAGTGTGGGCTATTCAAACTAGTGCCTGTTCTTTTAGCCATGAGGTTCTAGCAAAACCTCTTTGCATTTCAATTGTAGGCCTGCTTTCCAAGTTATATTGCCCTTAAACCAGCACGATACTGCATTACGAATGCTCTGAAACAGCCCTAGTGAAAGACACTTATTAGCAAAAAGTCAACCACATGGCTAAAAGAAAGTAGCAGGTAATTAGATTACAATGTAAATATTGTAACACATGTCAGAATCCTGTATCGCTTAAAAATATCAAAACTAAATTTAAAGTTTTACATTTGATGGATAGAAATATTCACATTGGATATATTCTGTTTACTTTAAAATGATTTAGTTCAGCTAATTTCATCTTCTATTTAGCATCAGCAATAGACTTTAAGTTGCACTGTTTTACAGTGTTTACAGTCTTTCCGCTCAACATGAGATGATCAAGCTGGATGCTGTTATGTTTTCATGCTGTCTCCACAGGCAACAATGCGGTGTACAGTACAGCTCACTGAAGCCAAAATAAAAAGGGACATTGCATCCAAGTTTGTTTGTGGACAGACCTGTTACAATGCAAACTCTATGGTTTAACTGATACAGAAGTCAAAGCTAATCATTGCAGCCTTCTGGTAAATATTTACACTTATTTATGATCTTATTCTTGATTGGATCATAAAGCAAAATGAAATATGTTTCCTTCTGCAATAAGAGCTGTAGTTAGGCCAGTGACACAAGTAATGAGGAACCAAACGTCATGACTAACAGAATCACTGACCTTTATTTTATTTCTTTTTATTCATTTAAATATTTATTTCTTTGTTGTTACTTAGCCCTCGTTGACGACAGAATAACCTTGTGTGACTCAGAAGATAAAACACTTTATCTAGGTTACAACTGGGTTCTAGCAATACCACTATCTAGATGAAAGGAAGAAAAAAAACCCCAGAAACAAACATGACGTCCTTTGCAGTGAAATATTTCCACATTTAAAGAAGCAGCATTCACTTGGGGAGTGCGGCTAGATAGACAAACAAATAAAAAAAGGGCTGATTTATAAAATGCTTAGTGTTCAGTTTTATACTTCTGAGAATCACAGAAAAGGAAATGCAAGAAGATAAATAGACACTTGGAAGTCTAGTTTCACAAAGACATCAGACAGAAATGTTGCACAAAGCTAAAAATTCATAGTGATGGATTGACCTCATTTAGTACAAACAAACCTAGTGTTAGTAGTTACAAAAATGTGAAATACAGTAAATCAAGCAATGCAACTGTATATACTGTACATCTAATATGCTGCACAGTAATAATAACCCACTTAAACTTAAACATTTGTGTAGTTGCTCTGGCTATACATTGACATGTGTGATGATCTCACACAGAGAATGTTGCAAGCAGCAGAATAACTTGTGTGTTTCATCATTCAGTCCACAGCGTTGTAGAGTAGGGCATGTGCAAAGTGATTATTTAAAAAAAAATCTTCCCATGTATGCATACTGGCACCATAAGTCCAAAAGTTAAGAAGTTAAGAAACTAACCTAGAATCCTAGAAGAGAACGTTAAACAACCCAACAACCATTTCTTTAGAAAACATGCATTAGTTTAATCAACATGTCGTCCACACTTCCAGTATGGATTTCTTCAAACCAAAACATTTATTCTCTACATTTTCTGACAAATGCTCCATCAGTAGCCATGTTTGCATAGACACAAGTATTTGGATTAAAGTCTGAGCTGAATTAAAATGCTTCATGTCAACACATCAGTTAGAAGATTCTCATTCAACTTTGCTCATTCAGATAAAAACCTTATTCTTATCGAGTCGGGTGGGGTTATCCTAATATTCCAAATGTTCAGAGTGAAATTATCCTTACTGTGCATGCACCTGTAAACATGGCTAGTGTCTGTTTTGTTCCTTAAGAAAAAGACATTCTGCAGCACAGAACAATAAACAAGCCTGCAGGCCCAAGGGGAGATGGTAGATTAAGTAAGTGGCGCTTCGTCTGGGTATTCTCGGGAGGGGGGTGGACTCCAAAGATTCTTTAAATTTCAACCCCAAGGCAAACTAGTCTTTTACAGATGCACATTTACAACTCACTGAAATTCCACCTTAACAGTACTCACTCCTTTGCAAATAACAGCATCTGGGATGAGAAACCTGAAGTGACCTGAAAGTGGAGAAGATTTGCAGCACAGTGGGGGATTTTTTTCTGACTTGAGTAAACTGAATCAGTTTTCAATTGCAGATACAGAAAAGTTCCCCCTTTCATTATTTCCAACGATGAACAACACTTTCACTGACTCAGATACTGATGTTTTCAACCAGTTTTTGATATTATTCTGGCAGGTTAGGAAGCGACATGGCACAAACTCCCAGATCAGTGTATGGGTACGGCATAGCCCCCAGGTTTTCCCAGCAGTCTTTCTTGGGGTTGTAGCAATGCACCCACTTTGTATCTCTGGCTGTATTTGCTGAAGACCCCCCTACCACATATAACCGTCCAGCCAGCACAGTTGCTCCAGGAGACAAATGAGGCCGAGGCAAAGCGGGAAAGGAGAACCAAGAATTACATGTTGGGTCATAAAACTCACAGAGGAGTTGGTCTCCAAAGCCCATCCAGAGCGGTTGCAGTCCTCCAGCTACCACCAGCCTCCTTCCAAAAGCTAACATGACATGGCCTGCACGTCCTGCTCCCACGCTCATTGGAGCTCTGGGAAAGCAACCATGCGAAGGATGATAGCGCCATAAAGACGAAAGACAATGGTGATGGGGGTCACAACCCCCTGAGACGTAGATTTCCCCATCCAGTACAGCTGCTGCATGACCACAGACAGCTGTGTCCAGATGGTGAGCCAGCCTGAAAGGAGATAACATCTCAGATTAGAAAATGGTATCTTTCCAATTATTAAATAATAATATAAATAGATACTTGTTCTTGGAGATCATTTTTTATCTTTTCCTATATTTTTACCATCCTTTACCAGTGTAATTAAAGCTAAATTATAAAACCAGCTGTTTGTAAATATTAAGTTATGTCCAGCAAGGTATTAAGATGTCCGCCTCTTCAGATTTAATTAGTATTTTTGTACCTCCAAATGTTGTCTTTAGGACTGTAGTACTCCACAGCATTCAGATATTCGTTATCATCACAGTTACCACCAAGTGCAAAAACCTTTCCATTTAGGCACACAGCAGAGAAGTAGTCCCTTTGGCACAGCATATCTGGTAGTTCCTCCCATTTACACTGCAGCACATCAAACCTGCAGACACGACCAACATCTGTACAATTCTTTTATGCTTCTGGTAGATTTGTAGATATTAATCATAACCGGCCCAGTTCCCACAAAAATGTACCTTGCAGCAGATTTAAGAATATCCAAAGATCCGTAGTACTTCCGTCCTCCGAGAACATAGAGTTTGTTGTTGAGGATACAGACAGAGTGTCTGAACCGGGCTGGTTTAGGGATCTTTGTGAATGGTTTCCACTCTATACTTCTTATAAGACCGGGTCCGCGGTGGAACTGTCGAGCGAACCACAAAGTCTGACTGGGAACTCTCTTCATGAACTCATCATCAACAGTATCCCCACCAACCAAAACCAGGACCTGAAGATAGGATATTTGTATTTTAAATTATTCGTCTTAAACAATAATAGATTAATTTTGAATAATTATAAGCAGTAATGACAGAGTTTAATGCACTTACCTGGTTTGGGGAGCGAGGTTGACATTCAGGACCTCTGTAATCGCCTTCCATGAGACTTTGGAGGGCTTCTAGAGTTCTTCTTCCCCCGGAGCTCTTGTACAGGAAGCTGCACCTTAGAGCCTCCTCCAGCTCAGAGTAGCTAAGGAGTGGGATACGAACATGGCAGAACAGGCTGGGAAGATATGAGAGTCGGTCTTTTGGATTATCCTCTATCCATCTCACCACTGCCCTGAACACCACCATCTATGGATGAAAGAAATTTGCTGACAGCATTGTAAGACTTTACTTAGTTAAATCTGGACTTCAGAGGTTTAAAATTTAGCATTTTTGCATTTCCACATCAAGAATACTTAAGTTATACTAAGTAATGTAATAGTATTACAGTAATACTATTACATTACTATTTACACTATTTACTATTTACATGTGCTATATTTTCCTCACTTATATAAACAATAAAATGTTTGCTTCATACACTGTAAAACTTTGTGAAGCAAACATTGTTTGTGTGCACTGTTAAATATTTTTGTGGAGTTTTTAGTCAACATTTCATAGATGAGCAGATAGAGCTAATTGTCGTCAGACACTGCTGAGGTGTCTGAAAACTTCCTAAATTTATGTTGATGTCAGTTTTAGCAGAATTTTCTTGACTGTCAAACACAAATTTTTACCTGATTCAGAAAATCTAAAAGAATATACTCTTATAGGCGTACTGAAGGATTTATTGAATTTTTTTTTTCTTGATAATTATGTAAAAGCGTAAAGATTCTCAAATAAATTTCAGTCTTTACAGATTTTTGAAGGACATACTTTTTTAAAATACCAATGGGTCAGAAAAATTTTAATGAGTTTAAATGGTCAAATATCTATGAAATATCTTGACAAATCTGACAGATAATAGATAAGAAAATAGAGAAGTCCAATTGAGAAAAACTGTTGATAAAAGATTAAAATTTTTTTCTTTTACTGTAGGTCACATGGCTTCAAGTCAGATGTGAAAATATTAATGGGATTATTACAGTGCCACTTACAGGAAAAAACAAAGCAAATAATTTAGTAAAGGTATGAAACTCTACCTCTCTCTCTACACACAATGAGTCCTTCTCAAGCAGCCGGTCCAGGACGACGAAGGGTACATCGTTGAACTTCTCCCCAGCAGAGATGTCCTGGAAGTGGGCTAGAGCGTACTCCTCTGCAGCCTGCCCCAGCTGCACCAGCCCGTAAGTCTCAGCCAGGACCAACACATCTAGACAAGTGCTTTCATCCATTTTTTCCTGCAAGAAGTCAATGCAGAGCGAGAGCGCCCCCTCCAGCTGGAACTGAAGCATTGCATCTGTCAGCTCCCATATCTGACTCCAGCCCAGCCTGAGCTGACCTGTGTAGAAGAAATGGAGTATGGATTCGATAATCCAGGGTGACACACCTCGCAGGCAAACAACGTCCTCTCTGGATTCCCGTAAGCCTCCGCACAGCAGGGCCCGGAAATAGTCCCCTCCAGCCGCTAACATTACACGATGAGCTGAAGAAAGAGAGAGCCGAAAGGTGTCTACATCAGAACTTCCCAATAAATGACAAATAACGGTCATTTACAGATATCTACACACCCAATGAGGCCCGCCCAGTGACAGTATTCGCAACTTACTATGAACATTTGATCAAATTTCCCTTTTATGACTGTCTGTTCTCCATAAATGAAGGTGTATGAGTCAATCTGTTTATCATAATGTTATGTGAAAGGACATTTCTCATACTGATTGACAAGCATGCTGAGCCAGTATTTATTATGTGTCACCAAAAGGCACCAAATTCCTTTCAGATGATCATTATTTCTGTGGAAAAACTCGCGCTGGTGTTATCTGTGACACTATTTGTATAACTAACATCTAAGAATAAGAGACTGAGCTATTTTTAGAAAGAAAAAAATGGAATAATACATCAAAGGTGAAAGAACATGAAGTACAACTGGAAGTATCGTTAACAGAGTTTGTTCAAGTTCAGCTGATGGCCAATGAGGATTTTATTGTTGATTATTTTAAAAATTATTGATTTTAAACTGGCAAACGTAAATGAGTTAACAGAGAACATATCGGTATGTCACGCCTTGTTGCAGGGTGGGACAAGAACACATTTTTGTAAAAGAAATTATCTGCCATTACCTCAGTTCACAACAATTGTTGCTTAGAGGGGAAAAAATGCACAGAAAAGATGGACCTTAGTGAAAAAAACTGAATCATGCTGCTGAATGAAAGAAAATATTAAACAAATGCTAAAACAAATATCTATTTTTGCTTAATTTTATTAAATAAAATTTGTTATAATACTTCCATATACATTTAGTGCTCTTGAACGAGTCACAACACTGATAATAAAAATGCTTTTCTATAAAGTTTAATTAGAAATAATGATTTTTTTCATCTGTAAATGAAAGAAATGTTTAACATTTGGCTAGTAAAATGGATGGACTGAGATGGGATTTTAGAGGCTGATTCTATATGTTAGAATACAGATTCTGTGTGCAGGTGAAGTACAATATGTATCTAACATCATGTTCTCTGTAGAGAAATAGCTTAAAACAGTGGAAATTCACATACTTAATTAAACTTTTCTAAATATGTTATTTGTGTGGTTAAATAAGAATTCAGGATCTTTAACATAATCAGATTCAAGACAACTGTTCAATGCAATTGCCTGTTTCTTGTAACAGCTCATATCTATTATGTATATATATATATATATATATATATATATATATATATATATATATATATATATATATCTATGAGGAGCTGTTGCAAGAGAACAGGCACACTTTCTACAACTAAATTTTCCAAGGAATATTTACATATTCACTGGCACAGTGTGTGGAGTATCGGGGTATTAGTAGCAAAGCTGAATGACTGTTAATAAACTATGGTGGACGCAAAAAAAAACACTAATGTGTCCTTTCTGGGTGACTGAAGAAATATGTTTATACTACATACTTTACTATGCCAAAGTAATTGGAACGCAGTGCTTTTGATTTTCATGCAATTCTACCATAAAGTAGAAAAGTATAGTAAAGTATAGTTATGAGCATTGTAGGCTATTAAATTTCTATTGACAGAACTGGAATTTTAAAGTCTACAAACGAACACCTTAAAACCTGATGCAACACAAAATGGGAAGAAAAGTCGTTTTTTTTTTTTTTTTTTTGAAGTCTTTATTTGGCCCTTTGTCAAAATAAATAATAAAAAAATTAAGAAAAATAATTTTTGGATGTCGTCACCCTCTTAAAATAGTGTCATTTTTTTCACGTTTTTCTAAACATACAAAAAACTGAAACAGATATCTAGAATAAATATAGTTATTTTAAACTTAACAAAATGTCTTAGGTCATCATTTAAGAAGGTGACAATATTTATTTTATCTTTAGTGGGATTTCATATCATAATCTTCACAAACTATTGTTGTTCTTATATTTGGGCTATTTTAGGTGCAAAAACACATAATTCTTAACCTCCTGGTGTTGAAGACAGTCAAGGGTTTCTTCAGTTGCATCTTACCTGAGTATTTCGCTCCAGTCTCAGCTTGTATTGTAATATCACAGCCTACCCCTCTGTCCCACATGTCCTTGACGACTTCTAAGCTCTTTTCCCTCTCTGTTGCAGGTGAGGTTGTGACCTTTGACATGCATCTCTTCCGCAACCTCTCCATTTGAAGAGAGCGACAATCATTCAGCACCTCCTCTAGTTTTCCTTCTTTTCTCAAGTCCAAAGACACATCTCCAGAATAAGCAAACTCCAGAACAGCTCTTAACCCAACCGGAGTCAAACAATGAGCTAGTTCTTCTAACCTTTGTTTTGAGCCTAAAAATAAATTTGGGGTTTGACTGGCAGCTGCCAGGATGAGTCTATGAGCTCTGAAAGTGTTTCCTTGGATGTCAAAGTTGCAGTCCAGCAGCAGCTCTTCATCCTTAAGCCTCTGTAAGTTAGTAAAGAGGTTGTCCGAGTGAGAAGGTAGGACATAGGAGAGGAGACCTGAATCCTCAGGAAGAGATGAAGAGGGGTGGGGAGGGGAATGATGGGCTTTACAGTCTAACACATACTTTGATTCAGTTCCAAGTTGTTTGTTTCGGGAAAGAGTTTTAGGTGGTATTTTTTGTCGAACGTCACCCATATCTCCGCCTCTTGATTTGCTACAACGTCCCATTTTTCCCATCTGCTTGTGATGATGACTGGACATTCCCTCTGCAAACACACGGCACAAGGAGGGGAATGGGAGAGGAACTAAGACAGGATTAAAAAACAGGGACAGTAGGGAGCAGTGTGAATAATGTATTCCTAAAGTAGTAGTACCAGCTTGTCAGGCTGGCCTCTTGGGCCTGTTGGCACTTATAATTGAATGATTTCTCTCACCAGGCCTGGAAGTTTGCTATAAATAGGAAAAGTAGGGCAGTGACCAGTGACTAATATATCTATCTATCTATCTATAGATAGATAGATAGATAGATAGATAGATATGTGTGTGTGTGTGTGTGTGATTTATCAGATTTTGGCTTTTCCCACAACTTTTTATAGCTAACTGAGGTGCTGCCTCTAGGGAAGTTTTAATTTGTAGTTTTGGTTACTTGTGGGCCACTTATGGGCCTCTGGGACTCATCACTTTGGGGTTTGTGTATGTGTGTGGGGAGCATGTGGTGATATGTTTGGTTTTAGTTACAACAGGACTGGCTCCCCATCAGTAAGCCCGTCTCCTCTTAAAATCTTTTTCATCTGTTTTATGTTCCTTTTTTTCAGAGTACCCAGAGACAGCACCAGGTTTAGTGCATTTTTAGGATTTTAACTTCTAACTAAGAAAACAAAACAAAAACACTTATATTGATGCTACGCCTCTGCTCATATTTCAACATTTAATTATGATACCACAGGTCA
The DNA here is from genome assembly GCF_017639745.1 of Melanotaenia boesemani. NCBI lineage: Eukaryota > Metazoa > Chordata > Actinopteri > Atheriniformes > Melanotaeniidae > Melanotaenia > Melanotaenia boesemani. The sequence goes on from NC_055686.1 coordinate 27,357,826, forward strand.
CACTAGAAATGTTACATACGTCAATACTCTTATCTCTACACTTATTTACTCCGACGCCCGTCAAGTACCTTATGACCCCTGAAGTGTCTTATGCTTTGTAAAGATGACCCCACCTAAAAAATTAACTGTTAGCAGCGTCATTATGAAAGCCAGTCAGTGGTTTCAGCAATATTTCATAGATGATGAAACCAGAATCTATCCCTGACTCCTTACTTTATTCACAAATGGAAACAAAGTGATACATTTAAGTGTGACAAATGAAGTCCCTATTAAAGAGAATTTTAGCAAGGAGACTTATGTATAAATTTATAAATTAAAATAATTTTACATTTAAAACAAACAACTTTGTACCAAAGTGCTGTACAAGCAAACGATAAAAGGCAAAATTTATAATGTGCTAAAAAAAAATGGCTAGCATTTCACCGCAGATCAAGACTCAGCAAAGACACCTACCTGGCTTTCTGCTCTACCCGTGTGGGTGTAACGAGTGACTTTGACCAGAGCACAATGGCATTGTGTGCATGTAGGGTGCTGAATGTATTACAGCGGGTTTAAATATAGCAAGGCCCTGGCACAATGAAGAATACACTGCAAAAAGTTTCCACTTTAAACAAGACAGTCAGTGTGGCCCTTTTTTAAAAAGCCTTTTGCCCCTACTAAACCTGAGGGAAAATGGGAATGAGACCTAATAACTGAAGAGAATTTACCTATAAAACATTGTTCTTTAGAATGAATTATTTCATAACTTTGATTCGGCTACAGACCATAAATGTAGCTGTTAGGAGCTGAAATTTGCTCACTTTCCCTAACAATCTCTTGCACTCACAGTATGTGTGAAATATAACAATCATTAGCTCGTTTTTGAATAGATATTGATCGGTGCTGTTTGATTCCTGTGGAAAAACATTTGGCTAAAATCTATGACATATAAGTACAAATTAGAGCATAACAGAACAGCTTAGAATGAAATAGGGGACCCTGATGCTATTAACATGGTCACTGAGAAAACAGTTTTTTTATTGTTTTATTGTTTTTTTTTTATTGATGATCAAAACACAACAGGGTTATTTATAAATTCTGAAAAAAAAAAAAAAATCATGAGCCATAGGTTGAGTCACAGTTAAGCTCTTTTGAAATCTAAAAAATGTAAAACATGCATACAATTTTAGATATGACTGCACTGTTCAACAAGAATTTTACTTGGAAAACTTCCATTAGTTTATTTTTGGCAACATTTTTCAAGCAGTGGTTAATACTGTGATTTTATCAGCAAGTTTCCCAGAAAATCAGAAGAAAATCAACCTGTTATAGTTTGAGTTTAAAGTGTAAACTAAATCACTTTCACCTAATAAAGATGGCAGAGCCAAACTCTGCTTGGGACAAATGCATGGCACGCATTTCCACTGCGGTGTGTCTAAGATTTCTCTTTCTCAGAAGTCATCTTCCAGAAAGCAGACATGAAGAGAACAGAGAAAATATTTGTGGTTAAATAATGGAGTATAGATTTGTGTATGTGTGTGCGGTAGGAAATGATGTGTTGGTGTGTGCATCTGTAAGGGGGAGGGAAGAACATAGGGTACATGGGAGGAGATATTACCAACATCACTGACAGTATAAATTACAGAGTTTCACAGCTGAATGAGAAATATTTCATCTGCTGACAACAGCTCATTCATCTGCGAAGGAAAGCACCTGTAAGTATATCATTTTTAAATGATTTTGGGTTTAGTGCTGTAATTCTTAAACGCTTTAATGTCCTGTATCAAAAAGATACCGGAGCTGTATCTTTCTCTGCAAGTATTTAAAGTCTAAAGCTAATCAAGTGATCAATTGTATTGGGATTTCATTATCAATATGCAAAACTAACCTTAACCCTGCCAATAATTTCTTTAAATATTCTCTTAAGAAAAGAAAAGAAAGGAAAAAAAAAACAAAAACAAAAACAAAACTATTTGAATTTACTCTAATGTGAATAAAATGCATATAGAGCCAACAATCCTCCTCTGATTCTGAGATTCCCTTTTCAGAACACACACACACATATATATATATATATATATATACACACATATATATATATACACACATATATATACACACATATATATACACATATATATATACACATATATATATACACATATATATATACACATATATATATACACATATATATATACACATATATATATACACATATATATATACACATATATATATACACATATATATATACACATATATATATACACATATATATACACATATATATATACACATATATATATACACATATATATATACACATATATATATACACATATATATATACACATATATATATACACATATATATATACACATATATATATACACATATATATATACACATATATATATACACATATATATATACACATATATATATACACATATATATATACACATATATATATACACATATATATATACACATATATATATATATATATATATATATATATATAGAGAGAGAGAGAGAGAGTGAATGTATTTTTGTGTGTTTATGTGTGGGTTTGTGTATGTTTTTTTTGTTTTTGCTGCTTTCATCAACATTGTTAACAGAAATGGGATGCAAATGTTGGGAATAGCCCAATAAATAGCTAATAATGCAAAAATAAAGTGAACACTGTCTGAATGAATGCTAGTATTTCTGTAATGGTGTCTCCCTGAGGACCCGGAAATTCAGCCACACACACAGTGATAGATTCCAAGAAAGTAATTTATTCAGTCCGGGTAATGGAGGAGATGAGCAGGGTTTGGTCCAGTAGGAAGCGGTGGCGCCTTCCTCAGGTAAAGCAGGGAATAATATCCTGAAAGGGCTCCAGAAACAGTCAGTATGATCCGCAATCCAAACGAGCAGAGATTTAAGAAGCCAAGAGTCATAAACAGGGGTAGGAGGCAGACTACTTAGCTGGGGCAGGCGAATATCCGTGGTCGTTCCAAAACAGGTCAAAAACCAGGAGATCACAAGGCAGGAGCAGTCCGACAGGGGATGAGGCAAGAGAAGTCCAAGGGCCGTAACTAGGTCAAACACAGGAATCAGAAAACAAGAGTAAACGCTGGACATCAACAAGGCAAAACAATGCTGACCATCTGGCAGGGAAGCAAGGACTGGAGTGAGCTTAAGTAGGGAGGGGAGCAGGTGAAGAGAGTGAGCAATCAGGATTGCCACAGGTGGAGCAGATGAGCATGATGAGGGACTGGAGGCCCAGCAGAGCAGCAACCATGACAATTTCTTTGAGATTCACAAAAATCTTCAGTGGCTTGACTTATTTTGCAACAAGAACCCAAATTTAACAATTCTTTTGCATTTCTTAATATTGAAAACAGTCTCATGGCAAAATGTGAAATAGTAATGCCTGTAAATGAAAATGGAATCCACTGAACAATGTTCACAAATATCTATTTTTCAGTCCAGTTTTCTGTTTAACTCTGTCTCTTGAGTTTAAAATATTAAATATTCCAATGAGGTATTACATATAACCATAACCATGCCTAACCATAACCATGCATGGTTATGGTTAGGCATGGAATGTACTTGGTTATGTTTAGACATTGAAAGCAAATTGTTTTCCAGTAAAATACAGAGAATTACTGTAGTAATATATAACACCAAAATATTAGTTTCCTGGATTACAATTCACCAAATCCTTTCCCACATCTCTCAAACATGTCTTATTAAAATGTATTACACTGAAAGTTATATTGGATGGCACAAAAACACACACTTTTCTGTTGTTTACCCATTTAATATTTTGTACCATGAGGTTAGGTTGTATCAAGTCGCTAATGGGATTAAGAAAACTAAAAAAAAAAATAAAAAATCCAGAGAAATTGTAATAAATCAATGACAAAAATTGTTCAACTTTTTCCCATTTCAGTCTACAAGAACTAGTAAGGAGTTGAGGATGGGGCAGCTCAAATCCAAGGTTAGTGGTGCAACCCTGGGTGCCAGCGTCTTGAACAGTGAAGAAGGGCCTCCAACATACTCTTTACATGGCAGAAGCACCGAAGGCAATAATAACCTCCAAGTTCCTCCTTCCATCGTTGTCTCTGATGAGGATTCAAGGTTTGTAATAACTGCCAGGCTATCCCTAAATCACCTCTGCTCATTCTGCTGAGAGCAGTGGAAAAAATAATACAATATAAAATTATATGTATCTATAAAACAATTACTATAAAAATAACACATTATATTTACATCACAATAAAGTCCCAAGTTTGTTGCTATAATTGCTCCAGTGGAATCTACTCTAGAGGGATTTCTTGGCAGCTATACAACAAGATCTTTTACTCTTTTTTAAAACATTTTTATAAATACTGAATTATGTGAATAATAAAATGTGTTAAATCTATATTTATATCTTAAGTTCATCCTTATCTCTACCCTATGTTGCAATAGTCTGGTTGTCAATCATGTTTTTAATGCACAAATTGGAGTTCTATTTTAGGAAAATATATCAAAACAGTACGTTTTTTTGATAATCCTTAATTTTACTAATATTTTTTAATATTTCTGCTTTAGTAGGGTTGCTTTGTCTCTCTCTCCCTCCCTCTCTCTCTCTCTCTCTCTCTCTCTATATATATATATATATATATATATATATATATATGTATATACATACAAATATATTTTAGTAATAATTAATAATTCATGTTGTGGTAAATAACCATGGCCAATACATCACCTATCAGGCATTACGGCCTTCCTTAATTTTCCTCTTATACTTGACCAAAGCCACCATTTTTCTCAGTTTCTTCATGTTTGTGACTATTACTTTATTATGGAAAATTTAGACTTCACCTCCTCCTGCAGACAACCCTACAAAGACAAATTTAAACCACTTATAGGAAACTGTGAAGGACCAAGCTGGTAAAGGACAAGGACACAGTTGGTTTAAAAAAAAAAAGAATGGGTTTTATTTACCCAAAAGAATGTTCACAAACCAGTTTTGGGCCTTTTTAAAAGAGGTCAATTGAACAAAACTGAACAAAGGTACAACGATAACTCAAACTTTAAACTAACTGTTTAACAGGTAACTCAAAAGAACTCAATTAACACAAACCAAACTGACTTAACAAAACAACTAACCTGACCTCCCAAACAAGAAACAAAGGGTCACCTAAATACTGGCTGATCAGACCAGTTCTAAAACACAAGAGGGGTTGACAAATACTAACAAATACATTAAACAATTAGACAAAACCTAAACACACTATTACTTAACAAAAGGATTATTCAAAAATAATACAAGAAATCAAACTAATCAAAATCCTAACAACAAAACTAAATGTTTAACGACATGAAGGCCATTAATCTCCCCTCTGGAAGGAGCTGACTTGGTCTGGGCCCATGGCACTTCCTGCTCCCTGGCTTCTGCCTGTTGAGCTCACTGCTGCCCCCCAGCGTTCATCATGCTCCCCCAGCACCATTAAAAGACAAAAACATATGTTAAATACAGAGAACTTAAACAAGATTGAATATAATAATGTTAACTCAAACTAATTATAAAGAAATGTGTATGATGTAGTGGGGGTTACCGCCTTTAAATGTGTGGCTGCAGGTATGGCCATCACAGAAACAAACTTCGACAGCTATTGTTTTTTTGTCTCCACAGTGGTGTAAATGCAAGATCTAGCTTCACAGCTGACACTTAGCATTTCTCTCATTATTTAGTGCAGGTGAAAGATGTTCATTTAGTTGGAGTTAACAATTAGTGCAAAACATCACAACATCTTACAGATCAGATCTTTAGATCAAGATAAAGTCATTTACCTGTTAACAGAGTAGACAACAGATGAATATTTTCTTTTTCTGTCACACCAGTAGACATCTGCACTACCCAGCAATCATTAAAGCAGCTGCAAAATAAGACTGTTACAAATTAGTTTCAGCCTTTGCTGAATTATTGACGATATATCTTTCTGATGATGACATTGATGCTTTGTACTTATGACAAACAGTACATCAGAGCATCGGGGCTCAAGGACAGAGCTGCGCAGATCTTCCCTCTACAGCACCATAGACCTGGTGCCCCAGCTGGAGCATTATGCTGGTACCCTGCCACGCCAGCAGGCAAGGAGCAGACCTTCTCTTGAGGCTCTCCGTAAGGCATTTGAGGTAAATTTCTCACTGCTAAGAACACCATCTTTGCACAGCTTTTAATTGAGCAGGCGACAAGTTAATTTTACTAATAAAAGCTACGTTTCTTTACTTTAGCAATATAAACCAACTCATTAAGATTTACTCATTTTAAATGTGATTCAGTGTAAACAAGCAAACAGTCAAATAATATATTACAGCATTAAATGTTATGTAATCAATTTAAATTTATTCTTTTATTTTTGTCAGGAAGTGGAGGTCCGAGTGGAGGAAGCATCCATCTCAGACTCAGGCAGCTTGCAGGTGCCGTGTGAAGAGTCTCAGGACTCTAAGAAGAAAGCTCCTATTAGATTTGGCTGGATAGTTGGAGTCATGGTGAGGAAAACATGGCTGTATTTAAATCTTCTGCACATAGTAAAGTTTGACATATTGCTTCTTTGATTTGACTTAATAAACAAAATCTTCAGCTGTCATTTAAAAGTCACTTTCTTTGAACTTTGGTCAAAGGTTCGCTGCATGCTGAATATTTGGGGGGTCATCGTGTTCCTCCGCCTGTCATGGATCACCTCTCAGGCAGGCATTTGTAAGTCCAGCTTTCAATTATTCTTCCACGCACTTAATCATTTCAGCTCTGTTTTTAAGCCACTCCAACACTCCCTACTCTAGTCCTGCCTTCTTATCTTTAACTTAGATTGATTTACATTGTCGTGGACTGATAATAATGTGTGCATAACTCTGCTACTCAGCTTTATCTCAGGAACAGAGTAAAACTTCCAGTGTGGAAAAAAAGAAAGAAATTAGAGCAACAAGACTTTATTAAACATTGACAACCTCTTTCTACATCAGGAAAGGTTCATTCACTTGTAACCTTGATTTCTTTACAAAGAAATCTGGTCTGATCCTGAACATCAACACTTTTTCCTCCTCCCTTTAGAATTAAGTACCATCATATTGGTAGATACCTCAGGAATTGTACTGAATAACCTGAAATTGTCAGTAACAAATACAAGCACTTCTTCTTCATAGCACATAACTGCACCCTATTATTATTATAAGACTGAGGTTACAAATTATTCATCCTCAGTATCTGTGCAGTTGCAGACAGTTAATAATAATTGTACCTAACTATAAAAACCCAGATTGAAAAACTGGGGAACAGCATGTGTAAAGCACATAAGCTCAGTACAGATATCTGTGTAAGTGAAATCTAAATTATCAATCAGTAAAGTAGCATAAATATTTTTTTTTCTGGTTTAAGATGGCTCAGTTAATATTAATGACCTTCTTTGTCCTCATATTAGTGCTGACATGTCTTATAATCCTGATGTCTGTGGTGGTGACCTCAGTTACTGCGCTCTCCATCTCTGCCATTGCCACCAATGGAAGGGTGGTCTCAGGTAAGTCCATGCAAAGTCAGAATTCAAACTACCTTTGAAAAAAGTAAATATTATAAAGTCTGTGCAAAAGATTTGAACTGTATGTGAAACAATGATTTATTTACCTTTTCAAATACATCTGTATGATTTTTAAACTACTTTTCAGGTGGGGCGTATTTCATGATCTCTCGTACTCTGGGTCCTGAAATTGGAGGACCCATCGGGATGGTCTTCTCCTTTGCTAATGCTCTGGCTTGTGCACTCAACACAGTTGGCTTTGCAGAGGTGGTCCGAGATCTAATGCAGGTATGTTTTTGGAGCCTGGGTATGCTGTGTATAGTCTGGCTAATCAGGCAAGCCCAGGCTTTTCTCTCCCCGCCCATTTCAGCTTGTCCAGGGGGATCCCGAGGAGCTCGCAGGCCAACTGAGGGAGACATCTATAAACCTAACAAATCTTCAATGTGTGCAAAATTTGGCAAAAGTTATCTGAGATGAAACAAACAATAAGATGAACTTGAAGTTGTCTTACAGCCTTGAGGAGGTTTCCATTAATAGGCTCATCATACAAACATAGTAATGACTGAGTAAATTCACACATTCAACACGTATTCTGCTTAGAAATGTATGGATGAGTCAGGGTGTGTGAGTCTTACGTCCTTCTCTGCTGTTGTGCTAATTTAACAATCATTCTGCAGCTTCTTCTGAATAACTTGATTGATCAATGCAGGAATTTGGTGTGGTCATGGTCGATTCAATCAACGATGTCCGTATCGTGGGTGTGATCACTGTGACGGTTCTTCTGCTCATTTCATTGGCTGGGATGGAGTGGGAGTCCAAGGTGAGCACATACTGATGCATTTTATTTTATCTTAATCTAATCTGTTTTCATTCATAATCTATTTCAACAACTTTTATTTACTACTATTCATCACAGCTTGTCTCTTTTGACTTTTCCAAACTCCCTCTGTTTTCCAGGCTCAAATTTTATTCTTCCTAGTTCTCCTGGTCTCCTTTGTAAACTACTTTGTGGGCACAGTAATCCCTCCCAACATTCAGAAACAAGCCTGGGGCATCTTTGGATACCGAGGTATGTTATTGTTTTCAACACAGTATTATACCGGATACACTTACCCATATCTATCTATCTATCTATCTATCTATCTATCTATCTATCTATCTATCTATCTATCTATCTATCTATATATATATATATATATATATATATATATATATATATATATATATATATATATGAGGGATGGTTAATGATATAACTCCTATCTGGCTTTCTTTACAGGAGATATTTTGAAAGAGAATCTCACTCCAGACTGGAGAGGTTCTGAAGGCAGCTTTTTCCAGATGTTTTCCATTTTTTTTCCTGCCACCATCGGCATTCTGTCTGGAGCCAACATCTCTGGAGATCTGAAAGTATGACAATAAGACACCGAGATACATTCCACATTCAAAAGGACTACAACTCCTGTAAAACTAAGATTTTTCACAAAAAAAAAAAAAAAAAGAAAAAGAAAAATCTTAAAAAACAAAATCTGGGACAATGTCATCTATTTCAGTAGCATTTCTTCTTTTTGTAACAAGACGAACAGATGTCTTCTTCTTTGTCATATATTTTATTTCATGATGAAAGTCCAGCACCTGGGCTGTGAAGCCATGCTGTTGTAATGGATGCGTTATGTGCTTAGCATCGCTTTGGTGACATACCCAAGGCTTTCCCTAAAAAGATACCACGTGCATGTGGAGCACACGAAGATCTCAAAGACATATAAAACTTGCTATGCTGTTGCTTTTCCAGATGTGCATGCAACAAGGCACTAATGCACCATCAGAAATGCTTACTGTGCACTTACACCATTTCCGCTTTCATCCAAAGGTTGTGGCAACTAATTTCAGTTTTCAAATAGTCTTACTACACATAAGAATGGCTGTATTCTTTGATCATGTTTGCATATGACCTCTTCTTTGCATGATAGAGGTATAACCGGCACTTTTGGATAGCAAGACAATGATAATCATGGACATCCAATACTGACTTTCAGCCATGTCCCCAGTCCCCTGTGCACAGAGAGGTTTTCACTCTCATTAATCTTATTTATTATTATTTGTTTGATATTTACTAAAATATTTTCACAATCTTCAAACTTCTTTGCGGATTGTTAAACATTTGCTCAGCTTTACCTTTTAGAGACTTTCTCCCTGCTTTCCTCATACCCAGTCATGTTACCGGCCTGTTGCTTATTAGCTTAACAACCTGCAATGTTTCTTTTTGTATCACTTAATTTTCCACCTTTTTTTGCCTTGGTTCCGACATGTTGCTGCCAGCAGATTTAAAACTAGCTATAGATTTTCTATGTGCTATAATTTATACCTGGTTTATGCAAATAACTGATTTCTGTTTTTAACTATTTTGGAAATGGCTAGTACATGGTTGCTAATATGTTTATAATTTCTATTTGCAGGATCCTGCTACTGCAATCCCCAAAGGCACCCTGATGGCAATATTTTGGACTACAGTGAGCTACTTGGGAATTACTGTAACAATTGGTAGTTTATTTATTTATTGTTTTTTTTTTATTTTATTTTATTTGTACTTATCTACCCATATCTACCTGATTTTTGTTGGTCTCCATGTAAGAATAGTTGTCACACATTATGCATAAACGTGTGAGGTCAGTGTAGAATAAAGGATTAACTAATACAAACATGTTTTAAAATGCCTGTAAGCATGGATTAAGGATAATAATAGATAAATATGAATAATTGCAGCAATATTAAGCAAGGCACTGCTATTAACCAGGAATCCTAATGGTTTCTAGGAGCATGTGTGGTGCGGGACGCATCTGGAAATATGACTGACAACTTTACTGGAAACATTACTGACGGTTGTGTTGGACTGGGATGTAATCTGGGGTGGAACTTCACAGACTGCATCCAGTCACAGTCTTGTCAGTACGGGCTGGCCAACAGTGTCAAGGTACAACCTCAAAAGACATTTTGCTTGTAATTAAAACATGTGATATAATACATTAAGACTCTTTCTTCGAATTTTTAAAATCTTTGCTCATAAGCTGATAGTTATTGTCAAATATGGTCATTTATAAATCTCATTCTAGCTTGTGGTTGTTATTTCAACCAGGTACTGGGGCAAGTTTCTGGATTTTACTACCTGATCACTGCTGGTGTATTTGCAGCCAGCTTGTCTTCTGCTCTCGGATTTCTTGTCTCCGCTCCTAAAGTCTTTCAGGTGAGACTCTGATGCTAAGCTGCCGGTTTTATATCTAAATTGACCTTTCATCTAAATATAATTGCACCATTAGATGAACACTTGTTAATTAAATCTTACCTGACCAGAAACCAGTCAGTTCACAGCATTAAACCTCAGGTTACTATACTGCATTTGATGTTATATCTTGTTTGGTACTGGCACAGAAATATTAACAGTAAAATCTAAGAATTGTAACTGGACTTTTGTCATGCAGGAAAAATACTTAATTCTATTCTGATCATGTGATATATGACTTTTCTTTTCTTTTTCTTTTTCTGTCTTGTTTTTCAGTGTCTTTGCAGAGACAAAATATACCCGTACATTATATTCTTTGCAAAGGGTTATGGGAAAAACGATGAGCCCCTCCGAGCCTATGTCCTCTGCTACTTCATTGCAATTGCCTTTATTCTCATTGGTGTGTGGGGTGCAGTATCTTTACAAACAGCTTAATTGTAAATGAAAAATATATATATTAAAATATATATATATACACATAAATATTTTTTAAACTATTTTTTTCTTGCTCTAAATGATCAATATTTGTTTTTATTTATCAATTTATTTAACTTTGTTCTTTTTTTCTGCCTTCTGTGACACCACAGCGGAGCTAAACACCATCGCAGCCTTGATCTCCAACTTCTTCCTGTGCTCCTACTGCCTCATAAACTTCAGCTGCTTTCATGCCTCCATCACCAATTCTCCTGGTGAGTCAATCACTCTAATAAAGGATAAACATAAACAAACACAATGGGGCAAATTACTATCCAAAAATCTAACAAAGAAGTAAAAATAATCCTCGGTTAAAATCCAGATATTCATTTAAAAATATTACTTTGTTGGATGGCCAAACCAACCTCTCCCAATAGTTAGAAACAGTGCTTATGTTCACAAATTTAGCAGTACTTACATATTGTGTCTTAAATTCTGTTGCTGTTCTTAAGCTCGTGTACGACAGCATAATTATCTATTTGGAAAATGTGACTCATACAGAAGTCCTCAGTGGTAGTTGTAATTCTAAAAAAAAAAAAAAAAAAAACCAGATTAAGGGTGAGTCATACAATATTTCCACCCTAACCAGTTATGTTATAGACATAGCAACCCGAGCAATACATTATTTTGCCATCACGGGAAGGAGGATGTGTCTCTCCTTATTGTGATGCACATGAAGGGAAATACAGAATTGCAATATTCAGTTTGCACTGAGAAAACAGTGTCACAGAAAGAGGAACTCAGCCGATAAGGCTGAAACCGAGAAAGCTGACCGTTTCTGGAGCCTAAGATCCTCTATACTTATCAACGAATATGAAACCTTATTGAGAAACAACTTTATGTAACTTCATGTAACTTTTTGTAATTCAGTTTCCTGAACAGAAGAAAAAACCTTTAAAAGTTTTATGGCTGCTACTTCAAACCCAGCAGGGTAGAAAAACTTAAAGTTTCTGTTTTCTTATTGTTGCTTCTTTTTTAGGATGGAGGCCTTCATTTCACTACTACAGTAAATGGACAGCTCTGTTTGGAGCAGTGATCTCTGTGGTTCTCATGTTCCTTTTCACCTGGTGGGCTGCTCTCATCACCTTCTGTATCATCTTCTTTCTGTTTGGATATGTCAACTACAACAAACCAAGTGGGTCAAAATGGTCAAAAAAAAAAAAGAATTTTTCTAAAATATGTTCAAGCTAAATTTTTAGCTTAGTATTGAAAGGTATATATATATATATATATATATATATATATATATATATATATGCATATATATAAAACAAAAAAAGGAGAAATATCAGAACATTTTCTCTCATCTGACAGAAATAAACTGGGGTTCTTCGGTCCAGGCCGGCACATACAACATGGCTTTGTCATACTCTGTGTCTCTGTCTGGTGTGGAGGATCATGTCAAGAATTTCAGGTGAGGTTTCTAAAGTCTAACTTATATGTAGCGCAAATGAATCATATAGTGAAAAAGAATGTAGATTTTAGTTTTTTATTAAAACATATTTTAACTTAACTACATTTAATATTAGCAAAATATCACCTATTTCCTTATTTTTTCTTTTCTTTTCTTTTTTTTTTTTGTCAAACCAGTACTGGAGGTTCATGCAGAAATATTTTCTCTTACATGTCTTCTTTCAGACCACAATGCCTTGTTTTGACCGGGCCTCCAAACCAGCGACCTACACTGGTGGACTTTGTTGGCTCCTTTACTAAACACGTTAGCCTCATGATCTGTGGAGACATCATCATGGTAGGTGACCCATAGAAAAGCTTCCTAAATTGAAAACATAGGAAGCAATTTTTCTATGGTCCTCAACATAGTCTTGTAGAACACATTTAACATACAATATCTCTGTGATTGAATGTCTTTATTCCCTAAAGACATTAAATGCTGAAACTTTCAGGAGCAGGACAGGAAGACGCGGCCGCAGGATGCTACAGACGGGTTGGTTAAGTGGATGAACAAGAGGAAGGTGCGATCGTTTTACACTCCTTTTACAGCTGAAAGCCTCAGAACGGGAGCTCATCACCTCCTACAGGTACATCCTTTCTCTGATCTGTTTTTCTGAGATGTAGCCTAACTCCTCCTCCAGAGGTAGCTGGACTTTTGTAATAGCTGGAATTTGTTCAGCCTACTTGTGACTATGTTTTTTTTTTTTTTTTTTTTTTTTTTTTTGCAAAATAACACAAAAACTACCAAATAAAAAAAGATGAAGCAGATGATAAGTTAATTTTTGGTGCACGTAGGCATCACTTTTTTTTACAATGCAAAATCCAGCTGTGGCCTCGCTGCTAGATGGATCCTGATTATAAAAAGATGTATCTGTCAAACATTAGACGTTCTCACCTTGACTTTATTTCCTCATCATTCATTATTTGCTGAGTAATTTGCTTGTTTGTAATAAATATTTTATGGATGGATCAAATACTGAGCATAAAAATGGACACCACACCAGTGTTTACATTACTAATTTAAAGATTTATTAAAAAGAATGAAAAAAGATCTAAAAGAAAAGGGAATTTCACCAATCACCCAGAATGAGAGATTCATTAGCAGTCGGTCTTTTATAGACTCATCCCACTTTGCACATGCTTATAAATCAACTAATTGGGTGAAATTTGAAAACAAGAAGTACCATAATAAATAGAAAAATCCATAATCTAGATCAGGGTTTGGTATATTGAAAATTGATATTGATAACATTTACGAATGAAGACTAAGAAATATAAGAAAAATCTACAAGCATGATGTTTTAATTTATTGCTTTGACTTCTTTCTTTCACTTTTCTTCTCTTTTCTTTATTTTTTCTCTAAGGCCTCTGGTCTTGGCAAACTGAAGCCCAATATGTTGGTGCTGGGCTTCAAGGCAAACTGGAAGGAGAGTGCTCCTGAAAGCATTGAAGATTATATCAACACCATTAGGTGAGTTTCTCATTACTGTATCAGAACACTGACCATTTTAGTACCAGCCAAACCATGGAACTATAACAACAAACTCCCTTTAATAAATAAATAAATAAATAGAAGATAATAATAAAAATTATGTCTTTGTTTTTCTTCTCTTTTTTTCTCCAGTGATACATTTGACTCAAACTACTGTTTGTGCATCTTGAGGATGATGGATGGGCAGGATGTTTCTGATGATTTAGATTTTGAAGGTTGGATGCCGATGTTTTGTTTATTAAGTTTACTATAACATGAGATATTAATATTATAGGTAAAATAAAAGATGTATGATTATGGTTATTATGTTTATCTTGTAGTAAACCATGGTTTTGAGCCTGATGAATCTGTGGAAAATGATGATCATCAAACTAATGAGGAGGAAGGAGGTGAGAACTTAAACCAACCAAACCTTTAGATTATTGCACTGACTCATCTTATAAAATATAGTATAGTGTAATGTTACGTAGTTACTTGCTGATGTTGCAACGATGCCACATCTTTACTTGTGCTTTAATTCCTGCACACCTCAGGCTGCATTACTTCTTTATATTGTCGGTTTTGCAGCTGATGACATTTCTGATGAAGGCAACAGTGAGCAGACCAAGACGGTGTTTCAGAATCACCAGGGGAAGAAGACCATCGATGTGTACTGGATAGCAGATGATGGAGGTTAGTCTGGAGAATACAGATGGGTGACATGTTTAATCAAAAACATAGAATCATATTTTATTCAGTTTCTGACAGGGACTTACCTGAAAAAAAGGAAGCTGATGACTGGATATAAATAAGACTCTTAATGGTACATAAACATTTAAAACATGTGTGCAATTTATACTTTATCTATGTAATCCAACCATGTCCTTCATAAATGTTCTTAATTTATTATTTCTCCACAGAGATTGACAAAGAAATTTCATTTCATCTTATTTAGTTTTTCATTTTGCAAAGAGATTTGTTTTATTGTTGATCTGTCCAACAATATATTTCATAAAATGACCTTTCCAACCTCCAAAGAGGGTCTTTCCTTAATAAAAAAAAACAGCCGAAGTGTTAAATGTTTAAACAAATTGAGTGTAAAGTCATGCTGGCATAACATAAACAAGGAAATACTTGCTCAGGCAGGTCCAGTTCATGACAGAAGGTGGAACTCAAAAACAAAAACAGCCAGATGAGAAATGAGATAACGGAAGAATGTCGTCTGCCATGCGTCATTGGGGCGGCAGTGGCTCAGGCGGTAGAGCAGGTTGTCCAATGATCGGTAGGTCGGTGGTTCGATTCCCGCAGTCATCTGTCGTTGTGTCCTTGGGCAAGACACTTAACCCTCCTTGCCTCCAGTGTTGGCATCGCTGGTGTATGAAAGTGTGGATGAGTGTTCGGTGATGGTCGGAGAGGCCGTAGGTGCAGACTGGCAGCCACGTTTCCGTCAGCTTGCCACAGGGCAGCTGTGGCTACGCACGTAGCTTACCATCACCAGGTATGAGTGAGGAGTGGATGAATAATGGATTCACAATGTAAAGCGCTTTGAAAAGTGCTATATAAATCTAATCCATTATTATTATCATCCTACGAGATTTTTTCATTTTAAAGATGCATGTGTGTCATTTAAGGGAGCCTTTATTATTGGCTGCTTCATCCCAAACGTGGAAGCAATTGTGTGTGTGTGTATGTGCATAAACAGGGAATTCTTTTGACCCTGTAATGCTGCCTTTTAATTTCTTTTACTCAGCTTAGTTAAAAGCTGAAACTAAGGGCACAGAACACTCAAACTCTTTGGCATTCATAACCATCACATCTTATCATAATCAAATATCTGGTGGATCTTCATCCTGCTGTCATACTGGTGTCCTTATATGACCCCATGCCGTCATGTATTTAAGCAGTTGCTAATGTTGTAAAATTGTAATTTAACCCAATGTTTCCATTATTTCATTCAACTCCTGCAGGTTCTTCTAGTTTTAGACTATTTTTAGACTAATTTCTCCCTGTCCTGCTTTCCTCATTTTGTAATTTAATTATTCTCCTTTAAGGTTTGACTTTACTGGTGCCTTACCTGCTCACCAGGAGGAAACGCTGGCGCAGGTGTAAGGTCAGGGTTTTCATTGTGGGAGATGAACAAAACATGGAGGAAGGACGCAATGAGTAGGTTCTCCTGATTTACTAACATTAAATTTGACCAAAACTTCTAGAAACACATTTTGAACTCCTCATGAAGAAAATGAATCAAACGACAAATTAAATGTGAATGCAGAATTCATGAAATGAATAAACTGACTAGTCTTTTTGTCCCATTAATAATAAAATCTGTTGCTAGGTTATCAAACAGTCTCTACTGATATCACACCTGTACAAGCTGTTGGCTTATGAGTGGATATTTGGTGTAAAGCAAATCTGAATCTTTGATATTTTCTTTCAGGATGATTGCTCTGCTGAAGAGGTTCCGTCTGGATTTTAATGACGTTATAGTCATGACGGACAGTGACAGACACCCTCAAGCCAGGAAGTATGCCAGAAAATCCTTTGCTATCACTGTAATGAGTCATAGCACACATGTAAATTGTGACAAAATTTTTAAAGTGTGGCTTTAATAATTAAAAAAAAAATATCTAATTCTAATTCAAAACAACTAAATATATAATTTTAATATTTTGTTTCTTCTTCATGTTGCTTTGCAGCCTGAGCAGGTTTGTGGACAGTGTTGCCCCCTTCAGGCTGTATGATGAACAGCAAGAAGGAGTCTCAGTGCAGGAACTGAGACAAACAGCCCCATGGAAAATATCTGATGAAGTGTTTGAGTCCTTTAAACTCAAGGTAAACCATACTGTCCACTGTGTAAATGTCTACATCTGGATCACACTTCTCCTCTCCTCTGTGTGACTAAGTTTGTTCGCTCTCCTCTTTTTGCAGTCTGAGAGGAAAGTAAGGCTGAATGAAATCATCCGGAAGAACTCACAACATACTGCTCTTGTGCTTGTGTGAGTACTTTACATTATTTAAGTTTGGATC
Organism: Melanotaenia boesemani; assembly: GCF_017639745.1. Lineage (NCBI taxonomy): Eukaryota > Metazoa > Chordata > Actinopteri > Atheriniformes > Melanotaeniidae > Melanotaenia > Melanotaenia boesemani. Next base: position 27,375,066 of record NC_055686.1, read on the forward strand.
ATCACAGGCTTTAGAAATTATTTAGTACAAAATGTGCCTTGTTGCAAAGGGAATATTTAAACTTTATCATGACAGTGAGTTATTTGTTTGTTTGTTTATTTATTTATTTATTTATTTATTTTTAATGTGATGTGGTTTCCAGGAGCCTCCCTGTGCCACACAGTGACTGCCCCAGTGCACTGTACATGGCCTGGCTGGACAGTCTGACCTGTGGCCTTCACTGCCCTGCGGTGCTGATACGAGGAAACCAGCAGAATGTTCTCACTTTCTACTGCCAGTAAAATCCCAGTCTGGTGGGATGAATGAGTCTGATGTCACTTTAGTTGCTGATAGAACTGAAACAGCAGCCACATATCTTTTTTTATCTTTAGTGTGTCAACTGTTGATTTAATACATTATATTTTATTGTAAAGTATTATGAATTTTCACATTGCCTCTAGGAGTCGTTCGTTGGCATGTACACTGGCTGTAAAACACATTGATTGTGCCTGAAATATTGTGACAGGTCTGCTAATTAAATAATCATTTGATCTGTTAAAGAAACTAAATTCTGTACAAGAAATAGTGGCTTCATTTTGTGACTCCCTCCATCAAAATAAAAAGCACTTTTTGTACATATATATTTTGTTTGTGTAACAGTGTTTTCTTTCTTTTCTATAATATTAAATACATGACAAGTATTCAAATGTGGTAAATTAAAGGTGTAAAATGTCTGGTATGTTGAAATTGTCATGCCAGTTTATTTTGTTTTAATAGCATTAGTTAATATGGCTCTAATTCACATCATTAGTCATCCCAGGCACTTTTTAAAGAAGTGAAGGCAAAGAAAGTTTATTTATATCACTCCTTTCATACACCAAGAAATCAAATGGGTTATATATAATAGAAAGGATATATAAACAGAAGTACAAACAACCCTTAAATCATTAAAAATCATGTTAAAACACAATTATACTGATGTACATAAAACATGATAAAATATGAAAAATGTATAAAACATGTATATCAAAATGATTAAAAGAAAACACATTAGTCTAGAAAAGGTAACGGACCCCATGCAGATATACACAGATGCATGAAATGAATTGCCCTTTAGGGACTAATAAAGTTTTCTGAATTTAAATCTGGATGAAAAGAAAAAAAACACATTTTTAACCTGAATTTAAAAGTGTCTATACTTGCTGAAAGTTTAATCTCCACTAATAATTTGTTGCAGCATAACAGCTAAATGCTGCTTCTCCATGTTTAGTCTGGACTCTGGTCTGGACTAGTTGACCTGAATCCTTGGATCTAAACCCTGCAAGGTTTATATTGTATGAACATAGCATAGATTTATTCTGGGCCCAAAATATAAAAAAGAAAGCAGTTACTGTCCTCTATTCTCTTAGATAATTTCATCAGGTCAGACACGTTTAAACCAGGCTGGTTAAGTAAAATATGACATGCATTAGATTTAAAACATAAAGATCTATTTTATTTAATTTTCTTTTTTCTTTTTTTAATCGAGCCAGAGGAGGTCGATACAGCACTAGGATCAGTAATAACAACAACATGGGTGATTAAAGGGAACTCATTATATTGACAACATAAGACTAACCAATCACATTACAGCAAATGCAGGTTTCTTCAAGATCAGTAAAGACGTTTAAGATTTAGAACAGATGAAATTCATCTTATTGTTGTCATTTATTTTGAACCACTTATGCTCTCCTCCTGTCTCCATGGCTCCAGACATGTCACAGTCATTCCCATCTTGACCTGAGGCCCAGTTCTTATAGGTGACCGCCTGATTACTGACCCAGAACCAGAAATCCAGAGTGCAGGTGTAGCGCAGTCCCGTCCAGACATATGGAGTTGTGGCGTTCTTGGCTTTCTCCTGGACCCATCTCTGCTCATCCAGGTTAGTGATGGTGACCAGATCACGGTGGTGTTCCCTGCAGTAGTATAAGGCATTCTCCCAGTTCATCTGTTGACGGATAAGGATCACTTTATCTGTTCCGGAAACAAACAAAAAAAAAACCAAAAAAAAAAAAATGAATAATCATGTTCAAGTTGTTACCAGCTATTAAGCTAAATGTTGTGTTATCTTCATAAATCTTTTAAAAAAAACTCACCATCATAACAGAAGAAGGGTTTTTCCTCATTACAGCTACGACTGTTCCATCTTTCTGAGTCTTTCACCATCACAGCACATTGGTCTGTGGTTTGGCTCTGAGGACTACATGTAAACAAATAAAGGGAACTCATTTTAAAACACTCTTGCAAAGTAAAAACATAAAAAACCATAAATCTGCTATATGAATATGAACATTGTACTCTGTGATTGACACGCTCCACTGTCTGAAAGAAAAACTGCTCCCATCAGACCATCTCCAGCTGTCTCTGAACAGGCCGATAAAAAAAACATTCCCATTACTGCTGGTCACCAGGCTCTTCAGTTTTTCATGTTGTAGCTGGTCTACTCCACTGACCAGGTCTGTGTGATTCTCTCTACAGTATCTCTGAGCTTCCCACCAGGTTTTATTTTCTGAAATCAAATGGATTTTCTGAGAAGGATTGCTTTCTGTGGAATAAAGAGAGAAACTCGTGTCATAGTTTACATCTTTCAAACATAAAGTTAATGGCATCAGCTCTGGTATCAGAAACTCAAAAACACATATTTTCCTCTTATAACTGTAACATCTCTTAGTTCTGTTAATTTCATAATGTGGACATGAAATAATAAACAATCTCTAGTTTTATCTGTTGAACTTCAGAATTTACGTTAGAGGCTTTTCTTACCATTAAAACAGAGAAAAAAATGCTTCTTTGTTTCACAAGGATCATCTCCCAAATTGAAACGTTTATTTATAAACCCACAGTTCTCAGTTCCTGTTACACTTCCTTCGTTTTTTTCCCAGTTTGTCTCACTGTTATTGAACTCCACACCAGGCAGAGACCAGTGCCAGGTCCACGTTACATCTTTGTACAGACCAATCCACGCTTCGCCGCCCTGCATCATGGTGGATTTATAGAGGAGTCTCTTCATGTCTGTCATGTTTGACACTGTGGCCAGGTCAGTGTATTTGTTCCTGCAGTACTGCTGGGCTACGGACCACGTCATCTTATCGTTAATATAGCGATACTCATAGAGGAGACATGTGGTGAAACAACATTGACCTAAAAGAAGAGAAAACAGCCATTAAATCTCCCTGCAAGACAAATCAGCTCATGTCTTCTAACACACTCACTATTAGACTGACTTAATGAGGGGTCTGACTTCTAAGTCTGCCGTGGATCTACTTACCAACCAGGTTGAGTAGAAACAGACTCAGCTGCATGTTTCCACTTTCTCTGTTTGACTGGACTTATATACCTTACTGTTGAGACAAATGCAGTGATTTCAAACACTTACTTTTACATTTAGGGGAAAAAATGCAAAACCTGTGAACTTGCTAAAAGGATTTTATGGTGAAAGATAGAACGAAGAAGGAAAGAAAAGAACATGGTGTGTGTATATCTGCAGTCCTTCCAGAAGGTTGAACACATCACAGCTGCCTCTTTCTGAATTTGTGTAAAACAATATGTTCAACTAGATGCTGCCGTTGCTACAGAAATACTGAAAATATTTACTGAATTCAGTGGAAAAAAACTGAGGTTGTTTCAGTCATTTTTCTTTTGCTTTTACTGCCTTTAAAAAGAGGTTATTGTAATGCAGTATTATTTAATCCTGGTTATGCTGAGAAAGATAGAATATGTTTGCCTTTTGTATTGGTCATAAAGATTTTTGTTAAATGAAACAATATTTATTAAAAACTAAATGGCAGAACTGGGAGATTTTAATTATTATTTTATTCTTTGGAAATATAAAATAACATCAATGTAATAAAATAATAACAAAGAAAAAAGAAAAAAAAAAAGAAACGAAGACTTGGTATTGATAATATGGATATGTGGATCGATCTGCCCAACCCTGACACACAACATAGAAAAAGAGCCTATTTTTAAAGCGCTCTGACTAAAATAAAGTATATTTAAGTGTTGTACTTTTATAAATTAAGTAATAATACCATCTAAAAGTTAATGACTACATACAGTAGAATTTTACCTTTAATCATAATTTTTTTAAAGCATAAACTTCTAAAACGTCATCGAACAAGTTTACTGTCAGTAAGAGGAATTTACTGAAAATACGTTCTTTGAACTCAGCAGTTGTATTTGTTGATTTATGTAGAACAATTAAAATATTATATCACAAAACTTTATTAGCATTACCTAAAACACTTCATTCATCTTACTTATTACAGATCTTTACTTACATCCTGGTTTCCTCTCTGTCCTCACTCCTCTGTCCACTGATGTCTTTACCTTCTGTTCTGGAGAGTAGATGGGAAACGCTCTAAATATATACAGTAATGCATTTTCACGTTACATGTTTTTTACATGTTCTGGCTGCTGTACTAATTTGAATAGTAAAAACGTATACCAGCCATGAAAAGGCTTTGCTGAATGACCTTTCTGTCAGCTTTCGGAAAGTTGCTTTAATACAAGAAAAGATGCAAACAACCTGCATGCAAAATCAGAGGTACAAGATCCACTATGTACAAAAGAAACATTCATCTAAATAAATATGCCTTTTAATTACACAAAACATTTTAATTTGTAGGATTTTAAGATCTTTATCTATTTGCCACCTCAAATAACAAATGTATTATTATTTATTGCTAAGTTGAGGAAAAATGTGAACATAATCTTATAAATAAAGTTTATTTTCTCTCTTAACAGAGCTGATTTCATATTAGATGGCTGGATCATTTCTTATAATGCTTTTTAAATTCTAGGAACAACATTTTACATTTTTTCTCTTTTTTTGTATCTTTTATTTTTTGGGGGAGGCGGGTGTTGTGGTTGTTTTCTTTTTAAAGGAAATGGTATGGGAATAGCAATTTTATATGGCTTTATGCACAGGTGGCCATGCTCATCATACATGTATAACAAAATGCAAACATTTGTATTAATAAAAACAAATAATAAAAAAGAGATAGTAAGTTATGACACCACTGTGATGCATTCATTAGCAATGTTCAATGAGAAACATGTTAACATTTTACAATAAAATCAAAATAAAATAAAATAGTTATTCTGCACTTTATTAATCTGTATTATTATTATTCTTTATTATTATTATTATTATTATTATTATTATTGCAAGTACCCAGTGTTTTTAGTGATGATGTAATGGGACATAAACTGTAGTTTGCCTACACTGCTGTGCTTATGTAAATATTCAAATATTGTCCATGGAGCTGCTGAATAGAGATCTGTGTTCAAGAATAAACTTTTTATTAAAGTCTGGCTTCAGTTGGACATATGCAAAATCCCATTTTTATGCAATAAAACATTCATTTTTAATGGGTGACAGGCAAGGTGCCAGGATTTGGTTTCTAAACCATTAGGAAAGGAAAATTGTGTTCTGAAAAGCTGAATCCTTGATTCAGCTTTTATTTTATTATTTAATTTTTGGCAGAAACTACTGATAAGTGAAAAAACTGTCTCCTATGCCCATGTGACTGGTAATTGCATGAGATGTCATTGTTGATGTAGAGGCAGGTTATTGGGATTTTAGAGGGACATGTGCTACCATCAACTTGATGTATTTTCCTGGCTGGTTTGTGGTTTCAGCAGGAAGTCACACCTCATTCTGCAAGTCTTACAACAGCGTAGCCTCTTTGACGGTGCTTAGACATGGTGGCCTTCCTTTTTAAACATTTCAAAAAAGTGTTTTATTTCTGGATATTGTCCATAAACACCTGCCTCTAACACATTTTGACCCAAAAGTAGCCGACTATCAGCCCATAACCAATAACAAAGAGAAAGCTGCTGACTTGCTGTTGATGTTGATTAATGATGACTGAAAATAATTCCCACTATCAATAAAAAGATTTCGTACAGGAAGATGTTTTGAACCAGTGAACATAACCAGTTAACCAGCTGTTCTTCTGCTGGAAACATTGACGTCATCACCTAATTTCATAAATGTAATGAAACAAACCATTGAGGTATTAAACAGCTGTTAATTTATTTTTTTTATCATTGCATCATAACTTCGTAAACAACTAGCGTGTTCACCGCTAACTGGTTTGTATGGATCAGGAGTCTCTTTACGCAAAAAATATAATCATGTGAAAGCAGTGCAGTAATTGATTAATTAATTAATTGAAACTGTATTTACTGTTTATACAAAAGGTATAAGTGAGGATAACATGGGTATTCAGCATATACATCCAGATTTAAGTTAGTCCCTACTTATGTTATCTTGGTGTATTGGTCCAGTTTTAAGATGTCAGAACCCTTTTCATTTAGTAGACTACCCCACTCACATAAATTCCAGTTAAAATAATTTTGATGTAATGAAATCTTTCCAGTTTGACTCAGCAAGCAACATGCGAGCCTGGGAAATTATGTGGTGATGAAACCCATTTTATAACTAATCTGTCCTATAAAGCAGGGGTGTCCAGCTCCGGTCCTCAAGGGCCACAATCCTGCAGGTTTCTGATGTGTCCCTGCTCAAAACCACCTGACTCAAATCAATGAGTCACTGTGCAAAACTTAATGGGCTGCTGGATCTACTTAATTCAAGTCAGGTGTGTTGAATCAAGAAACACTGAAAACCTGCAGGACAGTGGCCCTCTAGGACCGACTTTGGACACCCCTGCTATAAAGTATCTCACTTTACAATCTAAAACAAAGTCTCCAAATCTCTGATATTTATCTGCACTGTAAAAAAAAATGTAATTTTACAGGAAATGTTCTGTAAATTTTAACAGATTTTTCTGTTTTCCAATAAAACAATGGAATGCTAGTAGATTTACAGATATTTTCAGTAATTTTAGATTTTAGATTTAAAATTACAGTTAATCAACCATAATGTAAGATTACATTAATATTATGTTTTTTAATGGTGATTTATTGTATTTGTGCATCTTTACCTGTACTTTTACATAAAGATTCTGTATTTTTTTTACAGGTTTATTACCATTTTCCATAAGACAAAGTAATAACTGTAAATTAACAGATACTGCAGTAATTTAAAGATGTACCTTTAGAATTACAAGTAATTAACGATAATATGATATTACATTTTTATTATGTTTTTTAAAGGTAATTCAACATATTTTTCATATTCAAATGTAATTTTACATAAAATGTGATGTAATTTCACAGATCTTTCCTAATAATAATAATGAAGAAATATGTAAAATTCCAGAAATCTTCGGGGTTTTCGACAAAATTACAGGTCATTAAGTATGCATCATTAAGGTGATTTTATGTATTTTTAGAGGCAATAAGTAGTATTTGTACAGACAAAAAATTAATTTACTACACATTACTGTATGAAGACCATTCAAAACATCAATTTACAAAAAGTGCACTTTAAGTAATGTAATTTTACAGAATAAATTCTTACATGTATTTTTACATACATGTATTTTTCATAACATAAACTGCCTGTAGATTTGGAGATACTGGGAGAATTTCAATTGTTACCTAGTATTGTTAGTACATTCCAGTGTAATGTTGCATTTTTTTACAGGTTCATTACCGTTTTCAATAAGACATTACATGTATTAGAAGATTTTAGCAGTAGTTTTAAGATTTACCCATAAAAGTAACCATAATATATGATTACATTATAGATATATTATCATAGTCAATTTAACATGTTCATATTCACATTTTCATTACAGAAATAAGCAGTCATTCAAAGTGTTGCCTTAAAATTTTAGGGAATTAATCATATATTTTTTTGTAGGGTAAACATACATAATAGTAATTGACTGAAAACAACTGTAAAAAAATACATTTTCCAAAAAGTATGAGATTATTTTTGAAGCCGCCATTACTGGTGAAAACCTTAAGATTTAACATACAAGTTTCCTTTTCTCTTCATAAATCTGGAATTGTCGCTGGAAAGTATTTGAAAAACCCTCTTGGTCTTGGATTTTTTTATTCTATGTTGTCATGTGAGCCTATGGGGACTGGACAGGACACTAATAAAAAATTCTTCATTCACTAATTCTGAGAGCACTTGCCGTTTTTACACTGAGGACCAAGCCTCCAATCTGCCCGTCCTTTTGGCGGCTCAGTCCGTGGTTGTAGACAGAAGGCGGCAAATTGGCGGACCAAAGCAGAGCTTTGGTCCGCCAATTTGCCGCCTCAGAGGGAACACTTATTTCCGCCTCCACTGCTGGATGGATGACCTGCACTATTGTGTGACCCACAGCTGAGGAGTTTTAAAACCAGGAAACAGCTGATCACAGCAGTCAGTCCATCACTTCATCCGCGGACATCAGGACAGGAGATGATCATGGTGCAAACTAACGGTTGCTACTTTCAAATTAAAAGCCCCCCTTCTAAGAACTCTGATAAGGTGCAATTTCAAGTATTTCCCCATTTTTCATCACCCTGTGCTCCTACTAAGTTACAGTACTGGGCATTGCTCTCCCTCTGCCAATCCGGGGAGGGCCCTGCACTGGAGCTCAAGTCTCCTTCTTTGCTTGAGGAGTGAGCAGGCCCTTCTTTTCACTCGATGGGGCGGTGGAAGGATCACGTTATGCAGCCGGACTCTACTCACTCCCTCAGGTGTTCCGGACGGCCAGGAGGAGGCAGTGTACTGGTGCATGTTTTTTTTGAGAGGAGTTCACTTACACAAGGAAACACAGGGAGAACATGCAAACTCCACAGAGAAGGCCCTTTAGCCAACCCCACCCAGGCTGTGGATGCTGATGATGTGGAGAAGCAAACACACCCAAGCATTCATAGCGTCCCGGCAGGAATTGAACCCAGGACCTTCTAGCTGTGAGGTGAGCTGCACTACTGTGCCACCGTGTTTCTTCAGAAGATATCATCTGCAACAACAGAACAGGAAAAATGAGACAAGCTGCACTTTTATAACATTTTTATTATTAGATCTGAAATAACTTTAACGTCATACAGCAGGTGTTATTTTTTCTTGTCTGACATATTGTGCATATTAAAAATGCTGAAACAGTAGAACTGACCATTTCTGCTGAGAACAGTGCACTCGTGGAAAAAGATTAAACTCTGAATCTCTAGATGACATTCTGCTCACACTTTTGAAACAATTTCTTGATTCCCATCCTTATTCATGTGAAACAGCAGGTGTTATTTTTCATATCTGACCTATTCTACATATTTAAAAACACTGAAAAAGTAGAACTATGTAGATTTCCACTGACAACAGTGGACTTGTGGAAAAAGAAGGCAAAACTCGGAATCTCTACATGACGTTCTGCTCACACTGGCTGTGTGACTGCTCTCACCCCAACACGGCGCTGTAATAAAAACAGAGACTTTCAGCAATGCAGGCACGGCACTATGAGGGGCAGTATAGGCCATAATATATTCACACACTCATACATACATACATTCTTACTCTCACATATATATATTCTCACTCTCACATACATACATTCTTACTCTCAAATAGATATATTCTTGGATGAGAACTGGAACTAAAAACCCCTCCCATGCATGTCTCATTCTGCACACACTAGTTCGTAGTGGGGGAAAAGACTGATGCGTTCACGTTTCCTATTCTGCATCCAGAGATTGTGGCTTTATTGTGGACAGTAGTGACAAAATCAGGAGGGCTTCACAGCTGGAGCAGAGGAAATAAGAAACTACACTCTAATAAAATGAGCCAAAAAACCTGCCACCCGCGAATGACGATATTAGCGACTTCACAGGAGAGCAAACCCAACATGGTTTTTAACAAGCGGACAACATGGAAAAATTTATTAATTAAGCTAGTAACACCATTTAGTAACGGTAACTGAGTTAGTTTATTTGAAGAGTAACGCGATTGAGTATTTTCTAGTTACTGACAAAAGTATCAATGTCTTGCTACCCTTCTTCTGTCTCATTTCTTCATAATTTTGAGCGGACCAAGACACAGCGCTGTCCCTGCTTCTCAGCCAATCACAGGACGATAAATTCCCTGCCTTCCGATTCCACCAACTCCTTCCGTTTCCACTATACTTTTCCTCACACATACATAAATTCTCTTCCTAACACACACATACTAATCTTACTAGGGATGTGCATTTCAGGCAAAAATGCTATTAGAAAATCGGGCGTTACTAATTTACGATTTTCCAATATTCGCATCTCGCGGAGTATGAAACAAGCTTTAATCCCATTAAACATTAAACACATGGGATATAAAGTGAACTGCTGCAACCAATGTAATTGTCTTCCACAGACAGCGAGAATCATCCTGACACGTTGCTATGCTGCAAACGTGTGGAAGCCGCCAGTAACGCAACTTTCTTTTCGCCCACATATGAATCACTCTTCGAATTTTGATGATTTAACTATTCGAATATTCGAAAATCGATGCCCATCCCTATCTCTTACATACATGTATTCTTTATTTTACATGCAGATATCATTGCATTAATTAAGAAAGAATGTATGTATGTGAGAGTAAAGGCCCCTACATCTTCCACGAGAAGCGAGAACTTTGTTCTTGTTCTCGAGGGTCAAAGAACAAAATGACGTGATTTTGTTCTCGCCGGACGTGATTGAGGACACTTCTTGCCACATCGAGCTGGCCGAACTTTTTTCTCAAGGGGCTTCGGGAAGTGTTGCATTATTGGTCGGACATGTGAGGTGGGCGTAGATAATGTGTCAAAGCATGAAGGGGGACGTAGTGACTTCCGCATTTCTACTGATGAAGGATGAATGAACAGCTTTAATTAACAGCTGATTGAGGTGGTGAGAAAGTACAAAAATGTTTCAAACACAAGGTACATAAAGATGCAGATTCTGCCGTGTGCACCGTCTTGCAGTGTCACTGACCAATTTTCACGTAAAATTAAAAATAACCGGGTCAGCCGGCTCGTTGCACATAGACGAGCCCCCCCCCCCCGCAGTAATCCCCGCCCCGTCTCGCATGCAGCTTCTCGCGGAGTATGACATGCCCTGCCAAAAAAGAACTTTTTTCTCGCTCTTTCGGCCTTGAGAACAAGAACAAATTTCTCGCTTCTTGTGGAGTATGTAACAAGCTTAAGGATAAATGTATGTGAGAGAAAGAATGTATGTATTTGAGAGTGAGAATGTATGTATGAGAGTTAGAATATATGTATGTGAGAGTAAGAATGTATGTGAGAGTAAGAATATATGTATGTGAGAATATATGTATGTCAGAGTAAGAAAATATGTATATGAAAGTGAGAATATATGTATGTGAGAATATATGTATGTCAGAGTAAGAAAATATGTATACGAAAGTGAGAATATATGTATGTGAGAATATATGTATGTCAGAGTAAGAAAATATGTATATGAAAGTGAGAATATATGTATGTGAGAATATATGTATGTCAGAGTAAGAATATATGTGAGAGAAAGAATGTATGTATGTCAGAGTGAGAATATGTGTATGTCAGAGAGAGAATATATATATGTGGGAGTGAGAATATATGTATGTGAGTATAAGAGTATATGTATGTGAGTGAAAGAATGAATGCATGTGAGAGAGAGAATATATGTATGTGAGAAAAGATTATATGTATGTGAGAGTAAGAATGTATGCATGTATGAGTGTGAGAATATATTATGGCCTATACGGCCCCTCATAGAACACACTGTCTGCACACAACACCTTTAATACATGCAAAGTGACCATAAGCAACTTGCCCATTAAGTACTCCATTCAAACTCCGCAATGCGGTTGATAAGGCTCAGCACTTTGGGGTTCACTGCAACGCTCTTCTTCTTTTCCTGGCGCTCTACTTTGGAGCCCTTGTCAGGATTGATCTTAAAGATGCACCTGGACAAATAGGAGTGGTAAAAAATACAAACACTGTTAGAAAGCAACACAATATTAACTAAAAATTCACAACAATCTAATCAAGACTTGTGTTCTCACATGTATATGGTCCTTGCATAATTTCCATTTCTGGCACAGAAGGATTCTTATGGTGTCTATAACAATGCGTTTTAAAAGCACTGTACTTGAAAAACACAGGTTTGCAGTCACCAACACAACATGGGAGCTGGCCATTAGCTTCATGTCTATGTAGTATTTGGTGATCTACATAACCTTTGACTGATTTTAAGGAAAGGCTACAGAAGCGGCATGAAAAGACCTTAGACATTTCACATTACACCAACAACTGTGTATGCGTCAAATATAATTTACATGCAGACACTACGAGTAGCCGCGCTGTTTTTAGCTAGTTTGAATTGATGCTAACCTTAAAGTTACTGTCCAGCACAAAGTGTGCGTGGTAAAACCAGTGTTTCAATATTTACTCAGTCACCAAACATACAATTCCACATGATTATAAGCTGCAAGGTTTTACGTTACCCACCGTTTTCGCCACGCTGAGCAATGCACAAAGTCGACTCGACACGTCCGTCCGTTCTTGCTGAAGCAGCTGAAGTTCATGAAGAGTTTGCCTCACCTCGCAACTTTACCTGCAGACTGCGCTGCATGGGTGGGGGAGGGGCAGTTGCGCTCAGTCCTTTCAAAACTAAACCAGATTCATGAAGTGTCACCAGATCAAAATTTCAGCTTTAAACAAGTATTATTTCAAACGTTTTATAAAGTATTTAGAATGTGTATATTGTTTTACTGATGAGAGGGGAAAAATAATGAGATAGTCTGTTAAATCTGCCTAAATCCATTTATTGAGTATTTAATGTTTGTTTTCAACATCTGCATTATAGTTATGATTCATCAATATTTCTTTGAAATGGCTGGTTTATTTATTCAAGTTAAGGTGATCCAGAAATAGCAGTAAAAACAATGGTCAGACAAATTCATTCTTCTCACAGTTATACATAAGGCCCATTGATGACCACATCTTACTGGAAAGGTTTGAAAGGTGGGTTGGCTTGTCAGTTCTAAATTGGTTCAGAACCTACCTTCATGATTGCATGATTTTACAACTAAACAAATACATAACAGAAACACTCATCTTTGATGCACAGGCTCAGAGACAGAAAATTGCAGCTCATCTCATCATATCTCATATCTCATCATATCTTATCATATCTCATCATATCTCGTATCTCATATCTCATCATATCTCATAATATCTCATCATATCTCACCATATCTCATATCTCATAATATCTCATATCTAATCATATCTCATAATATCTCATAATATCTCATATCTCATCTTATCTCATCATATCTCGTATCTCATATCACCTCATATCTCATCTCTCCCTCTCTCTCTCTCTCTCTCTCTCTCTCTCTCAAGACAGCACAACTGAAGCAAGGAATAGGTGTTGGACAGCAATCTAAATTTCAGAAGTCACATCATCCACATTAAAAGATCATCTTTCTATCATCTCAAAAATATTTCCAAATTGAGGGGTTTTCTGTCAAAATCAGACTCAGAAAAATTAATCCATGAATGTATAACAATACATTATGTATATATAGTATTGTTCTTAAATCTTTGCACTGGTTACCTGGTACCAGTACACAAATCGATTTAAAAATAGTATTCATGGTTTACAAAGCACTACATGGCCTTGCACCTCAGTACATGATAAATATGCTCATCACTTACACCCCAGCAAGAACACTTTGGTCAACAAGCAGTGGCAACTTACTAATTCCTTGCACCATATGCCCCATGAAAATGGAACACCTTGCCTGACACAGACATGCCACATTAGTAGCCATCTTTAGAATCAAGCCATCTTTTCTCAACAACATTCTGTGTGTGTGTGCATGTGTCCATATGTGGTTGTGTGAGTGGGTGCAGTGAGTGGGTGTGTTAGTAAGTGTGTATGTACTGAAGATGACAGGATTGTTTTTATCATGTTGCCTGAAATGCGCTTTATAAATAAAGCTGAATTAAAGTGAATCGGGTAGCGATGATTGTCGTTTTTTAAAAAGTGTGTTCTAAGAAAAAAGTTTAGGAAACACTGATTTAGTCTATTAAAATATTATCCCTAACTATGAAAGATGATTTAGCCATGCGGACTAAAATATTTGACCATGTGAAATGTGGAGTAATGTGATGAGGGTAATATCTAAAGAAAATATTTATCACTCTTTATGTTTGCTCTTCCGTGTCTCTCTTAGTTTAGAAGAAAAGTGGCACATTGTTGGCTTTGCCTGCAGTGCTAAGTGGCTTGTGGATCACAAGGAAGACATATCCTGTTGTAATTGTGCCAACCTGAAGTGAGTGATGATTAATATGAAATAAACTTTTAAATAAAAATATCCTGATGAACCATGTGATGGAATTAATGACCTGTTCTCTCCTCATTAGCACTGACAGTACCTGCTGTAGAATGAGTGACCTGGCTAAGGATACAGACATTCCTCGATGCTTCACCTTGTGTAGCCAAAGTGAGTGTATACACACACACAAAATAGAATAAGAATCATAGTCCCTCTCCAGTTACGGATGATTAAACCCTTAAATCTAAGGCTTGAAAATTATCAGAAACTTTATAAATAAAGAGGATAAATTGGGATCTAACTCTCCAGTCATGTACATCCAGGCATGTACATTCTTGAAATCTGCTTCCGTCAGTGAAATACTGACGAATTCGGATTTTGGTATGAGTAGTTGTTCAGGTGTTATTTTTCTGATTGTATCAGCTGATAGTAGCAGAATGTTTTTGGCAGTAATAATTTTTTCAATCATGCTACCATCCACTAATATATATGTGTATACATGTGACTCGTATAGTCGCGCTACAGACCTCAAAGAAAGGCTCCCCTGAAAGCGCCAGTGTAATCAGAACCTTGATCAATATATTTATTGGATTATATATTCAACTTGCAAACTCTAAGCTAATTTATCAGCCGTTACCTTTCCTCTCTCCAGACTCCACACCAATGCTCTCTTGCTGCTCAGCCTCTGCCCTGTTGCTCCACGCGCTGTGTTCACGTGCACAGCAGATGACAGCTGAGTACAGTGGTTGTGCTGCACAGTGTCCGTTAAGAAATGTTGACGTTCACGTTAAATCATTTTATGTTCTGCATTTTGAAGGTGTGACAATTACAATATACAATATACAATGGGCCGCCAGTCAATGTAGGGTAAACGCAGCTTTCTCCGAGGCGATTTCTTCCGCCTCTCTTTGCTGCGCTTTTCCTACAATACACCTGCTCTTTGTTGTGGTTTGAGAGGTGCGGGACTTGGTGACAGTGTGCCTGGGTCTGCGTTTGTGATTGGTTTGGAGGACATTATGCCTGTAGTATTTAGCTACATGTATAGGCTGTAATGAAAAATGAAGTGACTGTTTTTTTTTCTATTGAATTTTCTATTGAGTCCCTCTTTTTTCTATCATACACACGCCTATCGATCAATATATTGTATATTATAAAATTATCGCCCAGTCCTAATGTCTGATAAGACGAAAGCAACTCAAAGTACAAATGAAATCTTCAGTTTCTCATGAATGTTTGTCTGTAAATGCCAAAAGGTTTACATGGATTATCTAAACAAATACCTTTTTTTCTTCATAGATGGACAATCAGAGGTATTTCAGGAGGCTCCAGCATCAAGCAAGTAAACAGGCAGTTTGAAATGATCAGACAACAGTTTCTCTCGCACAGTATGTATTGCCCACAATGAATGTATCCTACAATGTTCTTTTATGTTTGTTTAATTTGCAAGAAATAATTACAAAGTTTAATGGCCACAATTTAAGTTCAAGTATTGTTGATTGTCTTCATAAGTTGCTCCTGTGCTTCATAATTGTGGAGCAGGGTCTAGTAGCTAATAAATGAACAAGTACTGTCACATGACCAGGAAGTAAAAGCTCAAGAGGCACTTTACAAAATGTTTTTCAGCAAAATGAAGGTTTTTGTTGGCGATCTGGACTGTCATTTACATGTGAACAGGGGGTGGGGCAAGAATGCAGCCTTTCGAAAACTGGTTACGGGTGGAGAATTCTAAAAACGCTGGGTTATCTATAGTCATGTAAAGGGAAGGGCGAAGACCAATTTGAAAACATAGGCAAATAAAAAGTGTTCCATTGCACAGCATGAAACATTGGTACAACAAGGTATAAAAAACCTGAATGACTAAATACAAATTAAAGTAAGAACAAATAAGGTCAATCACAGCAGCATGACATAACTGCAAAGGCCTGCCCATAGAGTTAAGTTTTACGCATGGATATAAAAACTGGTAGCGAATTTGTCTGCCTGACGTCTTCTGGCCCTACCCTCTACCCTCTGGCTCTGAGGGATAAAGCTCAAGATAGACAGACAGATACTTACCAGTTATTTTATGTGAGAAAGGACACATTTAAATGTATGCTTGTGATGATTTTGGATTATATGAATATATATGTAAAAGTATTAACATGGATGTTCTTGATAAACTTCAACCATGTACATATGACAACCTTTACAGTGAATAATGGGGAACTAAAATTACCACAACAAGCGCTCACTTCAGGGGATACTCCATCTGGTGGCGGAAATGAGTAACTACAGCTCAAGAAATAAAATCCAAAATCATCACAAGCATACATTTAAATGTCTCCTCTCTCACATAAAATAACTTGTAAGTATATTTACATGTATCTGTATGTATTACATGTATCTCATGCTGCTGTGATTGACCTATTTTGTTCTTACTTTAATTTGTATTTATTCATTCAGGTTTTTTTATATCTTGTTGTACCAATGTTTCATGTTGTACAATGCAACACATGTTATTTGCCTATCTGGTTTTGGCTGTACTCTGTAAAGCACTTGGTAACCTTGTTTAGATAAGTGCTATCTATCTATCTATCTATCTATCTATCTATCTATCTATCTATCTATCTATCTATCTATCTATCTATCTATCTATCTATCTATCTATCTATCTATCTAGAGCTTTTATTCTGACACTTTTACTTCCTGGTCATGTGACAGTCCGTATTCATTTATTAAACAATTACAGTAAAACCACAAAATGAAATGTACATAAACAATTTCAGCCTTTATTTTGAAATTCGTTTACTCGTTTTTGGTTTCCTCCAACCCAAATGAAAACTTAAAAAACGTGCTGTTCTCTCGTTTTTTCATTTTCTAGTTCAAAACTACAAAAATGTGCCGTTTGTCCATTTTTCAAGCAGTTAAATCCTATCTGACAACAATTTATACTTTCCTACCTGACCCAACCACACAGCTTAATCCATCAGAGACATTTAGCTCTGCTTAGATGTGGTTTAGCAAACAGTAACACAGTATGATGGACACCATGACAGCTCCTCAAATGAAGCCAAAACATCTTAATCACCTCCTGCTGGCTGTGTTCTGGTTGAACACTAAGAAAAACTCCAAGCAGACATACTTTTTTTCAAAAGATGGTTTCTATCATTATAGGTAGTTCTCATGCTGATGTTACTTATAGATGAAAATAGTTTGTAGTTGGATACTTTTAACAGAATTCTGAGTTTCTGTTTCTAGTTTTGCCCTGCAATTGTAGAGGTATAGTCAATGTAACTTACTTGTAGAGTACAGGAGCAACTACTGAAGAAGAAGCTGAGCAATATTTTGGTCTTGCAGTTTGGACATAAAAGTAATGAATATTAGTAGGATAACATTTTTGTAGTGTTTACTGATTGTAAACATGGCCTGTTAAAAGAGCAAAATATGCAATGCTTTTCTGTTAGTATCTATGGTCCATCTATCCTCTGCAAGAAATATGCATTTTATACCTTATCATGCAAGTATTTTAACTTCATGGTATTCAAAAATGAAAAGTCACAGGTTTGCAATTTTTCTTTGGTCTCCAGGTGTCAGGTTTTGATGTTTATAATAGATTGTTGCTTATGTCCATGCAGTAGAACAGGAGGGAACTTTCCAGAGTAACTGGATGGGTGGAGCAGGGAGCTATGTGGTTTCTATGATTAGGAATCATGACCGAATACATGTTATATGGGCCCATGGTTAAAGATATGGAAATATTCCTATTTATTTTTTCTTTTCCTATAAAACAAGTCAGTCTTAACCGTCTTGATGTGTAATGACTTACTATCCTTGTTGTTCTGTCAAATGACAATTTTTAATGAAATTTGTTCAGTTTTTCTAAAATGAATGTTTAGTACCCTAAATTTGCAGTTGTATCTTTTAATATATATGTTAATGCATTGTGGTGTGTTCCATTTTCCAATTCTTTAAAATAAATAATACTGTAAATGTGCAGGAATTCCTATTTGAATAAAATGTACATATTTTCTTTATACATTGTGCCATTGTTTTTTTGTTTTTTTGTTTTTTTTTTTACTTGGGGAGACCACAATTACACAGCAAGTCAGTAGATGGATATGACAGTTTCAGGAAATTACTACTAAATATGCTTAATTTACAGGGCTTGGCCTTAGATGTAGCCATTTTTGATGTATTGTAATATATATGTCTTTTTTACACTGTTCTATGGTTGTTTTTTTTAATCTACTATTCTCTAAAATGACAGATTAATACTACAAATTTGCAGACATTTATCTTTAGTTTAATGAACTGTTTGTTTTTATACATTATAACCTTGTTATTGTATATGGGAAAATAGTATTTTAACATGAAATTACTTTAAATAAACATGGCTATTTCCTAAAATATATAATTTGTACCGTGAAATTACAGAGATTAACCAGGAAGGTATCTGATTTTAATGTGTTTGGACATAATATATATGTTATTTTACAGTGTAATTGGTATTTATTAACTTTAATATACTGTATTTTAATTAATCTTGACTGTAAAATCTACTCCTGTATTTTTAGAGTTATTGTATGTAGTTCTGTGATATGGTTATTTACTGTAATTTTACGGTATCCATATGGAAACCTAGCTGCCAGTACTTTTACCGTTTTATTACAGTCTTTTGAATACTGTAAAATTACAGGGATTAACCTGAAAATAATCTGATTTTTAATGTTTTTTTACTTGACATATCCGTTATTTTTAAGTATAATGGGCATTTATCAACTATGGTTATACTGTATTTTAAGTATTTTTTACTGTAAAACCTACTTCTGTATTTTTACAGTTTTGTATGTAGTTCTGTGATACGGTTATTTACTGTAATTTTACGGTTTTCGTTTGGAAACTTTGCTGCCAGTACTTTCACCGTTTTTTTACAGTTTTTTTTTTTTTACAGCGTGGCTCAGAATTACTCATGGTGACACTGGAAACATGCAATGCTGGTTACCACTGTATTATTTTTAAAAAAAAAAAAAAAAAAAAAAAAAAAAAAAAATTACTACTACTACAATATTGAATTTCCCTTTGGGATTAATAAAGTATTTTTCATTTCATTTCATTTCATTTCATTTCATTTCATTTCATTCATTATCTTAAGTCACAGTTCATGGCCTTCCTTCAGTCAGAGCCACAATTATTTACACAACAAAAAGGTAAAGGATGGCTGCAACAAATGTTGAAACTTAAATCCTGCTTTTCATGTCATCCAGGTTTTGTGTTGCTTTATAGATGAAACCGTATTATTGGCCTGAAATAAAATGAAAGTAAAACAGATGTATGAACTCAGAACCATAAATGATAGCACTGACCATACATGATCCCCATATCATTATTTCTGATTCCCAAAAGAAATCAAGGTTTCCTCAGAATATCTTTACCTGTATGCATGCCTGGAATGACATTATTATAGTCAGAGTCCTCCTTTGGATCCCCACATATTTCTGAAAAGATGTACACAAGGAAAAGGAATTACACCATAAAAAACTCAGTGGATGCCTTGTAGTCCATACAGAAACTTTAACAACAATATAAAATAATGTATAAACATATAACAGTGTGTCATCAACATATTGCTCATCTCTCAGCAGGTCTTCCTGGCTGAATGTTGCTGTCTGTTGATCTGTTTTTGCTGCCCTCTCCATCCCAGCCAGTCGAGCTAGAAGGCCGTCCTCCCTGAACCGGGTTCTGCCGGAGGTTTTTCCTTCCTGTTAAAAGGCAGTTTTTCCTTTCCACTGTTGACTCACAGGCTCAGGATGACAGACTGGATCAGAGTTAAGATTTGATCCAATCTGCTGGTTTTCCTTAACTAGGCTATTATTTATTATGAATTGCCTTGAATTGATTCGTGCCCTGAGATGACGTTGTTGTGAAGTGGTGCTGTACAAATAAAGCTGAACTGAATTGAATGAAATGTAAGGTACAACACTGATTTACTTATTTAGGGCCTTGAGTCTGTAAAAACGATTGAAGTGATTTGATAAACTCTGGTCGTATCAGTTTGAAACTGATAAAAAACAAAATAATAGTACAGGTATGATGTCTGACTAAGTCGATGTTTTTATATCCACAAAATAAAAGTTAGCGTTTGGGTCCTGCTTTTTCAGTTGAGTCTTCCTTCTGTTTCTACTTCATAAGATACAGAAGTTCTCACTCCTCTGTCCATCATGTACGAGCTGAATGAGCAGACATTTCTGTCCTCATCTGCCCAACCACCTGAAATTATAATGTTTCTGCTGGTGTAAAGTTAAAACACCACCATTAATTGATGACTGCATTAATCAAAGTTTATACTGTACCATGTTGTGTGTTTTCAGCGTTTTTGATTGACTCATAGACACTAGCATCACCTGTATGTGAGTGGAAATGAAAACAGTGACATATTAATCATCAGGTACTCACGTGAAAATACTTAAATTAGTTCAAGTATGTATCTAAGTTGCATCTTTAATGTAGGAGTAGACATGTGGACGTCAGTATGGAGATATGAAAGCAGAGCATTGTAATGTTAGGTAGTTACTTGTTGATGTTGCAACGATGCCACATCTTTCCTTGTGCTTTAATTCCTGCACACCTCAGGCTGCATTACGTCTTTATATTGTCGATTTTGCAGCTGATGACATTTCTGATGAAGGCAACAGTGAGCAGACCAAGACGGTGTTTCAGAATCACCAGGGGAAGAAGACCATCGATGTGTACTGGATAGCAGATGATGGAGGTTAGTCTGGAGAATACAGATGGGTGACATGTTTAATCAAAAACATAGAATCATATTTTATTCAGTTTCTGACAGGGACTGGCCTGAAAAAAAGGAAGCTGATGACTGGATATAAATAAGACTCTTAATGGTACATAAACATTTAATACATGTGTGCAATTTATACTTTATCTATGTAATCCAACCATGTCCTTCATAAATGTTCTTAATTTATTATTTCTCCACAGAGACTGACAAAGAAATTTCATTTCATCTTATTTAGTTTTTCATTTTGCAAAGAGATTTGTTTTATTGTTGATCTGTCCAACAATATATTTCATAAAATGACCTTTCCAACCTCCAAAGAGGGTCTTTCCTTAATAAAAAAAAACAGCCAAAGTGTTAAATGTTTAATCGAATTGAGTGTAAAGTCATGCTGGCATAACATAAACAAGGAAATACTTGCTCAGGCAGGTCCAGTTCATGACAGAAGGTGGAACTCAAAAACAAAAACAGCCAGATGAGAAATGAGATAACAGAAGAATGTCGTCTGCCATGCATCATCCTACGAGATGTTTTCATTTTAAAGATGCATGTGTGTCATTTAAGGGAGCCTTTATTATTGGCTGCTTCATCCCAAACGTGGAAGCAATTGTGTGTGTGTGTATGTGCATAAACAGGGAATTCTTTTGACCCTGTAATGCTGCCTTTTAATTTCTTTTACTCAGCTTAGTTAAAAGCTGAAACTAGGGGCACAGAACACTCAAACACTTTGGCATTCATAACCATCACATCTTATCATAATCAAATATCTGGTGGGTCTTCTTCCTGCTGTCATACTGGTGTCCTTATATGACCCCATGCCTTCATGTATTTAAGCAGTTGCTAATGTTGTAAAATTGTAATTTAACCCAATGTTTCCATTATTTCATTCAACTCCTGCAGGTTCTTCTAGTTTTAGACTATTTTTAGACTAATTCTCCCTGTCCTGCTTTCCTCATTTTGTAATTTAATTTTTCTCCTTTAAGGTTTGACTTTACTGGTGCCTTACCTGCTCACCAGGAGGAAACGCTGGCGCAGGTGTAAGGTGTAATGGAAAATTTACACATAACCCTTATATTCTGTAGACTACACTTTGCATTGTTAAAGCTTGGCTTATGTTTTACTCAGGGAGGAGAATGACTGTGTACCCAGATAAGGATTTAGTGAGCTCCCCTTCCCCCTTTTCTTTTCTTACTTGTACCAGGCTATGAGGGGTTTACTACAATGACCTTCGACCTCGATGTTATCAGATCATGCTCTGGCTATATTAACCAAGCACACATGTATCTCTTCAGACTCACTTAGCAGATCTTTCTGACTATGTGACTCTCATTGCTGATCAGCTCTTAATTAAAGTACTTTGTTTGATTCTCACTTAGTGTGTGATCTTTGATAAATAAAATCCCACTACAATTTGGCGTTGTCGGCAGGATATCTTGAGTGACTGACCGGAGGACCAGAACCCGTGATTGCTCATCCTGAAGGATACTTCAGCCCCTGGGTCAGCCTTAACCGTCAGGGGACGGCAGAGGGACTCCGTTCAGGCACCACTGATATCCAGAACGAAGTCTGCGTGTGGAGCAGCACCCAAAATCACACACGGTGAGAAGTTTTCATATCGGAGTCGCATTTACCACTCCTTCTCTCACTATCTTATGAAAATAGGGTAGGGTCCCACTATCTTGGGAAGACAAGATAGGTTTTCACTATTCTGCGAAAGCAGGGTAGGTCACTATTCTACTGAGGTAGGGTAGGTCAAGTCCGGCATCGAAGTGAAAACTTTGGTGGAAATAAGAGGCTTTTTAGTAATTTTTGTGCCTGAGTGTGGACTACTCGAAGTGAGAAAAATCCAACTTGGAGACGTCCTAGTTGCATAATGGGAACACAGCTGGTAAGGAGAAGGAGGGTGAATGGGACCCCCCAATATGTAACAAAGGAAAAAATAAATAAATAAAAGGGCCAAACAATAATAGTTAAGGGCATAAATATAAGTAATATAATAAATACATAAATATTTCAAATAGGTGCACCTTATAAAATAAATAAAGAAGAAATAAATATATAATAAATAAAATAAGCGTATTGCTGAAGCATAAAAGGAAAGAATAATGAAACCAAATAAGAAGATAACAAAAAGAGTCAAAGAGTGTGTGAGTGTGTGTGTGGTTGGAGATTCTCTCACATTCCGAAGCAGCAGAGAGAGAGGACACGTTGGTAATAATGAAGCTCTGTCTAACAGTTTAAGTAGGATATGAGAAATCTCATGAAGAAATAAAATGGGTACTTTTAGCAGTAAAAAACTAAATTAGAAGGAGATGCTAAAATTTACACCTGGAAAAGATCCAGATAATGAAAAATGATCTGATCAGGCTGAGGAAATGTTTTGCTCTGCTCCAGAATACTTAATACACACAAGGACACCTTCAGGTTGTAAAAGCTGGTTGTCTGTTTGGAAAGAAAAAATAGAACATTTTATCCATAGGTCTATCTGAAAAACTATAGTTTTTGAGTCTCAGCTGACTTGTATTTGCATTTATAAAATATTTTTATAAGAATTTCATTCTTTTCTTATGGACACCTTCATCACAATACTTTAATTTTATTGCATTCTTTCTACTTAATTTGTGTGTTTTTTTTTAAACTTGTCAAACATGAACAATTTTTACCTTAAAGGAAATTAGATCTGTTAAATCTGAACAACACTTTGCTTGCAATGAAGAATGCTTTTGCTTATACACACACATACACACACTGAAGATTTACTTTTAGCATTGTCAAATCTTTGAGAGAAAACCCTTGCATCTTTCCTCAGACACATACATAATCTCTATAGGATAAATATTGACCCTATTTTCCTTTTTTTTCTTTTCCTCCTCCCTCCGTCTCTGTCGGAGACACCCTCTCCTGAAGCTCACAGGCTGCACACCTGACCCGACTCAGTTCTTCCGCCGGGATAAAAGTCAGCAGAGACCCACTGATATATATATATATATATATATATATATATATATATATATGTATATAAACTTTCTATCACCACCATGTCCTATGAACTGATACGGATGCCCATTCCTACCAGCTCCACCTGATACTCTATATGATTCAAGAAACAAAGACAGAGGATACTCCAGCATTTACCACAAGAGTTCCTCTGCTTCTAGTTCCAAAGAGACTAAAACCAGATGTTTGATGGACGTGTAAACATCTGTTTTTCGATGGTAGAACACCATCCTTCACAACGCTCCTGATCATGCGTTTATTCAGAGGACAAACCAGGACAAGAGCTCTTCGACCAGCTCCGAGGTGGCGTGGCCGCTGGACTTTGAGGGGCGAACAGAGAGGTGGGTGCTGGGGGCCCGAGGTTGGAAAACCATCCGGTTCTACTGACCAGAGAGAGAACATCCATGTGGTGAAAAGGGTCATTGGCCATAAAAATCAAAAGGCGGTTGGCCATCTGACTGGTCCACGGCAGAGCTGACTCGGAGATGGAGGCAGTCATGTGACCAGTTAAAACAATAATGGTGAGACTGTTCTGATTTCATACTATAAATAATTAATGACTTGATGCAAAACTTTGTTAATATAGCTACTGAAGTTAAGCAGATCTACATCTTTTATGGAAAGAAAGTGTTAAAGAGTAAACCGAAGAAAGCTTCACTTCTAGACATTTCCCACACAATAGACTCGTTCACAGCTGGAAAGAGAGACGCATTTACATGCACAAATACACACACGCTCACTGCAACGAAGTACTTGCTTGCTACTGACATCACATAACATGACATGATGAGTTACTAACCCTGTCTTGTTTTGTTTTCATGATTTAGAAAGAACAGAACATGTTTAGTGAGCTGGTGGCAACAACCTTTCCTCAGTTATCCAACACTGATCGGCTCATTTATAAAGGAGAAAGAAAATGAGTAAAACGAGATGAAAATAATGTTTTATCTATTTGATCCCTTCAGACCATCCTAATTGTTACTCACTGACACATGAATTTATATTTTCTCCAGATTACCGTCTAACCGTTGACCCAGGATCTGATAAGATGGTATCTCTCTCATTCCT
The DNA here is from genome assembly GCF_017639745.1 of Melanotaenia boesemani. Taxonomy (NCBI): domain Eukaryota; kingdom Metazoa; phylum Chordata; class Actinopteri; order Atheriniformes; family Melanotaeniidae; genus Melanotaenia; species Melanotaenia boesemani. Next base: position 27,400,121 of record NC_055686.1, read on the forward strand.
ACAGCTGAAGTAGTGAGAGTGAGTAAAACCTTCCTGCCAGAGGTGGAAATGCCAACATACTGATCCTTATGTGCATTTCTGTAAATACCGAACAGCAGTTTCCCTGTTTGTTCTCTGTGGTGATGCAAACTGCAAGTCCCCTGATTTCCTGAGAACTTTAAGTGTGTGCGTGATTTGCACCAAAACTGTTCATGTGTCTCTGGGTCCTGATTATTTAAATTTTTATCTTTCACAAATGGCTTAAGTTAAGGTTTTAGTACTCTTGGTACTGTAACTATAATCTATATTAAACAAGGATTGAATTTGAAACAGTTTTAAAGATACAAACTGAAGGCATAATAGATTTATTTTTCAGTCAAGCAAACTAAGAATCTGAAATCTGTCTGAAAACAGATGAATTAATAAATAAATTGCTTAGAGGGAAATTCCTAAGACCTAAAGAAAATGCTGATGTATAAATTAAATTACATTAAAGGAGCTCCTCTATTAACTGTCATCAGATGTAACTGTATGCAAATTACTTTCAGTAAAATAAAGAAAACTTTAAAAAACTAAAACAACAAATGTTGAGACAGGTAAAATGACTTTTAGGTCATTGTTAGCTATGCATTAAAACAAGAAAATGCACTATAAAATGACCATTGAGATACCAGAAGAAAATTAAAAACTTGTTTCATATTGGTCTGATATCCATGGATATTTTAAACTGATTCTCTTATGAAAATAACAATAACAATGAAAAAAGGGATTTGTAAAAGACTAAAAGAGAAAAGAGTTGCTCGAGCGAAAAATTGGCTGATGATGGACACATTATTGAAAGAAATTCCATTTGGGTTTGAGTCCATACCATCTTGGAGTTGAAAGCATTAATAAAAATCTCCAAAACAATTAGTGTTTTCCAAACAATTTTAAAATGAACTTTAAGGATCCTCATGAATGCAGGAAAATTGACCTGCTCTGATGACCACACCCTTCAGCATCATGACAACACTGATGATCTTTGGTGCTAACATGTCTGCTCATAAATTGACAAATGACAGTTGTTATGTTTGTGGACTGGTGCCACATGCCACACCCTCTCAATCAGTTTTCATTCCATATCCAGTCCCTCTGAATACCACTTTGTGAACTCTGATCATGGGTAATAGATTACACCCTAGGAACATTACCTGACCACACCAGCCCTCCCCTCTCCTGGAGGAGGCCCCCTGAATTTTCCAGCAATACAAACTCTACTTGTGTTTCATCCAAAACTGTTTTCCGCTTAAGAGATCGTATTTTTCTCCATCTCTTTGTTTTTAGCGAAATGGGACAGATGCACTATTCTTTTTAGGACACTCTAGTTTGTCAGCGTATTATTGCAGTCTCATGTATATCCTCACCTTGCCCCAAACGCTCTGACTCGTTCACCTTAAATCCTTGTGATTTATTCCCTGACTGTTCTCCTTCTACAGAGTGGGGCTTAGGTTAGGGTTTAACCTTACAGCACCTTCCTGACCTTCCTATGTACAATAACTCTGTTCTTAACACCACTTGGTCTTACATCCCATCAGATACCGGCTTTGGATGTCCTCAGTATATGGTTTAGACATGTTACAGACACTCTTATATTTACCTTCCTGTCAAGTGGTCTGGAACATGTTATCTGGCTTATCTGCTAGCTTGTCTGTGATCCATGATGCCCTTACTGATCTCTGGGACACTCTGCATGGCTGCAGCGATGTTAATTTACCCTCTAAGGGGTGGAATTTCTGGGACTGGTTTACTAGTGGTTCTTGCATTTTTCTCCTGTGTTCTGATTGTATTTTGCTGTGTCCTTCCTCTCATCAAGTGTATGCTTAACGGAACGTTCACTTTCTATTTTCATCATTATGTTCCAGCAGATACTTCTCCATATGATGACGCTGGTGATTTGGAGTTCTTTGAGTAAATTTTCTCTTTATGTGTGATTAATATGTTGCATTTTAATCAAAGGGGTGGATTGTAATGGAAAATTTACACATAACCCTTATATTCTGTAGACTACACTTTGCATTGTTAAAGCTTGGCTTATGTTTTACTCAGGGAGGAGAATGACTGTGTACCCAGATAAGGATTTAGTGAGCTCCCCTTCCCCCTTTTCTTTTCTTCCTTGTACCAGGCTATGAGGGGTTTACTACAATGACCTTCGACCTCGATGTTATCAGATCATGCTCTGGCTATATTAACCAAGCACACATGTATCTCTTCAGACTCACTTAGCAGATCTTTCTGACTATGTGACTCTCATTGCTGATCAGCTCTTAATTAAAGTACTTTGTTTGATTCTCACTTAGTGTGTGATCTTTGATAAATAAAATCCACTACAAAGGTCAGGGTTTTCATTGTGGGAGATGAACAAAACATGGAGGAAGGACGCAATGAGTAGGTTCTCCTGATTTACTAACATTAAATTTGACCAAAACTTCTAGAAACACATTTTGAACTCCTCATGAAGAAAATGAATCAAATGACAAATTAAATGTGAATGCAGAATTCATGAAATGAATAAACTGACTAGTCTTTTTGTCCCATTAATAATAAAATCTGTCGCTAGGTTATCAAACAGTCTCTACTGATATCACACCTGTACAAGCTGTTGGCTTATGAGTGGATATTTGGTGTAAAGCAAATCTGAATCTTTGATATTTTCTTTCAGGATGATCGCTCTGCTGAAGAGGTTCCGTCTGGATTTTAATGACGTTATAGTCATGACGGACAGTGACAGACACCCTCAAGCCAGGAAGTATGCCAGAAAATCCTTTGCTATCACTGTAATGAGTCATAGCACACATGTAAATTGTGACAAAATTTTTAAAGTGTGGCTTTAATAATTAAAAAAAAATTATCTAATTCTAATTCAAAACAACTAAATATATAATTTTAATATTTTGTTTCTTCTTCATGTTGCTTTGCAGCCTGAGCAGGTTTGTGGACAGTGTTGCCCCCTTCAGGCTGTATGATGAACAGCAAGAAGGAGTCTCAGTGCAGGAACTGAGACAAACAGCCCCATGGAAAATATCTGATGAAGTGTTTGAGTCCTTTAAACTCAAGGTAAACCATACTGTCCACTGTGTAAATGTCTACATCTGGATCACACTTCTCCTCTCCTCTGTGTGACTAAGTTTGTTCGCTCTCCTCTTTTTGCAGTCTGAGAGGAAAGTAAGGCTGAATGAAATCATCCGGAAGAACTCACAACATACTGCTCTTGTGCTTGTGTGAGTACTTTACATTATTTAAGTTTGGATCATCAGAGGCTTTAGAAATAGCTTATTTAGTACAAAATGTGCCTTGTTGCAAAGGGAATATTTAAGCTTTATCATGACAGTGAGTTATTTATTTATTTATTTTTAATGTGATGTGGTTTCCAGGAGCCTCCCTGTGCCACACAGTGACTGCCCCAGTGCACTGTACATGGCCTGGCTGGACAGTCTGACCTGTGGCCTTCACTGCCCTGCGGTGCTGATACGAGGAAACCAGCAGAATGTTCTCACTTTCTACTGCCAGTAAAATCCCAGTCTGGTGGGATGAAGGAGTCAGATGTCACTTTAGCTGCTGATAGAACTGAAACAGCAGCCAAATATCTTTTTTTATCTTTAGTGTGTCAACTGTTGATTTAATACATTATATTTTATTGTAAAGTATTGTGAATTTTCACATTGCCTCTAGGAGTCGTTCGTTGGCATGTACACTGGCTGTAAAACACATTGATTGTGCCTGAAATATTGTGACAGGTCTGCTAATTAAATAATCATTTGATCTGTTAAAGACACTAAATTCTGTACAAGAAATAGTGGCTTCATTTTGTGACTCCCGCCATCAAAATAAAAAGCACTTTTTGTACATATATATTTTGTTTGTGTAACAGTGTTTTCTTTGTTTTCTATAATATTAAATACATGACAAGTATTCAAATGTGCAATAAGTTTTTTTTTTGTTAGATATTAACTCATTCCCTGAATTATTTCTTCACCAAAGACTGCATCATCTAAACATTGACAAACCTCTCGTTTTAGCAGAGACGGTAAATTAAAGGTGTAAAATGTCTGGTATGTTGAAATTGTCATGCCAGTTTATTTTCTTTTCATAGCATTAGTTAATATGGCACTAATTCACATCATTAGTCATCCCAGGCACTTTTTAAAGAAGTGAAGGCAAAGCAAGTTTATTTATATCACTCATTTCATACACCAAGAAATCAAATGGGTTATATATAATAGAAAGGATATATAAACAGAAGTACAAACAGCCCTTAAACCATTAAAAATCATGTTAAAACACAATTATACTGATGTACATAACACATGATAAAATATGAAAAATGTATAAAACATGTATATCAAAATGATTAAAAGAAAACACATTAGTCTAGAAAAGGTAAAGGACCCCATGCAGATATACACAGATGCATGAAATGAATTGCCCTTTAGGGACTAATAAAGTTTTCTGAATTTAAATCTGGATAAAAAGAAAAAAAAAAACACATTTTTAATCTGAATTTAAAAGTGTCTACACTTGCTGAAAGTTTAATCTCCACTAATAATTTGTTGCAGCATAACAGCTAAATGCTGCTTTTCCATGTTTAGTCTGGACTCTGGTCTGGACTAGTTGACCTGAATCCTTGGATCTAAACCCTGCAAGGTTTATATTGTATGAACAAAGCATAGATTTATTCTGGGCCCAAAACATAAAAAAGAAAGCAGTTACTGTCTTCTATTCTCTTAGATAATTTCATCAGGTCAGACACGTTTAAACCAGGCTGGTTAAGTAAAATATGACATGCATTAGATTTAAACATAAAGATTTATTTTATTTAATTTTCTTTTTTCTTTTTTTAATCGAGCCAGAGGAGGTCGATACAGCACTAGGTTCAGTAATAACAACAACATAGGTGATTAAAGGGAACTCATTATATTGACAACATAAGACTAACCAATCACATTACAGCAAATGCAGGTTTCTTCAAGATCAGTAAAGACGTTTAAGATTTAGAACAGATGAAATTCATCTTGTCGTTGTCATTTATTTTGAACCACTTATGCTCTCCTCCTGTCTCCATGGCTCCAGACATGTCACAGTCATTCCCATCTTGACCTGAGGCCCAGTTCTTATAGGTGACCGCCTGATTACTGACCCAGAACCAGAAATCCAGAGTGCAGGTGTAGCGCAGTCCCGTCCAGACATATGGAGTTGTGGCATTCTTGGTTTTCTCCTGGACCCATCTCTGCTCATCCAGGTTAGTGATGGTGACCAGATCACGGTGGTGTTCCCTGCAGTAGTATAAGGCATTCTCCCAGTTCATCTGTTGTCGGATAAGGATCACTTTATCTGTTCAGGAAACAAACAAACAAACAAAAAATCATGCTCAAGCTGTTACCAGGTATTAAGCTAAATGATGTGTTATCTTCATAAATCTTTTAAAAAAAACTCACCATCATAACAGAAGAAGGGTTTTTCCTCATTACAGCTACGACTGTTCCATCTTTCTGAGTCTTTCACCATCACAGCACATTGGTCTGTGGTTTGGCTCTGAGGACTACATGAAAACAAATAAAGGAAACTCATTTTAAAACACTCTTGTGTTTTAAAAACATAAACCAAACCATAAATCTGCTATATGAATATGAACATTGTACTCTGTGATTGACACGTTCCACTGTCTGAAAGAAAAACTGCTCCCATCAGACCATCTCCAGCTGTCTTTGAACAGGCCGATATAAAAAATATTATTGTCACTGCTGTTCACCAGTCTCTTCAGTTCTTCATCTTGTAGCTGGTCTACTCCACCGACCAGGTCTGTGTGTTTCTCTCTACAATATCTCTGAGCTTCCCACCAGGCTTTATTTTCTTCAATCAAATAGATTTTCTGAGATGGATTGCTTTCTGTGGAATAAAGAGACAAACTCGTGTCATAGTTTACATCTTTCAAACATAAAGTTAATGGCATCAGCTCTGGTATCAGAAACTCAAGAACCCATATTTTCCTCTTATAACCGTAACATCTCTTAGTTCTGTTAATTTCTTAATGTGGAAATGAAATAATAAACAATCTCTAGTTTTATCTGTTGAACTTCAGAATTTATGTAAGATGCTTTTCTTACCATTAAAACAGAGAAAAAAATGGTCCTTTCCTACACAAGGATCATCTCCCCACTTGAAAACTTTATTTATAAACCCACAGTTCTCAGTTCCTGTTACATTTCCTTCTCCTTGTTGCCAGTTTGTCATATTGTCATTGAACTCCACACCAGGCAGAGACCAGTGCCAGGTCCGCTTTACATCTTTGTACAGACCAATCCACGCTTCGCCGCCCTGCATCATGGTGGATTTATAGAGTCTCTTCATGTCTGTCATGTTTGCCACTGTGGCCAGGTCAGTGTATTTGTTCCTGCAGTACTGCTGGGCTACGGACCACGTCATCTTATCTTTAATATAGCGATACTCATAGAGGAGACATGTGGTGAAACAACATTGACCTAAAAGAAGAGAAAACAGCCATTAAATCTCCCTGCAAGACAAATCAGCTCATGTCTTCTAAAACACTCACTATTAGACTGACTTAATGAGGGGTCTGACTTCTAAGTTTGCCGTGGATCTACTTACCAACCAGGTTGAGTAGAAACAGACTCAGCTGCATGTTTCCACTTTCTCTGTTCGACTGGACTTATATACCTTACTGTTGAGACAAATGCAGTGATTTCAAACACTTACTTTTACATTTAGGGGAAAAATGCAAAACCTGTAAACTTGCTAAAAGGATTTTATGGTGAAAGATAGAAAGAAGAAGGAAAGAAAAGAACATGGTGTGTGTATATCTGCAGTCCTTCCAGAAGGTTGAACACATCACAGCTGCCTCTTTCTGAATTTGTGTAAAACAATATGTTCAACTAGATGCTGCCGTTGCTACAGAAATACTGAAAATATTTACTGAATTCAGTGGAAAAAAACTGAGGTTGTTTCAGTCATTTTTCTTTTGCTTTTACTGCCTTTAAAAAGAGGTTATTGTAATGCAGTATTATTTAATCCTGGTTATGCTGAGAAAGATAGAATATGCTTGCCTTTTGTATTGATCATAAAGATTTTTGTTAAATGAAACAATATTTATTAAAAACTAAATGGCAGAACTGGGAGATTTTAATTATTATTTTATTCTTTGGAAATATAAAATAACATCAATGTAATAAAATAATAAAAAAAAGAAAAAAAAAAGAAAAAATAAAGAAATGAAGACTTGGTATTGATAATATCGATATGTGTATCGTTCCGCCCAACCCTGACACACAACATAGAAAAAGAGCCTATTTTTCAAGTGCTCTGATTAAAATAAAGTATATTCAAGTGTTGTACTTTTATAAATTAAGTAATAATACCATCTAAAAGTTAATGAGTACATACAGTAGAATTTTACCTTTAATCGTAATTTCTTTAAAGCATAAACTTCTAAAACGTCATCGAACAAGTTTACTGTCAGTAAGAGGAATTTACTGAAAATACTTTCTTTGAACTCAGCAGTTGTATTTTTTGATTTATGTAGAACAATTTAAAGATTATATCACAAAACTTTATTAGCATTACGTAAAACACTTCATTCATCTTACTTATTACAGATCTTTACTTACATCCTGGTTTCCTCTCTGTCCTCACTCCTCTGTCCACTGATGTCTTTACCTTCTGTTCTGGAGAGTAGATGGGAAACGCTCTAAATATATACAGTAATGCATTTTCACGTTACATGTTTTTTACATGTTCTGGCTGCTGTACTAATTTGAATAGTAAAAACGTATACCAGCCATGAAAAGGCTTTGCTGAATGACCTTTCTGTCAGCTTTCGGAAAGTTGCTTTAATACAGCAAAAGACGCAAACAACCTGCATGCAAAATCAGAGGTGCAAAATCCACTATGTACAAAAGAAACATTTATCTAAATAAATATGCCTTATAATTACACAAAACATTTTAATTTGTAGGATTTTAAGATCTTTATCTATTTGCCACCTCAAATAACAAATGTATTATTATTTATTGCTAAGTTGAGGAAAAATGTGAACATAATCTTATAAATAAAGTTTATTTTCTCTCTTAACAGAGCTGATTTCATATTAGATGGCTGGATCATTTCTTATAATGCTTTTTAAATTCTAGGAACAACATTTTACATTTTTTCTCTTTTTTTGTATCTTTTATTTTTTTGGGGGGGGGGGGGGGGGGTGTTGTGGTTGTTTTCTTTTTAAAGGAAATGGTATGGAAATAGCAATTTTATATGGCTTTATGCACAGGTGGCCATGCTCATACATGTATAACAAAATGCAAACATTTCTGTTAATAAAAACATATAATAAAAAAGAGATAGTCAGTAAGTTATGACACCACTGTGATGCATTCATTAGCAATGTTCAATGAGAAACATGTTAACATTTTAGAATAAAATAAAATAAAATTAAATTAAATAAAATAGTTATTCTGCACTGGGACATAAACTGTAGTTTGCCTACACTGCTGTGCTTATGTAAATATTCAAATATTGTCCATGGAGCTGCTGAATAGAGATCTGTGTTCAAGAAAAAACTTTTTATTAAAGTCTGGCTTCAGTTGGACATATGCAAAATCCCATTTTTATGCAATAAAACATTCATTTTTAATGGGTGACAGGCAAGGTGCCAGGATTTGGTTTCTAAACCATTAGGAAAGAAAAATTGTGTCTTTTATTTTATTATTTAATTTTTGGCAGAAACTACTGATAAGTGAAAAAACAGTCTCCTATGCCCATGAGACTGGTAATCGCATGAGATGTCATTGTTGATGTAGAGGCAGGTTATTGGGATTTTAGAGGGACATGTGCTACCATCAACTTGATGTATTTTCCTGGCTGGTTTGTGGTTTCAGCAGGAAGTCACACCTCATTCTGCAAGTCTTACAACAGCGTAGCCTCTCTGACGGTGCTTAGACATGGTGGCCTTCCTTTTTAAACATTTCAAAAAAGTGTTTTATTTCTGGATATTGTCCATAAACACCTAGAAGCTGCCTCTAATACATTTTGACCCAAAAGTAGCCGACTATCAGCCCATAACCAATAACAAAGAGAAAGCTGCTGACTTGCTGTTGATGTTGATTAATGATGACTGAAAATAATTCCCACTATCAATAAAAAGATTTCGTACAGGAAGATGTTTTGAACCAGTGAACATAACCAGTTAACCAGCTGTTCTTCTGCTGGAAACATTGACGTCATCACCTAATTTCATAAATGTAATGAAACAAACCATTGAGGTATTAAACAGCTGTTAATTTATTTTTTTTATCATTGCATCATAACTTTGTAAACAACTAGCGTGTTCACCGCTAACTGGTTTGTATGGATCAGGAGTCTCTTTACGCAAAAAATATAATGATGTGAAAGCAGTGCAGCGTACCACAGCCTCTGCTATCATCATCATCATTATCATCATCATCATCATCATCCACAACAGCTGATGAAGGCAAACATTAATTATGTAATCATCTTTGTACATTTGGCAACAGCAACTTTTTCTTTTTTTTTTAATCGTGCATTTTCTCTCTGTTTTCTCTGACAGGTAGCTGCATCCACCGGTACAGAGCCAAAAGGAATTTAAAATATCTGATTGGTTCAGTCGAGTGTCGGTTAAGAAAATAACTGACAGGCAGCAGGTCAGCGTGTTTATAGGTCGGTGAAAAGAAAGTTCTGTTCTGACAGTTTGGGTGAATAAATTACACATAGAGACCACAGTGAAAAGTGGTGATCAAACATTTTGAGTGAGATAATCCAGTGTTATTTGGGCTGAAGATTTAATTACTTTTATAAACCAAAACCCCATATGTCTGGATGGGACTGAGCTACAACTGCGTTCTGGATTTCTGATTCTGGGTCCGCTATAAGAACTAGGTCACAAGTGACTGTGACATATCTGGAGGTATGGAGAGAGGAGGACAACACAAGTGGTTCAAAATAAATGACAAAGAGGAGTTAATCTGTTCCAAGTCTTGAATGTCTAAAGCCCTGTTTCCACTGAGTGATTCGTTCAGGGCTGGTATGGCTCAGAAGTTTTAGAATGGTCCAGCAAATTCAGATGCAAGGAGGACCACCACTGGGCATGCGGGGTCTAGACCAAACGCCTAGCATGGCTAACAGCAATGGAGGCCAATCAGAAGCTCGTTTTTGTTGTTCTTGGTTTTTATCACTTTGTACGAACGATACATGTCGCATTGTGCTGCCAGACCTTAGTGTTTACTTGCTTATTGCTATTCCAACTCATGCAGTTAAATGCTATAAATCATAACAGCTAAATGCTGCTTCTCCATGTTTAGTCTGGACTCTGGTCTGGACTAGTTGACCTGAATCCTTGGATCTAAACCCTGCAAGGTTTATATTTTATGAACATAACATAGATTTATTCTGGCCCCAAAACATAAAAAAGAAAGCAGTTACTGTCCTCTATTCTCTTAGATAATTTCATCAGGTCAGACACGTTTAAACCAGGCTGGTTAAGTAAAATATGACATGCATTAGATTTAAAACATAAAGATCTATTTTATTTATTTATTTTTTCTTTTTTTAATCGAGCCAGAGGAGGTCGATACAGCACTAGGATCAGTAATAACAACAACATGGGTGATTAAAGGGAACTCATTATAGTGACAACATAAGACTAACCAATCACATTACAGCAAATGCAGGTTTCTTCAAGATCAGAAAAGACGTTTAAGATTTAGAACAGATGAAATTCATCTTATTGTTGTCATTTATTTTGAACCACTTATGCTCTCCTCCTGTCTCCATGGCTGCAGACATGTCACAGTCATTCCCATCTTGACCTGAGGCCCAGTTCTTATAGGTGACCGCCTGATTACTGACCCAGAACCAGAAATCCAGAGTGCAGGTGTAGCGCAGTCCCGTCCAGACATATGGAGTTGTGGCGTTCTTGGTTTTCTCCTGGACCCATCTCTGCTCATCCAGGTTAGTGATGGTGACCAGATCACGGTGGTGTTCCCTGCAGTAGTATAAGGCATTCTCCCAGTTCATCTGTTCTTTGATCAGGATCACGTTATCTGTTCCTGAAACAAAAAACAAAAACAAAAAAAAAAAAAAAAAAATCATGTTCAAGTTGTTACAGGCTATTAAGCTAAATGTTGTGTTATCTTCATAAATCTTTTAAAAAAATCTCACCATCATAACAGAAGAAGGGTTTTTCCTCATCACAGTCATGACTGTTCCATCTTTCTGAGTCTTTAAACATCATTTTGACCATTTTTTTACATGTTCTGGCTGCTGTACTAATTTGAATAGTAAAAACGTATACCAGCCATGAAAAGGCTTTGCTGAAAGACCTTTCTGTCAGCTTTCGGAAAGTTGCTTTAATACAGCAAAAGATGCAAACAACCTGCATGCAAAATCAGAGGTGCAAAATCCACTATGTGCAAAAGAAAACATTTATCTAAATAAATATGCTTTATAATTACACAAAACATTTTAATTTGTAGGATTTTAAGATCTTTATCTATTTGCCACCTCAAATAACAAATGTATTATTATTTATTGCTAAGTTAAGGAAAAATGTGAACATAATCTTATAAATAAAGTTTATTTTCTCTCTTAACAGAGCTGATTTCATATTAGATGGCTGGATCATTTCTTATAATGCTTTTTAAATTCTAGGAACAACATTTTACATTTTTTTCTCTTTTTTTGTATTTTTTTTTTTTTTTTTTTTTTTGGGCGGGTGTTGTGGTTGTTTTCTTTTTAAAGGAAATGGTATGGGAATAGCAATTTTATATGGCTTTATGCACAGGTGGCCATGCTCATCATACATGTATAATAAAATGCAAACATTTGTATTAATAAAAACAAATAATAAAACAGAGATAGTCAGTAAGTTATGACACCACTGCGATGCATTCTTTAGCAATGTTCAATGAGAAACATGTTAACATTTTACAATAAAATAAAATAAAATAAAATAGTTATTCTGCACTTAATTAATCTTTATTATTATTATTGCAAGTACCCAGTGTTTTTAGTGATGATGTAATGGGACATAAACTGTAGTTTGCCTACACTGCTGTGCTTATATAAATATTCAAATATTGTCCATGGAGCTGCTGAATAGAGATCTGTGTTCAAGAATAAACTTTTTATTAAATTCTGGCTTCAGTTGGACATATGCAAAATCCCATTTTTATGCAATAAAACATTCATTTTTAATGGGTGACAGGCAAGGTGCCAGGATTTGGTTTCTAAACCATTAGGAAAGAAAAATTGTGTCTTTTATTTTATTATTTAATTTTTGGCAGAAACTACTGATAAGTGAAAAAACAGTTATAAGAACTAGGTCACAAGTGACTGTGACATATCTGGAGGTATGGACAGAGGAGGACAACACAAGTGGTTCAAAATAAATGACAAAGAGGAGTTAATCTGTTCCAAGTCTTAAATGTCTAAAGCCCCGTTTCCACTGAGTGATTCGTTCAGGGCTGGTATGGCTCAGAAGTTTTAGAATGGTCCAGCAAATTCAGATGCAAGGAGGACCACCACTGGGCATGCGGGGTCTAGACCAAACGCCTAGCATGGCTAACAGCAATGGAGGCCAATCAGAAGGTCGCTTTCGTTGTTCTTGGCTTTTATTACTTTATACGAACGATACATGTTGCATTGTGCTGCCAGACCTTACTGTTTACTGGTTATTGCTATTCCAACTCATGCAGTTAAATGCTGTAAATCATAACTGTAAAGATGTAGAGGGCATTTTAAAAAGATTCATATACATTCTAATTCTCATGAAGAGGAATATATTAGCTGCACTAAAGCTGTAACAAGTGATATCACCTGAGTGGTATTATTCTCGGTAAGCGTTGTTAATATTTTGAAAGTATAAGAGTATATTTAATTAAAGTTGTGTATTTGTTCTTAATTTCCAAAAGATATCGCAGTAATATTGTAATCTTGATTTATTTTGGTCATAATAATCATAATCTAATATTAAAAAAGGCCTCAGCCTTTTATTATAACTTATTTTCATGTATTGTTTTAGCATTGGAACAGCCTCTCTGTGATATAAGCACACCAAGTACTGTAGTAGTAGTTAATTTATAAAAATAAACAAATGAATAAATAAAAATAAATAATGATAATTTCTGTACAAGTGCAGCTTTCAGCTCTATGATTTGAATGTGCTGACATCACACAGATCACATTTCTCCTCTTAAAACCTCTGGTTTCCTGTTACATTTAGAACTGAATTTAAAATCCCTCTCATCTCATTTAGATCCCTTAATGGCCAATCACCAAGCTTCTTAAACAAGCTTATTGTTACCCATCACTTAGCAAGAACACTGTGGTTTCAGTAGCCGGTTTCCGTGTTCCAGGAATTCATGGGACCAGAATGGCTGGTAAAGCCTTTTATTTCAGGCTCCTGTCCTGCAGAACCGGCTTCCTGCTTCAGTCTGGGATACAGACTCACTATCTGCTTTTAAGACTAATATTAAACATATATTTTCTTAAAGCATTCATAATTAACTCTCTATTCTTATTAATGTTAACATGTGACTTGTTTAGCATTTGTTAAAAAAATATGCTGTAATTTATCTTGGGGATATTTTGAATGAATCCATCTTTTAAGTCTTGTCCTGCTCTGTAAAGCACGAGTCGCACCTCTGTTTAAAAAGGAACAAAGCTAAATCTGAAGTTTAAATACAAAAAACGTAAAAAAAAATATATATATTTGGGATGAAAAAGTTGACCGAAACTGTGACAGACACCAGAGTAGAAGCAGAAACTACAAAATCCCCATGACTATACGTTTATGAAAATATATTTTCCCAGTCAGTTTACAATCTTTTTTGTTCCATCAGAAGCAGGTTGAATCTGCTGATTAAAATAAAACTGGATCTGTTTTGCATCAACATTTCCATTATCAGCAGTTGTGCAGTTTTATGCAAAAAATGCATGTTTGCAGAATGACTGGAAATGCTTTATGTTGTCTTAATGGGCTGCTTTTGGGTTACAGTTTCTGATGCATCGAAGTGTCTGACAAAAGAATAGAATAGAATAGAATAGAATAGAATAGAATAGAACAGAAATACTTTATTAATCCCTTCGGAGAGCCCTCAGGGAAATTTGGGTACCAGTAGCAATACAACACCAACAGTAAAGCAGGACAAGCACAAGACACAATATATACAAGTAGAAAGCAAAATAGAGGCAAATAGAATGCAATAAATATAACAATAATAACAATAAGAGAAGTTAAATAAAACAATATAAACAAGCATTGCACACAGTAGAGGTGGTACAGATTCCCAGTTCACTATTGCACGTATAAGTTATAGCAACTGCTTGTATGTGTAAAAATTAATAAAGAATTTATTGTGCATGTGTTCTATCAGAAACACAAACATATGTTAATTGGAACTATTTTATTCATTAATTAAAATTGTATTAATTGATTAATTAATTGAAACTGTATTTACTGTTTATACAAAAAGATATATGTAGGAAAATATAAAACTGGCGCAGGTGAGGATAACATGGGTATTCAGCATATACATCCAGATTTAAGTTAGTCCCTACTTATGTTATCTGGGTGTATTGGTCCAGTTTTAAGATGTCAGAACCCTTTTCATTTAGTAGACTACCCCACTCACATAAATTCCAGTTAAAATAATTTTGATGTAATGAAATCTTTCCAGTTTGACTCAGCAAGCAACATGCTAGCCTAGGAAATTATGTGGTGATGAAACCTATTTTACAACTAATCTGTCCTATAAAGCAGGGGTGTCCAGCTCCGGTCCTCAAGGGCCACAATCCTGCAGGTTTCTGATGTGTCCCTGCTCCAAAACCACCTGACTCAAATCAATGGGTCACTGTGCAAAACTTAATGGGCTGCTGGATCTACTTAATTCAAGTCAGGTGTGTTGAAACAGGAAACACTGAAAACCTGCAGGACAGTGGCCCTCTAGGACCGACTTTGGACACCCCTGCTATAAAGTAGCACTTTACAATCTAAAACAAAGTCTCCAAAACCCTGACATTTATCTGGCTCAGAATTACTCATGGTGACACTGGAAACATGCAATGCTGGTTACCACTGTATTATCTTAAGTCACAGTTCATGGCCTTCCTTCAGTCAGAGCCACAATTATTTACACAACAAAAAGGTAAAGGATGGCTGCAACAAATGTTGAAACTTAAATCCTGCTTTTCATGTCATCCAGGTTTTGTGTTGCTTTATAGATGACACCGTATTATTGGCCTGAAATAAAATGAAAGTAAAACAGATGTATGAACTCAGAACCATAAATGATAGCACTGACCATACATGATCCCCATATCATTATTTCTGATTCCCAAAAGAAATCAAGGTTTCCTCAGAATATCTTTACCTGTATGCAAGCCTGGAATGACATTATTATAGTCAGAGTCCTCCTTTGGATCCCCACATATTTCTGAAAAGATGTACACAAGGAAAAGGAATTACACCATAAAAAACTCAGTGGATGCCTTGTAGTCCATACAGAAATTTTAACAACAATATAAAATAATGTATAAACATATAACAGTGTGTCATCAACATATTGCTCCTCTCTCAGCAGGTCTTCCTGGCTGAATGTTGCTGTCTGTTGATCTGTCTTTGCTGCCCTCTCCATCCCAGCCAGTCGAGCTAGAAGGCCGTCCTCCCTGAACCGGGTTCTGCCGGAGGTTTTTCCTCCTGTTAAAAGGCAGTTTTTCCTTTCCACTGTTGACTCACAGGATCAGGATGACAGACTGGATCAGAGTTAAGATTTGATCCAATCTGCTGGTTTTCCTTAACTAGGCTATTATTTATTATGAATTGGCTTGAATTGATTTGTGCCCTGAGATGACGTTGTTGTGAAGTGGTGCTGTACAAATAAAGCTGAATTGAATTGAATGAAATGTAAGGTACAACACTGATTTACTTATTTAGGGCCTTGTGTCTGTAAAAACGATTGAAGTGAATTGATAAACTCTGGCCGTATCAGTTTGAAACTGATAAAAAACAAAATAAAAGTACAGGTATGATGTCTGGCTAAGTCCATGTTTTTATATCCACAAAATAAAAGTTAGCGTTTGGGTCCTGCTTTTTCAGTTGAGTCTTCCTTCTGTTTCTGCTTCATAAGATACAGAGGTTCTCATTCCTCTGTCCACCATGTACGAGCTGAATGAGCAGTCAGACATTTCTGTCCTCATCTGCCCAACCACCTGAAATTATGTTTCTGCCGGTGTAAAGTTAAAGCACCACCATTAATTGATGACTGCATTAATCAAAGTTTATACTGTACCATGTCGTGTGTTTTCAGCATTTCTGATTGACTCATAGACGCTTGCATCACCTGTATGTGAGTGGAAATGAAAACAGTGACATATTAATCATCAGATACTCATGTGAAAATACTTAAATTAGTTCAAGTATGTATCTAAGTTGCATCTTTAATGTAGGAGTAGACATGTGGACGTCAGTATGGAGATATGAAAGCAGAGCAGGAGGACTGACCATGGAGAAGAGAGGAGTAAATCTGCTGCTGATTTCCATCCTGGTTGACAGTTTGGACTGTAGAGGCCTGGTTGGTTATCTGAGACTTTGTGAGCCTAAGACATGAAACTAAGTGTAAATGAGCTTTTCTTTTTTCAAACTAGGCAAAGTGAGAAAACAAAATTAACTCAATTATGTATTTAAATTACATGTTATACTGAAAATGAGATCAGAAAGTGTACTGACCTGCTACGAAGTGTTTCTGTGTAAAAGACAGTAATTATTTTATTAATGAGAAATTTAAGATTAAAGTTCTAAAATTATGAAGAATTTAAAAATCTCACTGTTCCAAAATACGAGCAGCAGCATCAGGAGAGCAGCCAGTAAAACACCAACGACCAATCCAACAGTCCAGGACACAGAAAAACTAGAAGTGGATGCTTTCATAAGAAAGAAGAAAAAAAAACGAGAACCTCAGTTACGATACCTCTGATCAATTTTCACATGTCAATACTGGGAAAACTGGTATTCATCGTCTGTATCTTCTTTCCTTAGAAAGACTTAAAAACATCTGAAGCAGACGGTTTGTTCTTATTTCCTGTTTATGGAAAGCATAGCACCTGCTTAAAGCAGAAATAAAAAGTAAAAAAGAAATGGAAATTTGATGAAAAGTGACAATTTCTTAATTTAAAATCTCTATTTTTGGAAAGGAATTGGGATTATAACCTTGAATTTTTTTAGATCAATAGACAGTTACTTTGATTTATGGTTATTGATAAAGACTGCCTGGTACAAAAAAAAAAAAAAAAAAAAAAAGAAAATACAGTTGATAATTATTGTTTCTTTTACTGAAGCAGAATATCTGAATATCTGAAAACTGAAGTTAACCAAAATATAATTTTTGGGACATTTTTGATTACTTTTAAGGGTTAGATTGTAATAGTCATACTCACATTTTACTGGCATCCAGCTCTGTGGTGATACTTCCCCTGAATGTTCACACCAGTAGAAACCTTCATCTGACTTTGAGACTGCAGGAATCTTCAGCTGCTGTTTCTCACTGTTCTGGATCACTTTGTCATTTTTGTAAAAAGCAACGGTGGATGTAAAATTTCCTCTCCTCACTTTGCAGCCAAGTGTGACAGACTCTCCCTCACTGACAGGATGGACAGGACTCACCAGGATTACATCTCCATCTGTATAATAATCAACAGCAAACAGTTATTTTGAGGCTTTGTGACCTTATAAATTATTTAGATCACAACTTTTTTTCTTTTCTTTTCTTTTACTCATCTACATTTCTTGTATTATTTCACTAATACATTATTTACAATTTCTTCTTATTATTACAATATTACAATACTACTATGGTCCCTCTATAACACTTCTACAGGAATTGTTTCAGTCTTTAAAAAAAAGAAAAGAGAAAGGAAAACTTGCCATGTATAGTAATGTTGATCGCATTGCTAAACTCTCCTGATCGAGACTCAAGCCAGTGGACTCCTTTATAGGGATGGTGAATGACTATGTCACATGTGTTTCTATAGAACAAACACTGGCCAGAATGTTGTAAATTAAAATAGTAGTGTCCCCATGGTCCCAGTGGAAAAGTCATCGGTCTCCGACCAGCAGAGATTTTATTATAGATCAGTGAGACAGCGTCAGAGGTGAAGTGTTGAACTAGTTTATCTGGTTACAGAGTCAAACATTAGACGTTCTCACCTTGACTTTATTTCCACATCTTTTTATTATTTTTATTTTCCTTCATCTTTCATTATAATTGCTGAGTAATTTGCTTGTTTGTAATAAATATGTTAAGGATGGATCAAATACTGAGCATAAAAAATGGACACCACACCAGTGTTTAAATTACTAACTTGATGATTTATTAAAAAGAATGAAAAAAAGATCTAAAAGAAAAGAGAATTTCACCAATCACCCAGAAAGAGAGATTCATTAACAGTGGGTCTTTTATAGACTCATCCCACTTTACACATGCTTATAAATCAACTAATTGGGTGAAATTTGAAAACAAGAAGTAACATAATAAATAGAAAAATCCAGAATCTAGATCAGGGTTTGATATATTGAAAATTGATATTGATAACATTTACGAATGAAGACTAAGAAATATAAGAAAAATCTACAAGCATGATGTTTTGATTTATTGCTTTGACTTCCTTCTTTCACTTTTCTTCTCTTTTCTTTATTTTTTCTCTAAGGCCTCTGGTCTTGGCAAACTGAAGCCCAATATGTTGGTGCTGGGCTTCAAGGCAAACTGGAAGGAGAGTGCTCCTGAAAGCATTGAAGATTATATCAACACCATTAGGTGAGTTTCTCATTACTGTATCAGAACACTGATCATTTTAGTACCAGCCAAACCATGGAACTATAACAACAAACTCCCTTTAATAAATAAATAAATAGAAGATAATAATAAAAATTACGTCTTTGTTTTTCTTCTCTTTTTTTCTCCAGTGATACATTTGACTCAAACTACTGTTTGTGCGTCTTGAGGATGATGGATGGGCAGGATGTTTCTGATGATTTAGATTTTGAAGGTTTGATGCCGATGTTTTGTTTATTAAGTTTACTATAACATGAGATATTAATATTATAGGTAAAATAAAAGATGTATGATTATGGTTATTATGTTTATCTTGTAGTAAACCATGGTTTTGAGCCTGATGAATCTGTGGAAAATGATGATCATCAAACTAATGAGGAGGAAGGAGGTGAGAACTTAAACCAACCAAACCTTTAGATTCTTGCCCTGACTCATCTTATAAAATATAGTATAGAGTAATGTTATGTAGTTACTTGTTGATGTTGCAACGATGCCACATCTTTACTTGTGCTTTAATTCCTGCACACCTCAGGCTGCATTACTTCTTTATAATGTCGGTTTTGCAGCTGATGACATTTCTGATGAAGGCAACAGTGAGCAGACCAAGACGGTGTTTCAGAATCACCAGGGGAAGAAGACCATCGATGTGTACTGGATAGCAGATGATGGAGGTTAGTCTGGAGAATACAGATGGGTGACATGTTTAATCAAAAACGTAGAATCATATTTTATTCAGTTTCTGACAGGGACTTACCTGAAAAAAAGGAAGCTGATGACTGGATATAAATAAGGCAAGGCAAGGCAAGGCAGTTTATTTATATAGCACATTTCATGTACAGGACAATTCAAAGTGCTTTACATAAAACAAAGATATTACAGATATTTAGAATAGTGAAAGGCATCAACACATAATCAACACATAATCACAATAAAATAATAAATTACATTAAAATGATTAAAAGCAAGATAAGTTAAAAAAAAGTTACCGTGCAGATTTCATGCATAGGCACATGAAAAAAGAAATGTTTTTAACCTGGATTTAAAAATGTCTACATTTGGGGAAAGTTTAATCTCCACTGGCAGTTTGTTCCATTTGTTTGCAGCATAACAGCTAAATGCTGCTTCTCCATGTTTAGTCTGGACTCTGGCCTGGACTAGTTGACCAGAGTCTTTGGACCTAAGAGCTCTGCTAGGTTTATATTCTCTGAACATATCACAGATGTATTCTGGGCCTAAACCATTCTGGGATTTGTAAACAAGCAGAAGGGTTTTAAAATCTATTCTGTAACTGACTGGAAGCCAGTGTAAAGATTTCAAAACTGGTGTGATGTGTTCAGATCTCTTAGTCCTGGTTAAAACTCTAGCAGCAGCGTTCTGGATGAGCTGCAGATGTTTAATGCTCTTTTTAGGAAGTCCTGTTAAAAGACCATTACAGTAATCCAGTCTACTGGAGATGAACGCATGGATGAGTTTCTCTTGGTCTTTCTGGGAGACTAAACTTTTAATTCTGTTGATGTTTCTGAACTGGTAAAAAGCTGTCTTAGTGACAGCTTTGATGTGGCTGCTGAAAGTCAGATCTGAGTCTATCAACACTCCCAGGTTACGAACTTGGTTGGTGATTTTAAAAGCCCGAGTCTCCAGGTGTTTGCCAATGCTGTCCCTCTTCTCTTTGCTACCAAACAGAATAATCTCAGTTTTGTCTTCATTTAATTGTAGAAAATTCTCCCTCATCCAGGTGTTTATTTGCTCCAGACACTGACACATTAAGTCTATTGGACTGCAGTCATCTGGTGACAGAGACACATAAAGTTGTGTATCATCTGCATAACTTTGATAACTAATGCTATAGTTCTGCAATATTTGACCCAAAGGGAGCATATACAAGTTGAACAGAAGAGGTCCAAGGACTGACCCCTGGGGGACTCCACAAGTCATGGCCACTCGCTCGGATTCATAGCTGCCGATTGTAACAAAATAACTCCGGCCTTCTAAATAGGACCTGAACCAGTTAAGGACCGCTCCAGAAAGTCCAACCCAGTTTTCCAGCCTATGCAACAGGATTCTGTGATCTACAGTATCAAACGCAGCACTGAGATCCAACAGAACCAGGACTGATACTTAACCAGAATCGGTATTCAACCTAATGTCATTTAACACTTTGACCAGAGCTGTTTCAGTGCTGTGATGAGGTCGGAAGCCGGACTGAAATTTATCAAGATTTCCACTTTCATTTAAAAAGTCATGAAGCTGGTGAAATACAACTTTTTCAATAATCTTGGAAATAAAAGAGAGGTTAGAGACAGGTCTATAGTTGTTCATTATAGAGGCGTCTAGAGTCCTTTTCTTTAGGAGTGGCTTAATAGCAGCGATCTTTAGTGACTTGGGAAAAATGCCTGATGCCAGTGAGCTGTTAACTATCAGTAGGAGATCACTTTCTACTGAGGTAAAAACTGTTTTTAAAAAGTCGGATGGTATCATGTCCAGAGTGCATGTTGTTGATTTCAAATGCCAAACTGTTTCTTGTAGGACTTTTAAATTCACCATTTTAAATTGCGACATGACAACAGAATTGTTTCCAGGTTTTAGGCACAGACTAATTTTCTTGTTTGACTGTGTGGAATTAATATTTTGCCTAATTGTTTTAATTTTTTGGCTAAAAAAGTTTGCAAATTGGTTGCATTTCTCAGTGGAAAGGAACTCTGGAATTATCTGTATAGGAGGATTTGTAAGTTTTTCAATCATAGCAAACAGAGTGCGAGAATTGTTGACATTCCTGTTAATCATTTCAGATAAATGCAGCTCTCTGGCCTTGCACAGCTCATTGTTATAGTTACGCAGGCTTTGTTTGTACAGCTCATAGTGAATTTGAAGTTTATTTTTCCGCCATTTCCGCTCAGTTTTTCTGCATTCTCTTTTTAGGCTGGTAACCACAGTGGTGTTTCTCCATGGTGTTTTCTGTTTGCTCAAGTTGCTCTTGATTCTTATCGGTGCAACAGCATCCATTACATTCAAGATTTTCAGATTGAAATGATCCAGGAGTCCATCAACGGACTCTGCACTGGTTGTTGGTAACATAGCTATGGCCTCCACAAACTTAGCACTTGTTCTTTCATTAATGTACTTCTTCCTAACTGAGGAGCAGGTTGGTTGAACATTCTGAGTGATCAGTAAATCAAACAAAATACAAAAATGGTCAGACAAGGCCAAATCAGTGACCACAACAGAAAAAATTTCCACACCCTTTGAAATAACCAGGTCCAGAATGTGACCTCGAATGTGGGTCGGTTCTTTTACATGTTGCCACAAACCAAACATGTCCAATATGGAACAAAATTCCTTGACATTACCATCCATCATGTTATCTATGTGAATGTTAAAATCCCCAGTTAAGATGAAATGGTTAAAATCAGTAGAGATAACCCACAATAATTCAGAAAATTCATCAATAAAATTTACACAGTGTCCTGGACGTCTGTAGATGATTAGAAATAGGATTTTAGGAATGCCCCTTAAAATAAAACTAAGATATTCAAAAGAAGTAAAATCACCAAATGAAATTTCTTTACACTGGAATGAATCTTTAAATAAGGCAGCTTCTCCTCCCCCTTTCCTCCCGTTTCGACATTTATTCATAAAACTAAAATGAGGGGGTGCTGTTTCATTAAGAACTGTAGCACTTGTGTCTTCTGTTAACCATGTTTCTGTCAGAAAAAGAAAATCTAAACTGTGAGAAATGATGAAGTCATTAACTAACAGTGACTTGTTGGACAGAGATCTAACATTTAGTACAGCTAGTTTTATGAAGTTTACACTAGTCTCTGTTGTATTCTGAGTTATACAAGGTACAGTTAACAGATTAGATCGATTCACCCCACAAGTTGACTGCGTTCGATTCCTTATTTTACTAACTAACACAAGAATCCTACTGGGTCCGGGCTTGATCTCAGAACAGCTGTCAGTAGTAGCAAAACTACAGCAAGGACCCTGAATGCATCATGGCATGTTATCTTTGTTGTGAATTCTGCTGCTCTGTGAACCACCTACACTTCCTCCCGTGCCCTGGTCTGCCAGGACAGATGATCTAAGAGGAGGATGAGGAGGGGGAGGGGGGGGAGCCCTGTATTTCTTGGTAGATGGTGGTCGCTGGGGTTCAGACCTGGATAGAGACATCCTTTTAAGACCTTGGGTGATGTGGAGAAGAGGGTCTGGTGAGGGGGGAGAGCTGGCAGTTGATCGCTTCTCTGCTGTGTCCTTTGCTCTTATCTGTACACTCATGTTTGGGTTTTCCGTCCCAACAGCATGATGCAAGTGTACACCAAGTAATCTGCACCCAGTTAAATTTGGATGCACACCATCAGGTCTGAATCGCTCCTTACAGTTCCAAAAGATATTGAAGTTATCAATGAACTTTATCCCATGGGTGATACATGCGTTTGATAACCATGTGTTCAGGCCAAGAAGTCTACTGAAAAGTTCAATCCCTTTACCCGCTGTAGGAATGGGTCCTGAAATGTAAACATGGTGTGCTCCCAATTGACACAGTCTCTCCAACAGCAGAGAAAAGTCTTTTTTCAGGATCTCAGAGCCAATTTTCCTCCTCAGAATATCAAAAGACCCTGTGTGGACAATAATCTTCATACCATCTGGATGTGAAGACAGAATGGTTGGCAACATCTCTGTCAGCTCCCTGACTGATGTATCAAAAAGTGTTAGATTTTCCGTCTTTGCCATCCTCACATGCTGTGTTATGGAGTCCCCAATCAGAATTGTGTCTATTTGTTTTTGTGTGGAAGCGCCGATAGCTTCTCTAGTCCTCCTGTTTGTGGAATTTTGGCCTCTCCTCCTGGTCTGGTTAGCCCTGGGCTGAGTTTTAGGGCTATTTCTTGAATTTTGATATATCCTGGCATTACATTCATCATCATTCATTTTAATATGACTCAACACATCAAATAAGACTCTTAATGGTACATAAACATTTAAAACATGTGTGCAATTTATACTTTATCTATGTAATCCAACCATGTCCTTCATAAATGTTCTTAATTTATTATTTCTCCACAGAGATTGACAAAGAAATTTCATTTCATCTTATTTAGTTTTTCATTTTGCAAAGAGATTTGTTTTATTGTTGATCTGTCCAACAATATATTTCATAAAATGACCTTTCCAACCTCCAAAGAGGGTCTTTCCTTAATAAAAAAAAAAACAGCCGAAGTGTTAAATGTTTAAACAAATTGAGTGTAAAGTCATGCTGGCATAACATAAACAAGGAAATACTTGCTCAGGCAGGTCCAGTTCATGACAGAAGGTGGAACTCAAAAACAAAAACAGCCAGATGAGAAATGAGATAACGGAAGAATGTCGTCTGCCATGCGTCATTGGGGCGGCAGTGGCTCAGGCGGTAGAGCAGGTCGTCCAATGATCGGTAGGTCGGTGGTTCGATTCCCGCAGTCATCTGTCGTTGTGTCCTTGGGCAAGACACTTAACCCTCCTTGCCTCCAGTGTTGGCATCGCTGGTGTATGAAAGTGTGGATGAGTGTTCGGTGATGGTCGGAGAGGCCGTAGGTGCAGACTGGCAGCCACGTTTCCGTCAGCTTGCCACAGGGCAGCTGTGGCTACGCACGTAGCTTACCATCACCAGGTATGAGTGAGGAGTGGATGAATAATGGATTCACAATGTAAAGCGCTTTGAAAAGTGCTATATAAATCTAATCCATTATTATTATTATTATCATCCTACGAGATGTTTTCATTTTAAATATGCATGTGTGTCATTTAAGGGAGCCTTTATTATTGGCTGCTTTATCCCAAACGTGGAAGCAATTGTGTGTGTGTGTATGTGCATAAACAGGGAATTCTTTTGACCCTGTAATGCTGCCTTTTAATTTCTTTTACTCAGCTTAGTTAAAAGCTGAAACTAAGGGCACAGAACACTCAAACTCTTTGGCATTCATAACCATCACATCTTATCATAATCAAATATCGGGTGGATCTTCATCCTGCTGTCATACTGGTGTCCTTATATGACCCCATGCCTTCATGTATTTAAGCAGTTGCTAATGTTGTAAAATTGTAATTTAACCCAATGTTTCCATTATTTCATTCAACTCCTGCAGATTCTTATAGTTTAGGCTATTTTTAGACTAATTCTCCCTGTCCTGCTTTCCTCATTTTGTAATTTAATTATTCTCCTTTAAGGTTTGACTTTATTGGTGCCTTACCTGCTCACCAGGAGGAAACGCTGGCGCAGGTGTAAGGTCAGGGTTTTCATTGTGGGAGATGAACAAAACATGGAGGAAGGACGCAATGAGTAGGTTCTCCTGATTTACTAACATTAAATTTGACCAAAACTTCTAGAAACACATTTTGAACTCCTTATGAAGAAAATGAATCAAATAACAAATTAAATGTGAATGCAGAATTCATGAAATGAATAAACTGACTAATCTTTTTGTCCCATTAATAATAAAATCTGTTGCTAGGTTATCAAACAGTCTCTACTGATATCACACCTGTACAAGCTGTTGGCTTATGAGTGGATATTTGGTGTAAAGCAAATCTGAATCTTTGATATTTTCTTTCAGGATGATCGCTCTGCTGAAGAGGTTCCGTCTGGATTTTAATGACGTTATAGTCATGACGGACAGTGACAGACACCCTCAAGCCAGGAAGTATGCCAGAAAATCCTTTGCTATCACTGTAATGAGTCATAGCACACATGTAAATTGTGACAAACTTTTTAAAGTGTGGCTTTAATAATTTAAAAAAAATATCTAATTCTAATTCAAAACAACTTAATATATAATTTTAATATTTTGTTTCTTCTTCATGTTGCTTTGCAGCCTGAGCAGGTTTGTGGACAGTGTTGCCCCCTTCAGGCTGTATGATGAACAGCAGGAAGGCGTCTCAGTGCAGGAACTGAGACAAACAGCCCCATGGAAAATATCTGATGAAGTGTTTGAGTCCTTTAAACTCAAGGTAAACCATACTGTCCACTGTGTAAATGTCTACATCTGGATCATAATTCTCCTCTCCTCTGTGTGACTAAGTTTGTTCGCTCTCCTCTTTTTGCAGTCTGAGAGGAAAGTAAGGCTGAATGAAATCATCCGGAAGAACTCACAACATACTGCTCTTGTGCTTGTGTGAGTACTTTACATTATTTAAGTTTGGATCATCAGAGGCTTTAGAAATAGCTTATTTAGTACAAAATGTGCATTGTTGCAAAGGGAATATTTAAGCTTTATCATGACAGTGAGTTATTTATTTATTTATTTATTTTTAATGTGATGTGGTTTCCAGGAGCCTCCCTGTGCCACACAGTGACTGCCCCAGTGCACTGTACATGGCCTGGCTGGACAGTCTGACCTGTGGCCTTCACTGCCCTGCGGTGCTGATACGAGGAAACCAGCAGAATGTTCTCACTTTCTACTGCCAGTAAAATCCCAGTCTGGTGGGATGAATGAGTCTGATGTCACTTTAGTTGCTGATAGAACTGAAACAGCAGCCACATATCTTTTTTTATCTTTAGTGTGTCAGCTGTTGATTTAATACATTATATTTTATTGTAAAGTATTGTGAATTTTCACATTGCCTCTAGGAGTCGTTCGTTGGCATGTACACTGGCTGTAAAACACATTGATTGTGCCTGAAATATTGTGACAGGTCTGCTAATTAAATAATCATTTGATCTGTTAAAGACACTAAATTCTGTACAAGAAATAGTGGCTTCATTTTGTGACTCCCTCCATCAAAATAAAAAGCACTTTTTGTACATATATATTTTGTTTGTGTAACAGTGTTTTCTTTGTTTTCTATAATATTAAATACATGACAAGTATTCAAATGTGCAATAAGTTTTTTTTTTTGTTAGATATTAACTCATTCCCTGAATTATTTCTTCACCAAAGACTGCATCATCTAAACATTGACAAACCTCTCGTTTTAGCAGAGACGGTAAATTAAAGGTGTAAAATGTCTGGTATGTTGAAATTGTCATGCCAGTTTATTTTCTTTTCATAGCATTAGTTAATATGGCACTAATTCACATCATTAGTCATCCCAGGCACTTTTTAAAGAAGTGAAGGCAAAGCAAGTTTATTTATATCACTCATTTCATACACCAAGAAATCAAATGGGTTATATATAATAGAAAGGATATATAAACAGAAGTACAAACAGCCCTTAAACCATTAAAAATCATGTTAAAACACAATTATACTGATGTACATAACACATGATAAAATATGAAAAATGTATAAAACATGTATATCAAAATGATTAAAAGAAAACACATTAGTCTAGAAAAGGTAACGGACCCCATGCAGATATACACAGATGCATGAAATGAATTGCCCTTTAGGGACTAATAAAGTTTTCTGAATTTAAATCTGGATAAAAAGAAAAAAAAAACACATTTTTAATCTGAATTTAAAAGTGTCTACACTTGCTGAAAGTTTAATCTCCACTAATAATTTGTTGCAGCATAACAGCTAAATGCTGCTTCTCCATGTTTAGTCTGGACTCTGGTCTGGACTAGTTGACCTGAATCCTTGGATCTAAACCCTGCAAGGTTTATATTGTATGAACAAAGCATAGATTTATTCTGGGCCCAAAACATAAAAAAGAAAGCAGTTACTGTCCTCTATTCTCTTAGATAATTTCATCAGGTCAGACACGTTTAAACCAGGCTGGTTAAGTAAAATATGACATGCATTAGATTTAAACATAAAGATTTATTTTATTTATTTATTTTTTTTCTTTTTTTGTTAATCGAGCCAGAGGAGGTCGATACAGCACTAGGTTCAGTAATAACAACAACATAGGTGATTAAAGGGAACTCATTATATTGACAACATAAGACTAACCAATCACATTACAGCAAATGCAGGTTTCTTCAAGATCAGTAAAGACGTTTAAGATTTAGAACAGATGAAATTCATCTTATTGTTGTCATTTATTTTGAACCACTTATGCTCTCCTCCTGTCTCCATGGCTCCAGACATGTCACAGTCATTCCCATCTTGACCTGAGGCCCAGTTCTTATAGGTGACCGCCTGATTACTGACCCAGAACCAGAAATCCAGAGTGCAGGTGTAGCGCAGTCCCGTCCAGACATATGGAGTTGAGGCGTTCTTGGCTTTCTCCTGGACCCATCTCTGCTCATCCAGGTTAGTGATGGTGACCAGATCACGGTGGTGTTCCCTGCAGTAGTATAAGGCATTCTCCCAGTTCATCTGTTGACGGATAAGGATCACTTTATCTGTTCCGGAAACAAACAAAAAAAAAAAAAAAAAAGAAACACGTTCAAGTTGTTACCAGCTATTAAGCTAAATGTTGTGTTATCTTCATAAATCTTTTAAAAATCTCACCATCATAACAGAAGAAGGGTTTTTTCTCATCACAGTCATGACTGTTCCATCTTTCTGAGTCTTTCACCATCACGGCACATTGGTCTGTGGTTTGGCTCTGAGGACTACATGAAAACAAATAAAGGAAACTCATTTTAAAACACTCTTGTGTTTTAAAAACATAAACCAAACCATAAATCTGCTATATGAATATGAACATTGTACTCTGTGATTGACACGCTCCACTGTCTGAAAGAAAAACTGCTCCCATCAGACCATCTCCAGCTGTCTTTGAACAGGCCGATATAAAAAATATTATTGTCACTGCTGTTCACCAGTCTCTTCAGTTTTTCATGTTGTAGCTGGTCTACTCCACCGACCAGGTCTGTGTGTTTCTCTCTACAATATCTCTGAGCTTCCCACCAGGCTTTATTTTCTTCAATCAAATAGATTTTCTGAGATGGATTGCTTTCTGTGGAATAAAGAGACAAACTCATGTCATAGTTTACATCTTTCAAACATAAAGTTAATGGCATCAGCTCTGGTATCAGAAACTCAAGAACCCATATTTTCCTCTTATAACCGTAACATCTCTTAGTTCTGTTAATTTCTTAATGTGGAAATGAAATAATAAACAATCTCTAGTTTTATCTGTTGAACTTCAGAATTTATGTAAGATGCTTTTCTTACCATTAAAACAGAGAAAAAAATGGTCCTTTCCTACACAAGGATCATCTCCCCACTTGAAAACTTTATTTATAAACCCACAGTTCTCAGTTCCTGTTACATTTCCTTCTCCTTGTTGCCAGTTTGTCATATTGTCATTGAACTCCACACCAGGCAGAGACCAGTGCCAGGTCCACGTTACATCTTTGTACAGACCAATCCACGCTTCGCCGCCCTGCATCATGGTGGATTTATAGAGTCTCTTCATGTCTGTCATGTTTGCCACTGTGGCCAGGTCAGTGTATTTCTTCCTGCAGTACTGCTGGGCTGTGGACCACGTCATCTTATCATTAATATAGCGATACTCATAGAGGAGACATGTGGTGAAACAACATTGACCTAAAAGAAGAGAAAACAGCCATTAAATCTCCCTGCAAGACAAATCAGCTCATGTCTTCTAACACACTCACTATTAGACTGACTTAATGAGGGGTCTGACTTCTAAGTTTGCCGTGGATCTACTTACCAACCAGGTTGAGTAGAAACAGACTCAGCTGCATGTTTCCACTTTCTCTGTTCGACTGGACTTATATACCTTACTGTTGAGACAAATGCAGTGATTTCAAACACTTACTTTTACATTTAGGGGAAAAATGCAAAACCTGTAAACTTGCTAAAAGGATTTTATGGTGAAAGATAGAAAGAAGAAGGAAAGAAAAGAACATGGTGTGTGTATATCTGCAGTCCTTCCAGAAGGTTGAACACATCACAGCTGCCTCTTTCTGAATTTGTGTAAAACAATATGTTCAACTAGATGCTGCCGTTGCTACAGAAATACTGAAAATATTTACTGAATTCAGTGGAAAAAAACTGAGGTTGTTTCAGTCATTTTTCTTTTGCTTTTACTGCCTTTAAAAAGAGGTTATTGTAATGCAGTATTATTTAATCCTGGTTATGCTGAGAAAGATAGAATATGTTTGCCTTTTGTACTGATCATAAAGATTTTTGTTAAATGAAACAATATTTATTAAAAACTAAATGGCAGAACTGGGAGATTTTAATTATTATTTTATTCTTTGGAAATATAAAATAACATCAATGTAATAAAATAATAAAAAAAAGAAAAAAAAAAAGAAAAAATAAAGAAATGAAGACTTGGTATTGATAATATCGATATGTGTATCGTTCCGCCCAACCCTGACACACAACATAGAAAAAGAGCCTATTTTTCAAGTGCTCTGATTAAAATAAAGTATATTCAAGTGTTGTACTTTTATAAATTAAGTAATAATACCATCTAAAAGTTAATGAGTACATACAGTAGAATTTTACCTTTAATCGTAATTTCTTTAAAGCATAAACTTCTAAAACGTCATCGAACAAGTTTACTG
The DNA here is from genome assembly GCF_017639745.1 of Melanotaenia boesemani. NCBI lineage: Eukaryota > Metazoa > Chordata > Actinopteri > Atheriniformes > Melanotaeniidae > Melanotaenia > Melanotaenia boesemani. The sequence goes on from NC_055686.1 coordinate 27,430,391, forward strand.
TCAGTAAGAGGAATTTACTGAAAATACTTTCTTTGAACTCAGCAGTTGTATTTTTTGATTTATGTAGAACAATTTAAAGATTATATCACAAAACTTTATTAGCATTACGTAAAACACTTCATTCATCTTACTTATTACAGATCTTTACTTACATCCTGGTTTCCTCTCTGTCCTCACTCCTCTGTCCACTGATGTCTTTACCTTCTGTTCTGGAGAGTAGATGGGAAACGCTCTAAATATATACAGTAATGCATTTTCACGTTACATGTTTTTTACATGTTCTGGCTGCTGTACTAATTTGAATAGTAAAAACGTATACCAGCCATGAAAAGGCTTTGCTGAATGACCTTTCTGTCAGCTTTCGGAAAGTTGCTTTAATACAGCAAAAGATGCAAACAACCTGCATGCAAAATCAGAGGTACAAAATCCACTATGTACAAAAGAAACATTTATCTAAATAAATATGCCTTATAATTACACAAAACATTTTAATTTGTAGGATTTTAAGATCTTTATCTATTTGCCACCTCAAATAACAAATGTATTATTATTTATTGCTAAGTTGAGGAAAAATGTGAACATAATCTTATAAATAAAGTTTATTTTCTCTCTTAACAGAGCTGATTTCATATTAGATGGCTGGATCATTTCTTATAATGCTTTTTAAATTCTAGGAACAACATTTTACATTTTTTCTCTTTTTTTGTATCTTTTATTTTTTGGGGGAGGCGGGTGTTGTGGTTGTTTTCTTTTTAAAGGAAATGGTATGGAAATAGCAATTTTATATGGCTTTATGCACAGGTGGCCATGCTCATACATGTATAACAAAATGCAAACATTTCTGTTAATAAAAACATATAATAAAAAAGAGATAGTCAGTAAGTTATGACACCACTGTGATGCATTCATTAGCAATGTTCAATGAGAAACATGTTAACATTTTAGAATAAAATAAAATAAAATTAAATTAAATAAAATAGTTATTCTGCACTGGGACATAAACTGTAGTTTGCCTACACTGCTGTGCTTATGTAAATATTCAAATATTGTCCATGGAGCTGCTGAATAGAGATCTGTGTTCAAGAAAAAACTTTTTATTAAAGTCTGGCTTCAGTTGGACATATGCAAAATCCCATTTTTATGCAATAAAACATTCATTTTTAATGGGTGACAGGCAAGGTGCCAGGATTTGGTTTCTAAACCATTAGGAAAGAAAAATTGTGTTCTGAAAAGCTGAATCCTTGATTCAGCTTTTATTTTATTATTTAATTTTTGGCAGAAACTACTGATAAGTGAAAAAACAGTCTCCTATGCCCATGAGACTGGTAATCGCATGAGATGTCATTGTTGATGTAGAGGCAGGTTATTGGGATTTTAGAGGGACATGTGCTACCATCAACTTGATGTATTTTCCTGGCTGGTTTGTGGTTTCAGCAGGAAGTCACACCTCATTCTGCAAGTCTTACAACAGCGTAGCCTCTCTGACGGTGCTTAGACATGGTGGCCTTCCTTTTTAAACATTTCAAAAAAGTGTTTTATTTCTGGATATTGTCCATAAACACCTAGAAGCTGCCTCTAATACATTTTGACCCAAAAGTAGCCGACTATCAGCCCATAACCAATAACAAAGAGAAAGCTGCTGACTTGCTGTTGATGTTGATTAATGATGACTGAAAATAATTCCCACTATCAATAAAAAGATTTCGTACAGGAAGATGTTTTGAACCAGTGAACATAACCAGTTAACCAGCTGTTCTTCTGCTGGAAACATTGACGTCATCACCTAATTTCATAAATGTAATGAAACAAACCATTGAGGTATTAAACAGCTGTTAATTTATTTTTTTTATCATTGCATCATAACTTTGTAAACAACTAGCGTGTTCACCGCTAACTGGTTTGTATGGATCAGGAGTCTCTTTACGCAAAAAATATAATGATGTGAAAGCAGTGCAGCGTACCACAGCCTCTGCTATCATCATCATCATTATCATCATCATCATCATCATCCACAACAGCTGATGAAGGCAAACATTAATTATGTAATCATCTTTGTACATTTGGCAACAGCAACTTTTTCTTTTTTTTTTAATCGTGCATTTTCTCTCTGTTTTCTCTGACAGGTAGCTGCATCCACCGGTACAGAGCCAAAAGGAATTTAAAATATCTGATTGGTTCAGTCGAGTGTCGGTTAAGAAAATAACTGACAGGCAGCAGGTCAGCGTGTTTATAGGTCGGTGAAAAGAAAGTTCTGTTCTGACAGTTTGGGTGAATAAATTACACATAGAGACCACAGTGAAAAGTGGTGATCAAACATTTTGAGTGAGATAATCCAGTGTTATTTGGGCTGAAGATTTAATTACTTTTATAAACCAAAACCCCATATGTCTGGATGGGACTGAGCTACAACTGCGTTCTGGATTTCTGATTCTGGGTCCGCTATAAGAACTAGGTCACAAGTGACTGTGACATATCTGGAGGTATGGAGAGAGGAGGACAACACAAGTGGTTCAAAATAAATGACAAAGAGGAGTTAATCTGTTCCAAGTCTTGAATGTCTAAAGCCCTGTTTCCACTGAGTGATTCGTTCAGGGCTGGTATGGCTCAGAAGTTTTAGAATGGTCCAGCAAATTCAGATGCAAGGAGGACCACCACTGGGCATGCGGGGTCTAGACCAAACGCCTAGCATGGCTAACAGCAATGGAGGCCAATCAGAAGCTCGTTTTTGTTGTTCTTGGTTTTTATCACTTTGTACGAACGATACATGTCGCATTGTGCTGCCAGACCTTAGTGTTTACTTGCTTATTGCTATTCCAACTCATGCAGTTAAATGCTATAAATCATAACAGCTAAATGCTGCTTCTCCATGTTTAGTCTGGACTCTGGTCTGGACTAGTTGACCTGAATCCTTGGATCTAAACCCTGCAAGGTTTATATTTTATGAACATAACATAGATTTATTCTGGCCCCAAAACATAAAAAAGAAAGCAGTTACTGTCCTCTATTCTCTTAGATAATTTCATCAGGTCAGACACGTTTAAACCAGGCTGGTTAAGTAAAATATGACATGCATTAGATTTAAAACATAAAGATCTATTTTATTTATTCATTTTTTCTTTTTTTAATCGAGCCAGAGGAGGTCGATACAGCACTAGGATCAGTAATAACAACAACATGGGTGATTAAAGGGAACTCATTATAGTGACAACATAAGACTAACCAATCACATTACAGCAAATGCAGGTTTCTTCAAGATCAGAAAAGACGTTTAAGATTTAGAACAGATGAAATTCATCTTGTCGTTGTCATTTATTTTGAACCACTTATGCTCTCCTCCTGTCTCCATGGCTCCAGACATGTCACAGTCATTCCCATCTTGACCTGAGGCCCAGTTCGTATAGGTGACCGCCTGATTACTGACCCAGAACCAGAAATCCAGAGTGCAGGTGTAGCGCAGTCCCGTCCAGACATATGGAGTTGTGGCGTTCTTGGTTTTCTCCTGGACCCATCTCTGCTCATCCAGGTTAGTGATGGTGACCAGATCACGGTGGTGTTCCCTGCAGTAGTATAAGGCATTCTCCCAGTTCATCTGTTCTTTGATCAGGATCACGTTATCTGTTCCTGAAACAAAAAACAAAAACAAAAAAAAAAAAAAAAAAAAATCATGTTCAAGTTGTTACAGGCTATTAAGCTAAATGTTGTGTTATCTTCATAAATCTTTTAAAAAAATCTCACCATCATAACAGAAGAAGGGTTTTTCCTCATCACAGTCATGACTGTTCCATCTTTCTGAGTCTTTAAACATCATTTTGACCATTTTTTTACATGTTCTGGCTGCTGTACTAATTTGAATAGTAAAAACGTATACCAGCCATGAAAAGGCTTTGCTGAAAGACCTTTCTGTCAGCTTTCGGAAAGTTGCTTTAATACAGCAAAAGATGCAAACAACCTGCATGCAAAATCAGAGGTGCAAAATCCACTATGTGCAAAAGAAAACATTTATCTAAATAAATATGCTTTATAATTACACAAAACATTTTAATTTGTAGGATTTTAAGATCTTTATCTATTTGCCACCTCAAATAACAAATGTATTATTATTTATTGCTAAGTTAAGGAAAAATGTGAACATAATCTTATAAATAAAGTTTATTTTCTCTCTTAACAGAGCTGATTTCATATTAGATGGCTGGATCATTTCTTATAATGCTTTTTAAATTCTAGGAACAACATTTTACATTTTTTTCTCTTTTTTTGTATTTTTTTTTTTTTTTTTTTTTTGGGCGGGTGTTGTGGTTGTTTTCTTTTTAAAGGAAATGGTATGGGAATAGCAATTTTATATGGCTTTATGCACAGGTGGCCATGCTCATCATACATGTATAATAAAATGCAAACATTTGTATTAATAAAAACAAATAATAAAACAGAGATAGTCAGTAAGTTATGACACCACTGCGATGCATTCTTTAGCAATGTTCAATGAGAAACATGTTAACATTTTACAATAAAATAAAATAAAATAAAATAGTTATTCTGCACTTAATTAATCTTTATTATTATTATTGCAAGTACCCAGTGTTTTTAGTGATGATGTAATGGGACATAAACTGTAGTTTGCCTACACTGCTGTGCTTATATAAATATTCAAATATTGTCCATGGAGCTGCTGAATAGAGATCTGTGTTCAAGAATAAACTTTTTATTAAATTCTGGCTTCAGTTGGACATATGCAAAATCCCATTTTTATGCAATAAAACATTCATTTTTAATGGGTGACAGGCAAGGTGCCAGGATTTGGTTTCTAAACCATTAGGAAAGAAAAATTGTGTCTTTTATTTTATTATTTAATTTTTGGCAGAAACTACTGATAAGTGAAAAAACAGTTATAAGAACTAGGTCACAAGTGACTGTGACATATCTGGAGGTATGGAGAGAGGAGGACAACACAAGTGGTTCAAAATAAATGACAAAGAGGAGTTAATCTGTTCCAAGTCTTAAATGTCTAAAGCCCCGTTTCCACTGAGTGATTCGTTCAGGGCTGGTATGGCTCAGAAGTTTTAGAATGGTCCAGCAAATTCAGATGCAAGGAGGACCACCACTGGGCATGCGGGGTCTAGACCAAACGCCTAGCATGGCTAACAGCAATGGAGGCCAATCAGAAGGTCGCTTTCGTTGTTCTTGGCTTTTATTACTTTATACGAACGATACATGTTGCATTGTGCTGCCAGACCTTACTGTTTACTGGTTATTGCTATTCCAACTCATGCAGTTAAATGCTGTAAATCATAACTGTAAAGATGTAGAGGGCATTTTAAAAAGATTCATATACATTCTAATTCTCATGAAGAGGAATATATTAGCTGCACTAAAGCTGTAACAAGTGATATCACCTGAGTGGTATTATTCTCGGTAAGCGTTGTTAATATTTTGAAAGTATAAGAGTATATTTAATTAAAGTTGTGTATTTGTTCTTAATTTCCAAAAGATATCGCAGTAATATTGTAATCTTGATTTATTTTGGTCATAATAATCATAATCTAATATTAAAAAAGGCCTCAGCCTTTTATTATAACTTATTTTCATGTATTGTTTTAGCATTGGAACAGCCTCTCTGTGATATAAGCACACCAAGTACTGTAGTAGTAGTTAATTTATAAAAATAAACAAATGAATAAATAAAAATAAATAATGATAATTTCTGTACAAGTGCAGCTTTCAGCTCTATGATTTGAATGTGCTGACATCACACAGATCACATTTCTCCTCTTAAAACCTCTGGTTTCCTGTTACATTTAGAACTGAATTTAAAATCCCTCTCATCTCATTTAGATCCCTTAATGGCCAATCACCAAGCTTCTTAAACAAGCTTATTGTTACCCATCACTTAGCAAGAACACTGTGGTTTCAGTAGCCGGTTTCCGTGTTCCAGGAATTCATGGGACCAGAATGGCTGGTAAAGCCTTTTATTTCAGGCTCCTGTCCTGCAGAACCGGCTTCCTGCTTCAGTCTGGGATACAGACTCACTATCTGCTTTTAAGACTAATATTAAACATATATTTTCTTAAAGCATTCATAATTAACTCTCTATTCTTATTAATGTTAACATGTGACTTGTTTAGCATTTGTTAAAAAAATATGCTGTAATTTATCTTGGGGATATTTTGAATGAATCCATCTTTTAAGTCTTGTCCTGCTCTGTAAAGCACGAGTCGCACCTCTGTTTAAAAAGGAACAAAGCTAAATCTGAAGTTTAAATACAAAAAACGTAAAAAAAAATATATATATTTGGGATGAAAAAGTTGACCGAAACTGTGACAGACACCAGAGTAGAAGCAGAAACTACAAAATCCCCATGACTATACGTTTATGAAAATATATTTTCCCAGTCAGTTTACAATCTTTTTTGTTCCATCAGAAGCAGGTTGAATCTGCTGATTAAAATAAAACTGGATCTGTTTTGCATCAACATTTCCATTATCAGCAGTTGTGCAGTTTTATGCAAAAAATGCATGTTTGCAGAATGACTGGAAATGCTTTATGTTGTCTTAATGGGCTGCTTTTGGGTTACAGTTTCTGATGCATCGAAGTGTCTGACAAAAGAATAGAATAGAATAGAATAGAATAGAATAGAACAGAAATACTTTATTAATCCCTTCGGAGAGCCCTCAGGGAAATTTGGGTACCAGTAGCAATACAACACCAACAGTAAAGCAGGACAAGCACAAGACACAATATATACAAGTAGAAAGCAAAATAGAGGCAAATAGAATGCAATAAATATAACAATAATAACAATAAGAGAAGTTAAATAAAACAATATAAACAAGCATTGCACACAGTAGAGGTGGTACAGATTCCCAGTTCACTATTGCACGTATAAGTTATAGCAACTGCTTGTATGTGTAAAAATTAATAAAGAATTTATTGTGCATGTGTTCTATCAGAAACACAAACATATGTTAATTGGAACTATTTTATTCATTAATTAAAATTGTATTAATTGATTAATTAATTGAAACTGTATTTACTGTTTATACAAAAAGATATATGTAGGAAAATATAAAACTGGCGCAGGTGAGGATAACATGGGTATTCAGCATATACATCCAGATTTAAGTTAGTCCCTACTTATGTTATCTGGGTGTATTGGTCCAGTTTTAAGATGTCAGAACCCTTTTCATTTAGTAGACTACCCCACTCACATAAATTCCAGTTAAAATAATTTTGATGTAATGAAATCTTTCCAGTATGACTCAGAAAGCAACATGCTAGTCTGGGAAATTATGTGGTGATGAAACCTATTTTACAACTAATCTGTCCTAAAAAACAGGGGTGTCCAGCTCCGGTCCTCAAGGGCCACAATCCTGCAGGTTTCTGATGTGTCCCTGCTCCAAAACCACCTGACTCAAATCAATGAGTCGCTGTGCAAAACTTAATGGGCTGCTGGATCTACTTAATTCAAGTCAGGTGTGTTGAAACAGGAAACACTGAAAACCTGCAGGACAGTGGCCCTCTAGGACTGACTTTGGACACCCCTGCTATAAAGTATCTCACTTTACAATCTAAAACAAAGTCTCCAAAACCCTGACATTTATCTGGCTCAGAATTACTCATGGTGACACTGGAAACATGCAATGCTGGCTACCACTGTATTATCTTAAGTCACAGTTCATGGCCTTCCTTCAGTCAGAGCCACAATTATTTACACAACAAAAAGGTAAAGGATGGCTGCAACAAATGTTGAAACTTAAATCCTGCTTTTCATGTCATCCAGGTGTTGTGTTGCTTTATAGATGACACCGTATTATTGGCCTGAAATAAAATGAAAGTAAAACAGATGTATGAACTCAGAGCATAAATGTTAGCACTGACCATACATGATCCCCATATCATTATTTCTGATTCCCAAAAGAAATCAAGGTTTCCTCAGAATATCTTTACCTGTATGCATGCCTGGAATGACATTATTATAGTCAGAGTCCTCCTTTGGATCCCCACATATTTCTGAAAAGATGTACACAAGGAAAAGGAATTACACCATGAAAAACTCAGTGGATGCCTTGTAGTCCATACAGAAACTTTAACAACAATATAAAATAATGTATAAACATATAACAGTGTGTCATCAACATATTGCTCCTCTCTCAGCAGGTCTTCCTGGCTGAATGTTGCTGTCTGTTGATCTGTTTTTGCTGCCCTCTCCATCCCAGCCAGTCGAGCTAGAAGGCCGTCCTCCCTGAACCGGGTTCTGCCGGAGGTTTTTTCTCCTGTTAAAAGGCAGTTTTTCCTTTCCACTGTTGACTCACAGGATCAGGATGACAGACTGGATCAGAGTTAAGATTTGATCCAATCTGCTGGTTTTCCTTAACTAGGCTATTATTTATTATGAATTGGCTTGAATTGATTTGTGCCCTGAGATGACGTTGTTGTGAAGTGGTGCTGTACAAATAAAGCTGAACTGAATTGAATGAAATGTAAGGTACAACACTGATTTACTTATTTAGGGCCTTGTGTCTGTAAAAACGATTGAAGTGATTTGATAAACTCTGGCCGTATCAGTTTGAAACTTATAAAAAATAAAATAATAGTACAGGTATGATGTCTGGCTAAGTCCATGTTTTTATATCCACAAAATAAAAGTTAGCGTTTGGGTCCTGCTTTTTCAGTTGAGTCTTCCTTCTGTTTCTGCTTCATAAGATACAGAGGTTCTCATTCCTCTGTCCACCATGTACGAGCTGAATGAGCAGTCAGACATTTCTGTCCTCATCTGCCCAACCACCTGAAATTATAATGTTTCTGCCGGTGTAAAGTTAAAACACCACCATTAATTGATGACTGCATTAATCAAAGTTTATACTGTACCATGTCGTGTGTTTTCAGCATTTCTGATTGACTCATAGACGCTTGCATCACCTGTATGTGAGTGGAAATGAAAACAGTGACATATTAATCATCAGATACTCATGTGAAAATACTTAAATTAGTTCAAGTATGTATCTAAGTTGCATCTTTTAATGTAGGAGTAGACATGTGGACGTCAGTATGGAGATATGAAAGCAGAGCAGGAGGACTGACCATGGAGAAGAGAGGAGTAAATCTGCTGCTGATTTCCATCCTGGTTGACAGTTTGGACTGTAGAGGCCTGGTTGGTTATCTGAGACTTTGTGAGCCTAAGACATGAAACTAAGTGTAAATGAGCTTTTCTTTTTTCAAACTAGGCAAAGTGAGAAAACAAAATTAACTCAATTATGTATTTAAATTACATGTTATACTGAAAATGAGATCAGAAAGTGTACTGACCTGCTACGAAGTGTTTCTGTGTAAAAGACAGTAATTATTTTATTAATGAGAAATTTAAGATTAAAGTTCTAAAATTATGAAGAATTTAAAAATCTCACTGTTCCAAAATACGAGCAGCAGCATCAGGAGAGCAGCCAGTAAAACACCAACGACCAATCCAACAGTCCAGGACACAGAAAAACTAGGAGTGGATGCTTTCATAAGAAAGAAGAAAAAAAAACGAGAACCTCAGTTACGATACCTCTGATCAATTTTCACATGTCAATACTGGGAAAACTGGTATTCATCGTCTGTATCTTCTTTCCTTAGAAAGACTTAAAAACATCTGAAGCAGACGGTTTGTTCTTATTTCCTGTTTATGGAAAGCATAGCACCTGCTTAAAGCAGAAATAAAAAGTAAAAAAGAAATGGAAATTTGATGAAAAGTGACAATTTCTTAATTTAAAATCTCTATTTTTGGAAAGGAATTGGGATTATAACCTTGAATTTTTTTAGATCAATAGACAGTTACTTTGATTTATGGTTATTGATAAAGACTGCCTGGTACAAAAAAAAAAAAAAAAAAAAAAAGAAAATACAGTTGATAATTATTGTTTCTTTTACTGAAGCAGAATATCTGAATATCTGAAAACTGAAGTTAACCAAAATATAATTTTTGGGACATTTTTGATTACTTTTAAGGATTAGAATTTAATAGTTATACTTACATTTTACTGGCATCCAGCTCTGTGGTGATACTTCCCCTGAATGTTCACACCAGTAGAAACCTTCATCTGACTTTGAGACTGCAGGAATCTTCAGCTGCTGTTTCTCACTGTTCTGGATCACTTTGTCATTTTTGTAAAAAGCAACGGTGGATGTAAAATTTCCTCTCCTCAGTTTGCAGCCAAGTGTGACAGACTCTCCCTCACTGACAGGATGGACAGGACTCACCAGGATTACATCTCCATCTGTATAATAATCAAAAGCAATCATTTATTTTGAGGCTTTGTTACCTTATAAATTATTGAGATCATAACTTTTTTTTCTTTTCTTTTACTCATCTACATTTCTTGTATTATTTCACTTATACATTATTTTCAATTTCTTCTTATTATTACAATATTACAACACTACTATGGTCCCTCTATAACACTTCTACAGGAATAGATTCAGTCTTTAAAAAAAAGAAAAGAGAAAGGAAAACTTGCCATGTATAGTAATGTTGATCGCATTGCTAAACTCTCCTGATCGAGACTCAAGCCAGTGGACTCCTTTATAGGGATGGTATTTGACTATGTCACATGTGTTACTATAGAACATACACTCGTCAAAAAAATGAAAATAAAAATAGTGGCTTTCCAGTGGAAAAGTCATTGGCTTCCAATCAGCGGAGATTTTATCATAGGTCAGTGAGGCAGTGTCAGAGGTGAAGTGTTGAACGCTGTCGGGATTCACTGTGAGAGATGCTGCTGGATCAAAATCTGAGAAAAAAAAAACAGTAAAGAAAATGCATCAATAAAGCTGTACTAACACACATGTCATTGTACAATAAATTACGAGTTACTTTCTGTTGCCGGCATGTTTAGCCCAGTGCAACAGTGCAACTGCTACAGGGAAGACGAGTGGAAGTAATAAACAAAAGGAAAAAAATAATGAAAAAAAAAATAAAAAAAATATATCTAACCTCCCGACCAGATGAACTTTGGTTCACTGTGATCAGTGTAATACACTGGGTCTCCTCTTCCAGCTCTACATGAATATCCTGCTGTTTTTGTTTGTCCATGAATGATGAAGGAATTTTCTCCAGTCCCGCTCGTGTGCCCAGGTAATGATTCATGTCTGTAAGCAGAACGCAACAAATACCAAGCACCAAACAGACGAGGAACAGCTTTATACCAGTAGAACCTCCATCCTGCAGATGGATTTTCAACCCCACATGTCAGAGTTACTGAGGATCCAGGACTCAGCCATGATGGAGACACAGAGAGGACGGGCTGGGTTTCGTCTGTTGGAGAGAAATTATAAACATGACTTCAGCAAGCCTTGGATACAATAAATCAAAAGACAAAAACAATATATTTTAACAATCTTTATAAATAAATTAAATTTCACTTACAATAATCGCGTGGTAGTTTTAAAGAAGCACTCCAACTAGTTGCAATCTGTGGAGCATTTTTCTTCCTGCCTTTACACCAGTAGGAGCCACTGTGTGAATAATAAAAAGTAATTCTGTGCTCAGCTTGGTTTGGGGGTAAATGAAAGCTGGTAGTCATCCATTCATAGACCCAGTCTGTGTGACCTCCCTGGATCTCACATCGCAACGTGATTGTCTCTCCGTAGTAAATGGTAGGCCAGTTAGGTTGCAGAGTCACAACAGGCCGATTTGTGACTGTGTGCAAAAATTACCAAATACACAAAATTACAAACAAACAACAACAAAAAAAATGTAATTATAAGCACAGGTTTGTCTCTAATGGTTTAAAAATAAGAAATAATTATACTTTAAACATACTTAACAACATACACACCCATTTTGTTAATGTTAACTGAAACACTGTTCTCTGTGAAGTACATCTGATCTCCTCTTCCTCCTCTGCACCAGTACAGTCCTTCCTGTGAGACAGTAATTTCCCCATCAGAGGAGGAATCCACCTCTTGTCCTGGCAGGGTCTCTGAGGTATCCTTGGCTCTGTACCAGAAATATTTCCAACCAGATGATGATGGCTTCACTGAACAAGTCAGGGTCACACTGCCCCCTACTGGAAGAACTGTGCTGGAAGCACTGATGAAAGCCTTTGGTCTGTGTTCTGCGTAGTTCAAAGAAAAATTAAATTAATCAATAATTCCCTTTTGTTTTAGCTTCTTAAAAGGGCTGAAAAATCACATTCAATCTGCTGTAATACTAAACATCAATTTGACCATCCAGAAAATGTTATTACTATTTAATATTAGTGAAGTTATGGGCAGATTGTAAATTAAATGTTTAGTAATTTTATGTCTGTTGAAGCTTAAGCCAGGCCAATGCAAATTGTAGTGCAAACTGTAACAACAGTGTGGCTAGTTGTGCTATAATTTCATAAAATTACAGATATGCATAATCTCTACATCCATCCATTAGCTACACCTGCTTTTTCCAGTTCAAGAGCCTATCCCATATGTTCTTAGGTGAAGGCAAGGTACACCCTTGACCGGCCATCAGTCCATAACAGAGCCAACACAGTGAGTCTCAAACTCAATTTGAACCACCAGTTAACCAAACATGCATGTTTCAGTGCTACATGGGAGGAAGCCAGAGTATTTGGATAAAACATGCAAACTCCACACAGAAAGTCCCCAGACAAGATTCCAACTAGGTACCGTCTCACTGGAAAAGGGGCAATACTAACAACCATGCAACCCATGAAATCGAAATAAGAACATAACATCATAACACACTTATTAGCATCAAATTAAACTGTTAGACACACCAAAAATGTGTAGAATTATTACATTCTCAAGACTTCAAAACCAAGTCTTGAATATGTTTTCCTTCCTTGCACGTTTGCATTTTACATATATGACACGTGGGCAAAAGTGTAATTTTACCATAACAAACACATTCTAAAACACATGGGAAGACAGGAAGATTTAACAGATTGTTACCCTATTTACCCACATTTATGCCTAACATTTTACTTTATTATGTGTTTAAATACGCAGAATAAATACACTGAAAAAGGAAAAGATAAAGGCCATCGAGATCAAACTACTCTCCAAACCTCGATAGTTGTCAACAAAGCATCATTCTATGATGAGGTGACAGAATCTGTACTTTTTCAAAATGGGCTGTAAATTCACAAAGATCTAATCACATTGATCTTTATTAGCTTGAAATGTATTTTCAACCTTAAAAACAAAAATGACAAAGTAAATCCGGACCAGCCATTTTTGCTGCTGCCTTGTTTAGACATAGAATATTATAAAATAAAAAATAAATAAATAAAATGAAACTATGGCATTTAGCTCCATGTGAAATTTTTCTCACCTAAAACTATCACCGTGACAACGTCGCTCCACTCTGTCGAGGAATGCAGGTCCTGTTTGTGTGTACCCATACATCTGTAGTTTCCACCGCTGGATGCAGATGCATTAACGATTCTGAATCCATCATGTGTGGAAACTGTGTCTGAGTTGGGTTTGCTCCACCCATACACCCAACCAGCGTTTCCCCCTTCAACTGTACACGTAACAGTGATCATCTCTCCGGTGAATATCACAGGGTTATTGGGCTGCAGGGACACAACAGCCCTGTTGGAAACTGTTTAAAAAAACAGAAAGAGAAAATTAACAGAGGAATTTAGTTTTAAACACAGTATCTAAATCCTGTTATTTAACTTTAATACTCACCTCTTTTTTCAATAGTGACTACACCACTGCCTTCTGTGTAGAAAACTGGGTTTCCTCTGCCTCCTCTGCAGGAGTAGATGCCTCCCTGTGAGACACTGATGACATTATCTGGTTTTCCATATCCATTTACTGGAATTTCAGAAAAGTTGGAGGTATGTTGGAACCAATAGTAATTCCATTGTGCGGGATTCGTCACTGAGCAGGTCAGTGTTGCATTGCCACCCACTGGTATAATTCTTTTATCAGAAGTCAGTCTTGGCCTGGGTTTATCTGTGTGTTATAGCAAGAAAAAAAAATGTTTTATGGACAGACTTAAAACAGTATTACACCAGTGAATTAAAAGACAGCCAGACTTACAGGATACTTGCAGTGTGAATGCGTTGCTCCATTCAGTAGAGGAAAACAAGTCCCTTCTACCTTTACACCAGTACTCTCCACTGTAGGAAACATGGGCAGTGATTTTGAATTCCCTTTTCGTTGAGGTCATGTCTGAGCTTGTTGTTCTCCATTCATACTCCCACCCAGTGTTTGCTCCTCCTTGGATCTCACAGCTGATGGAGATCGTCTCACCCTTGAATATCTCAGTCCAGTTGTGCCGCAAAGTCACAGCAACACTGTTGGGCACTGTTTACACAAAAGATAGTTCATTTAAATAATACTTATCCTTCTAATCATAATCCCACAATTTTCTGTTTTCTTTTCTTTAAAATGTACTAAACTTACAATTTTTTTCAATGTAATAGCCTTCACTTTGTTTTGTAAAGTAAACTGGGTTTCCTCTTCTTCCTCTGCACCAGTAAATTCCTTCACTTGAGATGTTGATGAAGTTTTGTGCAGCATCCATCTTTACTGCAGCTTTGTTGGAGCCTGGATGTTGCTTGAACCAGTCGTATTTCCACTCAGCCGAGTCTTCAACAGAGCAGCTGAGTTTCACGGTGCCGCCATCTGGAATGGTTCCTCTCTCTGCTGTCACAGCGGCTGTGGGTTTGTGGGCTAATTTGTACAGAGACAGACTTTGTTAATTTCTCTCATCTTTCTGAAATCAGGCAGAGTAAGGGTTTAGTATGCCATAGGCCTTCAAATATAACATAGATGTTTATCTAAATGTAGCATAAAACTTCAAATGACAACACATGACATATTTCTGCCATTACTTGTTTAATAAAACCGATGACAAAATTCAGAAGTAGTGTGTGAAAAAACATGACTCTGCAGACTGAAACTGTACACTTGCTCTTGCTTGATGTTTTCTACCATTTATAACCATGTGATATTTTAAAAACATAATAATGTGGTTTTCTGCTTCTGGGTATCTATTAGGGGACAGAAGACAAGTATCAGATTGTGTTCAACAGGATTTTGAGCAAAGTTTATACCATAAATTGAAGCAAAATGTCTCAGAAACTGTATGTAACAAATATGTCACATCAGGCTGTTATGGGATAAAATGCAATGTGAACCTCAACATTAAACATATATTTACCTAATATTAAAGCCCTTTAAGGAACAAATACTTATCATAATGTCCTGATAAATTAAATCTTCAAACTGAAAGAGGGCACACTTTAGTTAATATATATATATATATATATATATATACAGTATATATATATATATATATATATATATATATATATATATATATATATATATATACATATATAAACAGAGTATATAACCACAACTTAAAAACACACACCTGATTACAGTACACTACCCCACTTCCCATCCTCAGAGGACCTCAGGATCCATGAGGGCTCATAAGTTAAAAAATCATGTCAGATAAATAAGAAGGTCCAAGACCATTAAGGCATTTTAAAACCATTAAAAGAGCCTTAAAATTAATCCTGAAACACACGGGGGAGCCAGTGCAGTAATACATTTTATTTTTAAGTGCTTTTCAAGGCCCTCACAGACAGTACAGCAACAATCAAGGAAACAGTAATGAATAAAATGAATATTCAATAAAAAAAATAAAAAAAAAGAACGGCAGTGTATTTCCAGTTACAGTGCTTACAGTTGGTAGGCAATCTTAAACAGATAGGTGTTGTTAAGGCAAGCAGAAGTGCTGACATCTTAAAGTTCCTCTTTAAAACTTGTGTAATGACTCGCAGTCTTGCCTGCTCTGACAACAGGATGTGGTTACAGCTGCTCTTCATGATAAAGGCTATGAAATGATGAATGCTGTGTTTTTCCATTTTGACCTGCTTGCGCTACGGGTTCATGTGACTTGCATAATCTGTGCAATAAAAAAGCTGCACTGGGGTTGAGAGAGTTGACACCAGATACTCTCTGAGTGCTGAGCCACTGTCTCTCCCCATCGCGATGTTAAAAGCTTCAACCTGAGTTCTTTGTGTCTCATTTCTTGATAGAAAAATACCCATCATTTTTGAGTCTGGATTTGAAAATAAGAAGAAATTCAGTATCACGGATATCTGGCAGAGAATTCCAAAACTGGGAAGCCACTGATGGGTCTCTGCCCCATGTTGGTGAGGTGGGCAGAGGGCAAAGTGAGGTGCATGGAGGATGACGAGTATCTGAAGGGACGGACTAGGGTGGTGATGTAAAGGAATTCAAACAGATATGGAGGGGCAAGGTTATGGATGGCCTTAATGGTACAGAGGAGGAGTTTGAATTAAAAATTTTGGTAAACCATGGGCCTGTGATGTTCCTGTAGAATGGGGTTAACATGATTTGAGGGGGTTTTGGTGGTAACTCGAGCAGCAGAGTTATAAACCAGTTTTTTGATGGAGGAACATAATATAATATTATAATAATATTTCATAGATGAAAGGTTGATGTGGGACTGGAATGTGTACTGCAATTAGCAGGTGAAAGCCAGGGTACATCCTGGACAGGTTGCCAGTCCATCTCAGGGACAACATAGAGGGACAAACAATCATTCATGCTCACAATTACTCCTAGGGAGAATTTAAAGTGTCCAATTATCAATAGCATGCCATTATTTGGACGGTGGGAGGAAGCTGAAGAACCCAAAGAGAACCCATGAAAACTCCACACAAAAACCCTCCCCCCATTCGACTAACTATAGACTACTATATAATTATATTGCACCTATGTATAGTTAATCAATATAACTTCAGCTGTACTGATTTATTTTTATAAAACTGTTTCAAAAGAAGCCTTTAACTATTTCAGAAAACGGAGGTCCACATTTATGAAATTACCCAGTTCTTTCACTTCCACATATGCTGCAGTCTTTGTTGTGCAACTTGTCAGCATCGCTCAGTCATCTGCTACTATGACCATTTTTAGCCATTCTGCCCAACTTAAAAACCACTCTGTCGCTGATGTAATTACTTTTTATAACTGTTTGCAGCGTTTCATTTGCTCCACCTCCAGACCTGTGTTCACTTGCAAACTGAATCTTTTTTACCCTAAAAGGAGCATTGTAAGTGCTGTCACTCCTATTTTAATGCTGCCTAGTGTGTCATGACTGATAATAAGGTCAGAGGCAAAACTCTGTTTTCACTTACAAAAACTTTTCATTAGACTAAAATGTACATTAAATGATGTGTTGTTGTCATAAAATGAGATTTTTGCACCATGCACACAACAACCCCTTTTCTGCTAAAATGTAAATGCATAGTTTACAATGTTAGCATCAAAAAGACCTCGAAGACTTCCAACCAGTTTTTTTTCCACTTGAATATTTCTGTTACATTTGATCTGCTTTAAAATGGAGATGATGTTGACATCTTACCTGATACTGATAAAGTGATGGTGTTACTCTGATTTGTGGAACGTGCAGAGCCCTTGTGATGACCGACGCACCAATAATCCCCACTCAGGTCTGCTGTTAGGTTCAGGGAGTAGGAGTTGTTTGTGTTGATGGCGACAACTGGTTGACCATTCCTGCTGAATTCGTAGAGCCAGTCTTTCCCACTTCCTCCTTTCATGCCACATGTGAAGATTACACACTCTCCCACAAACAGATGGGATGAATTGGGTTCAAGGGTCAATTCAGCATCTAGAGATAAATGAAAATAAACATGCTAACTTCAAAGTTTAATTAGGAAAAATGATATTGTTTCATTTTGACATAAATTAAAGTTATAAATATTAGCATCATAAAACAAAAGGAATCTTCCATTAGGAGAAACTCTATATTTCTTTTAAAAATCAAACAACAAAAAAAAAGTTGCATTACCTTGAGTGTGTCCACAGCAGAAGAGAGTGCTTATTACTGAAATAAAGAATCATTTATCCTATTAGAAATGGTTACAAGTTATTTATACAAAGACTGATAGTTAATGTTTTAGTCACAAGTTTATTTAATCTGTAATATTACAAGAAAGGGAGTTAATGCTATACTCACAGAATAACTGTAGCACACAGAACAAGGTGTGGTCCATCCTCACGTCAAAACTCAGACTCTGCTTCTGAAAATGAGTGACTAAAACCGCAGGAAGGGAAAGGGAATCTGGAGGGAAATATTGTTAAATGTGATGTAGAGGTTTTGTACACCCTATTTGCTCTGAGTTGAATCTCCACTTCCTTTTTTAATAGAAAACCTTGTTACACATATCACATGATCTACTGTCTAAAAAAAAACAGGACGCAACATGACGTCTACTTGTTAAAACTACAAAACACAAGATCAGCTAAGTATTCAACATTTTTTAATGCAATGTTCATTCAAAATGCACCTTAAGTGTTTCTGTGCCATGTTTCTGTGAAAACTGTTGTTTTGTGCAAAAGAGGACAAAAGAAAAAAATGTCTTATCAGTTAAACATGCTACAGATGTAAACATTAGCGTATATCTCATGTTTAGACATAACTTCATCACACCTTCAAAGAAATATGTCAGGGGGTTCATTTTATTTAGACACTGTCATCAGCAAATTATTTAATCATTTATTTATTTTCAAACTGTTACGTTTATATAGTTTTTATTTTATTATCTATTTTAACCAATTGCATAGTTTATATGAACTCTTTAATAGAAGTTTTTATACATGTTGGTCCTATTCGTTGCCACAGTTTTTAGATTGATTTGATCCTTGTTCTTATTCATTTTTTTCCACTCCAGGGCTTTCCTCATAGGGCTCTCCACTTCAGGAGCTCTGCTTGCTCTGACTGTGTGGTTGTTGCCACGGTGATTGACCTTGTGTGGGTAGTTGGGGCCCTGCAGTGCAGCCCTATGGTTGTGGGGTGGACCTGATCCCACCCAGATCGGAGCAGATTAACAGCCTCTTTGGTTATGAGGTGGCTCTTGATGTGGATGGACCCCTGGGTTATCGTTTCCTCACCTTGGTCACCAGTGGCAAGAAATATCTTTGATTACAGTATACTGTTTATTTTGCTATTTAGACTCAGTTTGTTTTATAGTAGGGTGTAAATGCAAGATGCTCTAGGAATGCATTTATGTTTGTTATATTCTACACAAGAATGTAGAAGACTTGCTTCATTTAAAATAAGTTTCTATAAAACATTTAAAATCTATTTTAAAAAAGATACAGATTAACATAAAGCTGAGGCTTATTAAGAGGCAGGCAGATTAATAAAGGGTGAAGCATTGCAAAGGTCACCCCAAATCACACATAAAACTCAGCCTATGCACATGCACACACAGTACTACTACCAAAACAAGGAAATAAGACAGAGAACAGCACACAAAACAGACAGTGTCACAGGAAGGGCCTAACCTCCCCCACTGTGAGCTCTCAGCTACCAAAAAAAGGAGAACACAATCTATTAATTAAATAAAATAAACAGTATCTTATAGCTGTTGAAGAACCTTACAAGTCATCCCCAACAATGCAGAACTGGCTGGAGATCAACAGTTACAGCTAAAGACTACCGTCCATCAAAAACAATGATAACAGTTTAAAACCATTTGAGGAAGTAAACCTTGTTCCTGGTTCTTAAAGTGGGGTCAGCACACAAACGTTATACTGTGATAGTAAACTAAACACACCAGAGTAAAAATATGTGTTTTGTTTATGCATCTACTAGGATTTTGTATTTTTTAATAAATTAGTTAAAGAAAAAACTTTTTTTGTGTGTGTAAATGTTGAAGGCAGTCAAATTTAAATGGACTAGATCAATTAATAACGAAATATTCAAAGAATTATTAAATATTTTTATTTGTACAATGCAATAAACATGCTTTTTTGGGGTGTAGGCAAATGAACTAAGAATACATAGAATGCTACAAACAAACAGCTTTGAAAAAGTTAATTGCTCCATAAAAAGATCTAAGAAGAAGCTAGTACAATGCAAAATAACCTGCACATAAAAACAGCAACTTGAATTTTTTTTCCCAATTATCATGTAATAATAACATATAACAGCTTGAAGAAAATGCCCCTGAAAAGTGAAAACATGGTGCATCCATTTTTGTAGCCCTAAAAAAAGGAAAAAAGGTAGAACATAATTTTATTCTATACATATTTTTAACTAAAAAAGACAGATCATAACCTGTAGATCATAAAGCAGCGTTATCACCTAGAGTTTGACTTCAGAATAAATAGTTTCCTCTTCGGCGGCATGAGAGGCTTGTCCTGTAGGTGGAGACATAATTCAGAACAGCTTAGAATATGTTAATTAAACAAGGTTACATATAGCAAAAATGGGCTTTAAACAAAAATACAAACATTTAAAAAGACATTAAAAAACAAACAAGAACAACAAACTGGGGCATGATGTGGTAAATAAATGTTTTTTAGATACCTTTGTCTATGCTGCTTTTACTTTTTTTGCAGAAATCCACCTGTGCATAAAGTAAACTCTCATCTGAAACCAGAAAGAGTTATCAGGGACTCAGTTATTAAAATGTCCACAAGATAAATGATATTTTCTGAATCAAAATGCTGAAGAGGATCTTAACTTGTTATACATCACATATAAACAGTAACATGTTTATTTATTATCACAGATTTATAGCAGCCATTTTATAGACTAACATGAAATCATGGTTGATTATCTCAAGGGTTTAATTACTTTTTATGTACACACACACACACACACACACACACACCCCATCAAGAAATAAGATACATAAACATATTTAATAACAAATACATCAACAGTAGCAGTTATTGAGCTTGACTGTACTACCTGTACATGTTAAAATCTTTATCTCAAAGTAAACAATGATTTTTTTGTTATTAACTCTTCTGCTTAGATTGATCAGGGAATGCATAAATGTGTGTGTTATTTATCTACTTACTGCTGTATATCAGATTATCTTTAAATATCATATATGCATAGCAGATATTGTTTGCTATCTGGTGATACTTCAGTGAGCAGTTATGATCATGCTGTGTGACCTTTATGTGCATCATGTTTATTATATATGTGTTCTGTGTTATGTTGTGGAAATTGCATGTAGCACAGGTTGAGCAAGCTTATAGATTTTCCTTCACCGAATCGCTTTAATAACATTTTTTCAGCTATAGACCGGACAGTAATTCATATCATGTAAGAACATTTATCCTGAATACTTCCCCCTTGTTGCAGTGCTTTCACACTTAGTCTTGTCAACTGAGGATTGATCTGTAGAACAGTTAAAACATATTTAAATTGTATTGGTGTCTGTTAAATTAAGGTCTAAAGGATTTAACAGGTTTCCCTGATTCCCCAAGACTTCCTCTTTTTTCCTAAAAAAATCACATCATTTTTAGTTTTTGCCTTTAGGAATCCTTTCATGGCTGTAATATTGTATGGGTTTGAGACTCCAACTCCTTCATTATTTAGTTGACTGTAAATGAACAACTTCCACTGTCCAGTCTCTCAGCACTTCCTTAAGTCTCCTTCCACTCTGCACAACACACTCAGCAATACTCTGATTATAAACCAAACATAGATCAATAATGGTCAATGGCAGTGGAGCCTATCCCAGATTGAAATAACGTCAGTCTTCATGGTAATTATAATGGCAAATGTAACATTTTAAATATGGTATCCACCGGTGGGTCCAACAGGTGTAAACACAAGTTCATGTGTGTAAAAAAGTTACTTTAGTGATGTTAGGATATTTTATTTATAATGTGTCTTAAAGAAGAATACCTAATGCCACTAAATCAACTATTCAAGTGCATTTGGTCAACAAAGTATTTGTTTAACAACAACTTTAAAATACGTATGCCACAAACAACAGCGCCACCATAACCAGTAACACCCGAAACTCCACCCAGACATATTGGGTATCAAATGAAACTAGAAAAGCTGCACTTTCATATGATACCAAGTATAAAAAGATATTCACCACGCACCTCATGTCAGTCTCAAAACAAACACAAAGCTAACCGTCGCATGTCACAGCAGCCTTATCAGATAGCATGTTTATCAACAAATACAGCACCAAATCCCAAAGATATTCTCACAAACAGCCACATATTTTATTTCCTTATTTTCAGTCTATCCACATTGTTCTTCGGCCAAAACTCACAGCGTAGTAATCCATAATGGTGAAACTGCGTCATGCGCTAAAATGTCATATGCTCCCATTCACAGCCATTTTGTTGTCTTGTTGTGGGTCTTGGCATTGTAAATAAAGTTTGGTCGAATTCTACATCTTACAAGCTTTCCGACGATATCTTACACTTGAACGACACTTTATCTGTCAGGTATAGAAACTTGCGCGTAAACAAAGGAGCATCATTGCCTATGGCGTTAAATCGCTGCCAAATACCTTGATGAGCGTACCAAATACCCTGGCGAGCGTATTTATCAATTCAGCAGCGCATTTCTTAATCGAGCAAGCGTTTTGCTCTGATCGCTGGAGTTTTTTAATTACTCGCGGGGCCGTGAACGCAGCACAGCGAACGTAAAACACCAATTCGGTGACAGCACAGGACTTGGCTGTATTAATTTTTTTTTTTTTTTTTTAATAGCTTGGTGCAACTTTATTGCCCCAATAGTAGGGAAACATGTACAAACACGACAGTTTAACCTGAAAGTAAGCGGAAAATCCTATTGGAGCACCAAGAAGATTCTAAATGACAGTTTAGAAAACAAATATAATACAGAGAGGTAAAAGTGATCGGATTACTGAGGGTTAAAACTAAATAAACATATTAATACTGCACTTATGTTTGTCAATGAATGCATTATTATGTTAATGTTGAAATAAGTGTAAACACAATAATTTCATACATTTCTGGAGGGAAATATTCATCTCAACCAACAAGCTAGCATTTATTAAAGATCAGACATGATGGTCCTTATTAGCCTCCATATTTCTTACTGATAACCACTTCTGTAAGGTTAAATGATTAGGTTGTTACGGCTTACTTTCATCTTATTATTAAATCCGTGTGGTAGTATATAATGTCCCGGCAGTATGGACGGCTCCGCCTCGATATACTAAGCGTGGTGACACTTTTACTCCTGTATACAAAAAATGTTACTGTAGACATTCAATAGTTCCAAACACCAGATCAGACTGCGATCATCACCAATACATTCCTTTAGTTTCCAGAGGTAAATCAATGCAATATCAGTCTTATAAGTCACGAAAATGCTTGTACATTCTGTCTACGTCCTGCAATAACATATTTGCGTCTGTTAAATGTGATACAATTTTGTTTAAATGTATTTTGCCTTTGTATGTTATAGCTATTGTGCTTTTACACCATGTCCTCACAGCCTTTTTGTTTTAGTTAAAAAAAAAGTGTGGTCACGGTCTTATATTATGTTTTTCAGTGTACTGATCAAGTGCATTGTTATTCATTAATTCATGGAATTTGATGTGTAATATGACTTTGGTTAGTGGAAACGTATCATCATCTTGTTCTCATATTGCTGGTTATGTTTAGCCTGGAGATGACATTTCGGGGTCCTGTGTTGTATGTTAAGGTGAACAGTTTTTTCATGTACTGGGGATTTTAATGTGTAGTAGCAGGGAAACCTCTGGAGTTTGTAATGCTTTTCATGAATTCTCTATTACATATAATAGAAAATCACAGAGCAGATGACTTGTTAGGTAATTATCCAGAGCCTACTGGCTTTTCTCCATTAAATTTTATTTAAACTGTTTAAATATTTATGAAAACTGCTTTGTCCCTTTTGCTTTCCATGTTTCACCAATAACTGAGTAATAATCACCTAAATTTGATTCCTAATTAACTTATATTTCACAGATTCCCAGTGCATCTCTATTCACTATGACTCTTTTATCTTCCCTCTTTATTCTTGTATTACTCTTTCACTCATACTTGTTGACTTATTTGGTAACAATCATTTATATTAGGTCATGTTACAGCTGCTCTACATTTACGTTCTGTAGCTAGTTTAGCCATTACTCATTACTAGTCATTTAAAAAAAAATATCTTTATTCAGGAGCAGCAGGCAGGAACACTGACGTCCCGTGCTGTCACCGAATTGGAAATGAAAATTCTGGCCAATCAGATTAATCAGAAGGTTACCGCCCCCGACTGACAAATACGCCCGCTGAACAGAGAGAGCGAGCAGAGTTTTCCGACGAGAGCGTACTGGTGAGTGTGGGGGGGCGTGTTTTACGCTCGCTGTGCTGCGTTCACGGCCCCGCGAGTAATTAAAAAACTCCAGCGATCAGAGCAATGCGCTCGCTCGATTAAGGAATGCGCTGCTGAATTGATAAATACGCTCACAGGGATATTTGGTACGCTCATCAAGGTATTTGGCAGCGATGTAACGCCATACATTGCCATTTTGCTGCAGTTACGCACGCGGACCCACCGGAAAGAGCGAATATCAAACAGCGTTCATTTTTTTTTGCTTCATTATAACTTTTTATCCATTTAGAACGAAGGATAAAAGCCATGAACATGTCCAAGAAATTACAAAGAACCAAATACACCGTGTTGGAAGTTCTGGAGGAAATACAGACACAGCACAATTTGGCACAGTTTGCGTATCCAAGTGGCCAAATGGAAAGTCCTCCTGGTACTATCCACACTAAAATCTGCATAAAAGCTATGAGCTTTGTTCTGTCCTCATGAAACGTTGTACAGTTGTAGTCAAGGAGTTGCTGAATCCATGCAGTGGTATCTTTATGCACAGAATGATTTCTGTCATGATGTTTTCATCGGTGTACAACAAAAAAATTGCAGAGGATATATTTTTTTTACCTATGGTTTATGACAATTTGCACAGGCATATTAACATTCACAATGTTTCTGACACTGGATTTATATTCCATAGGGTCTTACCTAATCATTGAGACCACACTTATGTATATTGACCTAAAAATTAGAGAGTTATTGTTGATTTAATTTGTGTAGGTCTGTTCAGGCAAACCACACCTCCAAAAACCCTAGGGCTTAAAGGGTTAATGTAGAGCAATAGCAGTATGTGAATGTGGAGTGAATGATAGATTTAATGTAAAGTGCTTTGAGTGGCTTGAAAACAGCTATATAAATCTAATCCATCATTATTTTATGTTGTTTTTCTGACCATATTTAAATTGAAATGTTAATTTCTGTAATAAAAAACATCATTAGGGAGAGAATATCTTACCTTGCGACTGTCTGTAGTAGTGCAATAGCAGCACCAAAATCAACAGGAGTGCAATAATCAGTAAAATCCCAAGTATCAACCCTATGATTGACTGTACAGAAAACAAAAGGTTTTTGTCCTTGGATGCTGCTGCAACAATAAAAGGAAGGAAAAAAAAGCATGTCATGTATGCGTAGGGTCATGTACATTTACACAAGCAAACAAATACATATAATTAAAATGCATCAGAGCGCACATATTTAATAGGTGTACACATATAAACCTATCCATGTGTTTTATGAAATCATATTTTTTCAGCATACCCAGTAAAGCAGATACATATAAAGTCAACTTAAACTTGAAATCTTTAAGTAAACATGTTGTACTTTCCAGAGCTAGGAGCCAAACAGCCAAACTCACATTTTACTGATATCCAGCTTGATGGTGAGGCTTCTCCTGAGCACTCACACTTGTAGAAGCCTTCATGTGTCTTTGACACTGCAGAAATATTCACCTCCCTCCTGGTATCATTTTGGATGAGCTGATCATTGTGGTAGAAAGACACACTAGAATGTTTAAAAACTGTTTCATTCCTCAAATTGCAGACAAGAGTAACAGCTTCACCCTCAGTCACTGGCTGTACCGGGCTCATCAATTTAATATTCTGCCCTGTGAAACATTAAAACATAGTTTAATTTTTCATCTAAACATACACTCCTTGCATTTTTCTGTAGTCTAATGAGGCTGAGGCTACAGAACTGATCATTAATATTAGTTTGTGTTATGCTAGTTTTTAACTTTTAAATGAGAAACAACATTAATGACGCCAAAAGAAAAACACCAAACACCTACGTTGAACTGTGATGTTGACTGCATTGCTAAAGTCAGATCCAGACTCACACCAGTACACCGCTGTTTTCTTGGTAGATTTCTGGACTGTGCAAGTGGATCCAGTCATGTTCCCCCAGGCGGAGCAGTTTCCAACATGGCCAGCATGAGTTAACCTCATCACTCTCCACTCAGAAGACCTTCCTTCACACTGCAGCGATACAGTTTCTCCAGAAAAGTGCTGCACACTGTCAGGAGTCACTTTGATTGATGCAGATGCTGGAGGAGAATCTAAGAAGAAAGTCCATCAGCTTATACATATGTGACTTTTTTATAGGTTTATTGAGTGTATCAACTCACTACTAAAATAGTTGTCATCAACTTTATGCTGAAGTCTTTGAGACTCAACCTGTGTTCCTTTTTTTCTGTTCTCTTTCTTGTCCATTTATTTTCAAACAAAGGCCCTCTTATTCCTTGGGGGGGACACAAACTAAAAAACAAAACAGCAAGTATTCTTACCAACACACCAGACAAATCTGGGTTTGCTTTGCAACAGTTGGTTCCTCTTTTCAGCTTTGCAAATATATCCTGCTGTGTGTGTCTGTCCATGAATGACGTAGGAATCCTCTGCTGTCCCACTGGTGGTACCAGGCAGCTCCTCATAGTGATACGAGTTGTTGGACTGTATGTGTACAGCCTTGTACCAGTAGACCCTCCATCCGTTAGATGGAATTATACAGGTCAGTGTTACAGAAGATCCAGAAGTGAGCCATGATGAAGACACGTTGAGATGACGTCTGCGTTCGCCTGTTGGAATGAAAACATGCCACATAACTTTCTTTCACGTTAAACTCTTACTTAGTTATTCTCTTTCAGGATATTTTTTTTACCTCTTTTTAACTAGAACACTTTCTAATTGGGGAGTGTGAGATATGTGCATTACAGAAGCTTTGTGCAAACACTAGGAAGCACCAATCCTAACATATAGCATATCAAAATGAGAGGGAGAAACGCTGCTAATATAATATACAAAGTATTGCCACCTAAACAAAACGGTATTCAAGCCCCAAACAGTTAACACAGAAATGTAACAAATATATGAAAACAGCACGGTTGACTAGTGCTTTTGCTCATTTTCCCAATTCAAGTGAATCGAACAAATAAGGTTTCATATGAAAGCAGAGACTACTGATTCCAAAAACAAGAAAAAGAACAAAGCTGTATGATCTAGCAACTAAAGAGTAGCAAATAACAAAAACACTGGGTCAGCATGGTTTTCTGGTTGTTTTATTTCACCTAAAAAAGACTGCTAATGCTTGAAATGAATCATGAAGATCCAGGTAGCCTCCATAAAGATAAAAGAGGTTGTATAGTGAAGTATTGACTCTCCCTGTGATATGTTGGGGTTGATTTTCTTCTGGATCCCTATGTTTCTAAGATGTATCCTTTGATTCTCCTGACACTGGGGGGAAAGAAGGCACAGCAAAAAAAAAAAAAAAAAAAAAAAGATTGGGAACCACTGCTTTGTGCAATGAGACTGACTACCACTCTGGATTCTTGTATTTTTGTTTTTTTTTTTTGTTGCAGAAATCCAGTTGTTCAAATTCTTGCTGAATATGTAATCCTGACTTGACTCTTTTTGCTCTGGTATGTCACATGTGATGTTAATAAACTCTCAAATCAATAAGTTTGATTTAACAGCAACTGGAACTGAACACAAAACCCATAATTAAAATAAAGAGAAATGAAAAAACGAGACATTGGAAAACTTCCATTAGCAAAGCCTTCTGATAAAATCATTTCTAAGGATCGGGATAAGGATCAGCTGTGAAGCAAAGGGACATTTGCCTGAAGTGGTAATGCAGAAAAATGTGGAATACTCACATTGAACAGGTTCAGAGTGGAGGAGTGTGTTCAGCACTGAAATTAAGATCAAAACATGGTTAGAGAAAACCTCCCAATCAAATAGTGTTTGGGAACTGCTTGTGTTTTACTGATGGCAATAATAAATAAATTATTGTTTCTGAACAAAACATTTTAACCTCATCCAACTGCTTGAAAATTCATTTTTTATACATTCAACCACATGTGAAGCAATGTCACACTCAATGACTGCAAACTAATAGGTGCTAATTTATCCCTGAGCAGTTTTCATGAGTCACCGTTTAATAAAATGTGGGTGCTGTCACCTTGAAGATTTTTTATTTTTTTATTTTTTACATGCTGACTGGGTATTTATTAATCTGTAGACATTACTTTGCTTAAAGATGTTATACCTATTTATGGTAAATGGACTTGTACTTATATAGCATTTTTCCAGTCAGCTTGGCCACTCAAAGCATTTTACACTACATTCACCCATTCACACACACACACACACACACACACACACACACCAACATGTGGTCAGAGAAAGCCTGGAATTGATCCACCAACCTTCTGGTTGGAAGACAACTGTTCTTCCACAGCAGAGCAAAGCTAAAGCACCAACACCAACACAATCAGTACAGACTGTTCCACATCAGGCTCAGACTGGCCCACAGCGTGGCAAAATAAAACAACGTGCAAAATAATGAATTTATGTAAATTAGTAAAAATGTAACACATTTATGCCTGTACAAACAAAAGGCATGCTCGGAGGCTCCGCCCACTTGTCCCCATTTCCCAAATTTTGTCTCGCCTCCACCTCTGATTCCACCATTAATTTCAGATCATACCAGATTTTCTCTTTTGTTATGTCTTTCTGTGTTTTCCAATGTTATTTTGGGCAAAATGTGAAAGCATGCCATGTATTTATACTCTATGAGCAGAAGTGACGTGCAGCTGCAAGGAAAAGTGCCATGTGCCATCTTTCAGTGTGAATGTTTCACAATCCTTCTTACACGAGGCCCCTGGTGAGCCTTATTAGGCCTGATTCTCTCACTTAGCACTGTTAGACTGGTTTGCTCAAACCTAACCCCTCGTCTGTGTCTTTAGTCATCCTCTCTCATCTGTTTGTCTCCCTTCTCTCATCCATCAATCTTTCACCTTTCTCTACATTCCTCTTCCTATACATAATCTCAACTCTTAATTGTCCTTCTTTAAATTGTTTACCTGTTTACTTTTTCAGGTACCACCTGTGATGTCCTAAGTTAGCTTGGACTTTCTGTGGTCCTTAAATGTCAAGCTTTCTCATGGATACTGGCCACACTGCATTTAAATACTCAATGATGTACTCACAGAATGGCAGCAGCACACAGAACGAATTGCATCCCATCCTCACATCCAACACTGAAACCAGGCCCGTCTGCTTCTGAAAAATATTTCCTGTTTTATGTGTAAATGACTACAGCACAGACAGAACTGTGGATGAAAAGTTGTATCACACTAGTATGAGCTTTCTACAAACTCTTTCTTCCTAATTCACAGCACTATTTCAACATGTTTACATCCTGCTCAGAAACCACAGCTGCATGTGTCATGAATTGTCTGTTTAAAAGGCCCACGCCTAATAGAAATGTTCCTCTTCTGCATTAAAATAAGACATGATGTAGGAGTGGTTTAAACACATTTAATTTCACAACAGTAGCAGAGTAAGTTATGACAGCCACGTTATAAGTAAAGGTGAACCAATTACCAACAATATTTGTTTTTTTTTTTTTTATTATAACTGTTAAAATGGGCAAATGTGACAGATGTGTTGTCATCTGAAACAGTTGGTTGTCATTAAAGAATTGCAAAATGGCCACATTACAGACAATTATGGTTACTGGTATTGAAAGCTGTAAAATATGTTTTCTAATATACAACTTTTGTAATTTTTGTTGTTTTTGTCTAAAATTACACTAAAAGTCTCAGATAGAACAAGTTTATTATTTTATTAGAACTTGTCAAAGACATACATTTCCTCCTAACACTTACAGTAAGTGTTGGCTGGACATGATAATTATAGACGTCATCATCACACTGAGTCATAGAGAGATTGTCATAGATATGTATTTTGTTTCATGTGTCTATTCTTATGACTGTTATTTGTGACTTCTATTTTAATTTTCTGTACAGCACTGGTCCTACTGTATATGGTTTGTTTTAAAATGCCTTATAAATAAAGCTGGGTTGACTGGACTGGATGCCATTTCTGTAGGAAACATCAGTGCACAAATATATACAAAATTAACTCAATGTACTGCACAGGACAGAACAATGTCTGTGTGGTGGGAAAGGTTTCCACCTTCTCTTTTCTCCATCAGTTACACCGGCAAGGTGCAATCAATCAGATCTGACTGCATGGGGCAAAGTGAATGCACTATATCTAACAGGGGTCAGCCAGTCAGTGTGCATCTCCTCTCCTGGTGTATGCTCTGTGATGGCTCCTTGGCTGTTGTGAGAGATGTGGCTGAGCATTAGCTGCTGATAGGCATGGCTCAGTGGGTAGATTGGTCGTCCTGTAGCCCAAGGGTTGCCGGTTCAATCCCAGCCCAACTGACAAGTCTCCATGGCATGTTGGGGTGTCCCTGAGCAAGAGACCGAACCCCTAATTGCTCCTGATGGGTCGTGGTTAGCGCCTTGCATGCTTCCGCCATCAGTGTGTGTGAATGGGTGAATGTGACGTACATGTAAAGCGTTTTGGATAAGAGCGCTGTATAAGTACAGAATATTTACCATATGATAGGGATGGTGAAACCGAGGCCTCATGAATCAAGTTAACTTTGACTCAAATGCATGAAAATGGCTTAGTGTTCTGAACTTGTCCCCAATCATTTGACCAGGTCAAAGAGCTCATCTGCTGGCTGTGGGCGTCTGATGCATCAGAGAAAAAGCGTTGACATGACTTCCTTACTGCACATGTATCATCTCTGTCTCATCTATTAACAGTTGTTCAATAAAGGATGCATTTTCTACCATGAATAAATATTTATTTTCTGTTGTTCATATAAATGATAAAGAGGGGTTATTAGGTAAGATTAGTTAAGGTTACAGAATTGTGGTGTAACTTAAGTATACTGAACTATAATGACACTAGTAGTCTACTCACACCGGGAACGTATAAGGGAAAGGGTGCTTGTGCAACGGGGATAGTGATTGTAGTAGTGATTTTGTAGTAAAATTGTTTATCGCTTTATGTGTCTTATTATTTATAATAGATATTGCACACGTGTGTTATCGTCTACCTTGCACAGCTGATCATCCATCCATCCATCCATCCATCTATTGTCTGCCGCTTATCCGGAGTCGGGTCGCGGGGGAAGCTGCCTAAGCAGGGAAACCCAGACTTCGCTTTCTCCGGCCACATTCACCAGCTCATCCTGGGGGTATCTCAAGGCGTACCCAGACCAGCCGAGAGATGTATTCCGTCCAGGGTGTCCTGAGTCTTCCCTGGGGCCTCTTTCCATTGGGACATGCCTGGAACACCTCAGCAGGGAGGCGTTCAGGAGGCATCCTGGCCAGATACCCCCTGGAACACCTCAGCAGGGAGGCGTCCAGGAGACACCCTGACCAGATGCCCGATTCACCTCATCTAGCTACTCTCAATGTGGCGGAGCAGTGACTCTACTCTGATCCCCTCCCGGATCACCAAGCTTCTCACTCTATCCCTAAGGGAGAACACGGCCACCCTGCGGAGAAAACTCATTTCGGCCACTTGTATTTGCAATCTTGTTGTTTCAGTTACTACCCACAGCTCTTGACCATAGGTGAGGGTAGGAACGTAGATCGACCAGTAAATCGAGAGCTTCGCATTTTTGGCTCCATCTTCACCACAACAGACTGATGCAGAGTCCGCATCACTGTAGACGCCGCACCGATCCTCCTACCAATCTCCTGCTGCATCTTTCCCTTACTCGTGAACAAGACCCGAGATATGTGAACTCCTCCACTTGGGGCAGGACCTCATTGCTGACCCGAAGGAGTCACTCCACCCTTTTCCGGCTGAGGTCTCAGATTTGGAGGTGCTTATTCTCATCTCAGCCACTTCACACTCGACTGCAAATCGCTCCAGTGAGAGCTGGAGTTCACGGCCTGATGAAGCCAACAGAACCACATCATCTGCTAAGAGCAGAGACCCAATCCTCAGGTCACCAAACCGGATCCCCTCAACACCTCGGCTGCGTCTAGAAATTCCATCCATAAAAGTTACAAACAGAATCGGTGACAATGGGCTGCCTTGGCGGAGTCCAACCTTCACCGGAAAGTAATCTGATTTACTGCCAGCGATGTGGACCAAGCTCTGACACCGGTTGTACATGGACCGGACAGCTCATACAAGCAAGTCCAGCACTCAATATTCCTGGAGTACTCCCCACAGGATTCCCCGGGGAACAAGGACGAACGCTATCTCCAAGTCCACATAACACATGTAGACTGGTTGAGCTAACTCCCATGCCCCCTCCAACACCCTGAAGAGAGTGTAGAGCTGGTCCACTGTTCCACAACAGGGATGAAAACCACACTGCTCCTCCTCAATCCAAGGTTCGACTATCTGACGGACCCTCCTCTCCAGCACCTCTGAATAGACCTTACCAGGGAGGAGTGTAACCCCCCTGTAGTTGGAGCACACCCTCTGGTCCCCCTTTTTGAAGAGGGGGACCACCACCCCAGACTGCCAGTCCAGGGGAACTGTCCCCGATGTCCACGCGATGCTGCAGAGGCGTGTCAGCCAAGACAGCCCTACAGCATCCAGAGCCTTAAGGAACTCTTGGCGGACCTCATCAACCCCGGGGGCCCTGCCACCGAGGAGCTTTTTAACCACCATAGCAACCAGGGTCCCCAGACTCTGGTTCCTCATTGGAAAACGTGTTGGTGGTCTTTGCTTTCCACTTCTGAGCTTCCGGATGGTGGACCAGAATCTTCTTGAAGCCGCCCGGAAGTTATTCTCCAGGACTTCTCCAAACTCCTCCCATGCCTGAGTTTTTGCCTTAGCGAGTGCCGAGGCTGCATTCCACTTAGCCTGCCGATACCCATCAGATGCCTCTGGAGTCCAACAGGCCAAAAAGGCCTGACAGGACTCCTTCTTTAACTTGATGTCATTCCTTATTGCTGGTGTCCGCCAACGAGTTTGTGGGTTACAGCCCCAACAGGCACCGACGACCTTACAGCCACAGCTGCGGTTGGCCACCTCAACAATAGAGGCACAGAACACAGCCAACTCGGACTCCATGTCCCCTGCCTCACCCAGGACATTGTTGAAGCTCTGCCGGAGAATGGGGTTGAAACTCTTTCTGACAGGGGACTCTGCCAGACTTTCCCAGCAGACACTGGGACACAGTCACAACACTGTTGGGTCTGCCAGGCCTGACCGTCATCCTCCCTCACCATCTGAGCCAACTCACAACCAGTTAACAGCTCCGCCACTATCTTCACCTGAGTGTCCAAGCCATGTGGCTGCAAGTCGAACGATACAACTACAAAGTCGATCATTGAACTGCAGCCAAGAGTGTCCTGGTGCCAAGTGCACATGTGGGCACTCTTATGCCTGAACAAGGTGTTCGTTATGGATAATCCATGATGAGCACAAAAATCCAACAACAAAACATCACTTGGATTTAGATTAGAGGAGCCATTTATCCCAATCACGCCCCTCCAGGTGTCGTTGTCATTGCCCACGTGGGCATTAAAGTCCCCCAGTAGAACAAGGGAGACCCTGGAAGGTACGCACTCCAACATTCCGTCCAAGGACTCAAAAAAAGGGTGGGTACTCTGAATTGCTATTTGGTGCATAAGCACAAACAACAGTCAGGACCCGTCCCCCCACCTGAAGATGGAGGAAGGCTACCCTTTCGTCCACCGGGGTAAACCCCAACCTACAGACGCCAAATTAGCGGGCAATGAGCATGCCCAAATCTGCTCGGCGCCTCTCACCGGGAGCAACTCCAGAATGGAGGAGGGTCCAGCCCCTCTCAAGGACAGTGCTTCCACAGCCTAAGCCGTGCATTGAGGTGAGTCCAACTATATCTAGCCGGAACTGCTCAACCTCACGCACTAGCTCAGGCTCCTTCCCTGGCAGAGAGGTGACATTCCATGTCCCTAGAGCTAGCTTCTTCAGCCAAGGATCAGACCACCAGCGACCCCACCTTTGGCCGCTGCCCAACTCACATTACACATTCATTCTTGAACACTTTATAGCACACTGCACATTTATGTACATGTGTATGTGATTATTTACTCAATTTTTTTATCTTTATTTTCTATCTAGTATTTTTTTTTTATTATTATTTTTTATTTTATAATCTTTTATGGCATTCTTGGTGGACGGCAAAGTAAGATTTTCATTGTTCAGGGAAACTTGTTTCCTTCTTGTGGAAATGACAAGAAACACTTTGAATCTTGAAATGTATTATGAGAAAAATGCTTTGGAAACTCTGTGATGTGTCATAGATGTTTAGTTAAAAATCTATTTTCTCAATAATGTTAGGCTTCAGTCTTCTTCTCTTCTGGCACACTACCTCTCCAGCTTTGGAGAGGTTGCACCTGAAAGAAACATAAGAATAAAATCGTAATTAACCAAGGTTAAAATAATCAAAATTCTCTGCTGATTGTGATCAGAAACCAGCTTGGCTGTCTAAGGTTGTCTAAGCTTTTTCAGGTCATGGTGTTCCTCTGCAGCTGTAGACGGAGACATTTCCTCTGATGAAGTTTATGATTAACTTAAAAACTGCTTTTTGCAAGGCTATTTATAAACAACTAAAGAAAGGGAAATAAAGCCTACCTGTGATGTTGAAAGCACCTCCTGCTCCATTCTGAGATTCTCATACTCCGAGCTCCTTTGGCAGTTACCCTGGCAATGGCGTCTCGCGAAGACGTTTGTTTCCAAAAATCTCTAAAAGCTAAATGTGATCCAATGTAAGCTAATGCTGATGTAATGCAGACAACTGATCACTCTGGTTAACCTGCCCAGGTTAACACATTAACCAGAGGTGCTATATGGTAGCCATGTATAGGGGTAGATTGTTTGGCAGTATTCTGTGTCTGCTTAATACCTCCTCCTGTGGGAACCTATATATACGGAAAAGAATCTTGTTCCAGAAAGAGTGATTCTGGATTATTTAAATGGTCCCAACTGTGCCCTGGGGTAGTGGATGCGTCACCACAGACTATTACCTGGAGTTACAGCCCGTGTTTTATTTTATTCTTTTCTTCATTCAGAGGGTATTATGCTTATTATGCTTTGTGGTTTGTATCTTTTTTGCATGTGTTAACCCTCTTGTTGTGTTTAAGGTTGCAACTCCCTGCAGGACCACCTACTCGCTGTTTGGGTATACTGTAAAGGGGACCAGACTGTAAGAACTATTATTAATTGTAATTTTTTTTTTTTTTTTTTTTTTTTGTTTTTTTTTTTGTTTTTTTTTTTTTGTTTTTGATTCTGTGTAAATAAAATAAGTGCTTGTGAATTGTGAATCTGCCTATCCTGGTGCATCATTCAAGCCTTTGTTTGTTTTTTCTTTTTTTACTGGAGAAGTATCCAGTTGGCGTTGTCATTGTCTTTTGGGTTTAATTAAAACTGCCACAGCCTTACACTCACCACATCTGAAAATGTATACACATAATTTATACTTGGAAACAAATTGTTCAAATTCCAACAGGATCGCGGTTTTATGGCAAGAGCAGCAGACAACTGTGGATCAAGGCTGATAATATAGCAGATTGAGGTCCCTCAAGTTGCAGTGTTTCTGCAGTCTTACTTCATGTTTAAAACTATGAAAAACTGATAATAAGAAGGATTAAAAGATTTCCCAGCATGAAGACGTGCATGGTAAGTACTCACTGAGAAAATGCAAGCATTCATTGTTTGCTTAGATAATCTGGTTTACATCAATAAATCCGTCGGCATGGAACATCAAGTTTGTTTAAACTTAGTTTATTGAAAACAAAATTGATCTAACGTCAAATAAACAGACAAATTGTGAAATAATAACAGTATTGCTGACAGTGAAAAGTATGAGGTTTAACTTGTCTCAATGTTGTTACATGTGGAGCACAGTGAGGCAAACATTACAACAATGCATCTGATAGGAAAAAGTAAAAATATAAAACACTTCATGTTAAATTAATGTAAATATTATGTCATGACATAAACAATTAAATTAAATTAATGTTGTCCATAGAGAAACTTCTTCTTATGACAAAACAAATATGTTGACTTTACACTCATCAAAGATGTGAGGATGGTTTATTTATTATTTTATGTGTTATAACCTGCTAGTTGTAGAATAAACCACCACAGTGATGCAGCCTACATTGCAGCATCATTATATACAATTGTTTGAAATCTGACTTCAGAGTAGACTGCAGTTGCTGGAAAACACGACCCCCCTGTGAATAAAGAAATATGAGTAAATATTTAACTGTATTGTTCCAGACAGGATATAGAAACTAAAAGAGAAGAAATAGAAAATCTCCACATGCTGCCAGCATTAACACATGGGCATTGTATCTGTTGTAATTTTCACATAAATGGTTGTTTTGTATTACTTTCAATCATTATATTTTATTATTTGTTAATAAAAGTTTAAAAGGTTAAATGTAATAGGGAAGTAGATCATCAGTTGTGTGTTGCAGGATGTTGCTTGTTTAATGGCATTTATATTGTTTTAATTAAAATATTTTTTTTCTTTTTTGTGTTTTGTTTTTTACTTGCCCTAGGCCATTTTTTATGTTCTTTAATAACCACTGTAACAACCATATTAATAAATGAACTGCTTTTCTGTTGCATGGTGCTGTTATTTTATTTATTGTGTGGAACCACTACAATCCTTTATTTATTTGGTTCTACCTCAGCTGAAGTTTAAAGCAAGTTGAGCCATTCAGTGACAGTAAAACACTGCAGAGCTTTGATTGGTCAGATAATCAAATCCTTTCGAGATAAACAACTTTACGGCTTCACACACTGGCACATTTTCTTATTAAGTCCAACACACAGTTGTTTACATAAATTAAGGATATTTCTGCACACAAACCACAGACTGTGAGCAAGACTAATGGAAATACAGGCTAGTTTGCATACATTTATATAATTAAGTTTAGATTTACAGATAGTTTTCTTTTCTTTTTTCTGTAGTTCTGCAGCTCGGTTAGCAGTTGGCTTTATTAAGCTACTATCTGTAAAGGAAACTGAAGGAAGGGAAGGTCCTGTGCTGTAAACTATGGGAGCATGAAATAGAAAAACACCACAAGAGGCTTTAGATGTCTTTTAACCATTAACTCTGCTCCCATCTAGTGGAAATAAACGTGAACTAAATCAGCTTGTAAACAGAACTGCTGACCTGCAGCCTCCTGCTATGTGATGGCATGAGGACATTTTTCACTACAAACTCTGTTTTAACTTCAGAGCACTAATGTCGGGTGAGAAGCTGTACAACATCGTGAAAATAACCCGACCTTATTGTTCTAGGGTTGACTGACTTTACCTGTGTTTGCTGTCTTCACATTAATATAAACCGGATCTTCCTCTGCTTCTTCGAGCCCTCCTGTTAAGATCATCACATGAAAAAATAGTTTTAAGTCAAAACGTTCTGGACAATTTGTTTATTTTGTACATAACATGTGTTTGAAGTATCTCACTGTTCTTTCCACAGTGTTTGAGCCCAATGACAGAGTATATAACATCTCTGGATTCGTCTGCATCTGAAATATTTCAGGATTTTTTATCAATCATTTGCAATCACTTGTATTCTCAAACCAATCAGCTGCATCAGAACATGTATTATACCTGTGTCTCCAGATTGCATGATTGGCTCATAGATGTCAACCTCAGCTGTCAAAAAGCAAATAAAACAACATAAAAATTAGGACATACTTTATATTTATTGCTATTCTGAGTAATTTATCTACCTTTATTTAAGCTGTGAACCAATGCAGAAACTGGGAATAATAACACTCAGTAGAACGATCACATTTATATCTTTAAATCTAAATAAAATCATTCTGTGCAGGAGGAAGGGTCAAATTTGCCTCCATCTGCTGAAGACTGACTTCTTGTGGAGTGTGCAGGACATTATTACAGCCCGTTTATAAGACAGTGGTGGCTTCACCATCTTCAGTACAGTCTCCTGCCACAGACTGTGGAGGCTCTGAGGGGAACATGAAGACCTGAAATAACTCTGTTGTGAATTTCAGGGGAGAGGAGGATGGTACTAGAACTGTTAGTAAAACATCCATCATGGAAAACTGCAAAGCTGTGGGAGCCCTCAGCAAGAAACTTAATCTTCCTTCTAAATATTGCAGGTCCTCCATCTACCTGCTGCTGAGTCTTTATCACCAGCATCACATAAGCTGAACTTGTTTTATCCGTCCTGTTTTGCACGTTTTCTTTACTTCCTTTCCATAAGAGTCGCTGATGTTGAGATGCTGGTGTAGCGGATTCACCAAGCAAATAAAGATTGGAACTTTTGTTTAATCCTGATTAAATAAAACATTTGATGGATTTTCCTCCTTGCAGACAGGACAACTCCTCTCCCTAGCAGAAGTCAGGATTTCTGACTGTTAAGACATCATGCAGGAATTTTTATGACTTGGTTCCAGCTACACAGGCCACAGGTCAACCTGACTTGGGAGGGAGTGGACATTTTGGGATGTTAAGTGGTATCAAGATCTGGAAAGTTTCTGAAATTTAATCTTCAGTGCAACAACAAATTTGTCATGATTTGCCTCACAGCGAGCTAAACGTTTTATGGACTTCAGACGGAACTCATCACCCGACAACATTGTCTACTTTGAAATTGTTTTCCTTCAAAACCTGTGTTTTTCTTCAACTGATAACCCACCCTCTACAGGTCTAACCTCCATGGGAGATATCTGGAAACACACCAAGAACTGTTTTCTTACACATTCCAGGAGGTAATAAAACATTTTTGGGTTTCTGTGGTCTTAACACAGAAAAGACTCTCTTTCTTTGAAAGGTAAAAGATTCTGTCTTTATCATTTTAAAGTAATATATAAATATATATATATATATATATATATATATATATACACATTAGGCACCCCTGTTCCCCGGGAGGTCCCCCAGGACAAAACAGGCCAGGAGAGGCCGCCCCCCATGACAGGCCATAAAGGGACTGCAGCCAATGAGCAGCCGCCACCGACCCCAGAAGGTACCCACCCCCCATATGCCACATGCCTAACGGGGAATGAGAAGATGGGGAGGAGGACAGCGGCAGAGCCCAGACCCATGGCACACCTCCCCCTGCCTGCCCCCGGCGGCGCCCTGGGGAAGAGGGGTGTGATAGATCTCCATTGTCCTCCTCCTCCTCCCCACTCATGACTGTTTGTGGTGAGTTGTTTTGCAAGTAAAACTGAGGGGCAGTGACCATATTGTGCTGGGAGCAAGATCCTATTAGTAGTCCTGCCCTCCATGCACTACATGAACCATTAGTGATTCTTAATTTATAAATTAGAGTTATCTGCTTTACTTCTTGTGTAAAGTTTAAAAAACCAAATAAATAAATATTTAATGTGTCCGATTACGGTAGGTGTAGTACTACATGTTTCATTGAAGTATAACTGCTGACATATTACAGACGGTAACAGATACAGTAAGAAAAACACAGCAGACAGAGCATCAAGTGTAAAAGAGGAAAGACTGCAGCGCTTATAAACAACAAATGCTATCATCATTTATCAGGACTGCTTGTCAGACATACTTTGAAAGAACCTTTTTGCAGTCTGTGGCTGCATGGTGGTTAGCCGTCACTCTACTGCATTTGGTTCCTAGTTCAAACCTTGGCTGCTACTGTTCTGTTTGCATGTTCTACCCGTGCATGTGAGGGTTCTCTCCAGTCCACCACCAGCACCAAAAACATGTTCTAAGTTATCTCTGTAGGAGTAAGTGTTAGCGTGAGTGGTTGTTTGTCTTGGACCTGTGTGACCTGTTCAGAGTGTACCCAGGTACCCTGACCCTCACCTAGTAGCTAATGATTATAATTCTAGTGACTGATAATAATCAATTTTAGGTCCTGACCATTAAGTGGAAAGCTGTCTTCTTTGGTTTCAGTCTGGTTAACTCCATGGTTTTCAGTCTGACTGGAGCTCTCTGACTGAATGGACCTAAAATGTAATAAATACAATAAATTTATTCAGTAAAGATCTAATGATTTATGGTTAAGATGAGAGGTAATTAAAAACTGCTGTACTGACCTGATCCAACATGAATCTGTAAAAAGATAAATGTTGATGTTAAATTAGAATAAGGAGTAGATAGAAATAATTATGAACAGCTCACCTTTTGACTGTCTGCTTAGACACAGCAAAAGCAGGAAAATACAAACAATTCCACCAACTGGTCCAAAGATCAGCAGTACAGGAAGTGAAGAGCTTCCAGGTCTGGACACAGCTGATATAAGTACAGCGATGAATACTATCAATTAGCCTTTCACTACAAGTTATTCCAATAATAATAGGCATCAAATAATTTCATCCAGCTCACCTGTAACTGACATCCAGCTCTGTTGTGACGTCTTTCCTGCATGTTGACACTTGTAGAAACCTTCGTCTGACTTTGACACTGCAGAGATGTTCAGCTCCTCTCTGCCATCATGTTGGAGAAGTTTGTCATTGTGATAGAAAGAAACATTTGAAAGTGTGTTTTGTTCTCTCAGTCTGCAGCTCAGACTGACAGAAGCTCCCTCAGTCACAGGATGGACGGGGCTCACCAGGATAACATCTGTATCTGTTAAATAGAGAATATTGAGAGAGTTGGTGATAGCTTTATCATTATTTGACATTCAATCTGTTGTACAGAAAGAAAACTGTGCGCTTCATAAATAACCTTTCAGCAACTCAACAGCAGATTTTTATAATGCCTTATACACTGGACATTTATTCTTTCATATTTGTGGCCAAAAGCCAATGATCACCCATGTACACAGTAACCACAAGAACCAAGAGTGGAATCTCTTAAATAAATACCACTAAGTATAAGAATGGTAAAAACCCCCACTGGTTGTATTTGATTATTCTTTATTTCCTTGTCCTAGCAGGGTCAGATGAGTTATGTGCGTGAAATGTGTTTGTACAGGAAACATTTTTAAAGGAGTCATTACCCCGAAATTGCACTTTTTCAAGTTAAAACAAGTGTATTGGTGCTGGACTGAAGTGTTAACTTTCCTGAAAGCTTTTCTTTTGAAGAAGGTTGAGTTTTTCTGTCTGGGCCCTTTGTTCACACCACAAGAGTAAACTCTCACAAACACATGATTTTAATTTGCTCCTAGGATTTTGTCATCCCAGTAGGCTATTTGAATAAGCCAGCCCATCTTCCGTGGCTAAAATCACCTGCTCTCAGCCTGCTGCAGTCGCCATAACAACAAGTTGTGTTAAGATGTCAAAATAGCGCTCTCATGTCAACTGCTCGGTTGTCAGTTGCCAAAAATAACATGTTTTTAGGCTCCCTGTAGCAGACCAAACTACCAGGGACAAATGGAATAAATTCATTTTTGGTAATGTACCTACATTTCTGCCTGCCGCGCTCTATTTGCACCTGAATGCTTCAGTAATTTGGGACAATTTCACGTGAAGATAGCATCAGCCCTGCAGTTGGAACGAGGGGCGATTCCAACTTTGAGTGACTCACCATCAATGCAATCGGTAAGTGTTGCTACTGATAAAGTCATGCTTTACTGCTGACACAGCTAATGCTAATGCTAAGGGACGAGCCTAAAAGTTTAACCCCCTGCAATGTACAAACAAGCCACGTGTTTTCTATTTTATTAGTGGGGCAAAGTGCTCTGCCATGTTTGATGGTTTGTCATGATGGATGTGTGGTCATAGTTGTAGATGTAGCTTTGCTAGTCTCCCTACCACAACATAGCAGTTGTGATCATGTGAGCATTTAATCTAACAAGGTGACCATCATGTATTCTGATACTAGCATATACAAAAACCTACGTTTTACTACCGCTTCATTTCCTATTTTAGATTTTATCACGCAAACTTTTTATTTTTATTTTTATTTCTCTGACATTTTCACGTCATG
This sequence comes from Melanotaenia boesemani, assembly GCF_017639745.1. Lineage (NCBI taxonomy): Eukaryota > Metazoa > Chordata > Actinopteri > Atheriniformes > Melanotaeniidae > Melanotaenia > Melanotaenia boesemani. The sequence goes on from NC_055686.1 coordinate 27,472,277, forward strand.
TATGTAAAACGGGAGTTGTGAAGGATGCAATCTCTATGGCTAGATTTTACTAGTAACTGGGCAGAAATTAGGCTCCTGAAGGAGGCTAAAACTGGTGAACTGTGAGTATTACAGAGGCTGTAGTGTAGTGTAGTGTAGTGTAGTGTAGTGTAGTGTAGTGTAGTGTAGTGTAGAGGCAGTATCTTCACTCTCAGGCTCGGAGTCTGGTTCAAATATAAATGGCTGAATTTTGTAAGCTGCTGCTCGGTCAGGTTTGCTCGCCATTACTAAGCTGTTGATGTGAGTCGGACACACTGTGCATGCATTGTGCCAGCCGATCAGCCAACACCTCATTTACATTATTTAATTAGTCAGAAGTTTGCATGAACTCTCACGAGATAAAGTTGTGGTATGAGCAAAGGGTTAGGAGAAGCTCTTTGTTTGATTTTTTGTGTGTAATAAGTTTTTAAAGAAATATTTAAAGACATGTAGAGGACAGTGGATACATGAAAAGACCAGGTAATGACACCTTTAACATGCAAAGATTTACATGTTTAAATTGCTTAGTGTTTTTCATATGAACTTGAAAACACAACTTTAAGTCACCAAAGTTAACCAAACATTGGAGCACATCTTTGTAAATAGAGTAAAACACATTTGTGACCACTGTGAGACTAGTTAGAACTGAAAAGAAACAGAACATGAGTCATAACACACCTTGCACAGTTATGTTGAATGCGTTGCTGAACTCTCCTGATCTAAACTCACACCAGCAAACTGCACTGTGGTATTTCTCACTGCTGAAGGTACAGGAGGATCCATTCCTTGTTTCCAAGTTGGAACAGTTTCCGAGGTATGACAGACGTCCTGCTTCTGTAAACTCCATCACCCTCCACCCAGTAGAGTTTCCTTCACAGTTCAGAGAAACAGCCTCAGAAGTGAAGTGTTGACTTCTGTCAGGACTTACTGTGAGAGATACTGCTGGATGAAAATCTGAAAAACAAATTTTTGATTAATCACACTAAACTTATAGAAATGAGGATGAAATCCACCTCATTTAAAAAATTCCTTCCCTCCAAGTTTTTTCTCCTCCTCTGTGGAATCAGAGGAAACATTTCATGATGGACAGTGTTTTGATGTTTGTATCATCTCTACCAGGAAGTCAAACTTTTCTCCCATTTTTAAATGATTAAGTGTTCTTCTATGTCCTGTATCTGAAACATGCCAGCAGTATTTTATTTGTCTTTTTTATTTGTATTTCTCCAACTGCCACAATCAGTGTTTTCTTTTTAACTGTAAGACTTGATCAGTGGTCTCTGGAGTCAAAACGGTATTTTAGGTTACAGACAAAAATGATGAATAAAAGAAAGTCATTAAACAAAGACTGAAGCAAATACAAAACAAACTTACTTCCAGACCACATAAGCTTGAGGTCACTGTAATCAGTGTGATACTCTGGGTCTCCTCTTCCAGCTCTACACACATATCCTGTTGTGTGTGTTTGTCCATGAATGATGTAAAAATATTGTGCAGTGCCATTGCCAGTACCGGCTAGCAGATCATAGCTGTAGTTCTTGTGTAACAGATCAGGAACAGCTTTATACCAGTAGAACCTCCATCCTGCAGACGGATCTTCAACCTCACATCTCAGAGTTACTGAGGATCCAGGACTCAGCCATGATGGAGACACGGAGAGGACAGGTCCTGTTGGAGAAAAAGAAGATTTTTTTAACTGAAAACAAGTCGTGCCCACTGCATTATATTTAGTCTCAAGTGCAAACATTTAAACAATTCCTCCATTCTCTCGCCAAACAATGCAAACACTACTTTATTAACTTCAGCTGATCTGTATTTACATTTACAACAGAAATAATGAGTTTTCTGTTGAGAACAATAATTTTTGATTGTGTAATAAACAAGTATTTACCCCAACATCCACCAGAAAAAAGGAGATAAATGCTTATAAGAATGTTGTTCTTATTTTTTTTTTTTTTTATTTATTTATTTATTTATTTTTTTTGTTACATGTTATCTTAAACGATATTCTGTTAAACAATTAAAATCCAGGACAAAATAACATGAACATACTTTCTCTAGTGATGTTGACTGCATTACTGAACTCTCCTGATCCAGACTCACACCAATACACTCCTCTCTGGTACCAACGACTGTTTAAGCTACATGTAGATCCAGTCATCGTCCCCCAGGAGGCGCAGTCTGAAAGGAAACCTCCTCCAGTAAACCTCATCACTCTCCACTCAGCAGAGCTTCCTCCACAGATCAGAGAGATATCATCAACAGTGAAGTGTTGCTCTCTGTCAGGACTCACTGTGAGAGATGCTGCTGGATGAGAACCTGAAACACATGAGAACACAATGAATCGCAGAGGTTTAACAATGAAATATGTTTCAATACAATAATTCAATTATTAAATTTAAACTTTCAACTTCTGTAGATCACTGAAAATATTTAAGATCTGTATTTTAGAGAAACTGTACATTCTTTCAAATACACATGCCTGAGCATGTATATTTCAGTATGAAATAAATAAAATGTATTATTATAGTATTAATAAGTTACCTATTAAATACATGTTCCGCCTGTTGTATAAGTCAAGATAATTGTAAAGAGCAAGAACTGGGCACCTGTAGGTCCCTGATTGATTCACCTGCATCAACACTGGATTTTAACGGGAAGGAGCCCAGTTGGTGAGAGCTCCAGGTAGTAGTCAAGAGGGCAAGAGCAAGGTCCGCTGCTGGTGCCCAATGGAGGATATAAGAACTGCCCCAGGCTACTCCATAGGCGCTGGAAGTTCCTGAAGTTGATCTGGAGGAGGGCCAAGCTAACAGACCAGTGGAGACAAGCAGAGGGTGTGTAGATCCCAAAGAAGGAAAAGTACATCAATCAGTTCTGAACCATCTCACTGCTGAGTGTTGATGGGAAGATCTTCTTCAGCATCATTACCAGATGACTGACAGATTATCTCCTGAAAATCTTCTACATCGACACCTTGGTCCAGAAAAGAGGGATCCCAAAGGGCTCTGGATGTTTAGAGCGCACAGGCATGGTCATTGAGGTTATTAGGGAAGCCAGGGAGAACAAAGTTGACCTGGCTTTGCTGTGGTTGGACCTTGCTTATGGATCCATATCCCACAAGCTGGTCAAAGAGGCACTGAACCAGCATCTCATCCCAAAGAAATTCAGAGACCTCATCCTGGACTATTATGCCACCTAAAGCTGCAGCCTGAGTGACGCAGCCTCCACACAAACTAACCAAGAGCTGGAGACCTGGCTAGCCACATTGGACATATCTGGCCTCCATGACAAGTTCAAAGCCTGAATTTACCAGCATGGCAGCCTCCCTTGGATCCTCTAGCCCCTCTTGGTCTACGAAGTCCCCATTTTAACAGTGGAAAGTTTTGAGATGAGGGTGAGCAGGTTTCTCTGGCTGGGGCTGCCATTGAGCAGCATCGCCCGGTACAGGCAGACCAGCAATCTGAAGCTCCCCATCAGCAGCCTGAGTGAGGAGTTCATGGTCAGTGGGTCAGCAAAGGCCTTTAAGTTGGCCACCGACGCAGCAGAGGTGGCATCAAGGTGGTTGTGGCTCAAGAGAGGACCTGCATGGCAAGTAGGGTAGCGCTACCTTGGCACAAGCTTGGGCTTGATCAACCTTGGCTGTGTCTCCTGGGGCAAGGGGACTGATTGTTGAAAGACCCAAAACCCCATGTGATCCTAAATTACATCACTGATGATGTGTCCAGGGGGACAATAAGGTGTATCTAAGAACTACTGAAAATGAAGCAGCTGAGCGAGAACCGACAAGAGCAAGAAAAAGAGAGGCATGAAAAACAGAGTCGCAGTAGATCGATGGGCCGAGGCAACAAACATCACAGCTGGAGCAAAGATCGAGGGAGTCGCAGCCGAGAAAAGACGAGCCGTAGCCACGACAGGAAGAGTCGGGACCGCCACAGCTCCTCACGGGGACCACAAGAAGCACAGCCACTCTCCAAGATGAACAAAGAAGAAAAGGACCTGTATATACTGGGATGTGCCACCTCCTGGCTTTAAACACATCACTCCAATGCAGTATAAAGCTATACAAGCGGCCGGTCAAATCCCCACAATATGGATGTTGCTCTGCTGGCAACATCCATCACCACTGGAGTGGTGGCAGCGCCTACGCAAGTGCCTATAGTTGGCAGTCAGATGACGAGACAAGCCAGATGTCTCTACGTTGGAAATATCCCCTATGGAGTAACAGAGGAGTCCATGGCTGAGTTCTTCAATGCTCAGATGCGTCTCATAGGCTTCTCACAAGCCCAGAGTAGACTGGTTCTTGCTGTGCAGCTTAATAAGGACAAAAACTTTGCTTTCCTAGAGTTTCGATATGTAGATGAGAAAATGCAGGCCATGGTGTTCGACGGCATAATTTTCCTGGGTCCAACATGTATCACAAACAAGAGTTTTGATGGTGGTTCCGTTTGTCCGCTGGGTGTCGGTACATTTTGTTCCTCTTCTGAATATTGTGATTTCGACTACAACAGGAAAAGAATGCAGTGTGTTTCTTCAGTTTTGGAAAACTCCCAGCTTGGCCTAATATCCCAAAGACTGAGCTGAACTCATTCAGAGTAAAAGATAAATCCTGTAAAGAACTTTACATCCACAGTAGAATGAATGTGACATGTATCTAACCTAAACTAATACTGCCTGACGAACGCCAGAGAAGATGACTATGGAGAATGCACTATATGAAACAAAAAATTAAAAACTGTCAAATGTTTAGATTTTTCTTCTTGAACATAAACATTTATTTCCGTTTAAGATCTAGATTTCAGAAGCCATTACAATGGTTTTTGTGTGGCAATGAAAAAAAAGTTAGAAAGTATATTTATTTATCTATTTATTTTCCTAAAGTCATACTTCCTGTTACATGCTCTACATAATTTTTCCTTAACATATACAGGCTCTTACCTGTACTGCTTCTTTAAATCACATGTTGACTTGTTTCTGGGAACAACCTCAGAGGGAATTTTGTATATATAAAACTGCAGTGTCTAAATAAATAAAGGAACTACTGACAATACTGACGAAATAGAGGTGTGGAGTTTCAGCCTTTGTAGCTCATATTTACTTTCCACATCACAAAGTTCAACGAGTACAATAAAACGTGAATTTATGTGATTACTGTTTTTGTTTAAGTAGTAGGCATCAAAACACCAGACACTTATCAACACATCTATTAGTTCTTATGACAGTGTTAGTGTCAGCCAAAAATACAGAAACTTATGGAATGATAAATGTTCAATTAAAAAAAAAAAAAAAAAAACTGACCTGCAGACCAAAGAAACTTTGGTTCACTGTAATCAGTGTGATACTCTGGGTCTCCTCTTCCAGCTCTACACACATATCTTGCTGTGTGTGTTTGTCCATGAATGATGTAGGAATCATGTTCAGTCCCAGCAGTGCTACCAGGCAGCAGATCATAACTGTAGCTGTTGGATAACAGATCAGGAACAGCTTTATACCAGTAGAACCTCCATCCTGCAGACGGAGGTTTAATCTCACATCTCAGAGTTACTGAGGATCCAGGACTCAGCCATGATGGAGACACAGAGAGGACAGGCCGGGGTTTATCTGTTGGAGAGATATTGGGTGAATAATGATTTTTGATCATTATAAGTTTTTTTTTTTCTTCCAAATTGAAATCAGTGTTGGTCTAGTGTCTCAACATTGACTCGATTGTTTCTAATATTACTTGTATGACATTAGTCGAGCAAATTTTAATTTTTCAACAAATACATAAAGTTATTTGTTGGTAAGAAAATATTTACTTTCATCACAAGTACTTTACACACAATGTATCAGGATAAAACGTTAAATGCTCAGATTCTAATTTCTTTGTGTCTCTAATGTGTTGTTATAAAAATGTTTTGTCCACATTAAATTAAAAAGAAAATTAACGTTAATGATAGCATACATTTTATACTGAGAATTACTCCATTGCTGAAATCTCCTGATCCAGACTCACACCAGTACACTCCACTCTGATACCAGAGATTCTCTATGGTGCATGTAGATCCAGTCATCGTCCCCCAGGAGGAGCAGTCTGAAAGCCTTTGTCCTCGAGTAAACCTCATCACTCTCCACTCAGCAGAGCTTCCTCCACAGATCAGAGAGATATCATCAACAGTGAAGTGTTGCTCTCTGTCAGGACTCACTGTGAGAGATGCTGCTGGGTGAGAAACTGAAACACAACAAGGAGACAAACATTGCTGAATAAACATCATTATTCATTTCACTTATTTAGCTTATTCTTTTGAAGATTTGTGGAAGCATTTCAATATATCCAGTATTTAAGACAATCTATTATTTCTACCTTGAAAAAATTTAATGTTTTTAGAAGGAAAAAATACTCTGACAGCTTCTACATTCATAACTTAAAATATAGTGATACGTATATAGTTATTTAGCATTTTATTCTTCTTCTGCTATCTTTTTTCTTGTTTATTATACTTGTAATGTGCATATATTGACTATACACACAAGTTAAATGTGCATATACATTATTTTTTTATGTACTGCAGGTAACAAGAATCAAACCATCATCAACATTAGTATTAGTTGGTCTTATAGGAAAAATGAACTAATGAGAGGATAAAACAGCTGTTGAGTGTTTAAAGAAAAATCAACTCACCGGTAGACCAGACAAACTTTGGTTGACTGTAATTAGTGGCATAAAATTTTAAGCTGTTTCCTTTTCGTCCAGCTCTACACACATATCCTGCTGTGTGTGTCTGACTTTGAATGATGTAGTAATTGTGTGTGGTCCCATAGGTGCTGCCAGGCAACAGCTTACAACTGTACCCGTTATGTAACAGATCAGGAACAGCTTTATACCAGTAGAACCTCCATCCTGCAGGCAGATGTTCAACCTCACATCTCAGAGTTACTGAGGATCCAGGACTCAGCCATGATGGAGACACAGAGAGGACAGACCGGAATATAACTGTTCCAAAGAGGTTTTGAATAAGAATAAGAGAATTGTCTTTTAAAAATTATTACAAAATATTAGTGGAAATATTAGAGAGAAAAGTTGTAAAGTTACCTTTAGCATGTCCATAATGGAAAAGTGAATTAAGCACTGAAAGGGAGATTAACATCTCATAAGATTTGATTAGATTACATAACATATCAAAACTATAGAGAATAAAATCACTTTAAGAACATTTAGTAAAGAAGCTAGAAATAAATATTTTGGTTAAAAGAAGTTTAAAAAGTAAAAGATTTGTTTGATGGAAAAGGTTCATCCACAGAGAAAACATTTGAATTAAAAAGTAAAAGTAAAAATGTGTTGAAGCAGACTGACCCAGAAAGCAAAGTAAAAAACACATAACTCTGCTTATTTAGTTTTAAAGTTCAAACTCTGATATATATTATGTACTTACACAGTAACTTCATCACAATTAGTAAAATCTGCTCCATCCTCACATCCAGTCCTGATACAGATTCCTTCTGAGGAAAATTTCGGCTTCGTATAAGGAGACAGGCTGAATCTGCAGCAACTGAAGAGACCTGTAAGAACTAATCATTGTATCTCAGTTTAAGATGAAATGCTGTGTGCATGTTAGTTTAGACTTTCCACTCAGCCCACTTAAACCACTAAAGCACACTGATACTTCCTGTTTTGCCAAAACCTGTCAAGCTAAGATACAAACTGTTTGAGTCTTGTTGAAAAAAAAAAAGTGGAGTAGAATGAGGCAAACACTTGCTATCATCAAACAGTAAGTCAGCGTAGTTCTTTCTAAAGAAAGGATCATATTGTTTCTCATGTTTGTTTATGTTTGATCGACCTCTTTGCTGTGTGTTTAATACACTGTATAAAAACACATACAGATAATGAACAATCTATCAGAGATTATGTTTACAAAGATTTTGGCTTCTATGAGGAAAGTTTTACTGTGTAGTGTAATCTGAGTCTACATTATAGTCACACAATAACAAGTCTTCCAGTCTGCACATGATTACATGTGAGAATAATCAGAGATAAATAATTAAAACAGTTTCTGTATTGGAAGGCAGTGTATCTTTACTGTAAGTTATAGTTTGAGGTATTACATATGGCCCATTTTCAATTAAAAATGGTCTTTTAAAATATTCTCTTTGTCTCATAACTTACACCTTCCAGCACAAAAGAAAGTGAAATTAAGATGAGCAGTTCCTAAAACAAAAGCAGAGTGAAGAAGAGAGCTTCAGGAGTAAATGAGATCTGCGAGCTGAATCTGAAGGAGGTAAGAAGTTCGCAGGATCGAAAGTTTTAAAGAGAGAATCTAGAAAAACACAGAAATGTTCACACACCTGCTCAGATTGTCTGCACGCATGTTCCAGTAAATAAAGTAACATAAAGAAGGGAAATTAAAAGAGGTGTTTGAACTACTACAGTTTGAGATTGAGAACTTAGTTTTTCACATTTCATGTTTCATACTGTGTTAATGTTAAAGACAACATATGTCTCTTTATCCAGGGACGGATCTACAGGCAGGACAAGGGAGGCAACTGCCCCCTATTTTAGAACCTGAAAGTGAAGGATTGTTGTGGTTTAACACGTCCATTATTCACGTGATGATAGTGTCTCATTTGTGTGTGATTAGCTGGAGCATATTTCCCTACTTAGCTAGTGCTGATTATATTAAACAGGAGAGCATTTATGAAGAATTTAGTAGAAAAAGGTTTGGAGAATTGTTGTTTTAGGGATTAAAGCTGCAGTAAACCGTCTGTGTGATCAATATCAGCAATGAAGCCAATCAAGGTTACATCCCTACTGCGAGATAATAATAATAATAATAATAATAATAATAATAATAATAATAATAATAATAATAATAATTCTAAATGGATCCATCCTTTATTTGAGCCAGATGTTTTTATTCTCTGTATAAATTCCAGCTTATATACATTAGATGTTCCACAATGATACATGTTTTCAGTAAAAACCTGCAGGTGTGTCAAAATGTTAGAAATGTGGAGTTTTTTTTTATGTAGCTAATTTATTTAATCAGCAATTATGATAAAAACTAAATATTGTGCTAATCTTATAACAAACATTGTAAAATGCTATTAGATCATTCTAATTTCCACTGTATTAGAAATATTAAAATAAAAAGATGACCATGTGAGCAATCTAGTTGTCCTCAGTGTTGCAAAAGCTCCAGCTTTAAATGTGCGTGAGATGTTTGTTTGTGCAGCACCAGAACAGTTCTTAAAAAAGATGGCTGATATCTGTCCTCTACTTTAAGATCTTTTTCTGTACTTATTTTGAGGATTCTTGTTTTAAATGTTATTCTAAATATTGTCTGTGTTTTCTTAGAAGGATAATGATAGAGTAAAGTGTTTAAAAAGGTTTTTGTTTGATTCTTCCATGCTGGATGAATAATTACGTTTTCATGGACAAATATTTCTTCTGTCTGACTGAAATCCACCAGACATGTTTACATGGATGTTAGATAAAGTCATCTGGTGACTTGTGTGTTTACATGATGGGAAGACTTAATATGATTTAAATCAGGGATGTTCAGTCGGTCCTCGAAAGCTGCTGTCCTGCAGGTTTTCCATGTTTCTCTGCTTCAACACACCTGACTCAAATTAAATGGATCCAACAGCATGTAAAGTACACTGAACACCTGCAGAACATTGGCCCTCGAGGACCAGAGCTGGACATCCCTGCTCTAAACACAATGTAGACAGATTTAAAAGAAGAAAAAGACATAAAAGATTTGATCAGTTCAGATCTGTTTTGCTGACACCATTTTTAAATCTTTGCTGAAACTCATCATGTCATCTAACCTCTACGTGGTTCAGGCATGAGCAGAAAGAAAATAGATCACAGAAACCATCAGACTGAGTGTAAACATGCTTATTTTTTCTTGTTGATCAGAATGTGGAAAGGCTTAACCCCATATGAAGACAAAATCTGCTCTGTGGCTTGAGCAAACATCTTTCATCTGTGGTCTCTGCTGCTGGCAAAGACGTGTCACTTCCTGTTTGGTTTGTTACACCAGGACCGGACAGAGGCACCATCTGTTAAAGACTGTTTCCACATTACCTCTTCTTCTTGCCACTGTTGAAATTTCAGGTAGCACTTTACATGACAGCAGTGGTTTCCCAACGCAGGGCCCCTTTTAATTTGACAGTAATGTCCTACCACCACTTACAACGAAACATGGAAACATGTGCTGTGGAATTGTTTTTTTGGCAGAGAAATAGTCTAATTTCTTTATTTTACTGGCTGCTAATTCAGTTTAAACCATGTGAGTGGTGGAGGGAAATATTAATTCCTGTGCTATAGTGTGAGGCTTTTTAGATGGAGAAACTGCACATGTAAGTTGAACATTTGATGAGACAGATTCTGCTTTAGTAAAAAAAAATGCTGATATTCATGAGTTGAGTAGTTTATTCCTAAAGTAATTAACAGGATTTATTTTGTGTGTGTGTGTGTGTGTGTTCCAGAAACAGAAATTTTAAATTGGTTGTAACTTGTTTGGCTTCATGCTAACAGATGTTAATACCATTTTACTGATCAAACCCAGAGTAAAGATATAAAGATATGATGATATGATAAGATATGTATATGTTTTCTTTTTTACTGGCTGCTAATTCAGTTTAAACCCTGTCAGTGGTGGAGGGAAATATTAATTCCTGTGCTATAGTGTAAGGATTTTTAGATGGAGAAACTGCACATGTAAGTTGAACATTTGATGAGACGGATTCTGCTTTAATAATAATAATAAAAAACACTGATATTTATGATATTTTTATGACAGTTGAGTAGTTTATTCCTAATGTAATTAACAGGATTTATTTTGTGTGTGTGTGTTCCAGAAACAGAAATTTTAAATTGGTGTTGTAACTTTTTTGGCTTCATGCTAACAGATGTTAATACCATTTTACTGGTCAAACCTAGAGTAAAGATATATATATATATATATATATATATATATATATATATATATATATATATATATATATATATATATATATATATATATATATATATGTTTTCTTTCATTTATTTATCTTTTGTTGGCCTGTTTGTTTTTTGGTCGTTGCAATGTTTGTTGCTATTTCATCATCGTTTGTGTATTGGGACTTTCACAAATTTGTCCATGTTTTGCTGGTGGTGCAAAAACTACGTTTAGCCTAGCTGCCTCTCTCTGCTAACTTGGCTCAATCACCCAACAACATAACATTTAACTACATGAGAGAACATGAGGTCATTAAAAGTTGGTCCGTATGTACCGGGGGTCTGGGCCTGCCCAGATGTGCTGCCGTGGTGTGGATTGGTGCATGCCCTGGTGTCTGGTTGTCGCCCTGGGACCCAGGGTATGGCCCGGGGGCAGGATGGATGTAGGGGTTTGAAGGAGGGGTGAGTGGGATTCGGGGGATTATAAGGGGAGGTGCTGGGGTGTGAGACAGGGATGCTTGTATGTTGTGTGTGTGTCTATACTTTGGATGATATTTGTGGGTGTGGAGGTACGTTTGTGTGCGTGCATATGCATGTGTTAGGATGAGTGGGGGTGTGTCTGGGGAGTGAGAGTGGGAGGGTTGTATGCTGTGTGAGTGTTTATATTGTGTGGGTGGGGCTGAGGAGGCATGTATGTGTTAGGATGAGCAGGAGTGTGCAAGGAAATAGGTGTGTGCATGTGTTTCTGTGTGTGGTTGGGGCGGGGTTAAGTGCACTAGTGGGGGGGACCTGGGCGGGCCTGGGGGTGGTGGGCCGTGGGTCTGCCGCTGTCCCCACTGAGACCTGTGCACCAAGACCATGGGGGGCTGGAGTCATCTTCGTGGTGGGGTAGCTTGGGTTGGTGCTCCGGGGCTGCTGCTGAGGGCCCGGGTTTCTGGCCCTGGTCTGCCTCTGACCTCTGCAGAGGCGTGGTCACATTTGCACGATCTCACTCACCATTCTTCATCACTAATCACTCCTTATTCCTCATGCTCTGCATGCTGACACATTCACTGAATTGGTCGCTGTTAGGTCTTTTCAATTTGGTTATTATTTAAAAACTCTTAATGACTAGCAGCTCTGTTTTTTTCTGTGTGTGTGTTTCTGTTTTTGTATTTGTAAAAAGTTGTAGGAAATTTTCTGGTGTGTTCATGTACAGGTGTAACAGTTTGTTGTCTGGTGATGGTGTGGATTGAAGGGTCATTTCCTTCTGTCTGTGATCTTTTTGTCTCCTTTCTTCTTTCCCTTTTGCTCTTTTTGATATTTTCCATCTTTTTCTGTCCCCTCCGGTCAGGTCCAGCAAGATTACATAGATTCCGTGATTCAAAGTAAATAAATAAATAAATTAATCTGATTTTCAAGAGGAGCCTTACCCACAGGCCTCCCCATGGCAGAGCAAATTTGTCCAGCACGATAAAGCAACCAGACTATAATTTTGCTTGCTGTGATGCTGGACAGGACAAGTTTAAAAAAAAAAAAAAAAAAAAGTTGGAATTACAAACTCAGTGATAAGATTACACAATGCATCATCTTCCTTATTGTTGTAATTATTTTGATATTGACTTTATTTGGAATTTAATACTCAGTAATAACCCTTTGCTACACTCTTTTGTTATTTTTCCTAAATATTCTAAAATCTTGAGTGTTGTACCAAACTGAAGCTCTATATCTCAGTAAGAACCTTTAAAAAAACTCATGTAATCATATTGAGGATATTTAACATAGTTACAACACAAAAGAATATTGAACCTATGAATTAATCGTAATGAAACCTTGTGCAGCTTTAGCTGATTTTACCCTCACAGGTGCAGCCAGTAGGAATGCAGATGAGTGTGAGACAACACACTGATGTCAAACTCAGAGCAGCAGAGCTGAGCTGAACCTTGTTACTGTGCTGCTTCTGTAGGTAGGTCTGCTGTATTCTGCTGCACAATTAATGAGTCTTCTAATTTGCATTGACATTAAAGATGAACAAGGAGACATCTAACACAGGATTACAAAACTTCTTCTTTTTAATAAAACCAACCTCTGGTTCCTTTTTAAACAGAACTACGACAACTTTGAACACAGCAGTTTTTTTACATGGTTACACTTTCTGCATAGCTGCATAACTTTTCATCAGCTTTTTATTCCTACCATTTTATTTATATTACATGAAACATACAATAACATAAACTCCATTAAGGCAAAAATAAAATATACAGAGTGCTTCTCATATAATTACTTCATTCATTAAAAAGACCTCAAATCTACAAGCTTTTTTATTTATTTTTTTTTTTTTTATGTATTTTAATGGATGACTGATAGACACAGACATTAATATTGTAAACTTAAGCTCTAGTAATGTCTAAAAAAATGCATTTAATTGCATTTAAATTTGAAACAGTACAAAAATAAGCAGAAAATATCCCTGGCCAAAGATGAACAAACCTAAAGTTATTATCAGCTTCCACTGTTCTCTGATAAAAGCTCTGCATAGGGTTGGTTACGGCGTTACTGCTGGAAGCTCCACGTAAGTCCGCAGAGGCTCAACGCGCACCTCTTCCAGCCCTGACGTGCACCCCTGCTTGCAGCATGATTACACTGAAGTACTTCCTTGTGGTTGGTCGGTTTATATACTTTCAGATTTCTGGAGCTTCTTGCTGAATTTGTGTGCTTACCGTAGCAGAGGAACTGCAACACAAGGTCGTAACCATACGCTGGATTGCAAGAGCAAATTTCACTGGCATCATCTTTACTGAACCCTACCATATGCAGACCCAGCATGAATATAAATGCAGCTTTAAAGTTTATAAAGAGTTCATTTTTCGTAATTAATTGTAATTAACATGTCAAAGTCCCACCCTTAATTCAAATATAACTAAAACTAACGTTACTAAGTGACTCAATAATAATAAAAAGAAAAGTTTGAGCTTAAAGGGTAATTTCATAACATAAAAACAGAAGCTACTGAGCATGTCTGATATTTTTGACAGTTATTGTGAGTTTTCTTCCATCTTTCATATTCCTGAATAAAGCAGCACAGCATGCAGCCTACATGGCAGCATCGTTATCCAGAGCTGCTCCTAAACTGACCTCAGAATAAACTGCTGCATCAGCTGCTGCAGGACTCCACTTTCCTGTGAACAGAGATTATCTCAGTCAGATATTTGCCTGAAACTTCATCTTTAAAAGTTGAAAACGTTTCAGTCCAAACACTGACTGTACCTGCAGTTCCTGTCTTCACATCAGAGTAAACACAACTCTCCTCTGGTTCATGATGCCTCCCTGTTAACACACTCACATTCATCCACTAAAACACATGAAGCTCAAAACCTTCAGAGCTGTTTTTCCTCCTTTAAACAGTGTGTGTGTTGGTGTAACTCACCCTTTTTCCCAAAATGTTTCAGTTCAATAAGAGAGTATGTGACATCTCTGGATTCATCTGCATCTGAAACATTTCATAATTCCACATCAGTCACTTGTTACACGTTTTCTGAAATCACATCATTTTTACATTTCAGCTTCAGATGTCATACTGTACCAGTTTTAGTCTGTTTAGTGGGTTTGATTGACTCATAGAGACAAACATCATCTACTGGAAAGAAATGAGAAAAAAATAAATCATATATAAAAAAATTTCGTCCAAAGAAAATCTCATTTTATAATCTTTTGTATTTTGATTTATTTGCTGTTTTTTTTCTTATTCAGGTTGATGTTAAAGTCAAAGAGTGCACAATTTAGAGTGTGAGGTATTTATGGACAGTAATACATAAATCTGTCACAATTATAGCTTTATTATTATTACAGTAAACCCATAATAACATGAGGTTATGGTTTAGACATGATGCTGGAATACACTCTGGTTTCTTAAGAAAATTTAAAATCAAGAAACTTATACATTTTATACACTTGTGAAGTTTATAAATCGAAAGCTTGATCTTTGGATTTTTATTTCTGTTATTATAAGTAATAATGATAATATACTATTGATGTTAAGAAGTTAGTAAAATGACACATAATAATGTTCATGTAAATAAAGAGTTCTGTATTAAACGTGAATCAGTGTAAGTCCTGACCGTGGAGAGGAGAGCTGTACTGGTTAGTTTCATTCTGGTTGACTCCAGGATGTGAACTGGAGCTCTGACTGCTGCTCTGTGACTGGATCCACCTAAAACATCATAAATACACAATGTTTAACACAGAAAAGTTAAATAATGAGGATTTATGTTGGAGATGGGGTTAAATGAAAGAATGATGTACAGACCTGATGCAGCATAAATCTGTAAAAAAGACATTAGTTGTTAAAAGACTTTGTAGGTCATTTTGTTCTACTGCTGGTTTGTTGTATAACATCAGAATAACTCTGAATATTTGGTTTATTAAAGAGTAAAAAAGGTCTCACCCTTGGACTGTTTGCACAGACACAACAAGAGCAGGAAAATCAATAATATGATTCCAATAACTGATCCAACCATCAACAGCACAGGAAATGAAGAGCTTTCAGGTCTGGACACAGCTGGAAACACAACAGAAAGTAATAATGTTATTTATATGAAGGGTTTAGAACATAATTCTCTCAGTGTTTCCAGAAAAAAAGTGATTTCAGATTTTAACAGAAACAAAATGCCACAGCAAGAAAACAAACTTGATGTATTTATTTCAGTCAGAACGATGTTTGTGTTGCTCACCTGTAACTGACATCCAGCTCTGTTGTGACGTCTTTCCTGCATGTTGACACTTGTAGAAACCTTCGTCTGACTGTGACACTGCAGAGATGTTCAGCTCCTCTCTGCCATCATGTTGGAGAAGTTTGTCGTTGTGATAGAAAGAAACACTGGAAAGTGTGTTTTGTTTTCTCAGTCTGCAGCTCAGACTGACAGAAGCTCCCTCAGTCACAGGATGGACGGGGCTCACCAGGATGACGCCATCATCATCATCTGTAAAACAGACAGAAGGTTAAGTTCAGTCAGAGATCAGAGAGATTAAAACTACATTCTTGTGTATTTATAAACAGCTAAATGTCTCACCACCTCTAACCAAATAAACTCTTAGTCTCATAAATCATGAAGAAGTTGTTTTTACGCTGTGATCAGTGACTTCATTTCTCTTAATGAACAAAGACGTTTGTTTTAGAGGACAAATCAGTGACTTTTCTCTCTATGAAAACTGTTACTGTGGAAAAGTATTATTTACATCGACGATGACGATCACAAGTTTATTTCATTGATTAACCTTTTTTTAATGACAATAACGAGATGGGGACGAGCTAAACATGGTTCTCTGATGAGGAAAACAAGAGGAGACGTTTGTAAGATTTCATTACAAGACGAAAATGTTCAATACATCATAATTTCTCCGGCAGACCAGGTCAACTTGAGCATGTGTTCCTTTTTGATCCTGTTTGATGCTTTATTTTTTTCTTCTTGATATAAATCTTAAGTTTACTTTTTTATCTCAACATCAACTTTGTTTCACTAGAAATGATCTAAATGAACAACAAGTTTTACATAGGTCCAAATCCTGACCTATTTTTGTAGCATTATTTAGACATTATTACACTGAAACGCTTGATAATGACGTTATTAAGGAACTTTAATAACACAAATATTGGGAAATTTGTCAGGAAGAATAAATATTTACTGGTTTAAAAAGATAAACTGAATTAATTCAAACATATAGTCAATAATTTGATGCTGCTTTGTTGTGATGGAAATAAGAAAATTGTTTTAAAAAACAGATTTATATTTAATCTATTAAAGCATAGAATAGATTTTTTATCAATAAACACTAAAGCATAAAATATATCCTGCTGCACTGTATCAGTGACAGTTAAAAATATCATCCATGTTATGGTATGTAATAAAATGTAGTAAACAGTGTGTGTTAAACATATTTAAAAAAGCAAAACAAGAACAAAAATCCAGGACAAAAGATCATAACATACTCTGTACAGTGATGTTGACTGTGTTGCTGAACTCTCCTGATCCAGACTCACACCAGTAAACTCCACTGTCGTACCAGTTCATGTTCATGTTACATGAGGATCCATTCATTGTCCCCCAGGAGGAGCAGCGTGACAGAAAACCTGTTTCTTTAAACCTCCTCACCATCCACTTAGTAGAGTTTCCTCCACAGTTCAGTGAAACAGAGTCAGATGTGAAGTGTTGAACTCTGTCAGGATTCAGTGTGAGAGACGCTGCTGGATGAAAATCTGAAAAACAAACATGTAATGAGATTTCTATAAAACAAAGAATTATTAATAAATACTTCACTTCAAATATTAATTTGGTTTATATTTTACCTAGTTGAAGATCAGAGCTCATATTTACACAAGCTGATCAAAATGATATTTTCTGATTTTCAAATTTTAAGTATGTTTTAAATAATAAACTGTTTACATTTAAACATCCATCTTTTAAAGATACAAGAAAATATTCTAAGATTAAATGTTTCATTGCTTCATCTGATCAGGATTTATTTTTATTCATCTGTAGCTTCTGTATTTGTTGACGTTGTCCACAGACCTGCCAGCTGTGGAGCTAAATCACCGTCATAAAGTATTTTTTTATAAAACTTTTAAAAGTGAAAAATTTTAAGCTGAAAATGAAAGTCTCATTTTTACTGTGAATGTTATTTTAATTTTAATTCCAGTGGGATTATTTTTTATATTTTCTAATTAAACTTTAATTTTACATTTTCAGTATTGTGTGTTTTTTTTTTTTCAAGTTTGAGATATTTTCTTCTTGATTTTTCGTTGTTCATTTCAGTTGTTATATGTTACAGTCTGTCCTGCCACTCCTCCATTCACTCCTCACTTCCCTCATCCTCCACACCTGTTCCTCATCTGCTCATCAGTAATCTAGTCAACCTGCCACACCTGTCTTCCTTTGTTCCCCAGTCCTTTATATACACCAGCACCACAGTCATTCCCTGTTGGACCTTAACCTACACACAGCGGAGGCACCCCTACTCCATTCCATGGTTCCTGTCCTGTCATAGTAAGCCTTCTTCCAGTATATCCTGTTTGTTAAATAAAGGATGTTTAACTTGCCCTTGTCTCCGAGGAGTCCAGTGTAACATAACCCTCTGATCACCCACTTGGAAGCCAGACCAGCCCTCCTCCTCGTGTTTCCGGATCTGGCTGAACTGGTAAAGGAGGCTTGGGAGGTTTATATGGAGGCTCAATTGGAGAATGTGGGTTTGAGAGCACCACCAGCATCTCCCCCAGACTCCACGCAAGTGTTTCCAGCGTCTCCAGCATCTTCCCCGGCTTCCACGCCAGTATCTCCAGCATTTCCCCTGGCTTCCACGCCGGTGTCCCCAGTGTCTCCTCCAGCTCCCAGGCTCACGTCCCCTGAGCTGACGTCTGCTCCGGCTCCACAGCGTCCGACGCCACAGCCACTGTCAGCACCCGTCTTGCAGCCTCATATGCCTGCTCCCCGGTCCTGTACGGCTCTACAGCGTCCGACGCCACAGCCACGATCAGCCCCGGTCCTGCAGCCTCCCATGTCTGCTTCCCAGTCCTGTTCTGCTCCTCAGCCTCCGATGCCTGCTCCCCGGTCAGCCCCGGCTCTACAGCGTCCGACGCCACAGCCACGGTCAGCCCCGGTCCTGCAGCCT
The DNA here is from genome assembly GCF_017639745.1 of Melanotaenia boesemani. NCBI lineage: Eukaryota > Metazoa > Chordata > Actinopteri > Atheriniformes > Melanotaeniidae > Melanotaenia > Melanotaenia boesemani. Next base: position 27,490,854 of record NC_055686.1, read on the forward strand.
TCTACGCCTACTTCCCAGTCCGGTCCGGCTCTACAGTGCAAGACGCCACAGCAACGGTCAGTCCCGGCTCTTCTGCGTCCGACACCACAGCCCCGGTCTGTTCCTGTCCTGCAGCCTCCCGTGCCTGCTCCCCGGTCTTCACCGGATCTCCCACGTCATACACCGATGCCACGGATTGTTCCTGCTAGGTCTCCGACGTCTGCGCCACGGGCGGCTCCATTATTACCTCCGACACCAGCGCAACGGTCCTATCCGGCGCTCACCAGTCCGAGGTCAGCTCAAGTCTCCGAGGAGGTCGACGGTTTCGACGCTCCTCTCCCGCCAGTGGGTCCAGTCTCCGAGGGGGTCTCAGAGCGAGACGCTCCTCTCCAGCCCCTGGTTCTGTCCAGCCTGTTAGTCCCTGTCTCCGAGGAGGTCAACGGTTTGGACACTCCTCTCCCGCCAGTGGCTCCAGTCTCCAAGGGGGTCTCCAAGTGGGACGCTCCTCTCCAGCCTCTGGGTCCTTCCTGTTTCCCGCTCCTGTCTGTGCGACCTTCCCGTCGCCCGCCCGAATTCGTATTAACATGTCTGTCTTCCAGAGCTCCTGTCTGCGCCCCTCTCTGCGCTCCAGCTTCGGTCTGTGTGCCTCCCTGCATTCCAGCTTCAGTCGGCACACCTCTCAGAGCTCCAGTCTGCGGGCCTGCCAGAGATCCAGCTCCAGTCTGCGGGCCTGCCAGAGATCCAGCTCCAGTCTGCGGGCCTGCCAGAGATCCAGCTCCAGTCTGCGGGCCTGCCAGAGATCCAGCTCCAGTCTGCGCGCCTGCCAGAGATCCAGCTCCAGTCTGCGCGCCTGCCAGAGATCCAGCTCCAGTCTGCGCAGCCCTCAGGCCGTCCGCCTGAGTTCCAGCTCCAGCCCGAGCAGCCCTCTGGCAGGCTGCCGGAGGTCCAGCCTGCTCAGCCGCTGCCAGAGATCCGGTCCGAGCATGCCCGTCCGCCAGGAGTTAGCCCCGGGCCTACTCGTCCTCGGGGTCGTCCTCCGTCCATGACCCCGGCCCTGGTCCACTCGCCCTCCGGGCCGTCCTCCAGAGATCTGGTCCTGGTCAGTCCGGCCTCCCAGGTCCCGGACCTGGCCTGCTCATCCTCCGGGGCATACTCCAAGGATCCGGTCCAGGTTTTCCCATCCTCCTGGACGGCCACCGACGTTTTCGGTGTTTTGTCCCCCCCTTATGGTCATCCGCCAGGACTCCAGCTCCTGTCATCGCAGCCCTCCTGTCGTCCTCCCGGGCAGTCTGGAATCCGGCCTTCTGGAGGGGGGGGGTACTGTTACAGTCTGTCCTGCCACTCCTCCAGCACTCCTCACTTCCCTCATCCTCCACACCTGTTCCTCATCCGCTCATCAGTAATCTAGTCAACCTGCCACACCTGTCTTCCTTTGTTCCCCAGTCCTTTATATACACTAGCACCACAGTCATTCCCTGTTGGACCTTAACCTACACACAGCGGACACACCCCTACTCCATTCCATGGTTCCTGTCCTGTCATAGTAAGCCTTCTTCCAGTATATCCTGTTTGTTAAATAAAGGATGTTTAACTTGCCCTTGTCTCCGAGGAGTCCAGTGTAACATAACCCTCTGAGCACCAAAGTAAAAAAAATTGCAACAAGCACCAGGCCATATCTCCAGAAAGAGATCTTAAACCTGTTACTATTTTCCATCGCTAGAAGGCAGACATGAACCAGCCGTCAACAATTGGCCGTGAATGATCAGCTGCACCACTCGCTACCCCAAAGCCAAAAATCGAGGGGATTAAATATGCCAGCTTGTACTATATTGTATTAACAGAAAGTGCAAGTAAATGTTTACGAATATTTAATGTAAATCGACCTGATCACTTTAGTCGTAATAATCAGTTCAATATTACATAAAATCTGGACCTTAAAAAAATATCATTTATTCCTCCTGGTCAGTACCCCTGCCTGGCCCCCATCAAAACTTTTCTAGACACACCCCTGCATATCTGAAGTATAAAACATTTCTACCACCTGTCAGCTTCTTCGTTAGAGAAGGGTCCTGCTCTGATTTATATTATAAAACCTGAACCTGATCTATCTTAGATGTTTGAATGGCTGAGTAGTTGATTTTACAGCTGTGTCACCAGCAAACCCCGTTAATCCTGAATATGAAATAAAGGCAGACAATATCTAACTGAAATAAGCTGTTATCAGCATGTTTCATTCTTCAGCTTCATGTAACAGTGCCATGGTTCTGTTTAACATTAGACTGATAAAATGTTGATAAGGGGTTTCCAAAAACAATACTGTTGGGTAAATCTGTTCCAGTTTGAACCATGAACCACTTTTTTTCCTCCTTCTTAGGTGAACCATAAACAAATGCAACCAGAGAGACAGAACTAGCGACAGAAAAGCTGATGAACAGATCACCGACAGCCAGTGTGATGATTCAGTGATTCAGTGAGGCTGACGTTCTAACTTTTTATGTGTAAGCAGATATAACTTATTTACAAATGTTAGATTTATTATTGTTGGAATCTTCTGCAGACAAGAGCTACTTAGTACATGAAGCATGTAATGCACATGCTGCGTCTGCAGCTTCTCTCCTTTCACGTCCACTTGCTGTTTCAGAGCAGGGCCCTCATTCATAAAGCTGGTGTACGTACAAAAACCGGTATAATACACCAATTATAGTCAACTTTTGGGACTTATTTAAATCAGAACATGGTGGGAAAATGTCCCTACTGCCACAGCAAATCTGAATCTGCCATATGCACCAAATCTGGAGAAACAGCAAACTGTGACACAACAGCACAAAAATAAAACCATAGAAATGATATGAAATGTGAGACATTTATGCAAAATCAAAAATTACCACATGTTAACACATTATATATTAAAGCCATTTGCAAAAATGAATAAAGAAGCATATTAATATTCATACTCCTACCAGTGTGTGTTTACAAAAAAAGGACCCACACACTATTGTGGGATGTTCATGTTATTCAGTTAAACATTAAAAAAACATTAAAGTATTTAATGAAAACATTCATGTACAACAATGAAAATCAGAATCATCTTAAAATAAGAACAAATGTATTTTTCTAATTTCATTTAATTTCATTTAATTTATCATCAACATTAGTTTTAAAGTAAAATATATTTTCTTTACTGGTAACTTGTCTAAAAACTAACTGCCTCTCACCTTGAAACATCATCCCTCCCCAAAGGAGCGATAAATTATATAGAAATAGATGGAATATAGACTCAGTCTCAGAAGGAAGAGATGCTAAAATCAAAGTGATAAAATAACTTCTCTTGATTTATAGAACAGAAACACACTGACCTGCAGACCAGACAAACTTTGGTTGACTGTAATGAGTGTGATACTCTGGGTCTCCTCTTCCAGCTCTACACACATATCCTGCTGTGTGTGTTTGTCCATGAATGATGTAGGAATCATGTTCAGTCCCAGTAGTGCTACCAGGCAGCAGATCATAACTGTACAAGTTGTATAAAAGATCAGGAACAACTTTATACCAGTAGAACCTCCATCCTGCAGACGGAGGTTTAATCTCACATCTCAGAGTTACTGAGGATCCAGGACTCAGCCATGATGGAGACACAGAGAGGACAGGTCCTGTTAGAGAGAAACTGTTTTCATACCAACTACAGATTTATAACAAAACACAAACAATTCCTTCATGTTCTTTCCGAAAATTTCAACTTCAGCTGATCTGTGTTTCAGTTTAGATCAGACATGATGAGTTTTCTGTTAAACACAAATGTTCAAATCTGTTCTTATGTTAATAACATGTTACAGTAAAAAAAATAAGTAAAATAACTCGGTTTAAATAATTTAAATCCAAGACAAAAGAACATGAACATACTTTCTCTAGTGATGATGACTGCATTACTAAACTCTCCTGATCCAGACTCACACCAGTACACTCCTCTCCAGTACCGACGACTGTTTAAGCTACATGTAGATCCAGTCATCGTCCCCCAGGAGGAGCAGTCTGAAAGGAAACCTCCTCCAGTAAACCTCATCACTCTCCACTCAGCAGAGCTTCCTCCACAGTTCAGAGAGATATCATCAACAGTGAAGTGTTGCTCTCTGTCAGGACTCACTGTGAGAGATGCTGCTGGATGAGAACCTGACACACAAGTAACAGGGAGACAAACATCTCAGAGGTTTTATTCATTCACATGACTTCATTTTCAACAGCTGAAGATGAATGAAAACAGTTCAATAATTACAGTAATTCAGACAAACTGAGATCTCTGCCTCAAAAAAACAAATCCTATCAGTTTGAATGAATCATATAAATTAGTATAGAACCCAGTTCCTGGGCAGTCCTAGTCTAGTCTTTCCTCAGCTTGGTTTGATTACTGGAGTGGCCTCAGGTTTGCAGCGGCTCGCCCAGCTGTTCATCACTTCCTCTGCTATAAAGACCCTCAGTCACCACTTCTCTGCTAGATTGTTACCTCTGTTCTACTGTCAGTTACGCTCTAGTCCTGAATTAATTGCTCTTTGTGAGTTCCCTCTTAACTGACCAATCTTTCTCTTTTCCAGTCCTCACTGGAATCTTTCCACAGCCTCCAGAGACACCAGTCTCAAGCTTTTACAGCCTGATCCTTGATGCTACGCCTGAGCAGGTACCCCACACCTGCCCGACTTCCACCGCTGCATTAGACTCAGTCTGTTTCTAATAAAAACTGTTAATCTTGTCTAAGTCTGCATGTGGACTCACCTTCAGCTCTACCATTATTTACTTTTACTTTCATACGCTACAAGGGTCGACTATACTTTGTATTCATCTTATGAGACTTTAGACCAGGGAAAACAAACTCCCGAGCTCTTGGGCCTTTTTCCTGCAGGTTTTTAATGTTTCTCTGTGTGTTGCAGCAGGGAAACACCTGTAGCTGCGTTTCCATTACAGTTTTTCGCAAAATAAAAGTAATATTTTTAACATGTTGACAAAGTGCAATTGTAATTTACAGGTTTTTCCATTTTATGGTGTTTAGCACATTAGCCGTTATTCTAGTAAAATCTCGTCCCACAAGACTCCACTTTGAGGAGGAAGTAGATTTCTAAATCTTTGTAAAACTCTGCATGTTGTCATTGTTTGCTATCAAGGTTAATGATTACATTTTTTTCCTTTAATTATTTGTAAAACGATTTCCGTCTCCTCCTGCGTCTGCTCATACTGCACCATCTTTATTTGAATTGAACTGGTCACATGACCCGCTACGTCACGTATGGTGAAGTGTAAATGCGAGAAAAGTGTTTTAATTACAGTTTTGTGACAAACTTCTATATAGACACATCTGAGAAACCACCTCATGAGAGAGTAAAAACTTTTTAGCAATATTTAAAGACAATTTGAAATGTACGAGTTTCCATTTACGTTCTTTTATTGCGATATTTAGCTTTTGTACAGTTCTAGGGTTAATGGAGACACACGTTATAACCAGCAGGACACTGGTACAAGAGGTCTGGAGGTGGGGATCCCTCAGTAAGACTACGTACGCATCTAACCACAGTAATTATACATCTGCTACCAGTCAAAAGTTTGGACACACTTTTCCATTAAATTTAATGGGGAAGTGTGTCCAGACTTTTGGCTGGTAGTGTATCTGCATATTTATATATTAATATATAAATATCTACGTTAAAATTACTGACTGCATGGAAGAGTGGAGTCTCAGCCTCTGTATCTAATTTCATTCATCATGCATAATTTTAATGATGATGTTTGTCTTCAACAGCAACAGAAACAATGGGAGGATGTAACAACTCTTCAATAAAACACACTGACCTGCAGACCAGACAAAGTTTACTTCACTGTAATCAGTATAATCTACTGGGCCTCCTCTTCCAGCTCTACACACATATCCTGCTGTGTGTGTTTGTACATGAATGATGGAGGAATCATGTTCAGTCCCAGCAGTGCTACCAGGCAGCAGATCATAACTGTAGTTCTTGTGTAACAGATCAGGAACAGCTTTATACCAGTAGAACCTCCATCCTGCAGACGGAGGTTTAATCTCACATCTCAGAGTTACCGAGGATCCAGGACTCAGCCATGATGGAGACACAGAGAGGACAGGTCCTGTTAGAGAGATTAGAGAGAAACTGTTTTCAGACTAATCATCAGATCATTCTGTCCCATATAAACATGGTTTAGACAAAGGACCCAACAAGCCAGCAGGGGTCCTATAGTTGGACTTGCAGTCTCATTTGAGGAGAATTCATATTACTCGTCTTTTTTCTTAACAAGTCTAGAAAGAAGTGTTGAATATAAAAATAAATAAGCTGCAAGTTGCTGTGGCTGGTGTGTTTTTTATAAATATGACTAATAACTTCCCTACAGCTATTTCACAGCTACTTTATTAGAAACTGATGAGAGATGTGTGAAACTCTGTAAGATGTGTGATGATGCATTGATGTACTTTTTATTTATTTCAGAGAAACAACTTTTTAACTATTGATATTATAATGAGGATATACTTAATTAATTGATCATATTATTCAGGGGCCGGCATGGCTCAGTGGGCAGAGTAGTCATTCTGTAGCCCAAGGGTTGCTGGTTCAATCCCGGCCCAGTCGAGATCATTTCGAGGTGTCCATGAGCAAGAAACCGAACCCCTAAATGCGCCTGATGGTTCATGGTTGAGCACCTTACATGGCAGTTTCTGCCGTCTGTGTGTGAATGTGTGTGTGAATGGGTGAATGTGACGTATATGTAAAGCGATTTGGGTAAAAGTATATAAGTACAGACCATTTACCATTTACCATAATCAAGAACCAAAACACTTAAAATATGTAAAATGTTCTAACATAAAAACTGTTTGGTGAGAAGAAACATCTTAGTTAAAAAATAAACATCCTCTTGATCTAACATATGTAATCTTACTTAGATTTCTGTTTAAGATTTACAGGAGGATGGTGAATATTATTTTTTTATCTGGAACATTGTGGAGGAAAGAAGTTGAAGAAGAGGAGTTGAACTTGTTAAATATATTTTCCACTTTATCTAGAAGTTATTCTGTGACCTCGTTTTTTTTACCATCAGTCAGGAGTAAATACAACATGAAGGCCAGAAAGTAGTTTGACTTAAAGTTTTTAACTTCTCCATTTTCATAAGAAAGAAAACAGATCACTGCTTTTAGGGAAGTTATGGTCCAGTTAAACCTGTAGCTGGAAGGAGAGTTACAGAACAAAACCCTGGAAGACTAACTGGAAATGTTTCTGTTCTCACTCTGTATGCAACAGTCAGAAGTTAAGGGAGCTCTGTGCCCCCAAAACCAGACCTCTGGACCTGCCATTGACTCAAGATATATTATCATGGTTACAATGACACACAACAGACTGTAGATACAAAAGAGGAAGAAACTCAGTGAAAAAGCTGATGATAAATGAACAAGTAAAGAAAGAAGTTCAGTTACCTTCAGCATGTCCACAATGGAAGAGTGAACTGATCCCTAAAAGGAAGATTTACATTTAATTAGATGTTAAACTAGAAGAAATTAAATAACTGAAAAGAGACTAAAAACTAATGATGAAGACAGAAATAAGGAAGGAAGCATAACAATGTAGAATAAATAGCAAGAATAGAGAAGTGTAAGAATTAAATAGTAAATTATTTTAATAACTGAAAACTGCTCATGTAACATGCAAATATTTGAACAAAAGACATTTTCTTTTAACTGTATCTTTACCAGAAACTCTGCAGCAAACTAAACCAGCAACCAACTAAAAAAAGTCCACAACTGTGTTTAGTTTAAGATCTCTGAATTGAAACTTTCTTCTTTACTGTCAGTTTCCTTCATCTGCATCATTTCAGCAGAGAAAGTGATGTACTTACACAGTAGCTCCATCACACAGAGCAAAGTCTGCTCCATCCTCACATCCAGTCCTGATAATGTGTCGCTGTGCTTCTGAGGAATATTTCCACTTTGTATCAGGAGACAGGCTGAAACTGCAGCATCTGAAGAGAACCGTAAGAAAGATATGTGTTCACCTCAGTACGAGATCAGACGTCTAAAAGTTTGTCTTTCAGTCTCCTTACACCCCTTAGAAATATTATAACTTCCTGTTGTGTAACTTCCTTATCAAACATCTACAAATATAATGAACCCTTGTTCATTATATTTAATAGTTTATAATAAGTAATGTAGTAATTTCCTACCAAATCATGAGATTATATGTTGTGTACAAGTTATTTTTAGTCTAACACTTCTAACACTTCCTTTTCATTTTTATACTACCAGCATCCCTGCAGTTAATGTTCAGTACAGAGCTCAGATATAAAAACTAACTCCTGTAGCTGAAGAGGTGAACAAAAGGGAGCAGAATTAGAAAATCATGTAGTGACATGAAATCACTAAGTTTAGTCATTCTTCACCAAACTTATTGTGTTTCACTTCTTGTGTTTTTTTCTACTACACCGCTAATGTCTGTGTAATGATGGCAACTTTTCATGTTTACACACATAAATACATACTAACAATTAGAGCTGACTCTTTACAGCTGATCTGCTCGATCACGTGTCGAGCATGTGACACGGAAGTGTTGTGAGCATCGTCTCTGAGCAGGATTCAGCATGCCAAAAGCCACGTGATAGAACAACCGAGGCCTCGTTACGTCGTCAGCGTGAATCGAGCACCAATCGGAACCTTCGAAGGGGCGGGGCTTGTCAATCTCTCAGATTCTAAACGCTGAGGAGGTCGCGGGTTTTTGAGAGGAGATTCTGTAGCGATTGTGCGAAATTACATTTAGACAACAAAATAAGCATCACATCAGCATCAAATTGTATTGGATTACATTTAGCTTTTAGAGATTTTGGGAAACAAACGTCTGCCAGGGTAACTGCTGAAGGAGCTCGGAGTGTGAGAGAAGGACGGAGCGGACGGTGCCTTCACCATCACAGGTAAGTTTTATTTCCCTTTCTTTATATAAATGTCTTCTTTTTTTTTAATAGCCTTGCAAGAAGTAGATTTTAAACATAATTATAAACTACAACCAGAAGCAAAAGAAAAACCACAACCTGCAGGACTTTAGACAGCCGAGCTGATTTCTGACCACCATCAGCAGAGAATTTAATCATTTTAAAGTTGGTTAATTACACTTTTGTTCTTGCGTTTCTTTCAGGTGCAACCTCTACAAAGCTGGAGAGGTAGTGTGCCAGAAGAGGGGCAGACTGTACTGTGATAAAAGAATACATGATGTAGGAGTGGTTTAAACACATTTAATTTTATAACAGTACCAGAGTAAGTTATAATAGGCATGTTATAAGTAGTAAAAAGTCAATTACCAATAATATATTTTTTCTTTTTTATTCTAATTGTTAAAATTGACAGATGTGTTTTCATCTGAAACAGTCGGTTGTCATTAAAGAATTGCAAAATGGCCACATTATAGAGAATTCAGGTTATTGGTATTTACAGCTGTAAAAAAATGTTTTCTAATATAAAACTTTTGGACTTTTTAATGTCTTTGTCTAAAATTACAGTTAAATTTACAGATGGCACAAGCAGATTATTTTGTTAGAACTTGTCAAAGACATACATTTCCTCCTAACACCTCCAGTAAGTGTTGCCTGGACATGATAATTAAAGCTGTCATCATCACACTGAGTCATAGATGAGATTGTCATAGATATGTGTTTTACTCCATGTGTCTGCTCCTATGACTGTTATTTGTGGCTTCTATTTTAATTTTCTGTACAGCACTGTTCCAGTGTGGTTTGTTTTAAAAATGCCTTATAAATAAAGCGGGGTTGGATTGGATACCATATCATGGAACATCAGTGCACAATTATCAGCACAAAGTTAAAGATAAATTAACTTAATCTACTCCACATGACAGAGCAATGTATACAAATGTATACACATAATTAATACTTGGAAACAAATTGTTAAAATTCCAACAGGATCACAGTTGAATGACAAGAGCAGGAGACAAGTGTGGATCAAGGCTGGTAATAAAGCAGATGTAGGTCCCTCAAGTGTTTCTGCAGTTACTCCTTCATGTTTCAAACTGTGAAAGTCTGATAATAAAAAAAAGCATAAAAATGATTCATAGCATAAAGACATGCATGGTAAGTACTCACTGAGAAAATGAAAGCAGCTCAGTCTGGGACAATGGATGGAACTGGTAACTTAACTTATATAATCTGGTTTACATCAATAAATCCATCGGCATGGAACATCAAGTTTCTTTAAACTTTGTTTAGTGAAAACAAAACGGATATTAAGTCAAATAAACAGACAAATTGTGAAATAATAACAGTATTGCTGACAGTGAAAAGTATGAGGTTTAACTTGTTTTAATGTTGTTACATGTTGAGCACAGTGAGAAAAACATTATAACGATGCAGCTGATATGAAACAGTGAAAATATAAAACACTTCATGTTAAATTAATGTAAATATTATGTAAAAAAAGAAAACATTTTGATATAAAGAATTAAATCAATGTTATCCACAGAGGAACTTCTTCAAATATGTTGACTTTATACTCATTAAAGATGTGAGGATGGTTTATTTATTATTTTATGTGTTATAACCGCTAGTTGTAGAATAAACCACCACAGCGATGCAGCCTACATTGCAGCATCATTATAAACAATTGTTTGAAATCTGACTTCAGAATAAACTGTAGTTGCTGTAAAACGTGACCCCCCTGTGAATAAAGAAACATGAGTAAATATTTAACTGTATTGTCACAGACAGGATATAGAAACTAAAAGAGAAGAAATAGAAAATCTCCACATGCTGCCAGCATTAACACATGGGCATTGTATCTGTTGTAATTTTCACATAAATGGTTGTTTTGTATTACTTTCAATCATTAGATTTTATTATTTGTTAATAAAAGTATAAAATGTGAAATGTAATATGGAAGTAGATAATTTGAGTGTTTACAGTTGTGTGTTGCAGGATGTTGCTTGTTTAATGGCATTTACTGTATATTGTTTTAATTTAAATAAAGTTTTTTTTTTAATGCTTTTTTGTGTTTTGTTTTTTACTTGCTCTAGGACATATTTTTTATGTTCTTTAATAACCACTTTAACAACCATATTAATAAATGAACTGCTTTTCTGTTGCATGGTGCTGTTATTTTATTTATTGTGTGGAACCACTACAATCCTTTAATTATTTGGTTCTACCTCAGCTGAAGTTTAAAGCAAGCTGAGCCATTCAGTGACAGTAAAACACTGCAAAGCTTTGATTGGTCAGATAATCAAAGCCTGTAGACATGAACAATTCTACAGCTGCACACTGGCACATTTTCTTGTTCAACAAACTTGTTTTAAAGTCCAGCACACAATTGTTTACATAAATTAAGAATATTTCTGCACACAAACCACAGACTGTGAGCAAGACTAATGGAAATACAGGCTAGTTGCAAACTTTTACAAAGCACTGTAAATCAAGTTTGGATTTTTCTTTTCTTTTTTCTGTAGTTCTGCAGCTCGGTTAGCAGTTGGCTTTATTAAGCTACTATCTGTAAAGGAAACTGAAGGAAGGGAAGGTCCTGTGCTGTAAACTATGGGAGCATGAAATAGAAAAACACCACAAGAGGCTTTAGATGTCTTTTAACCATTAACTCTGCTCCCATCTAGTGGAAATAAACGTGAACCAAATCAGCTTGTAAACAGAACTGCTGACCTGCAGCCTCCTGCTATGTGATGGCATGAGGACATTTTTCACTACAAACGCTGTTTTAACTTCGGAGCACTAATGTCAGGTAAGAAGCTGTACAACATCACGAAAATAACCCGACCTTATTGTTCTAGGGTTGACTGACTTTACCTGTGTTTGCTGTCTTCACATTAATATAAACCGGATCTTCCTCTGCTTCTTCGAGCCCTCCTGTTAAGATCATCACATGAAAAAATAGTTTTAAGTCAAAACGTTCTGGACAATTTCTTTATTTTGTACATAACATGTGTTTGAAGTATCTCACTGTTCTTTCCACAGTGTTTGAGCCCAACGACAGAGTATATAACATATCTGGATTCGTCTGCATCTGAAATATTTCAGGATTTTTTATCAATCATTTGCAATCACTTGTATTCTCAAACCAATCAGCTGCATCAGAAGATGTATTGTACCTGTGTCTCCAGATTGTATGATTGGCTCATAGATGTCAACCTCAGCTGTCAAAAAGCAAATAAAACAACTTAAAAATTAGGACATACTTAATATTTATTGCTGGGAATAATAACACTCAGTAGAACGATCACATTTATATCTTTAAATCTAAATAAAATCATTCTGTGCAGGAGGAAGGGTCAAAGTTGCCTCCATCTGCTGAAGACTGACTACTTGTGGAGTGTGGAGGACATTATTACAGCCCGTCTATAAGACAGTGGTGGCTTCACCATCTTCAGTACAGTCTCCTGCCACAGAGTGTGGAGGCTCTGAGGGGAACATGAAGACCTGAAATAACTGATTAATACTTATATATACTTATACTTATTTGACTCTGTTATGAATTTCAGGGGAGAGGAGGATGGTACTAGAACTGTTAGTAAAACATCCATCATGGAAAACTGCAAAGCTGTGGGAGCCCTCAGAAATAAACTTAATCTTCCTTCTAAATATTGCAGGTCCTCCATCCACCTGCTGCTGAGTCTTTATCACCAGCATCACATAAGCTGAACTTGTTTTATCCCGTCCTGTTTTGCACGTTTTCTTTACTTCCTTTCCATAAGAGTCGCTAATGTTAAGATGCTGGTGTAGCAGATTCACCAAGCAAATCAAGATTGGAACTTTTGTTTACTCCTGACTAAATTAAACATTTGATGGATTTTCCTCCTTGCAGACAGGACAACTCCTCTCCCTAGCAGAAGTCAGGATTTCTGACTGTTAAGACATCATGCAGGAATTTTTATGACTTGGTTCCAGCTACACAGGCCACAGGTCAACCTGACTTGGGAGGGAGTGGACATTTTGGGATGTTAAGTGGTATCAAGATCTGGAAAGTTTCTGAAATTTAATCTTCAGTGCAACAACAAATTTGTCATGATTTGCCTCACAGCGAGCTAAACGTTTTATGGACTTCAGACGGAACTCATCACCCGACAACATTGTCTACTTTGAAATTGTTTTCCTTCAAAACTTGTGTTTTTCTTCAACTGATAATCCACCCTCTACAGGTCTAACCTCCATGGGAGATATCTGGAAACACACCAAGAACTGTTTTCTTACACATTCCAGGAGGTAATAAAACATTTTTGGGTTTCTGTGGTCTTAACACAGAAAAGACTCTCTTTGTTTGAAAGATAAAAGATTCTGTCTTTATCATTTTAAAGTAATATATATATATATATATATATATATTACCTCCTCCAACCACCCTCCACCTACTCCAATCTCCACCCCATATAACACCACACTCACACCCTCCCCTGTGCCGTACCCACAAACACTCACAATCACACTTATGTCACACATAACACAACAACCATGCCCCGTGGGGGACACCCCAGGTGGATCAGAGGGCGGAGAGCCCCAAGCACATCCACCCACACCACACCACCACCCACAGAGCCAGCAGTCCACTAGCGCATCCAATCTAGGTCCCAGCCCCTGGGGCAACCACCAAGCGAACTTCCCTCTGGATGTTGAGCCTCTAGAGGCATTAGGCACCCCCGCACCCCGGGAGGTCCCCCAGGACAAGACAGGCCAGGAGAGGCCGCCCCCCATGACAGGCCATACGGGGACTGCAGCCAATGAGCAGCCGCCACCGACCCCAGAAGGTACCCACCCCCCATATGCCACATGCCTAACGGGGAATGAGAGGATGGGGAGGAGGACAGCGGCAGAGCGCAGACCCCCGGCACACCTCCCCCTGCCCGCCCCCGGTGACGCCCTGGGGAAGAGGGGTGTGACAGATCTCCATTGTCCTCCTCCTCCTCCTCCCCACTCATGACTGTTTGTGGTGAGTTGTTTTTGCAAGTAAAACTGAGGGGCAGTGACCATATTGTGCTGGGAGCAAGATCCTATTAGTAGTCCTGCCCTCCATGCACTACATGAACCATTAGTGATTCTTAATTTATAAATTAGAGTTATCTGCTTTACTTCTTGTGAAAAGTTTGAAAAACCAAATAAATAAATATTTGATGTGTCCGATTACGGTAGGTGTAGTACTACATGTTTCATTGAAGTATAACTGCTGACATATTACAGACGGTAACAGACACAGTAAGAAAAACACAGCAGACAGAGCATCAAGTGTAAAAGAGGAAAGACTGCAGCGCTTATAAACAACAAATGCTATCATCATTTATCAGGACTGCTTGTCAGACATACTTTGAAAGTACCTTTTGCAGTCTGTGGCTGCATGGTGGTTAGCCGTCACTCTACTGCATTTGGTTCCTAGTTCAAACCTTGGCTGGTACTGTTCTGTTTGCATGTTCTACCCGTGTATGTGAGGGTTGTCTCTAGTCCACCACCAGCACCAAAAACATGTTCTAAGTTATCTCTGTAGGAGTAAGTGTTGGCGTGAGTGGTTGTTTGTCTTGGACCTGTGTGACCTGTCCAGAGTGTACCCAGGTACCCTGACCCTCACCTAGTAGCTAATGATTATAATTCTAGTGACTGATAATAATCAATTTTAGGTCCTGACCATTAAGTGGAAAGCTGTCTTCTTTGGTTTCAGTCTGGTTAACTCCATGGTTTGCAGTCTGACTGGAGCTCTCTGACTGAATGGACCTAAAATGTAATAAATACAGTAAATTTATTCAGTAAAGATCTAATGATTTATGGTTAAGATGAGAGGTAATTAAAAACTGCTGTACTGACCTGATCCAACATGAATCTGTAAAAAGATAAATATTGATGTTAAATTGGAATAAGGAGTAGATAGAAATAATTATAAACAGCTCACCTTTTGACTGTCTGCTTAGACACAGCAAAAGCAGGAAAATACAAACAATTCCACCAACTGGTCCAAAGATCAGCAGTAAAGGAAGTGAAGAGCTTCCAGGTCTGGACACAGCTGATATAAGTACAGCGATGAATACTATCAATTAGCCTTTCACTACAAGTTATTCCAATAATAATAGGTGTCAAATAATTTTATCTAGCTCACCTGTAACTGACAACCAGCTCTGTTGTGACGTCTTTCCTGCATGTTGACACTTGTAGAAACCTTCGTCTGACTGTGACACTGCAGAGATGTTCAGCTCCTCCCTGCCATCATGTTGGAGAAGTTTGTCATTGCGATAGAAAGAAACATTGGAAAGTGTGTTTTGTCCTCTCCGTCTGCAGCTCAGACTGACAGAAGCTCCCTCAGTCACAGGATGGACGGGGCTCACCAGGATAACATCTGTATCTGTTAAATAGAGAATATTGAGAGAGTTGGTGATAGCTTTATCATTATTTGACATTCAATCTGTTGTACAGAAAGAAAACTGTACGCTTCATAAATAACCTTTCACCAACTCAACAGCAGATTTTTATAATGCCTTATACACTGGACATTTATTCTTTCATATTTGTGGCCAAAAGCCAATGATCACCCATGTACACACTAACCACAAGAACCAAGAGTGGAATCTCTTAAATAAATACCACTAAGTATAAGAATGGTAAAAACCTCCACTGGTTTCATTTGATTATTCTTTATTTCCTTGTCCTAGCAGGGTCAGATGAGTTATGTGCGTAAAATGTGTTTGTACAGGAAACATTTTTAAAGGAGTCATTACCCCGAAATTGCACTTTTTCAAGTTAAAACAAGTGTATTGGTGCTGGGCTGAAGTCTTAACTTCCCTGAAAGCTTTTCTTTTGAAGAAGATGGAGTTTTTCTGTCTGGGCCCTTTGTTCACACCACAAGAGTAAACTCTCACAAACACATGATTTTAATTTGCTCCTAGGATTTTGTCATCCCAGTAGGCTATTTGAATAAGCCAGTCCATCTTCCATGGCTAAAATCACCTGCTCTCAGCCTGCTGCAGTCGCCATAACAAGTTGTGTGAAGATGTCAAAATAGCGCTCTCATGTCAACTGCTCGGTTGTCAGTTGCCAAAAATAACATGTTTTTAGGCTCCCTGTAGCAGACCAAACTACCAGGGACAAATGGAATAAATTCATTTTTGGTAATAATGTACCTACATTTCTGCCTGCCGCACTCTATTTGCGCCTGAATGTTTCAGCAATTTGGGACAATTTCACCTGAAGATAGCATCAACCCTGCAGTTGGAACGAGGGGCGATTCCAACTTTGAGTGACTCACCATCAATGCAATCGGTAAGTGTTGCTACTGATAAAGTCATGCTTTACTGCTGACACAGCTAATGCTAAAGCTAAGGGACGAGCATAAAAGTTTAACCCCCTGCAATGTACAAACAAGCCACGTGTTTTCTATTTTATAAGTGGGGCAAAGTGCTCTGCCATGTTTGATGGTTTGTCATGATGGATGTGTGGTCATAGTTGTAGATGTAGCTTTGCTAGTCTCCCTACCACAACATAGCAGTTGTGATCATGTGAGCATTTAATCTAACAAGGTGACCATCATGTATTCTGATACTAGCATATACAAAAACCTACGTTTTACTACCGCTTCATTTCCTATTTTAGATTTTATCACGCAAACTTTTTATTTTTATTTTTATTTCTCTGACATTTTCACGTCATGTATGTAAAACGGGAGTTGTGAAGGATGCAATCTCTATGGCTAGATTTTACTAGTAACTGGGCAGAAATTAGGCTCCTGAAGGAGGCTAAAACTGGTGAACTGTGAGTATTACAGAGGCTGTAGTGTAGTGTAGTGTAGTGTAGTGTAGTGTAGTGTAGTGTAGTGTAGTGTAGTGTAGTGTAGAGGCAGTATCTTCACTCTCAGGCTCGGAGTCTGGTTCAAATATAAATGGCTGAATTTTGTAAGCTGCTGCTCGGTCAGGTTTGCTCGCCATTACTAAGCTGTTGATGTGAGTCGGACACACTGTGCATGCATTGTGCCAGCCGATCAGCCAACACCTCATTTACATTATTTAATTAGTCAGAAGTTTGCATGAACTCTCACGAGATAAAGTTGTGGTATGAGCAAAGGGTTAGGAGAAGCTCTTTGTTTGATTTTTTGTGTGTAATAAGTTTTTAAAGAAATATTTAAAGACATGTAGAGGACAGTGGATACATGAAAAGACCAGGTAATGACACCTTTAACATGCAAAGATTTACATGTTTAAATTGCTTAGTGTTTTTCATATGAACTTGAAAACACAACTTTAAGTCACCAAAGTTAACCAAACATTGGAGCACATCTTTGTAAATAGAGTAAAACACATTTGTGACCACTGTGAGACTAGTTAGAACTGAAAAGAAACAGAACATGAGTCATAACACACCTTGCACAGTTATGTTGAATGCGTTGCTGAACTCTCCTGATCTAAACTCACACCAGCAAACTGCACTGTGGTATTTCTCACTGCTGAAGGTACAGGAGGATCCATTCCTTGTTTCCAAGTTGGAACAGTTTCCGAGGTATGACAGACGTCCTGCTTCTGTAAACTCCATCACCCTCCACCCAGTAGAGTTTCCTTCACAGTTCAGAGAAACAGCCTCAGAAGTGAAGTGTTGACTTCTGTCAGGACTTACTGTGAGAGATACTGCTGGATGAAAATCTGAAAAACAAATTTTTGATTAATCACACTAAACTTATAGAAATGAGGATGAAATCCACCTCAGTCCAAGTTTTTTCTCCTCCTCTGTGGAATCAGAGGAAACATTTCATGATGGACAGTGTTTTGATGTTTGTATCATCTCTACCAGGAAATCAAACTTTTCTCCCATTTTTAAATGATTAAGTGTTCTTCTATGTCCTGTATCTGAAACATGCCAGCAGTATTTAATTTGTCTTTTTTATTTGTATTTCTCCAGCTGCCACAATCAGTGTTTTCTTTTTAACTGTAAGACTTGATCAGTGGTCTCTGGAGTCAAAACGGAATTTTAGGTTACAGACAAAAATGATGAATAAAAAGAAAGTCATTAAACAAAGACTGAAGCAAATACAAAACAAACTTACTTCCAGACCACATAAGCTTGAGGTCACTGTAACCAGTGTGATACTCTGGGTCTCCTCTTCCAGCTCTACACACATATCCTGTTGTGTGTGTTTGTCCATGAATGATGTAAAAATCTTGTGCAGTGCCATTGCCAGTACCGGCTAGCAGATCATAACTGTAGTTCTTGTGTAACAGATCAGGAACAGCTTTATACCAGTAGAACTTCCATCCTGCAGACGGATCTTCAACCTCACATCTCAGAGTTACTGAGGATCCAGGACTCAGCCATGATGGAGACACGGAGAGGACAGGTCCTGTTGGAGAGAAAGAAGATTTTTTTAACTGAAAACAAGTCGTGCCCACTACATCATATTTAGTCTCAAGTGCAAACATTTAAACAATTCCTCCATTCTCTCGCCAAACAATGAAAACACTACTTTATTAACTTCAGCTGATCTGTATTTACATTTACAACAGAAATAATGAGTTTTCTGTTGAGAACAATAATTTTTGATTGTGTAATAAACAAGTATTTACCCCAACATCAACCAGAAAAAAAGGAGATAAATGCTTATAAGAATGTTTTCTTTCTTATTTTTATTTATTTATTTATTTTGTTACATTTTATATTAAACGATATTCTGTTAAACAATTAAAATCCAGGACAAAATAACATGAACATACTTTCTCTAGTGATGATGACTGCATTACTGAACTCTCCTGATCCAGACTCACACCAGTACACTCCTCTCTGGTACCAACGACTGTTTAAGCTACATGTAGATCCAGTCATCGTCCCCCAGGAGGAGCAGTCTGAAAGGAAACCTCCTCCAGTAAACCTCATCACTCTCCACTCAGCAGAGCTTCCTCCACAGTTCAGAGAGATATCATCAACAGTGAAGTGTTGCTCTCTGTCAGGAATCACTGTGAGAGATGCTGCTGGATGAGAACCTGAAACACAACAAGGAGACAAACATTGCTGAATAAACATCATTATTCATTTCACTTATTTAGCTTATTCTTTTGAAGATTTGTGAAAGCATTTCAGTATATCCACTATTTAAGACAATCTATTATTTCTACCTTGAAAACATTTAATGTTTTTAGAAGGAAAAAATACTCTGACAGCTTCTACATTCATAACTTAAAATGCAGTGATATGTATATAGTTGTTTAGCATTTTATTCTTCTTCTGATGTCTTTTTTCTTGTTTATTATACTTGTAATGTGCATATATTGACTATACACAAGTTAAATGTGCATATACATTATTTTTTATGTACTGCAGGTAACATGAATCAAATCATCATAAACGTTAGTATTAGTTGGCAAGATGAGGTTGGTCTTATAGGAAAAATGAACTAATGGGGGATAAAACAGCTGTTGAGTGTTTAAAGATCAACTCACCGGTAGACCAGACAAACTTTGGTCGACTGTAATCAGTGTAATAAAATCTGCTTCCAGCTCTACACACATATCCTGCTGTGTGTGTCTGACTTTGAATGATATAGTAATTGTGTGTGGTCCCATAGGTGCTGCCAGGCAACAGTTTACAACTGTACCCCTTATGTGACAGATCAGGAACAGCTTTATACCAGTAGAACCTCCATCCTGCAGACGGAGGTTTAATCTCACATCTCAGAGTTACTGAGGATCCAGGACTCAGCCATGATGGAGACACAGAGAGGACAGACCGGAATATAACTGTGCGAAAGAGATTTTGAATAAGAATAAGAGAATTATCTTTTAAAAATTATTACAAAATATTAGTGGAAATATTAGAGAGAAAAGTTGTAAAGTTACCTTTAGCATGTCCATAATGGAAAAGTGAATTAAGCACTGAAAGGGAGATTAACATCTCATAAGATTTGATTAGATTACATCACATATCAAAACTATAGAGAATAAAATCACTTTAAGAACATTTAGTAAAGAAGCTAGAAATAAATATCTTGGTTAAGAGAAGTTTAAAAAGTAAAAGATTTGTTTGATGGAAAAGGTTCATCCACAGAGCAAACATTTGAATTAAAAAGTAAAAGTAAAGATGTGTTGAAGCAGACTGACCCAGAAAGCAAAGTAAAAAACACACAACTCTGCTTATTTAGTTTTATAATTTAAACTCTGGTATTATTTTTTTTTTCTTTTTTCTTCATGTGCACTGCTGAAACAGGGAACATTATGTACTTACACAGTAACTCCATCACAATTAGCAAAATCTGCTCCATCCTCACATCCAGTCCTGATACAGATTCAATCTGAGGAAATTTCGGCTTCGTATAAGGAGGCAGGCTGAATCTGCAGCAACTGAAGAGACCTGTAAGAACTAATCATTGTTTCTCAGTATGAGATGAAATGCTGTGTGCATGTTAGTTTAGACTTTCCACTCAGCCTACTTAAACCACTAAAGCACACTGACACTTCCTGTTTTGCCAAAACCTGTCAAACTAAGATACAAACTGTGTTTGAGTCTTGTTAAAAAAAAAAAAGAGGCAGTAGAATGAGGCAAACACTTGCTATCATCAAACAGTAAGTCAGCGTAGTTCTTTCTAAAGAAAGGATCATATTGTTTCTCATGTTTGTTTATGTTTGATCGACCTGTTTGCTGTGTGTTTAATACACTGTATAAAAACACATACAGATAATGAAGAATCTATCAGAGATTATGTTTACAAAGATTTTGGCTTCTATGAGGAAAGTTTTACTGTGTAGTGTAATCTGAGTCTACATTATAGTCACACAATAACAAGTCTTCCAGTTTGCACATGATTACATGTGAGAATAATCAGAGATAAATAATTAAAACAGTTTCTGTGTTGGAAGGCAGTGTATCTTTACTGTAAGTTATAGTTTGAGGTATTACATATGGCCCATTTTCAATTAAAAATGGTCTATCAAAATATTCTCTTTGTCTCATAACTTACACCTTCCAGCACAAAACAAAGTCAAATTAAGATGAGCAGTTCCTAAAACAAAAGCAGGGTGAAGGAGAGAGTTCAGGAGTAAATGAGATCTGCGAGCTGAATCTGAAGGAGGTAAGAAGTTCGCAGGATCGAAAGTTTTAAAGAGAGAATCTAGAAAAACACAGAAATGTACACACACCTGCTCAGATTGTCTGTACACATGTTCCAGTAAATAAAGTAACATAAAGACGGGAAATTA
This sequence comes from Melanotaenia boesemani, assembly GCF_017639745.1. Classification (NCBI taxonomy): domain Eukaryota; kingdom Metazoa; phylum Chordata; class Actinopteri; order Atheriniformes; family Melanotaeniidae; genus Melanotaenia; species Melanotaenia boesemani. The sequence goes on from NC_055686.1 coordinate 27,512,018, forward strand.
AAAGAGGTGTGTGAACTACTGCATTTTGAGATTGAGAACTTAGTTTTTCACATTTCATGTTTCATACTGTGTTAATGTTAAAGACAACATATGTCTCTTTATCCAGGGACGGTTCTACAGGCAGGACAAGGGAGGCAACTGCCCCCTATTTTAGAACCTGAATGTGAAGGATTGTTGTGGTTTAAGATGTCCATTATTCACGTGATGATAGTGTCTCATTTGTGTGTGATTAGCTGGAGCATATTTCCCTACTTAGCTAGTGCTGATTATATTAAACAGGAGAGCATTTATGAAGAATTTAGTAGAAAAAGGTTTGGAGCTGCAGTAAAACATCTGTGTGATCAATATCAGCAATGAAGCTGATCAAGGTTACATCCTTACTGCGAGATAATAATAATAATAATAATAATAATAATAATAATAATAATAATAATAATAATAATAATTCTAAATGGATCCATCCTTTATTTGAGCCAGATGTTTTTATTCTCTGTATAAATTCCAGCTTATATACATTAGATGTTCCACAATGATACATGTTTTCAGTAAAAACCTGCAGGTGTGTCAAAATGTTAGAACACGCAAGAGGGGCGCACAAAGACACACGCGTCAGTAACACGCATGAAGCATTAAACCGTTCACAATAACCATGTTAAAAATCGTCTGTTGGAATGTACATGGAGCCGGTTCCAGGGAGAAGAGGTTGAAGATCTTTAATAAATTACAGGAGCTGCAGGCTGACATTGTCTTACTACAAGAGACTCATTTAACAAACTCAACCATAGACCTTCTTCAAACAGCTCAGTTTCCTCATGTTTACTCAGCTTGTTACAATTCTAGGCAAAGAGGAGTAGCTACTCTTATTAATAAGAGACTAAATTTTGACATAGATAGCACAGTAGCGGATCCGGAAGGCAGATTTCTGATAACTTTATTATCTATTTGTAATATCAAATTATGTATTACCAATGTGTACGGCCCCAATGCAGATGATCCCTCCTTTTTCCACTCCCTGTTTGCTACACTCCAGAATTATTCAGATAACAGAATAGTGCTAGCTGGTGATTTTAATGTAGTCTTGACTGAACAAGATCGCTGCAGCACATCAGGTAGTCATCGAGTCTGGCAGTCGTCAGAAACTATCAAACAGTACATGAAGGATTTTGGTCTTTGCGATGCTTGGCGCTCTCACCATCCTAAACTAAGAGAATACACCTTCTTCTCTTCAGTTCACCACTCCTTCTCTAGAATAGATTATATATTAAATAGTAACTCACTAATGGGCGACATTTCAGAGACTCAGATACATCCAATCAGCATTAGCGATCACGCACCAGTTTCATTCACTCTGAGAAACAAAAATAATAAACCGATTGGTAAAAGCTGGAGATTCAACACCTCTTTATTGAAAGATCCTGAGTTCATTGATTATTTTAAAAAAGAATGGTCAATTTATATAGAAAAAAATGACATGCCTGAAACTTCAGCGTGTCTCCTATGGGAAGCAGGAAAAGCAGTAATGCGAGGGAAAATAATTTCCTTCTCCTCACATAAGAAGAAGAAGGAAACAGCAAGAGTTTTAGAATTAGAACTCAGGATTAAATCATTGGAGGAGGCTTACCGCATTTCCCCCGAAGAGCACACAATGAATAATATAAGGAAAACTAAATTGCAGCTTAAAGAAATTATAGATAAAAAAACACAGTTTTTAGTGCAAAGACTTCGCTTGGAGAACTTTGAACACAGTAACAAATCTGGAAAGTTTTTAGCAAATCAACTAAAAACAAACAAGGAGAAAACAACAATCTCCTCTGTTAAAGATCAAGACGGAAACATCAGCCATGACCCAGACAAGATAAATGACACGTTTAGAAGCTTCTATAAAACATTATATGAATCACAGATTAATCCAACAGATGAACATATTGAACAATTTTTAAACAACATTAATCTACCAAAACTAAAAAATGAAAATAAAATAAATTTAGATGCACCTATTACTGTAGATGAACTCCACGAAGCTCTCCAACATATGCCCAACAATAAAGCCCCGGGTCCAGATGGTTACTCAGCAGAATTTTACAAGGAATTCTGGACAACGCTAGCTCCTACATTTTATAATATGTTGTTAGAAATACAGGAAAAACAAAAAATACCGCAAAATATGAACTTAGCTAATATAACACTATTGCTAAAACCAGGCAAAGACCCCACACTTCCATCCAGTTACCGTCCCATATCTTTAATAAATGTAGACCTGAAAATAATTAGTAAAGCTCTTGCCAGAAGGATAGAAAAAATAACCCCTCTTATAATACATCCGGACCAGACAGGTTTTATAAAAGGTCGACATTCATCTACTAACACACGTAGACTAATTAACCTCATTGATTACTCTACTTTACATAATCTAGAATCCACAATCATTTCTCTAGATGCAGAAAAAGCCTTCGACAGGGTAAACTGGAAGTTTCTATTTGCAACACTAGACAAATTTGGGTTTGGACCTTCTTTCATAGAGTGGATTAAAATATTATATAATAACCCAAATGCATGTGTGAAAACCAACGATCAAACTTCTCCAAGCTTCCGCTTACAGAGAGGCACCAGACAGGGCTGCCCACTCTCCCCCTCACTTTTTGCCATTTTCATAGAGCCGTTAGCAGCTGCTATTAGACAAAATATAGAAATTAAAGGAATCCAGGGCAAAAATATAGAACATAAAATAAGTCTTTATGCAGATGATGTATTACTCTTCCTTCAGAACTCACAAACATCACTCTCTCAGACAATCACGGTTATTAATAAGTTCTCATCAATATCTGATTATTCTATTAACTGGTCTAAGACTACAGCCATGTCCATCAACTGTGACCTACAAAACATCCCTAATATCAAAATACAGACAGGAAACATTAGATATTTAGGTATAAATATTTCCCCCAGATTATCAGATTTAACAAAATTAAACTATGTTCAGCTACTAAAAACAATAGAAGATGATCTCTTACGGTGGAGGCGCTTACCCATCTCAATAATGGGGAGAGTTGCCACCATTAAGATGATGATCCTACCTAAAGTTAATTATTTATTTTCAATGATACCCACTAAACCCTCCACCAGTTGGTTTAAATCTCTGGACTCTTTCATATCCAAGTTTCTTTGGAAAAACAAGTCGTCACGTATCAGTCTTAAAACCTTACAGCAGACTAAAGATAGAGGAGGACTGGACCTACCAAACTTTAATAACTACTTTATAGCTAACAGGCTGCAGTACATCTCCAAGTGGCTCAAACCCAGTTATCTGGATGAGCCGTGGCTAGATGTGGAGCAGGCTTTGTGTGAGGACTTAGTCATCTCTGACCTGCCGTTCATCAGCTCAACCATTAAACCATATAAGTGCTTTAAAAGCCTTAACATCCGTTTTTCCTTAATGGCTTGGTGGGAATTCTGTAAGATAACCAGATCTTCCCTCTTTCCATGTAGACTTACACCCATCTGGAACAACCCTGACATCCTGCAGAACAAAAAGATGATAAACTTCACTCAATGGAAGACTAAAGGAATACAACAGTTAGGACAGATAATAGAAAATGGAAACTTTGTATCTTTCAACACAATTGTCTCACAGTATGGAATCAACAGCAATAAATTCTTAGAGTACCACCAACTAAAATCAATTATATGTAAGAAGTATACCCCTGTACAGTTAGACTTGCAGCTTCCTGTCAGAATAGCAGAATTCCTGAATCATAATACTCCAAAATTATTATCAAAAATATATAGATTACTTGCAAAGCTAGAAGACAGGATATCTCTCCCGACTTCAAAATGGGAAGATGATTTATCTAATAACTTTGATCAGAAAAGATGGTCGCAAATATGTTTAAACACGTTTAAAATGACTCAGAATTCAAATATACAACTAATACAATTCAAAATTCTCCATAGAACTCATTATACAGGACACAGGATGTTCAGGATGGGCCTTTCACCATCAGATATCTGCCCACACTGCTCTGAGAACACCTCTGATAGCTACATCCATGCGCTGTGGTCCTGCACACCTGTCCAAAGGTTCTGGATTAAGGTGTGTGAAGATCTCTCAAAATGGTTTAAAACTAGTTTTCCTGCAAACCCCACACTTTGCCTACTGGGCGACCTGGGTGACACCAACATAGGAATACACTCCATAAACTTGGTCCTCGCAGTCTTATGCATCGCAAAGAAAACTATTCTTGTGAACTGGAAAGATAAGAATAATTTGTCTATCCAGCAGTTTAGAAATCTCCTGTTAGATCACATCAGCATTGAGACAATGTCTGCCTCCTCCAGGAACCAGTCAGATGACTTTCATTCCCTCTGGTCCCCTGTGACTGGCTACATCACTTAATGTAGGTGGAGGATTGCGGCTTCGCTGGGATGGGGGCGGATGTGGGTGGGGGGTCCCTGGTGGCTTCAGGTCTCCGGTTGTCTCCTGGGTGGGGATCTAGGCTGCTCCGCTGCTGGGTCGGCTGGGGGTTCCGGTCTGGGCGGGCGGCATTGGGTGGGCCCCGGGGTGGGGCTGCCTCGTGGCGGTGGGGGGTGGCTGCCGGGGTGCCTGGGTCGGTGTCCGTCGGCCCCTGGCCGGGTGGCCGGTCGGGCCCGGGGTGGGCCGGGTGGGGGCCCCGGGCTCTGGGGCGTCGGGTCTCCCCCCGCTCCTGGGGGTGGGGGGTCTGCCGCTGCTGGGGGGGGCTGGGCCCGTCCGGATGTGCCGTGCCGGGGGTTGGTCCGTGCCCTGGTGCTTGGTCGCAGCCCCGGAACCTGGGTGGGTGTGTGTGTGTGTGTGTCTGTGGGTATGCTGGTGTGTGGGTGGGTGTAGAGGGACGTGTGTGCCGTATGTGTGTGTGGGTGTGTATGAAGGTCTGGGTGTGTGCGTGTATGTGTGTGTGTGAGTAGTGTGCGGGTGTGTGTGTGGAGGTCTATGTGGGATGTGGGTGTGTGTGAAGGTATGTATATATGAGTGTGTGCACGTGGAGGTCGAGGTGTGTGTGGAGGAGTGAAGGAGTGGGTGGAGGCGTGAGTATGTATGGAGGTGCTTGTGTGTATATGCAGGTATGTATGTGAGTGTGTGTGTAGTGGTGTATGTGTATGGAGGGGTATGAGAGTGTGTGTGTATGTGGGCACCGGTGTGTGTGTTTATAGGTATGTGCGTGACGTGTGTGTGTGGAGGTATGTGCACGTATTGAGGTGTTGGTATATAGAGGTGTGTGAGAGTGTGTGTGAGTGGCTGGGGAGAAAAAAAAAAAAAAAAAAAAAAGGGAGTGTGTGCGTTTGCAGGGGGTTAGGACGTGTCCTCTGGGGGGCGCCCTGGCTGGGTGTTGGGGGCGGGGGCCTGGGGTTCCCTTCCTTCGCCTCGCCCCCCTCCCACTCAGAAAGAGGAAAGTGGCCCCTTGGGCTGGTGGCTGGCCCCTGGGGGGGTTCGTGGCGTGCCTGGGTTGGGGTGCCTGCTCTGGGCCTGTGACGCCCTTCGGGGCCGGCGGGGGACGGGGGCGCCCTAAGCCACTGGCGGGTCGTCTTCCAGGGGGGAGGCTTACCCCCCTCTGGACCTACATCTCCTGACCCCTCCCCTCCCCACTCTTCACTACATACACAGGTAGGGCCGTGGGGGGTGTGCTTGTTGCGCTGGGCGGGGCAGGGGGGGTCATCATAGTGGCCCCGTTGCTTCGCCGAGCGGCAGCATGCCTCCCAGCTTTTAATTCCACTTAGTCACTGAGCACAAATAACATTTGCAACATACAAACACGTTTTGGGGGGTGGAACATGCGAGGTCAGGTGGGTGGGACTGCTCAGGTGGCCCCAACCCCTCCTCAATGCAGTTACTGCCCCCCAATTTTAACCCTCTTTTTTTAATTGCAAACAGCACATAATATATTCCCTCACTAGTGGGGGAGGGAGGGGCGATGGGGTCTTCAAGCGCCCCTGTCTCCATGGATGGCCCGGGGGCGGGGTGGGCCGGGTGGCCTGTCGCGTTGGCCCGGGGCGTGGGCGGGCTGTCCCGGGGGGTTTGGCTGCTGGCCCTGGGGGGAAGGTGCTGTTTTGGGGGTGGGGAGTGGGGGACTGGGGCGGGGTGGGGGGGGTGGGGGCCTGGCTCGTGTCTCCTCGCCTCCTGGCTGGGGCTGTCCCCCCGCGGCGTGGGGTGGCGGGAGGATGGTGGTGGGGGGATGGTGTTTGTTTGTGTGTGTGTGTGTATGTGGGGGGGGGGGAGAGTGGTGTGTGTGTGGGGGGATGGGTGGTGGAGGGATGGTGTGTGTGTGTGGGAGGGTGGGGTGTGTGGAGGTGGATGTGTGGTGTGTGGGAGGGGGGGTGGTGTGGGTGTGGGAGGATGAATGGTGGAGGGATGATGTATGTGGGGGAGGATGGGGTATGTGTGGGAGAATGTATGGTGCAGGGAGGGGTAGTGTGTGGGAGGATGGATGGTGGAAGAATGGTGTGTGTGCAGGAGGATGGATGGTGTATGGGAGGGAGGATGGTGTGTGTGTGGGGGAGTGGTGTATGTTTGGGAGAGTGGGTGATGGAGGGGTGGTGTGTGTGTGTGTGGGAGGATGGGGTACGTGAAGGTGGATGTTTGGTGTAGGAGAGGGAGGACGGTGTATGTGTAGGAGAATGATGTATGTGTGGGAGGATGGGTAGTGGAAGGATGGTGTGTGTGTGTGTGTGTGGGAGGTGTGAAGGTGGAGGATGGTGTATGTGTGGGAGGATGAGTGGTGGAGGGATGATGTGTGTGTGGGAGGATGGGGTAGGTGTGGGAGAGTGTATGGTGGAAGGATGGTGAGTGTGTGGGAGGATGGATGGTGGAAGGATGGTGTGTGTGTGGAAGGATGGATGGTGGAAGGATGGTGTGTGTGTGTGGGAGGACAGAGTATGTAAGGGTTGGATGGTGTATGTGTGGGAGGATGAATGGAGGAGTGGAAGGAGAGTGTGTGTGTTTGTGTGTGTTGGTCTGGGGGGGGGGGCAGGACTGGTTCTCGGGGTGTGCGGCTGGGCGCTGGGGTGTGGGGCTGGCCTCTGGCGGTGGCCGTCTGGGCGGGCCGGGTCCCCCCGGGTGGCGTGCTGGCCCTTGGCCTGTGGGGGTGGGGGGTGTCCCTGCGCTCCTGGGCCCGGGCCCTCTGCCCCGTCTGTCCCGGGCGGCCGGTGCCCGGGGGGGTCGGGGACTGCTGGCCTTGGCCTGCCGGGGCCGGTGCCCTGTGTCCGCGGGGCGGCTCCTGCTGGGGTCTCCTGCTGCTGCCTTCCTGGGCGGGCGAGTGGTCGTCTCTGTGGACCGGTCGGGATCTGTAGCCTACGGGGGGGCTGGTGGCCTGGGTCTCGGGACCGCTGGCCTGACTCTGGCCTCTGTTCAAGTGAGGTGGCATCTGCATGATCACTCTGCATGGTCACTCCTTCCTGAACGTCTCCACACAGTCTTTGCGTCGCCATGTGGCCGAGTTCTCCAGCATATCCACACAGGTTTCTCTGCGCGTGTTCTTGAATACAGCAGTTTCACTTATATCTATTATCATATTTTTTTTTCTTTTTTTTTTATTATTTCTGTTCTTATTATTATTATTACTCTTACTCTTATTATTATTACTACTACTATTATTATTATTACTATTATTGTGATTATTATTATTGTTACTATTATCAACTAGTTGTGTAATGACCTACTGGCCAGGATGATCTTAGCTATATATGTTGCAAGTAGTATGGATTACATGGTTTTCTGTATAATGTTTTAAGTCCCCACCCGCACTCCCCACACCCTTTCTGTCCCTCTCTCTCCCCTCCCTCTTCTCTCTACTTTCTTTTCTATCTCTCTCTCTCTCTGTCCCCTCCGGTCGAGTCCAGCATTAAGAGTCTGATTTAATAAAGTTTTTCATGTCATCAAGAGGGACTTTATACATGTAGTATAAATCCCTGCTTGATAGAGTAAAATTGCCCAGCACCAGACAGCAGCCAGACAATCATTCTGTTTGCAACGATGCTGGACAAGACAAGTTAGAGAAAAAAAAAAAAAAAAAAAAAAAAAAAAAAGAAATGTGGAGTTTTTTTTTTTATGTAGCTAATTTATTTAATCAGCATTTATGATAAAAACAAAATATTATGCTAATCTTATAACAAACACTATAAAATGCCAATTGGTTCATTCTAATTTCCACTGTATTAGAAATATTAAAATAAAAAGATGACCATGTGAGCAATCTAGTTGTCCTCAGTGTTGCAAAAGCTCCAGCTTTAAATGTGTGTGAGATGTTTGTTTGTGCAGCACCAGAACAGTTCTTAAAAGAGATGGCTGATATCTGTCCTCTACTTTAAGATCTTTTTCTGTACTTATTTTGAGGATTCTTGTTTTAAATGTTATTCTAAATATTGTCTGTGTTTTCTTAGAAGGATAATGATTGAGTAAAGTGTTTAAAAAGGTTTTTGTTTGATTCTTCCATGCTGGATGAATAATTACGTTTTCATGGACAAATATTTCTTCTATCTGACTGAAATCCACCAGACATGTTTACATGGATGTTAGATAAAGTAATCTGGTGACTTGTGTGTTTACATGATGGGAAGATTAAATATGATTTAAACCAGGGATGTTCAGTCGGTCCTCGAAAGCTGCTGTCCTGCAGGTTTTCCATGTTTCTCTGCTTCAACACACCTGACTCAAATTAAATGGATCCAACAGCATGTAAAGTACACTGAAAACCTGCAGAACATTGGCCCTCGAGGACCAGAGCTGGACATCCCTGCTCTAAACACAATGTAGACAGATTTAAAAGAAGAAAAAGACATAAAAGATTTGATCAGTTCAGATCTGTTTTGCTGACACCATTTTTAAATCTTTGCTGAAACTCATCATGTCATCTAACCTCTACGTGGTTCAGGCATGAGCAGAAAGAAAATACATCACAGAAACCATCAGACTGAGTGTAAACATGCTTATTTTTTCCTGTTGATCAGAATGTGGAAAGGCTTAACCCCATATGAAGACAAAATCTGCTCTGTGACTTGAGCAAACATCTTTCATCTGTGGTCTCTGCTGCTGGCAAAGACGTGTCACTTCCTGTTTGGTTTGTTACACCAGGACCGGACAGAGGCACCATCTGTTAAAGACTGTTTCCACATTACCTCTTCTTCTTGCCACTGTTGAAATTTCAGGTAGCACTTTACATGACAGCAGTGGTTTCCCAATGCAGGGCCCCTTTTAATTTGACAGTAATGTCCTACCACCACTTACAACGAAACATGGAAACATGTGCTGTGGAATTGTTTTTTTGGCAGAGAAATAGTCTAATTTCTTTATTTTACTGGCTGCTAATTCAGTTAAAACCCTGTCAGTGGTGGAGGGAAGTATTAATTCCTGTGCTATAGTGTGAGGCTTTTTAGATGGAGAAACTGCACACGTAAGTTGAACATTTGATGAGACGGATTCTGCTTTAATAATAATAATAAAAAACAGTGATATTTATGATATTTTTATGACAGTTGAGTAGTTTATTCCTAAAGTAATTAACAGGATTTATTTTGTGTGTGTGTGTTCCAGAAACAGAAATTTTAAATTGGTGTTGTAACTTTTTTGGCTTCATGCTAACAGATGTTAATACCATTTTACTGGTCAAAACTAGAGTAAAGATATATATATATATATATATATATATATATATATACATATATATATATGTTTTCTTTTATTTATTTATCTTTTGTTGGCCTGTTTGTTTTTTGGTCGTTGCAATGTTTGTTGTTCTTTCATCATCGTTTGTGTATTGGGACTTTCACAAATTTGTCCATGTTTTGCTGGTGGTGCAAAAACTACGTCTAGCTGCCTCTCTCTGCTAACTTGGCTCAATCACCCAACAACATAACATTTAACTACATGAGAGAACATGAGGTCATTAAAAGTTGGTCCGTATGTGCCGGGGGTCTGGGCCTGCCCAGATGTGCTGCCGTGGTGTGGATTGGTGCATGCCCTGGTGTCTGGTTGTCGCCCTGGGACCCAGGGTATGGCCCGGGGGCAGGATGGGTGTAGGGGTTTGAAGGAGGGGTGAGTGGGATTCGGGGGATTATAAGGGGAGGTGCTGGGGTGTGAGACAGGGATGCTTGTATGTTGTGTGTGTGTCTATACTTTGGATGATATTTGTGGGTGTGGAGGTACGTTTGTGTGCGTGCGTATGCATGTGTTAGGATGAGTGGCGGTGTGTCTGGGGAGTGAGAGTGGGAGGGTTGTATGCTGTGTGAGTGTTTATATTGTGTGGGTGGGGCTGAGGAGGCCTGTATGTGTTAGGATGAGCAGGAGTGTGCAAGGAAATAGGTGTGTGCATGTGTTTCTGTGTGTGGTTGGGGCGGGGTTAAGTGCACTAGTGGGGGGGACCTGGGCGGGCCTGGGGGTGGTGGGCCGTGGGTCTGCCGCTGTCCCCATCCTCTCATTCCCCGTTAGGGATGTGGGAGGGTAGGTACTTTCTAGGGTTGGTGGCAGCTCACTGGCTGTGGTCCCTGAATGGCCCGGTTGTGGGGGGCGGCCTCTCCTGGCCTGTCTTGCCCTGGGGGGCCTCCTGGGGAGCGGGGGTGCCTAATGCCACTAGAGGCTCAACATCTAGAGGGAAGTTTGCTTCCCTCTGGACGTACATCCCCGGACCCCTCTTACTTCCCGCTCTCTCTGTCTCTCACACACACACACACACATGTAGGGAGTTGGGAGGCGCGGAGCCATGCGGGGTGGAGCAGAGGGGGCCATTCAGTTGTCTCCTTGGATGCACCCTGTTGCGACTCGCATCTCAGTTTTAATTGCACCGAGACACCAAAACACAAGAAACACAACACACAAACAACACCTGGGGGGCATGGCATGCAGTGCATGTCGGGCGGGGCCACTTAGGTGGCCCGGCTCCCGGCTCATTGTGGTCACAGCCCCTCAATTTTAATTGCACACAACACAAACTACATAAACAGTCTGCAGCGGGGAGGGAGAGGGTATTGGGGACCTCTCACACCCCTGTTCTCCCGGTGTGTGGCCGGGGGCATGTTGCGGGCCCTCTGCCTTTGGGGGGTGGGATGGCCGCCTCTGGGCTCCTGGGGCCCTGGGCCCTTCGCTTGGGCTGCCCTGGGTGGCTGGTCCCTGGCGGGGCTGGCAGCTGCTGTTCTTGGCCCACTGAGACCTGTGCACCAAGACCATGGGGGGCTGGAGTCATCTTCGTGGTGGGGTAGCTTGGGTTGGTGCTCCGGGGCTGCTGCTGAGGGCCCGGGTTTCTGGCCCTGGTCTGCCTCTGATCTCTGCAGAGGCGTGGTCACATTTGCACGATCTCACTCACCATTCTTCATCACTAATCACTCCTTATTCCTCATGCTCTGCATGCTGACACATTCACTGAATTGGTCGCTGTTAGGTCTTTTCAATTTGGTTATTATTTAAAAACTCTTAATGACTAGCAGCTCTGTTTTTTTCTGTGTGTGTGTTTCTGTTTTTGTATTTGTAAAAAGTTGTAGGAAATTTTCTGATGTGTTCATGTACAGGTGTAACAGTTTGTTGTCTGGTGATGGTGTGGATTGAAGGGTCGTTTCCTTCTGTCTGTGATCTTTTTGTCTCCTTCCTTCTTTCCCTTTTGCTCTTTTTGCTATTTTCCATCTTTTTCTGTCCCCTCCGGTCAGGTCCAGCAAGATTACATAGATTCCGTGATTCAAAGTAAATAAATAAATAAATGAATCTGATTTTCAAGAGGAGCCTTACCCACAGGCCTCCCCATGGCAGAGCAAATTTGTCCAGCACGATAAAGCAACCAGACTATAATTTTGCTTGCTGTGATGCTGGACAGGACAAGTTTAAAAAAAAAAAAAAAAAAAAAAGTTGGAATTACAAACTCAGTGATAAGATCACACAATGCATCATCTTCCTTATAGTTGTAATTATTTTGATATTGACTTTATTTGGAATTTAATACTCAGTAAAAACCCTTTGCTACACTCTTTTGTTATTTTTCCTAAATATTCTAAAATCTTGAGTGTTGTACCAAACTGAAGCTCTATATCTCAGTAAGAACCTTTAAAAAAAACTCATGTAATCATATTGAGGATATTTAACATAGTTACAACACAAAAGAATATTGAACCTATGAATTAATCGCAGTGAAACCTTGTGCAGCTTTAGCTGATTTTACCCTCACAGGTGCAGCCAGTAGAAATGCAGATGAGTGTGAGACAACACACTGATGTCAAACTCAGAGCAGCAGAGCTGAGCTGAACCTTGTTACTGTGCTGCTTCTGTAGGTAGGTCTGCTGTATTCTGCTGCACAATTAATGAGTCTTCTAATTTGCATTGACATTAAAGATGAACAAGGAGACATCTAACACAGGATTACAAAACTTCTTCTTTTTAATAAAACCAACCTCTGGTTCCTTTTTAAACAGAACTACGACAACTTTGAACACAGCAGTTTTTTTACATGGTTACACTTTCTGCATAGCTGCATAACTTTTCATCAGCTTTTTATTCCTACCATTTTATTTATATTACATGAAACATACAATAACATAAACTCCATCAAGGTAAAAATAAAATATACAGAGTGCTTCTCATATAATTACTTCATTCATTAAAAAGACCTCAAATCTACAAGCTTTTTTATTTATTTATTTTTTTTAATGTATTTTAATGGATGACTGATAGACACAGACATTAATATGCTAAACTTAAGCTCTAGTAATGTCTAAAAAAATGCATTTAATTGCATTTAAATTTGAAACAGTACAAAAATAAGCAGAAAATATCCCTGGCCAAAGATGAACAAACCTAAGTTATTATCAGCTTCCACTGTTCTCTGATAAAAGCTCTGCATAGGGTTGGTTACGGCGTTACTGCCGGATGCTCCACGTAAGTCCGCAGAGGCTCAACGCGCACCTCTTCCAGCCCTGACGTGCACCCCTGCTTGCAGCATGATTACAGTGAAGTACTTCCTTGTGGTTGGTCGGTTTATATACTTTCAGATTTCTGGAGCTTCTTGCTGAATTTGTGTGCTTATCGCAGCAGAGGAACTGCAACACAAGGTCGTAACCATACGCTGGATTGCAAGAGCAAATTTCACTGGCATCATCTTTACTGAACCCTACCATATGCAGACCCAGCATGAATATAAATGCAGCTTTAAAGTTTATAAAGAGTTCATTTTTTGTAATTAATTGTAGTTAACATGTCAAAGTCCCACCCTTAATTCAAATATAACTAAAACTAACGTTACTAAGTGACTCAATAATAATAAAAAGAAAAGTTTGAGCTTAAAGGGTAATTTCATAACATAAAAACAGAAGCTACTGAGCATGTCTGATATTTTTGACAGTTATTGTGAGTTTTCTTCCATCTTTCATATTCCTGAATAAAGCAGCACAGCATGCAGCCTACATGGCAGCATCGTTATCCAGAGCTGCTCCTAAACTGACCTCAGAATAAACTGCTGCATCAGCTGCTGCAGGACTCCACTTTCCTGTGAACAGAGTTCATCTCAGTCAGATATTTGCCTGAAACTTCATCTTTAAAAGTTGAAAACGTTTCAGTCCAAACACTGACTGTACCTGCAGTTCCTGTCTTCACATCAGAGTAAACACAACTCTCCTCTGGTTCATGATGCCTCCCTGTTAACACACTCACAGTCATCCTCTAAAATACACGAAGCTCAAAACCTTCAGAGCTGTTTTTCCTCCTTTAAACATTGTGTGTGTGTTGGTGTAACTTACCCTTTTTCCCAAAATGTTTCAGTTCAATAAGAGAGTATGTGACATCTCTGGATTCATCTGCATCTGAAACATTTCATAATTCCACATCAGTCACTTGTTACAAGTTTTCTGAAATCACATCATTTTTACATTTCAGCTTCAGATGTCATACTGTACCATTTTTAGTCTGTTTAGTGGGTTTGATTGACTCATACAGACAAACATCATCTACTGGAAAGAAATGAGAAAAAAATAAATCATATATAAAAAAAATTTCGTCCAAAGAAAATCTAATTTTATAATCTTTTGTATTTTGATTTATTTGCTGTTTTTTTTCTTATTCAGGTTGATGTTAAAGTCAAAGAGTGCACAATTTAGAGTGTGAGGTATTTAATACATAAATCTGTCACAATTATAGCTTTATTATTATTACAGTAAACCCATAATAACATGGGGTTATGGTTTAGACATGATGCTGGAAAACACTCTGGTTTCTTAAGACAATTTAAAATCAAGAAACTTATACACTTTATACACTTGTGAAGTTTCTAAATCGAAAGCTTGATCTTTGGATTTTTATTTCTGTTATTATAAGTAATAATGATAATATACTATTGATGTTAAGAAGTTAGTAAAATGACACATAATAAATGTTCATGTAATTAAAGAGTTCTGTATTAAATGTGAATCAGTGTAAGTCCTGACCGTGGAGAGGAGAGCTGTACTGGTTAGTTTCATTCTGGTTGACTCCAGGATGTGAACTGGAGCTCTGACTGCTGCTCTGTGACTGGATCCACCTAAAACATCATAAACACACAATGTTTAACACAGAAAAGTTAAATAATGAGGATTTATGTTGGAGATGGGGTTAAATGAAAGAATGATGTACAGACCTGATGCAGCATAAACCTGTAAAAAAGACATTAGTTGTTAATGGACTTTGTAGGTCATTTTGTTCTACTGCTGGTTTGTTGTATAACATCAGAATAACTCTGAATATTTGGTTTATTAAAGAGTAAAAAAGGTCTCACCCTTGGACCGTTTGCAGAGACACAACAAGAGCAGGAAAATCAATAATATGATTCCAATAGAGATGTTCAGCTCCTCTCTGCCATCATGTTGGAGAAGTTTGTCATTGTGATAGAAAGAAACACTGGAAAGTGTGTTTTGTTTTCTCAGTCTGCAGCTCAGACTGACAGAAGCTCCCTCAGTCACAGGATGGACGGGGCTCACCAGGATGACGTCATCATCATCATCTGTAAAACAGACAGAAGATTAAGTTCAGTCAGAGATCAGAGAGATTAAAACTACATTCTTATGTATTTATAAACAGCTAAATGTCTCACCACCTCTAACCAAATACAATCTTAGTCTCATAAATCATAAAGAAGTTGTTTTTAGGCTGTAATCAGTGACTTCATTTCTCTTAAGATGTTTGTTAATACATTGATGTTTCTTCTTGATATAAATTGTAAGTTTACTTTTTATCTTAACATCAACTTTGTTTCACTAGAAATGATCTAAATGAACAACAAATTTTACAAATCCTGACTTATTTTTGTAGCATTATTTAGACATTATTACATTGAAACTCTTGATAATGACGTTATTAAGGAACAACACTTTAATAACACAAATATTGGGAAATTTGTCAGGAAGAATAAATATTTATTGTTCTAAAGGTTTAAACAGATAAACTGAATTAATTCAAACATATAAGCAATAATTTGATGCTGCTTTGTTGTGATGGAAATAAGAAAATTGTTTTAAAAAAAATGTTTTTATTTAATCTATTAAAGCATAGAATAGATTTTTTTATAAATAAACACTAAAGCATAAAATATATCCTGCTGCACTGTATCAGTGACAGTTAAAAGTATCGTCCAGGTTATGGTATGTAATAAAATGTAGTAAACAGTGTGAGTTAAACATATATATAAAAAAGCAAAACAAGGACAAAAATCCAGGACAAAAGATCATAACATACTCTGTACAGTGATGTTGACTGTGTTGCTGAACTCTCCTGATCCAGACTCACACCAGTAAACTCCACTGCCGTACCAGTACATGTTCATGTTACATGAGGATCCAATCATTGTCCCCCAGTAGGAGCAGCGTGACAGATGATGTGTTTCTCTAAAGCTCCTCATTCTCCACTTAGTAGAGTTTCCTCCACAGTTCAGTGAAACAGAGTCATATCTGAAGTGTTGAACTCTGTCAGGATTCAGTGTGAGAGACGCTGCTGGATGAACATCTGAAAAACAAACATATAATGAGATTTCTATAAAACAAAGAATTATTTTTAAAAAAATATGTCACGGCTCCAAGGAGAAGCTGGACACAAGCTCAGGTATGAGGAATGTAGACTTTAATATAGTCTAGAGAGCGAGTACTATAGTAATAGAATACACAGATGCAATAGAATAACACACAATGCAACAGTCAGGGAATGAGGCTTATTTAGGATGATGACCAGGTGAAACAGATGATTGGGATTTGATGCAGGTGTGTCCAAGATGTCTGACGCTGAGGGATTGTGGGTGATGTAGTTAGTGACCAGTGATCAGTACTCCGGAGAAGTGGAGCGCACCCGAGAGGAGGGAGCAGGCATGACAAAATACTTCACTTCAAATATTAATTTGGTTTATATTTCATTTAGTTGAAGATCAGAGCTCATATTTACACAAGCTGATCAAAATGATATTTTCTGATTTTAAAATTTTAAGTATGTTTTAAATAATAAACTGTTTACATTTAAACATCCATCTTTTAAAGGTACGAGTAAATATTCTAAGATTAAATGTTCAGGATTTATTTTTATTCATCTGTAGCTTCTGTATTTGTTGACGTTGTCCACAGACCTGCCAGATATGGAGCTAAATCACCGTCATAAATTATTTTCTTATGAAACTTTTAAAAGTGAAAAAATTTTAAGCTGAAAATGAAAGTCTCATTTTTACTGTGAATGTTATTTTAATTTTAATTTGAATGGGATTATTTTTTATATTTTCTAAATAAACTTTAATTTTACATTTTCAGTATCATGTTTTTTTTTTTTTTTTTCAAGTTTGAGATATTTTCTTCTTGATTTTTCATTGTTCATTTCAGTTGTTATAACCCTCTCAGCACCAAAGTAAAATAAATTGCAACAAGCACCAGGTCATATCTCCAGAAAGAGATCTTAAACCTGTTACTATTTTCCATCTTTGGAAGGCAGACATGAACCAGCCGTCAACAATTGGCCGTGAATGATCAGCTGCACCACTCACTACCCCAAAGCCAAAAATCGAGGGGATTAAATATGCCTGCTTGTACTATATTGTATCAACAGAACGTGCAAGTAAATGCTTACAAATATTTAATGTAAATCGACGTGATGACTTTAGTCGTAATAATCAGTTCAATATTACATAAAATCTGGACCTTAAAAAAATCTCAGTTATTCCTCCTGGTCAGTACCCCTGCTTGGCCCCCATCAAAATTTTTCTAGACACACCCCTGCATATCTGAAGTGTAAAAGATTTCTACCACCTGTCAGCTACTTTGTTAGAGAAGGGTCCTGCTCTGATTTATATTATAAAACCTGAACCTGATCTATCTTAGATGTTTGAATGGCTGAGTAGTTGATTTTACAGCTGTGTCACCAGCAAACCCCGTTAATCCTGAATATGAAATAAAGGCAAACAATATCTAACTGAAATAAGCTGTTATCAGCATGTTTCATTCTTCAGCTTCATGTAACAGTGCCATGGTTCTGTTTAACATTAGACTGATAAATGTTGATAAGGGGTTTACAAAAACAATACTGATGGGTAAATCTGTTCCAGTGTGAACCATGAACCACTTTTTTTCCTCCTTCTTAGGTGAACCATAAACAAATGCAACCAGAGAGACAGAACTAAAAAGCTGATTAACAGATAACCGACAGCCAGTGTGATGATTCAGTGATTCAGTGAGGCTGATGTTCTAACTTTCTTTTTATGTGTAAGCAGATATAACTTGTATACAAAAGTTAGATTTATTATTGTTCGAATCTTCTGCAGACAAGAGCTACTTAGTACATGAAGCATGTAATGCACATGCTGCGTCTGCAGCTTCTCTCCTTTTACATCACATTTCACGTCATATTGAAATAAGAACAACGATATTTTTCTAATTTAATTTAATTTAATTTAATTTAATTTATCATCAAAGTAAAATATATATTTCCTGACTGGTAACTTGTCTAAAAACTAACTGCCTCTCACCTTGAAACATCACCCCTCCACAAAAGAGCGATAAATTATATAAAAATAGATGGAATATAGACTCAGTCTCAGAATGAAAAGATGTTAGAATTAAAGTGAAAAAATAACTTTTCCTCATTTATAGAACAGAAACACACTGACCTGCAGACCAGACAAACTTTGGTTGACTGTAATCAGTGTGATACTCTGGGTCTCCTCTTCCAGCCCTACACACATATCCTGCTGTGTGTGTTTGTCCATGAATGATGTAGGAATCATGTTCAGTCCCAGCAGTGCTACCAGGCAGCAGATCATAATTGTACAAGTTGTATAAAAGATGAGGAACAACTTTATACCAGTAGAACCTCCATCCTGCAGACGGAGGTTTAATCTCACATCTCAGAGTTACTGAGGATCCAGGACTCAGCCATGATGGAGACACAGAGAGGACAGGTCCTGTTAGAGAGAAACTGTTTTCATTCCAACTACAGATTTATAACAAAACACAAACAATTCCTTCATGTTCTTTCTAAATACTTCAAGAAGTACTTTATTTACAACTTCAGCTGATCTGTGTTTCAGTTTAGATCAGACATGATGAGTTCTTATGTTAATAACATGTTACAGTAAAAAAAAAAGTAAAATAACTCGGTTTAAATAATTTAAATCCAAGAAAAGATAACATGAACATACTTTCTCTAGTGATGTTGACTGCATTACTGAACTCTCCTGATCCAGACTCACACCAGTACACTGCTGCTCTCCAGTACCGACGACTGTTTAAGCTACATGTAGATCCAGTCATCGTCCCCCAGGAGGAGCAGTCTGAAAGCCTTTGTCCTCCAGTAAACCTCATCACTCTCCACTCAGCAGAGCTTCCTCCACAGTTCAGAGAGATATCATCAACAGTGAAGTGTTGCTCTCTGTCAGGACTCACTGTGAGAGATGCTGCTGGATGAGGACCTGAAACACAAGTAACAGGGAGACAAACATCTCAGAGGTTTTATTCATTCACATGACTTCATTTTCAACAGCTGAAGATGAATAAAAACAGTTCAATAATTACAGTAATTCAGACAAACTGAGATCTCTGCCTTAAAAAAGAAAACAAACCCTATCAGTTTTAATGAATGATTTAAATTATTATAGAACCCAGTTCCTGGGCAGTCCTAGTCTAGTCTTTCCTCAGCTTGGGTTGATTACTGGAGTGGCCTCAGGTTTGCAGCGGCTCGCCCAGCTGTTCATCACTTCCTCTGCTATAAAGACCCTCAGTCACCACTTCTCTGCTAGATTGTTACCTCTGTTCTACTGTCAGTTACGTTCTAGTCCTGAATTAATTGCTCTTTGTGAGTTCCCTCTTAACTGACCAATCTTTCTCTTTTCCAGTCCTCACTGGAATCTTTCCACAGCCTCCAGAGACACCAGTCTCAAGCTTTTACAGCCTGATCCTTGATGCTACGCCTGAGCAGTTACCCCACACCTGCCCGACTTCCACCGCTGCATTAGACTCAGTCTGTTTCTAATAAAAACTGTTAATCTTGTCTAAGTCTGCATGTGGACTCACCTTCAGCTCTACCATTATTTACTTAGTTTTACTTTCATACGCTACAAGGGTCGACTATACTTTGTATTCATCTTATGAGACTTTAGACCAGGAAAAACAAACTCGAGCTCTTGGGCCTTTTTCCTGCAGGTTTTTAGTGTTTCTCTGTGTGTTGCAGCAGAGAAACATCTGTAGCTGTGTTTCCATTACAGTTTTTCACAAAATAAAAGTGATTTTTTTAACATTTGGACAAAGTGCAATTGTAATTTACAGGTTTTTCCATTTAATGGTGTTTAGCACATTAGCCATTATTCTCGTAAAATCTCATCCCACGAGACTCCACTTTGAGGAGGAAGTAGATTTCTAAATCTTTGTAAAACTCTGCATGTTGTCATGTTTGCTATCAAGGTTAATGATTACATTTTTTTCCTTTAATTATTTGTAAAACGATTTCCGTCTCCTCCTGCGTCTGCTCATACTGCACCATCTTTATTTGAATTGAACTGGTCACATGACCCGCTACGTCACGTCTGGTGAAGTGTAAATGCGAGGAAAGTGTTTCAATTACACTTTGGTGACAAACTTCTATATAGACACGTCTGAGAAACCACCTCATGAGAGTGTAAAAACTTTTTAGCAATATTTAAAAAACAATTTGAAATGTACGTGTTTCCATTTCCGTTCTTTTATTGCGATATTTAGCTTTTACGCAATTCTTAGGTTAATGGAGACACACGTTATAACCAGCAGGACACTGGTACAAGAGGTCTGGAGGTGGGGATCCCTCAGTAAGACTACATACGCATCTAACCACAGTAATTATACATCTGCTACCAGTCAAAAGTTTGGACACAATTTTCCAATAAATTTAATGGGAAAGTGTGTCCAGACTTTTGGCTGGTAGTGTATCTGCATATTTATATATTAACATATAAATATCTAAGTTAAAAGTACTGACTGCATGGAAGAGTGGAGTCTCAGCCTCTGTATCTAATTTCATTCATCATGCATAATTACATGATGATGTTTGTCTTCGACAGCAACAGAAACAGAAACAATGGGAGGATGTAACAACTGTTCAATAAAACACACTGACCTGCAGACCAGACAAAGTTTACTTCACTGTAATCAGTATAATCTACTGGGTCTCCTCTTCCAGCTCTACACACATATCCTGCCGTGTGTGTTTGTCCATGAATGATGTAGGAATCATTTTCAGTCCCAGCAGTGCTACCAGACAGCAGATCATAACTGTAGTTCTTGTGTAACAGATCAGGAACAGCTTTATACCAGTAGAACCTCCATCCTGCAGACGGAGGTTTAATCTCACATCTCAGAGTTACTGAGGATCCAGGACTCAGCCATGATGGAGACACAGAAAGCTGAGGTCCTGTTAGAGAGATTAGAGAGAAACTGTTTTCAGACTAATCATCAGATCATTCTATCCCATATATACATGGTTTAGACAAAGGACCCAACAAACCAACAGGGGTCCTATAGTTGGACTTGCAGTCTCATCTGAGGAGAATTCATAATACTCGTCTTTTTTCTTAACATGTCTAGAAAGACGTGTTGAATATAAAAATAAAGCTGCAAGCTGCCGTAGCTGGTGTTTTTTTTATTTTTTTTTTATTTTATAAATATGACTAATAACTTCCTTGCAGCTATGTCACACCTTGCATGGCAGCTTCTGCCGTCAGTGTGTGAATGTGTGTGTGAATGGGTGAATGTGACGTATACATAAAGCACTTTGGGTAAAAGTATATAAGTACAGAACATTTACCATTTACCATAATCAAGAACCAAAACACTTAAAATATGTAAAATGTTCTAACATAAAAACTGCTTGGTGAGAAGAAAAATCTTATTTAAAAAAAAACATTATCTTGATCTAAGATATGTAATCTTACTTAGATTTCTGTTTAAGATTTACAGGAGGATGGTGAATATTTTTTTATCTGAAACATTGTGGAGGAAAGAAGTTGAAGAAGAGGAGTTGAACTTGTTAAATATCTTTTCCACTTCATCTAGAAGTTATTTTGTGACCTCGTTTTCTTTACCATCAGTCAGGAGTAAATACAACATGAAGGCCAGAAAGTAGTTTGACTTAAAGTTTTTAACTTCTCCATTTTCATAAGAAAGAAAACAGATCACTGCTTTTAGGGAAGTTATGGTCCAGTTAAACCTGTAGCTGGAAGGAGAGTTACAGAACAAAACCCTGGAAGACTAACAGGAAATGTTTCTGTTCTCACTCTGTATGCAACAGTCAGGTGTTAAGGGAGCTCTGTGCCCCCAAAACCAGACCTCTGGACCTGCCATTGAGTCAAGATATATTATCATGGTTACAATGAAAAAACAACAGACTGTAGATACAAAAGAGGAAGAAACTCAGTGATGAAGCTGATGATAAATGAACAAATAAGGAAAGAGTAAAGAAAGAAAGAAGTTCAGTTACCTTCAGCATGTCCACAATGGAAGAGTGAACTGATCCCTAAAAGGAAGATTGACATTTCATTAGATATTAAACTAGAAGAAATTAAATAACAGAAAAGAGACTAAAAACTTATGATGAAGACAGAAATAAGGAAGGAAGCATAACAATGTAGCTTTAATAGTAAGAATAGAGAAGTGTAAGAAATGAATAGTAAATTATTGTAATAACTGAAAAAGCCTTTTTTTTAACTGTATTTTTACCAGAAACTCTGCAGCAAACTAAACTAAAAACGTCCACAACTGTGTTTAGTTTAAGATCTGAATTGAAACTTTCTTCTTTACTGTCAGTTTCCTTCATCTGCATCATTTCAGCAGAGAAAGTGATGTACTTACACAGTAGCTCCATCACACAGAGCAAAGTCTGCTCCATCCTCACATCCAGTCCTGATAATGTGTCGCTGTGCTTCTGAGGAATATTTCCACTTTGTATAAGGAGACAGGCTGAAACTGCAGCATCTGAAGAGAACCGTAAGAAAGATATGTGTTCACCTCAGTACGAGATCACACGTCTAAAAGTTAGTCTTTCAGTCTCCTTACAACACTAAGAAATATTATAACTTCCTGTTGTGTAACTTCCTTGTCAAACATCTACAAATATAATGAACCCTTGTTGCTGAAATAAAAATATAAAGAAGAATCAAAAGAAAATAAAGAAGACAGTAAGAAAGAAAGATGCAGCATAACTACACATATATTTAATAGTTTATAATAAGTAATGTAGTAATTTCCTACCAAATCATGAGATTACATGTTGTCTACAAGTTATTTTTAGTCTAACATTTCTAACACTTCCTTTTCATTTTCACACTACCAGCATCCCTACAGTTGATGTTGTTCTGCACATACAGAGCTCAGATATAAAAACTAACTCCTGTAGCTGAAGAGAAGACCAAAAAACAAAGAAAGAGAGCAGGATTAGAAAATTATTTACTAACATGAAATTACTAAGTTTAGTCATTCTTCATCAAAACTTGTTTTTTACTTGTTTACGTCATGTTTACGTCTACTACACCCCTAATCTCTGTGTAATGATGAAAACTTGTCATGTTTACACACATAAATCCATACACACAGAGCTGAGTCTATCAGCCGTATAAGCAGTTGGTTAGTGCACCCCCTGCTGGAGAAGGTACTGCTGCAATCTTTCCAATAAATTAAAACAATGCTTTGCAGCCCTGATTTGAACCCTATATATATATATATATATATATATATATATATATATGTATATATATATGAAAGTACAAGTCTAAACTTTAAAAATACTTTATTTTATTTAAGGGGAAAGTGTGTCCAAGCTTTTGGCTTATACTGTCTGTTTTAAAAAATAAAAATAATAAACATTCTCCACAACACACCTGTAGAAGAAAAACAGTACTGAACCACTCAGTCATGCCTCAGTCACCTCAGAAAGTAGCAGTGTTTGTTAAAGTTTGCAGGAAGACAGGCAGGAACCAGGAAGGAGCAGACAGCGGACTCTGTAAAGTGGTAACAGGTTTATTTAAAGTGAGTCCAGGGTCCTTGGGAAGCAACTGAGGCTGGGGTGATGGCAGGGCAGCAGGCCAGAATGACAGCTTGTGGTGGGATCTTCAGACTGGGAAGGTGGCACTCTTCTGCAAAGGTAGGTAGACAAGACGATAGTTGTGCATAAGTCTGTACACAAAAGTCTCAAACAAATCTCCTAATGGCTGGTGTTGTACCACTACGGTAAGGCAACGATCTGGCGATGAGTGGACTGCAAACTGGCTCTTATGTAGGCTGGGAAAGTCAAACAGCAGCAGGTGAGCGGCATCTCCCATTACCAGCAGGTGAGGAGAATCTCCAATTAGCACCACCACCATGCCCAGTAGGATCTCTGAACCACAAGTAACGAAAACAGAACATGACAAAATAACAGTAAAATACAATCCTGACAGTCTTAGTGATATTTCCTGACCACACAGTTGTTGCTCCAGGTGAGGTCACCTCTGAGGTGAATGTCCAGGCAGCTAGTGACCACTTACACCGCTGCTTTTCCGATGTACAGGGGAGGGGGCCATTGTTTGCTCCTCTGAAGTCCATGATCTTTGTCTGCTTGATGTTAAAATAGAGGTTTTCTCTACATCAGTCCTCTAGGTGTTCCCCTGATATTACCTAATAAACTAAATCAGATTGCTGCTTGCTGACCTGTTGTTAATGTTGATGAATGATGATTAAAAGATGAAGTTCTCACTCTCAATAAGATGATTCAGTTCAGAAAGACAGAAAAGAACACATTGAAAAGTCTGTTGTTCTAACAGTGAACACAACATGTTAAACAGCTGTTCTCCTGGTGGAAATGGACTCGTTATGACTAGTGTTCAGAAATGTAACGAGACGAACTAACGTGGCTGTAAAACAGTTGTTTTATTGACGCGTTTTGACTGAAACTTTGTTAACCAATGTCTTATATAGTTCAGATCTGATGAGGGTCTCGCTTTAGCAAACATGTCACAGCAAACTTCTTTTTTTGTCTTTTTATTGTGAAATTTCTCTGCGCCTCCTCTCCATTTTCTCTCCATCTCCTTTCTGACAGATCGCTGCATCTACCAGCACAGAGCCAAAGAAGCAGTTCAAAGATCTGATTGGGCCAGAGCTGTGTCAGTTAAAAAAGAGCTGATGGACCACAGATCATATATTTTATGGGCTGGTGGTCAGGAAATAAAGTCCTGTGCTGACTTTCATTGACCAATGTTGCAGGTCCAGAGACCAAGGTGTTGGTGTTAAAAATTTGATTGGGCCAACCCAGTGTCAGTTTGGTCACAGATCTATTGGTTTTATGAGTCAGTCAGACCAAAGAATATATAAATAAACAAGATCAATAACACTTTGGCCCACACTGGAAATATCTTCTGTACTTAGTAGTTTGTCCTTCCCTGAGATAAATTAATAACAGGTGCAGAGAAGCAGAGTCAGGATATGGTAACTAGAAAACTACCACCAAAACCAAACCACATCTAAATCCATGAGATGAGAAATGAGATCAGTACAGAGGCTTGCACACGCTCAGTATGGATTTTAATGAGTCTTCTGCATCTTTGATCACCGTTACCACCCAGCTTGTGTCCCACAACATCAAATGAAAATTCATCAGTTTAGAGAAAATTTTTTTTTATTTTTACAAAAACATTGAAGACGTTAATATCAAAGAATACAAGAGCATGAAAGTCGAGCTGCAGCAGGATAAGTAATGAAAGCTTGTGCAGTTTTGGTGGATTTTACCCACACGTTCACACATGCAGCAGATAAAGAGTCTCGAGTCAGTGGGAATGTAGAGGGGGTGTAAGAAAACACACTGATATCAAACCCAGAGCAGCAAAGCTGAGCTGAACTTTGATGCTGTGTTGCCACTGAGCCTGTACAAGAATAGCTGAAGGTTACCAACCACTTTAAAGTCAAGACATCAGTGTTGCTAAGTTGTTACTGATGTCTGCATAGTTACCATAGCAACATATGAAGCCAGAAGACAGATGTTTAAAGTGAAATATTGACTGAAAAATCTAGTTTAGACAGCCAGTCTAACAAATTTGATTTGAAAAACAAACCTGGTTTGTCTGAAATATTTGAAACATCAATCTCATATTCTGTGACAGAAATAATTATAAAGGATAAAAAATCTATCACAATATAAGAGTATTATTGATCAAGATTTCCAGAATTACACCAGAGAAACAACATAAAAAAAACACAAATAATCAGTTTTGCTTTATATTTTCTAAGAAGTGTAAATTTAACTGTTTGTTTACAACAGAAGTTTTGGTGTTGATCTGGACTGAATTTTGTTTCAGAAGCAGAAAACAGAAGCAACACTGATTAAAACAGTTCACTCTGTAGTTCATCTCCGGTCCAAAAAGCAGAACTTCAACAACAGTTTAAATGAACACCTTTCTGCAGAGATGCAGTAGATTCTGCATGTTAGCGCGTTCTTTTCTTATAAAAGACGCTCTTTGCTCTCCGCTTACATGCATCCAAGTTCGACGCGCTCCAGCGCTCTTTGGTTCAAAACAAATGATCATGAAGTCCAAACATTTCTTTCCTCTGGATCAATGATTTTATTTCCAAAAGTGTTAGCGTTTCTTACCGCACCATGACATGACTGGCAGGCATCTTTCTTTCTTTTTATCAAAACAAACAAAAATAACCAACGCTGGCCGCGGTCTAAAACTGTATAGCTGCGTGCCTGAAACCGAGAGCTCACCTGGCCCCAATAGCCAACACTAATATAGCCCAGGTGCTGCAGTCACCTGTCCATAAAGAGGGGGCGGAGATGAGAAACGGCATCAACCATGCGCAACAGTAAACAATCAAAATAAACAATTCATTACTTTAGTTCAACTCATAATTCAAGTCCTAATACTTCACATTTTTATCTCATAAACTAGCAAATAGAACAAATAACAGCCATTCAGAAACAATATAAATCCATCAAAACATAACACAATAATTTGGCTCCTACATTCCGGCCCCTAATTGGCATGTAGGAACGAATGTCAATTACCAAAAATAAGACCTAGGAGCCAAAGTCCCTTTTTTTTTTTTTTTAAAGTCCATTACGATGTCCACAGGTCCTTGTGGGCAGTAAGCATAATCGTCCAAGAATGTGTGCATGTGTGTGTAAGGGACTCGTGGGGGGTTGTGGGGGGCATGTGTGTACTTGTTTGGATTTCAGTCCCGACATGGAGCCTCCATAAGAAGAACAAGTTTGGTTACAGGCCTACGGAGAGTGCTGGTTTTGGTCTGAACTTGCACTTGTCTAACAAGCCCCTTGGCATCCGGTAAGGTTTCTGTGATTCGGCCCATAAGCCATGAACTTCTTGGAGCTGTATCATCAATGATTAGGACGATGTCCCCTTTGTCAAAGTTTTGTGTTTTCCTTGTCCATTTTTGTCTTTGTTGTAGTTCAGGCAAATATTCTTTTATCCATCTCTTCCAAAATACATCTGCCATGTACTGAACTTGACGCCATCTCCTCCTGCTGTAAGAATCCTCTGGTTTGAACACTCCAGGTGGAATGGAAGGTTCTGTTTTGAGAAGTAGTAGATGGTTTGGTGTTAAAGGTTCCAAATCCATGGGGTCATTGGTTGCTGTAGTGATTGGTCTATCATTAACGATAGCTTCTACCTCACAAAGTAAGGTAGCAAGTCCTTCATCTTCCAATGTTTGCTGGTGTAGGAGAGCACTGAGAATCCGTCTGATAGTTCGGATTTGTCTCTCCCAGATTCCTCCATGGTGAGATCCTGCAGGTGGGTTAAACAGCCAAGAAATGCCTTTTTTTAAAGCGACAGTTTGAATTCTAGAGTTGTCCAGAGCTCGAACAGCCTCTCTCAGTTCACGCTCTGCTCTGACAAGATTGGTCCCATTGTCTGACCTCATGACTTTAACTGGGCCTCTTCTGGAGACAAATCTTCTAATTGCATTGATGCAGGAATCTGTGTTGAGACTATGTGCAATCTCAATGTGAACTGCCCTAATATTGAGACAGGTAAAGATGACTCCATATCGCTTTACAGTAGATCTTCCATGCTTTATGTCAAATGGGCCAAAGAAGTCTACACCCGTGTTGGTAAAAGGCGGTTCATCCGGACTGACCCTTTCTTTTGGTAAGTCAGCCATGAATTGTTCACCTT
This sequence comes from Melanotaenia boesemani, assembly GCF_017639745.1. Classification (NCBI taxonomy): domain Eukaryota; kingdom Metazoa; phylum Chordata; class Actinopteri; order Atheriniformes; family Melanotaeniidae; genus Melanotaenia; species Melanotaenia boesemani. The sequence goes on from NC_055686.1 coordinate 27,539,638, forward strand.
TCACTGCGCTTATTTTTTTACAGATGACACATTTGGAGATTATCTTTCGAATAGCTGAGATGGCTCCTGGTATCCAGAACTTTTGTCTCAAACGTGACAGAGTGTGACTTCTTCCACTGTGTCCAACATTCTCATGGATGTGTCTGATAATGAGCTGTGTCACTTGGTGGTTCTTTGGCAAGATGACAGGGTGTTTGGATTCCGACGGCATAGCAGACCTGCTTAATCGGCCACCGACTCTTATCAGGCCATCCTGAAGAACTGGTGACAGTTTGCGGAGATGACTGCTTGTTTTCACTGCGTGTCCTTTCTTTAAGGCAGTCATTTCATCAGCAAAGTTTGTCTCCTGGCAGAAACTAATGATTGCAACTTCTGCTTCTTGCAGATCTTGCACAGATAGAGCTTGTATGTCCCTTTTATTCCTTTTATTCCTAGGGAAATCCTTTTTCTTTGAGATTGTCAGTTTTAGTATAGCTTTGACACGAAGAATCCAGGCCACAGCCCTTTTAAGACGGTGCCAGTCAGAGTACCATAAGAACAGCTTACCGATAACGTTTGCGCTCTCTTCCACAATGACAGCGTTTGATACAAGTATCTTAACCTCTGGATCTTCGGGAGTGAGAGTATAATCTGAATCTGGTGTCTTAGGCCAATCAGATTCGGGTAGCCACAGAAACTCTGGGCCTGAAATCCAGGTCCCTGATTTTAAGAAGCTGGGGACAGAAACCCCTCTTGAAGCGCAATCAGCAGAATTCAGGCCACTGTTCACATATCTCCAATGAGAAACACTGGAAGCAGATCGAATAGTTGCGATTCGATTAGCGACAAAGGTGTTAAATCTAGATGTTTCATTCCTTATGTATTTCAACACTGAAGTGCTGTCGGTCCAGAAGACTGATGGCATAAGAGGGACTTCAAGCTCTTCTTGTAACATCCGGTCCATTCTTACTGCTACAGTGGCTGCTGTGAGCTCCATTCTTGGGATAGTTACAGGCTTTAGAGGAGCCACTCTAGCTTTGCCAATAACAAAGGCGCAGTGAACTTGCTGATACTTGTTTGACATCCTCAAGTAGGAGACGGTGCCATAGCCACCTTCGCTCGCGTCAGCAAAATGATGAAGCTGTGCAGATTCAAGTTGACCAAAATCATCAGGTTTGAGGCATCTCCTCACCTTGTAGTCTTCCACAAAGCTCAAGTTTCTCAACCAGGTAAACCATTTTTGACGGAGACCTTCAGGAATAATCTCATCCCATCCAAGATTCAAGCGGCAGAGCTCCTGCAAGATCTGTTTAGCAGGAAGAATGACTGGGGCCAGCATTCCAAGAGGGTCATAAATGGAACTAACCATTGATAAGATCCCACGCCGGGTGAGTGACTTATCTTGGAGCTGAATCATGAACTTAAAAGAGTCTGTCTCAATGCACCACTGTACACCTAGCGCTCTTTCGACAGGCAAGATGTCTTGGTCAAAATCCAGATCTCTGACCTCCTTGGCTCGGTCCTCCTCGTCTATGGTAAGAATCAATGCTCTGTTATTGCTGATCCACTTGTTTAACTTAAAGCCTCCTCTGGCGCACAAAGTGCTCAGGTTCTTGGCAAGGAACAGGGCTTCTTCCTCACTCTCTACAGACTTGAGACAATCGTCGACATAAAAGTTTCTAAGCACTGTAGAGGTGGTTTCTGCATTAAATTCTTCCAAATTGTCTGTTGCACACTGCCGCAGAGCAAAATTCGCACAACTTGGAGAAGACGTAGCTCCAAATATGTGTACAACCATTTTGTACTCCTCAAGCTCTTTGCTATAATCTCCGTCGGGCCACCAAAGAAACCTTAGCAGGTCAGAGTCTTCCTCAGGGACTCTGACCTGATGAAACATCCCTTCAATATCAGCCATGAAGGCAACAGGTTTCTGGCGAAATCTAGTGAGCACACCAACAAGGCTGTTGGTCAGGTCAGGACCTTGCAATAGGTGATCATTTAGACTGGTACCCTGACAGCTAGCACCACAATCGAATACCACCCTGAGTTTATGTTTTTTTGGGTGGTACACGCCGTGGTGTGCTATGTACCAAATTCTGTTACTGTGGCTTGTCTTAGCTTTGTCTTCAGGTGTCAACTTAACAGCAAATTCTTTGTTCAGCATGTCCATCATGAACATTTTGTACCCTTCATAAAACTTGCTGTTCTTTGCAAACTTCCTTTTCAAATTAAGTGCCCTCTGTTCAGCGACACAGCGATTGTTTGGAAATTTGGTGTCTCCTTTTCTTAACGGCAGTCCAATACTATAATGTCCATTTACCAATTTTATGGACTTTGAGACACTTTCCATGAACTTTCTGTCCTCCTGTGACATTTCAAGATGCTCTTCATACCGTCGCTCTGGGAAGTCTTGTTCAATTTGCTGCTGCATCAATTCTTCCAACTTGACAACAGAAATCCTACAAGCCATGACAATCTGTTTACCAGTCTTTGAGACACTGGTTTTTCGAAAAGGACCATTTACAGTCCAACCCAATGCAGTTTTCACGGCATATGGTCCATCCTCCTTGCTGCTTATGACTTTCCATGGCTCCAATGCCTTGGGAACATTGCTGCCAATCAGCAAACCAATATCTGCATCAATTCGTGGGAGCTTAACCTCTTTCAGATATGGCCATTGTTCCAAATCTTTTTCTGTAGGAATGTTTTCCTTTTGTACAGGGATTTCTTTCTGCATGTAAATATCAGGAAGATCAATGTATTCACTACTGTCCAAGCTACATATCTCCAAATTGGACACAGTAGCTGTTGTGACGACTTGCTCTTTGTTCATCGTGCGTAACAGTATGTCAGTTGCTTTTCCAGTCAGTTGTAACTGTTTGAGAAGCGCCTTGGTACAAAAACAATCAGTGCTGCCTGGATCTAGGAAGGCATACGTCAAGACTGTTTTATCATCTCTTTTGTTTTTTACTTTCACAGGAACGATAGCCAGGACAGATTCAAATACACCGGCCCCCGTTTTACCCGGCCCATGCATCTGGCTTTTTATTTCCACCAGACCACTTGTGATAGATTTTTCTTTGTCTTGAAGGTTTGTTATGGCCTTACTGTTTGTGATATGCAAAATGGTGGGGTGCTTGAGGAAACATACTTGACAGGTCAGTCTTTGAGAGCATCCTTTGCTCATGTGCCCCACCTCCAAACATCCAAAGCACACTCCTTTCTTTTTCAGGAACTCCAGCCTTTCTTTGTGGGCTTTCTTTTTAATTTGGGAGCAGGAGTTAAGTTTGTGAAATTCATTGCAGAATAAACAAAGTTTGTCGGATTTTCTTGTAGCAGATGGGCCGTGAACAACAATGCCTCCTGCTGTGAGTTCTGTGACTGGTGTCACACTGGTGACAAAACCACTCTTGCTCTCCCTGCTGGACCTTGGCAGTTGTTGCGCAGAGGAGCTCCCTCTTGTGGTTGGAGCAATCTCCTTTAAACTGCCAAATACTGGATGACATGCAATTTGAGCCTGCTTATCCACAAACTGCACCAACTCCGCAAATCTAGCTCTCCTTGCGGTCTGGTCCTGTAGCTCCCAAGCTTTAAGTCTCCATTTTTCTTTTAGCTTGTAAGGAAGCTTGGAGATAATGACTTTCATGTTGGCTGGATGATCCAATTCCTCCATATAGTCCACAGTGTTCATAGCATTATGACAGCTATTTAGGAATAATGAGAAACGCTTTAGAGCTTCAGCGTCTTCCGCTTTTATAGCTGGCCAGCTAAATGCCCTATTCAAGTAGGCTGTGGCAATTGTGTAGTCGTCTCCAAAGTGTTTTTTCAGCAGTCTTTTTGCCTCCACATATCCTGTTCCTGATGGCATATACTGGCAGCTGCGCACCAGCTCCTGTGCTTGGCCAGTTGTGAACTGCTCTAAAAAGTGAAGTCTGTCTTTAGGGTTGTCCGTTCGCTCCTCAATACCATGTTCGAAAGCCCTCATGAAAAACTGATATTCCAGTGGATCACCTCTAAAAACTGGTATGGTGAGTGAAGGTAACAATGATATGTTTTGTTGTTTTACAAGAGCTTCTGTTATTCTGTTTTGTTTTTCCATGATCTCTGTCAAATTGTGTGCTTTATTGTTTTCTTGTCTGGATATGATGTTGGGCCTGTCAACCATGGCATGTGTGCGCTGCTGCACAACAGACTTCTGGTCCAGTTGCAGGTCTTGTCTCAGTGAATACTGCGGATCAGGAGGCCTGCCAGAGGGTAAGTGGTATTGCATCCCTTGAGTGCTGACATATGGTGATCGTGTTCCATTCCGTACTTTTGGTTTCACCACTTGTGGCTGCTCCAAATGAGCATGTGCAGCTTGAGCAGCTCCCTTTCTGAAGTAAGAAGCCATCCCATCCTTTCCACTGGATGCTTCAGAGCCCAGTTTTGATCCCATGACCTCCAGTACATTGATTTTTGCCATTGCAGCTGCAAGTTCTGTTTCCAATTCCAGTTGTTCTTGCCTTTTCTTTAATTGCTCTTGTTGTGCTTCCAGCTCATGGTTTTTACTTAGTGCTGCAAACCTTTCCATGATAGCAGCTCTTTCAGCTTCTGCCTTTATGCGAGCATGTGATGTTGATGACGTGCTTGATGCAAGAGACTTAGATTTGACTTTTGATTTTGGAGCATTTGAAACGCTGTCACTCGGTCCAATGTCCGAGTTTACAACACTGGGTTGCTTGTCACCTTGAATAATGGAGGGTAAACTTATTTGATGTTCATCACAAACCTTTGGTTGTTTACATTCACCCAACCATATTTGCGCATCCTGTTCAAAAGCAGAATATTTATCCATTCTTTGTTTAAGCCACTGGGTTTGCTTTTCGAATTCATTTTCAGGCAGAAAACCCTTCAGTGAATTTTGACATTCATATGCTTCATCACAAAGCTTGTTTGTTTCCTCTAAATGACGTCTTATTTTATTTGCATTTCCATCTGATTGCATGAGCTCTTTCATTGTTTCCATTAGTATTTTAGTTTGTTTGCATTTTGAGTTTCTTGATTTCTGAGTATTCACCAAAAACAACTCCAAACCTTTTGCAGTGTGTTTAATAACCCTTTTTTCCTTTTCGGGTTCCGTCAAACTTTCATTTTCCGTTCCAGTACATGACTCAACATCACCCCCTTGTGGCTGAATATTGGACAGATTTTTTGCCGACACTTCTTCATCCATTTCTTTTATTTATTTATTCCAAACGTCACAAGGCCTCTCATGGATTCTGTTCCAAGTTTAGTCAGTCGTGGTTGTTTGATTACCACCAGTGTTTGAGTGCTCACTCCTTTGAATTCAAGGACTTGTTGCGGGATCATTCTTTTAACAGCGTCTTCCTGTGTGGGCGTGTCCACAAGCTCATTCATTCATGATTCCAGTTGGCAGACAAAAGTTTGAAGATCCTCCGTGTATGTACACGTATTCCACAATTACAAAGCAGAGTTGAACTGTGTGTCCCGCTTGACTCCACTACAAGCTGCTGACATCCCTTAGGCAGTTAAGTTTTAGACGAAATGTTAGCGCGTTCTTTTCTTATAAAAGACGCTCTTTGCTCTCCGCTTACATGCATCCAAGTTCGACGCGCTCCAGCGCTCTTTGGTTCAAAACAAATGATCATGAAGTCCAAACATTTCTTTCCTCTGGATCAATGATTTTATTTCCAAAAGTGTTAGCGTTTCTTACCGCACCATGACATGACTGGCAGGCATCTTTCTTTCTTTTTATCAAAACAAACAAAAATAACCAACGCTGGCCGCGGTCTAAAACTGTATAGCTGCGTGCCTGAAACCGAGAGCTCACCTGGCCCCAATAGCCAACACTAATATAGCCCAGGTGCTGCAGTCACCTGTCCATAAAGAGGGGGCGGAGATGAGAAACGGCATCAACCATGCGCAACAGTAAACAATCAAAATAAACAATTCATTACTTTAGTTCAACTCATAATTCAAGTCCTAATACTTCACATTTTTATCTCATAAACTAGCAAATAGAACAAATAACAGCCATTCAGAAACAATATAAATCCATCAAAACATAACACAATAATTTGGCTCCTACACTGCAGATGAACCTGATGAAGGTGAATTTTTTCAGCTCTGCTAACAAACCATGAGAGCAGAGTTTCCTCTGAGCTTCTGTTGCTCTGTTGAAGACCTCACTGGAAGACAGAAAAATAAATGACATCTACATGTCAGATACCATTTGTACATTGTAGACTAGAGCAAATAAACTTCAGTAGTTCTCCTTTATACACAGTGTCTGATAATGTTTCTTCTTGATGTGAAATTAATAAATAACCACATAATTTAAATTTTCATTCATATTTTTGGAAGTAAACATGTTTATAATCACATCATATTTTATTAACAACATATAGCCTCATATACATAAAAACCAATGAGAAGGTGATCCCAAACATTTTAATGTTAGTCTGAATTCTTTTTTCTTATCACATTTCAAATGAACTCACTACTCTTGTCGACATTTTCAAGCTAAGTCAGGGATATGACATTAGCGTAATCGTCTTGTTGTTGACCTGAAACAATAGTGTAATTATTGAATGTTATTATGTTTATAATTATTGTATAACTGTGAAGCTTAAAGTTCATACTGTACCATCTGGAGAGTTTTCAGAGCGTCTGATTCTTTCATAGACAGAAATGTCTCCTGGAGGTCAGAAAATAATTCCAACACAGTTACTTTGGTCACTTCATGTCTGTGATACTTCTACAAAATTTCTTCACCTAGAGATTTTATCCAAGTCTTTCTGCCTCCAAGGTGCCACCCAATGTTTAAACAATCATCTTCTCAGAGAACCTGCACCCCTTCCTCATAATGTACCCATGTTTACACTTTTGGAGGGATGTTAAAATAATGTTTGGTTTGGCAACATAACATTAAATAACAGGGAATATTCCAAAAATACATGGTAACAGTGCTGAGGGTAGCTAACATCAGGAAGCTAATCATGAAAACACAGCTGTAAACAGCTGCACATCTGGCTGCAGCTCAGAGTCACCATGTCAGCACATTTCATCAGTAAAGTTCTGTCTCATTTCTACATCAGTACAACAACAATCTGGATCATAATGCAGTTCTTATGTAGTATTTTTGCTAATTGTCTTCATGGAAAATTAAAGAAACAAAGAGCTTAATCACGTTTGACTATTAAGGTTTTCTAACCTTAATATTGAAATAAGTAAATTTTCTTTTAAATTAATTTAAATTTATTTTTTATATAATACTTATTTATTACCAACTAGTATGTTTCTGGGTGGAACCTGTGTGGACTTCTCCAGCCTCTCCCACTTTCCTCCCACAGTCCAAAGACATGGATGTTTGGCTGATTTGAGTCTAAATTCTTGCTCTCTGTTTTGGTTCTTTAATGGACTAGGAACAGCTCCAACCCCCTTCCAACCCTGCATTTGAATAATATGTTATTTAGAGAAAACTGTGTTAAAACAACTGAGTGAGCTTGGCTGCTCTGGGCTTCCGTAGATAATAACTCATGTCGGTCCAGACTGTTTCTATTTAATGAAGAGGATGTAAAAGTCATAAAACCACCAGACGTGACTGAATAAATGCTGATTAAACTTCTGAGTTGACTCAAGTAATTTATTTATTGACAAAGTCGTCTCAAGTCTTTTTCACACTTAGTGTTTAAATCCAACTAACACAGACTATTTAGAGTAAAAGTAGTTGATAAAAGTAGCTGTAAGAACATTTAGAACGAGATGAAAGACTGACCGTGGAGGAGAGAGGAGTAAACTTGCTGCTGATTTTCATACTGGTTGACCGTCTGCTCTGTGGAAAAACCTTTTCTCACCAAAGAATAAAGAAACTATTAGTTGTTTCCTGGTTTGTGTTGTAAGAAGTTGAGCTGCTGTTACAATTAAAGGCCTCATAAGGAATTTGTGTATCTCAACAAGCTAAAATCAGAAGAAAAGGCCTCACCTTTAGACCTTCTGTACCAACAAAGTAAGATCAGTAAAATAAACACGATTCCAGCAACTGGTCCAACGATCAGCAGCAGAGGAAATGAAGAGTTTTCAGGTCTGGACACAGCGGCTGTGAATAACATGATGGACAGATATTAATACATTTTACTAGATTATTTTAAATGAAATACATACAAACGTTTCAGCAAAAATGAGGTGACATCAGTTAAATGCAATCACTGTTGGAGCATCATGTTTATTTTTATACACAAGTAAACATATTACAACACATAAACTCTGTAAACATGTCAGAATAAAGAATAATATTAGTTATTCACAACAAATCATGTAACATATAAATCTCACCTGTAACTGACATCCAGCTCTGTTGTGACGTATTTACTGCATGTTGACACTTGTAGAAACCTTCGTCTGACTGTGACACTGCAGAGATGTTCAGCTCCTCTCTGCCATCATGTTGGAGAAGTTTGTCATTGTGATAGAAAGAAACATTGGAAAGTGTGTTTTGTTCTCTCCATCTGCAGGTCAGACTGACAGAAGCTCCCTCAGTCACAGGATGGACGGGGCTCACCAGGATGATGTCATCATAAAGATCTGTAAAGAAAAGTCAGTGGATATTAAGTTTAGTCAGATATCAGAGGGATTAAAACTACATTCTTGTGTATTTATAAACAGCTAAATGTCCCACCATCTCTAACCAAATAAACTCTTGTGGTGGATTTATGGTAGCACCTGCGTAACTACCGTGGGCTCGGTGTAGCTCCACAGAGGCTCGACGCGCACCTCTTCCAGACCTGATGTACACCCCTGCTGCACAGACGGTTACATGGAGGTACTCCCTTGTGATTGGTCAGTTTGGATCACGTGTTGTAGGATATCTGCATCTTCTCACTGAATCTTTTTGGTAACCACCGTTTTTTAAAAACAATAACCAGTGGATCAATTTGATGAGAGGCTGATCGAATTATTTTTTTCGTTTTCTTCCACATTCTAATAAAGACATTGAACCATACTGGACGCAATTTTTGTTTTAAAACCATCAAAAGAACTCAGACCTGGTGAGTTTACTGGTCGATACCACCCCTGCTGCCATCTTCAGGTGAGGAGGAGAAACTGCAACACAACACCGAACCACACGTACCCCCTATGCTCGAGTACAAGAACAAACTCACCAGAGTAAACTATACCATAACCAACCGCATGCAGACGCCACATGAGTATAAATCCACCTTTAGTCTCATAAATCCTAAAGAAGTTGTTTTTACACTGTGAACAGTGACTTCATTTTTTCTTCATTTACAAAGACGTTTGGTTTAGAGGACAAATCAGTAACTTTTCTCTCTATGAAAACTGTTACTGTGGAACAGTAATATTTACATCAACGATGACAAACACAAATTTATTTCGTTAATGAACCTTTTGTTCATGACTATAACGAGACAGTGACGAGCTAAACATGGTTCTCTGATGACGAAAACATAACGACACGTTTGTGAGATTTCATTCACGAGACGAGATGAAAATGTTGAAGAGCTGACTGTCCGACATTAAAAATGATATTTCTACCTATTGTGAGCGCAATCTGTCCGTCAGCTGCTTGAGTGATCTAAAAGTGTGGCTGGATTTAAATTTTCTTCACTCAATTAAGGAAAAAACTTTTATTGTGGTCTTTGGAAGTTCTGAGCTTCTAAATGGTACAGTTAGTGTTCTCGGTCCGCTTACTTTGTTTTGTCGAACCCATGCTAAAAATCTGGGCGTGTTTATTGACAACTCCTTTAACTTCAAAAGTGTTTTCTTCCATTTGAGGCTGCTTGGAAAGTTAAAGCCCTACCTGTCCAAGCATGACCTTGAAAAAGTTATCCACCTGCTCATTACGTCTCACCATAGATTACTGCAACGCCCTATTTTATGGCATTGACCAGTCATCTCTACACCGGCTGCAGCTTGCCTAAAACGCTGCTGCTCGGTTGCTTACAGGGCGAGACGTGGTGACCACATCCCCCCTGTACTCGTCTCCTTGCATTGGCTTCCTGTTAGTTTTAGGACCCAGTACAATCTTTTATTAATTGTTTTTAAAGCCTTAAATGAATTGGCGCCCTCGTACTTGTCAGAGTTGCTACACCAGCATGCTCCAGCCAGGACTTTGAGGTCCTCTTCACAGCTCTTATTGAAGGTCCCATCTGCTAGACTTAAATCCAGCGGTGACAGAGGTTTCTCTTTTGCCGCTCCAAAGCCTGGAACAGCCTTCCCCTTCACATCAGAGCTGCTCAGTCTGTCTCTGGTTTTAAGTCTTTACTCAAAACTTACTTCTTTGTGCTGGCTTCTGATCAAAACTGAGCTTGACATTTGCGTGTTTTATTTTATTTTAGTTTTTTCTAATTTTTATTGATTTTATCTTTTTATCAAATTTATTTTTTATTTTTAATTTCATTGGTTTTTATTGTTTTATTGTGCAGCGTGTTCTTTTCAACTGTGGAGTGTTTGTTCTATTGTTCAGCACTTTGGTCAACTGCTGTTGCAGAAAATGTGTTATATAAATAAACCTGAACTTGAACTTGAACAGCAGTTAAGTAACACGGCAGCATTGCTTCCCTGTTGATGGGAAAGTCTCGACTAAAGCTTTAAGTCTGGTAAAGGATCTGGTTATTATTCAAAATTATTCAGGTTAACTTGTTTTAATTGAATTGCAATACTTGTTATAACGTTTCAACCATGATTCTACTTTTTAATACGCGTTATTGACCCAGAGATTAGAAGTCAGAGTGTGTCTTGTTAGATCTAGACTGAATAGAAACATCATTCTTGTTAATAGATTGATGTTTTATCATTTTATCCTTTCTGATAAAAATATAAAGTCTACTTTTTGTGTTAGCATCAACTTTGTTTCACTACAAATGATCCACATGAACAGCAAGTTCTATATAGGTCCAAATCCTGACTTATTTTTGTAGCATTATTTAGACTTTATTACATTGAAACTCTTGATAATGATGTCATTAAGGAACAACACTTTAATAACACAAATATTTGACAGGAAGAATAAATATTTATTGTTCTAAAGGTTTTAAAAGATAAACTGAATTAATTCAAATGTATCGTCAATAATTTGATGCTGCTTTGTTGTGATGGAAGAAAGAAGATTGTTTGAAAAAAACTGATTTACATTTAATCTATTAAAGCATAGAATAGATTTTTTTTATTCATAAACACTGTATCAGACACAGTTAAAAATATCATCCATGTTATGGCATGTAATAAAGTGTAGTAAATAGTGTGTGTTTAACATGTAAAAAAGCAAAACAAGGACAAAAATCCAGGACAAAAGATCATAACATACTCTGTACAGTGATGCTGATTGTGTTGCTGAACTCTCCTGATCCAGACTCACACCAGTAAACTCCACTGTCGTACCAGTTCATGTTCATGTTCATGTTACATGAGGATCCAATCATTGTCCCCCAGGAAGAGTAGCGTGATGGATAACCTGTTCCTGAAAACCTCCTCACCATCCACTTAGTAGAGTTTCCTCTACAGTTCAGTGAAACAGAGTCAGATGTGAAGTGTTGAACTCTGTCAGGATTCAGTGTGAGAGACGCTGCTGGATGAACATCTGAAAAACAAACATGTAATGAAATTTAAAAAAAATAAAGAATTATTAAAAAAAAAACTTCACTTCAAACATTATTTTGGTTTATATTTTATTTAGTTGTGAAGATCAGAGCTCATATTTACACAAGCTGATTAAGATTAAGATTAAGATTTCAAAATTTTACATATATTTTAAATAATAAATTCTTTACATTTAAACATCCATCTTTTAAAGATACAAGTAATTATTCAAAGATTAAATATTTCATTCCTTCAACTGATCAGGATTTTTTCTTACTTATAACATAACATCTGCATTTACATTGTCCTCCTGCCAGCTATGGAGCTAAATCAACGTCATAATGTTTGTTCATTTTCATGAAACTTTTGAAAGTGAAAAATTTTAAGCTGAAAATGAAAGTCTCAGTTTGACTGTGAACTTTGAAAAAAATAACATCAAATTATTGAATGTTTATTTTAATTTTAATTTCAGTGGAATTATTTTTTATATTTTTCTAAATAATCTTTCTTTTTTACTTTTAAGTATCACGTCTTTTTTTTTAAGTTTGAGATATTTTCTTCTTGATTTTTCATTGTTCATTTCAGTTGTTATAACCCTCTGAGCACCAAAGTAAAAAAAAGTGCAACAAGCACCAGGCCATATCTCCAGAAAGAGATCTTAAACCCGTTACTATTTTCCATCGCTGGAAGGCAGACATGAACCAGCCGTCAACAATTGGCCGTGAATGATCAGCTGCACCACTCGCTACCCCAAAGCCAAAAATCGAGGGGATTAAATATTCCAGCTTGTACTGTATTGTATCAACAGAAAGTGCAAGTAAATGCTTACAAATATTTAATGTAAATCGACCTGATCACTTTAGTCGTAATAATCAGTTCAATATTACATAAAATCCAGACCTTAAAAAAATCTTTCGTTTTCCTGGTCAGTGCCCCTCCCTACCCCCCATCAGAACTTTTCTAGACACACCCCTGCATATCTGAAGTGTAAAACATTTCTACCACCTGTCAGCTACTTCGTTAGAGGAGGGTCCTGCTCTGATTTATATTATAAAACCTGAACCTGATCTATCTTCATAGATGTTTGAATGGCTGAGTAGTTGATTTTAAAGCTGTGTCACCAGCAAACCCCGTTAATCCTGAATATGAAATAAAGGCAAACAATATCTAACTGAAATAAACTGTTATCAGCATGTTTCATTCTTCAGCTTCATGTAACAGTGCCATGGTTCTGTTTAACATTAGACTGATAAATGTTGCCTAGGGTTTCCAAAAGCAGTACTGTTGAGTAAATCTGTTCCAGTTTGAACCATGAATCACTTTTTTTTCCTCCTTCTTAGGTGAACCATAAACAAATGCAACCAGAGAGACAGAACTAGCGACAGAAAAGCTGATTAACAGATCACCGACAGCCAGTGTGATGATTCAGTGATTCAGTGAGGCAGATGTTCTAACTTTCTTTTTATGTGTAAGCAGATATAACTTTTATACAAAAGTTAGATTTATTATTGTTCGAATGTTCTGCAGACAAGAGCTACTTAGTACATGAAGCATGTAATGCACATGCTGCGTCTGCAGCTTCTCTCCTTTCACGTCCACTTGCTGTTTCAGAGCAGGAGCCTCATTCATAAAGCTGGTGTACGTACAAAAACCGGCATAATACACCAATTATAGTCAACTTTTGGGACTTATTTAAATCAGAACATGGTGGGAAAATGTCCCTACTGCCACAGCAAATCTGAATCTGATATATTCACCAAATCTGGAGAAACATGAAACTGTGACACAACAGCACAAAAATAAAACCATAGAAATGATGTGAAATGTGAGACATTTAAAATCCGGATCACATTAAAATAAGAACAAAGATATTTTTCTAATTTAATTTAATATCATTTCATTCATCATCAACATTAGTTTTAAAGTAAAATATATTTTCTTTACTGGCAACTAACTTGTCTAAAAACTAACTGCCTCTCACCTTGAAACATCACCCCTCCCCAAAGGAGCGATAAATTATATAGAAATAGATGGAATATAAACTCAGTCTCAGGATGAAAAGATGCTAAAATCAAAGTGATAAAATAACTTCTCCTCATTTATAGAACAGAAACACACTGACCTGCAGACCAGACAAACTTTGGTTCACTGTAATCAGTGTGATACTCTGGGTCTCCTCTTCCAGCTCTACACACATATCCTGCTGTGTGTGTTTGTCCATGAATGATGTAGGAATCATGTTCAGTCCCAGCAGTGCTACCAGGCAGCAGATCATAACTGTAGTTCTTGTGTAACAGATCAGGAACAGCTTTATACCAGTAGAACCTCCATCCTGCAGACGGAGGTTTAATCTCACATCTCAGAGTTACTGAGGATCCAGGACTTAGCCATGATGGAGACACAGAAAGCTGAGGTCCTGTTAGAGAGATTAGAGAGAAGCTGTTTTCAGACTAATCATCAGGTCATTCTATCCCATATATACATGGTTTAGACAAAGGACCGAACAAGCCAGCAGGGGTCCTATAGTTGGACTTGCAGTCTCATCTGAGGAGAATTCATATTACTCGTCTTTTTTCTTAACATGTCTAGAAAGAAGTGTTGAATATAAAAATAAATAAGCTGCAAGTTGCTGTGGCTGGTGTTTTTTTTATAAATATGACTAATAACTTCCCTACAGCTATTTCACAGCTACTTTATTAGAAACTGATAAGAGATGTGTGAAACTGTGGAAGATGTGTGATGATGCATTGATGTACTTTTCATATATTCCAGAGAAAAAACTTTTTAACTATTGATATTATAATGAGGATATATTAAATTATTTTATCATATTATTCAGGGGCCGGCATGGCTCAGTGGGCACAGATGTCAAACCTGTAACCCAAGGGTTACCTGTTCAATCCCGGCCCGTCAAGCTCATATAGAGCAAGACTTCGACCCTCTAAATGCGCCTGATGGTTACTGGTTTAGCACCTTGCATGGCAGCTTCTGCCATTAGTGTGTGAATGTGTGTGTGAATGGGTGAATGTGACGTATATGTAAAGCGATTTGGGTAAAAGTATATAAGTACAGACCATTTACTATTTACCATAATCAAGAACCAAAACACTTAAAATATGTAAAATGTTCTAACATAAAAACTGCTTGGTGAGAAGAAAAATCTTATTTAAAAAAAACATTATCTTGATCTAAGATATGTAATCTTACTTAGATTTCTGTTTAAGATTTACAGGAGGATGGCTAATATTATTTTTTTTATCTGAAACATTGTGGAGGAAAGAAGTTGAAGAAGAGGAGTTGAACTTGTTAAATATATTTTCCACTTCATCTAGAAGTATATATACTTCTATATAACCATATATTATCATGGTTACAATGACACACAACAGACTGTAGATACAAAAGAAGAAGAAACTCAGTGAAAAAGCTGATCATAAATGAACAAGTAAAGAAAGAAGTTCAGTTACCTTCAGCATGTCCACAATGGAAGAGTGAACTGATCCCTAAAAGGAAGATTGACATTTCATTAGATATTAAACTAGAAGGAATTAAACAACTGAAAAGAGACTAAAAACTAATGATGAAGACAGAAATAAAGAAGGAAGCATAGCAATGTAGAATAAATGAATGAATGGTAAATAATTTTAGTAACTTAATACTGTGTATGTAATATAGAAATATTTGGACTAAAGACATTTTCTTTTAACTGAATCTTTACCAGAAACTCTGCAGCAAACTAAACTAAAAAAGTCCACAACTGTGTTTAGTTTAAAATCTCTGAATTGAAACTTTCTTCTTTACTGTCAGTTTCCTTCATCTGCATCATTTCAGCAGAGAAAGTGATGTACTTACACAGTAGCTCCATCACACAGAGCAAAGTCTGCTCCATCCTCACATCAGTCCTGATAATGTGTCGCTGTGCTTCTGAGGAATATTTCCACTTTGTATCAGGAGACAGGCTGAAACTGCAGCATCTGAAGAGAACCGTAAGAAAGATATGTGTTCACCTCAGTACGAGATCACACGTCTAAAAGTTTGTCTTTCAATCTACTTACAACACTCAGGAATACTGTAACTTCCTGTTGTGTAACTTCCTTGTCAAACATCTATAAATATAATGAACCCTTGTCGCTCAAATAAAAATATAAAGAAGAAACAAAAGAAAATAAAGAAGACAGTTAGAAAGAAAGATGCAGCATAACTACACATATATTTAATAGTTTATAATAAGTAATGTAGTAATTTCCTACCAAATCAGGAGCTTACATGATGTCTACAAGTTATTTTTAGTCTAACATTTCTAACACTTCCTTTTCATTTTCACACTACCAGCATCCCTACGGTTGATGCTGTTCAGCACATACAGAGCTCAGATATAAAAACTAACTCCTGTAGCTGAAGAGAAGAACAAAAAAAAAAAAAAAAAAACAAAGAAAGGGAGCAGAATTAGAAAATTATTTACTAACATGAAATTACTAAGTTTAGTCATTCTTCACCAAACTTATTATCTTTAACTTCTTGTGTTTATTTCTACTACACTGCTAATGTTTGTGTAATGATGGCAACTTTTCATGTTTACACACATAAATACTAGGGTACTAACGATACATAGAAGTCACGGTTCGGTACGTACCTCGGTTTCGGGGTCGCGGTTCGATACAACAGTCAGAAGCAATAAATCTTCAGTGCTTGCTTTATCCCCAGTGTTTATTTTGAACAGACAGTAGTGTTCGGTCACCATCAGTTACAGAACTGAAAAGCTTCTTGTGAAGTACAAAATAAATACAATAATACAAAATAAATAGAATAAGAAAAAATAAAACTTTTTAATTAAGAGACTATATTAAACTTTTAAAGGCTACCCCAACCTTTTCCTAAAACAAATAAAAACACATTAAATGTGCTTTAAGATCCAGCAAACTTCAAAGTCAAAATCTCTGTTAGAGAAAATGCTCCAAAATAAACAAGGAATCAAAAGAAAAGGCATATATTCATTCTGTTTTCAAGTTTTTCTTCAAAAATATCAGTTGGTCCACATTTTCACAAGTGAGTGAAGATCTTGTGGCTGTAACAATGTCACCTGCCGTTGAGAAAACCCTCTCGCTGGGGACTGAGGTTGCAGGTACTGCCAGGTAACACTTAGCAAGCTTAGCTAGATTAGGATATGCTGAGTCTTGAGCCTTCCACCAGGCAAGCGGGTTGGAGTCAATTGAAATACACTCCTTTGCCATGTAGGAGTACACTTCATCCTTCAACTGCTGCTGCAAATCAGGCTGGTACAGTTTAACAGTTTTGAAGAGTGGGGCAAAAATTTCTGCCATGGCTGACCTCTTTGGTGGAGGCGAAGGTGCTTCCTCTGACTCTGCTGTCACTGCCAATGGACTGGGCTCTGAAGTTGATGGACTTGGCTCTGACGTTGATGGACTTGAAGTACTTGAAGCCAGGATTTTCTACTACTGCATAAGGGTGCATTGCAGATGAAATGTATATGCCAACGGCCTCCGTAATAGCTTTGGTCCTGTCTGCTCTCGCAGCTAAAGGCTGATTAAACGCCACAGGAATTAGCTGTTGCACTGTTGCTGTCTTTCTCTGCCTAACTCCTGTAACTGGCACATCTGGGTGATGTCGTCTGATGAGCGTTAGCATGTTGGTCTTATTTCCACTCACGTACCGTACAGCTGCCTTACAACGCCGACACACTGTCGTGGTCATATCTACAACTCGCTGTCCTTTACTGTCATACTTCACAGGAAACCTGAAACTTTCCCACACTATAGATTTGAAACACACAAATACACAAATTTCCCTGAGGAATTCCGAAGGGATCAATAAAGTATTTCTGAAACAGGCAGGGGGGTCATCGAGCCCTTGAGTGCTGTCTGAACTTGCCATTCTTGCTTTGGATTAGTGTGTGCGCACTATCGTCTCTTCCTCTGCTTTTCCTGTTTTGACACTAATTATAACGCGCGCCCCCTTCTGGGTGCCCGTGACTGACTGTATTCGGCGTTGAAGTAAATGAACCGACGGTTCGGGATGAATACATGTACCGTTACACCCCTGATAAATACATACATGAACAGGTAGAGCTGACTCTTGCTAACAGCCATATAAGTGGATGCCTTTGCCGCCCCCTGCTGGATGCGATACTGTTGCAATCCTTCTAATAAATTAAAGCAATGCTTTGCACCCCTGATTTATTAGGGACTAATAAAGGTTTCTTAATTATACCTATTATTATTAATAATATTATTAGTTTCACTTTAAGCTGTATTCCTAAAATTATTTTTTTAATCATCTACATATCTCCAGGTTTCCACTACGTACTGTTTAGAATAATGGGAGAGGGAGAATGGTGTTGGCTTAAGTTTATGAGACAATGTCAGGCGAGCCAGAGAGAAGCCGGACACAAGCGCAGGAACAACTCAAAGAAGTTTAATAAAGCCTTTAGCTCAAGAATGACCAGTGTGGGTAAAGAGCGATACATAGAAAACACAAGAGAACACTACACCTTGAGTCAGTCTGTGCGGGGAGTCTATATAGGTAGACGACCAGGTGCAGACTGATGATGATGAAGATATGATGCACGTGAGATCCAAGATGGCTGGAACATAGGGATTCTGGGTAATGTAGTGCTGGGACCGGTGGTTAGAACTCAGGAGAAGTGGAGCGTGCCCGGGCCGATTTTTTGTCCCGTCCAGCCCTGGTTGTATCACACCAGTATGAGCTCATATGCTTTCTATAAACTCTTCCTTCGCTTTTCTGAAACATTCACAGAATTATTTCGACATGTTTACATCCTGCTCAGAAACCACAGCTGCATGTTTCATGAACTGTCTGTTTAAAAGGCTCACGCTTAATAGAAGTTTTCCTTGTCTGTTTTACTGTAATAAAAGAATACATGGTTTAAACATATTTAATTTCATAACAGTACCAGAGTAAGTTATAACAGGCATGTTATAAGTAGTGAAGATTCAATTACCGATACTATTTTTTTTTTCTTTTTTATTATAATTGTTAAAATGGGCAGATGTGACAGATGTGTTTTCATCTGAAACAGTCAGTTGTCATTAAAGAATTGCAAAATGGCCACATTATAGAGAATTAGGGTTATTGGTATTTACAGCTGTAAAAAATGTTTTCTAATGTTTTCTAACTTTTGGACTTTTTAATGTCTTTGTCTAAAATTACACTAAATGTCACAGATGGAACAAGCTGATTATTTTGTTAGAACTTGTCAAAGACATACATTTCCTCCTGACACCTCCAGTAAGTGTTGCCTGGACATGATAATTAAAGCTGTCATCATCACACTGAGTCATAGATGAGATAGATGGTAAACGATAGTAAAAGATATGTATGTTATGTGTCTGCTCCTATGACTGTTATTTGTGGCTTCTATTTTAATTTTCTGTACAGCACTGGTCCAGTGTGGTTTGTTTTAAAAAAGCCTTATAAATAAAGCTGGGTTGGATTGGATACCATATCATGGAACATCAGTGCACAATTATCAGCACAAAGTTAAAGATAAATTAACTTAATCTACTCCACATGACAGAGCAATGTATACAAATGTATACACATAATTAATACTTGGAAACAAATTGTTAAAATTCCAACAGGATCACAGTTGAATGACAAGAGCAGGAGACAAGTGTGGATCAAGGCTGGTAATAAAGCAGATGTAGGTCCCTCAAGTGTTTCTGCAGTTACTCCTTCATGTTTCAAACTGTGAAAGTCTGATAATAAAAAAAAGCATAAAAATGATTCATAGCATAAAGACATGCATGGTAAGTACTCACTGAGAAAATGAAAGCAGCTCAGTCTGGGACAATGGATGGAACTGGTAACTTAACTTAGATAATCTGGTTTACATCAATAAATCCATCGGCATGGAACATCAAGTTTGTTTAAACTTTGTTTAGTGAAAACAAAACGGATCTCAAGTCAAATAAACAGACAAATTGTGAAATAGTGACAGTATTGCTGACAGTGAAAAGTATGAGGTTTAACTTGTTTTAATGTTGTTACATGTTGAGCACAGTGAGGCAAACATTACAACGATGCAGCTGATATGAAAAAGTAAAAATATAAAACACTTCATGTCAAATTAAAGTGAATATTATGTAAAAAAAGAAAACATTTTGATATAAACAATGAAATCAATGTTGTCCAAAGAGGAACTTCTTCAAATATGTTGACTTTACACTCATCAAAGATGTGAGGATGGTTTATTTATTATTTTATGTGTTATAACTGCTAGTTGTAGAATAAACCACCACAGTGATGCAGCCTACATTGCAGCATCATTATAAACAATTGTTTGAAATCTGACTTCAGAATAAACTGTAGTTGCTGGAAAACATGACCCCCCTGTGAATAAAGAAATATGAGTAAATATTTAACTGTATTGCCACAGACAGGATATAGAAACTAAAAGAGAAGAAATAGAAAATCTCCACATGCTGCCAGCATTAACACATGGTCATTGTATCTGTTGTAATTTTCACACAAATGGTTGTTTTTATTACTATTAATCATTAAATTTTATTTTCTATTAGTATTTATTAGTAGTTTACAGTTGTGTGTTGTAGGATGTTGCTTGTTTAATGGCATTTATATTGGTTTAATGTAAAATTGTTATTATTATTATTTGTATCTTTACTTGCCCTAGGACATTTTTAATGCTCTTTAATGACCGCTGTACCAGCCAAATTAAGAACTGAACTGCTTTTCTGTTGCTGTTATTTTATTTATTGTGTGGAACCACTACAATCCTTTATTTATTTGGTTCTACCTCAGCTGAAGTTTAAAGCAAGCTGAGTGAAACAATGCACAGCATTGATTGGTCAAATAATCAAAGCCTGTAGACATGAACAATTCTACAGCTGCACACTGGCACATTTTCTTGTTCCACAAACTTGTTTTAAAGTCCAGCACACAATTGTTTACATAAATTAAGAATATTCCTGCACACAAACCACAGACTGTGAGCAAGACTAATGGAAATACAAGCTAGTTTGCAAACTTTTATTATACACTGTAAATCAAGTTTGGATTTTTCTTTTCTTTTTTCTGTAGTTCTGCAGCTTGGTTAGCAGTTGGCTTTATTAAGCTACTATCTGTAAAGGAAACTGAAGGAAGGGAAGGTCCTGTGCTGTAAACTATGGGAGCATGAAATAGAAAAACACCACAAGAGGCTTTAGATGTCTTTTAACCATTAACTCTGCTCCCATCTAGTGGAAATAAACGTGAACTAAATCAGCTTGTAAACAGAACTGCTGACCTGCAGCCTCCTGCTATGTGATGGCATGAGGACATTGTTCACTACAAACGCTGTTTTAACTTCGGAGCACTAATGTCAGGTAAGAAGCCGTACAACATCACGAAAATAACCCGACCTTATTGTTCTAGGGTTGACTGACTTTACCTGTGTTTGCTGTCTTCACATTAATATAAACCGGATCTTCCTCTGGTTCTTCGAGCCCTCCTGTTAAGATCATCACATGAAAAAATAATGAACATTTTTAAGTCAAAACTTTCTGGACAATTTCTTTATTTTGTACATAACATGTGTTTGAAGTATCTCACTGTTCTTTCCACAGTGTTTGAGCCCAACGACAGAGTTTATAACATCTTTGGATTCGTCTGCATCTGAAATATTTCGGGAATTTTTTTTATTAATCATTTGCAATCATTTTCTCAAACCAATCAGCTGCATCAGAAGATGTATTGTACCTGTGTCTCCAGATTGCATGATTGGCTCATAGATGTCAACCTCAGCTGTCAAAAAGCAAATAAAACAACTTAAAAATTAGGACATACTTAATATTTATTGCTATTGAGTAATGTATCTACCTTTATTTAAGTTGTGAACCAATGCAGAAACTGGGAATAATAACACTCAGTAAAACAATCACATTTATATCTTTAAATCTAAACAAAATCTTTCTGTGCAGGGAGGATCAAAATTTGCCTCCATCTGCTGAAGAGAGAGTGTGTAGGACATTTTTATAAGACTGTGGTGGCTTCACCATCTTCAGTACAGTCTCCTGCCTCAGACTGTGGAGGCTCTGAGGGGAACATGAAGACCTGAAATAACTGATTAATACTCATCAATATTTGACTGTGTTATGAATTCAATGTAAGAAGAAGGGAAGAGGAGGATGTTGGTCAAACATCCATCGTGGAAAACTTCTTGCAATCCCTTTGAAGCTTTGAGAACCTTCAGCAGCAAACTTCATCTTCCTTCTAAATGTTGTTGGTCTTCCATCCCAACTGCTGCTGAGTCTTTATCACCAGAATCACATTAGATGAACTTCTGGTCAGTGAAGTATACCACGCAACCATTCATGCAATAATCAGTATTTTTCTAGATAGACATTCACTTGCATTATGTGTATGTTTGACATGTATATTTACACTCTAACTGAAGTCAGCAAAATAGGGTCAAAGGTGCTGTAAAGATTTGAAAGAATTTTCTTGGTGAACTTTGAACATTAGGTTTACTTCTGTTTTATTTTTTAATTGGAGTATTTAATCTTGGAAACACGACCAACTTAAACATTTGTGGAATCATGTGTTCTGGAGTCATTTGAGATAGATTTTCTACTATCAAAGTTCAACAGTTGGGTCTATTGTAGCTTTAGTATCCTAATGAGATGCACCTACCTCCAGATTCACAAATCCACAGAAATAAATGTGCAAAGACCAAATGCTGATGGGAAATCCATATTCAGTAGGAATTTCATCATTAATCTATAAACTTCTATTTTCTGATTTAATTCCTAAATAAAATAAAATAAATACATATGATAGATTACAGGGAGTGTAGTACTATATGTAACTATATATAACTGCTGAAACATATTACAGATGGTAACAGACACAGAAACACAGCATTAAGTGTAAAAGAGGAAAGACTGCAGTGCGGATGTCATCATTCATCAAGACTGCTTGTACGACATACTTTGACATGAGACACAGACTTTTATAGTCTGTGTCTGCATGGTGGTTAGCCGTCACCCTGCTGCATAAGGTTCCTGGCTCAAACCTTGGCTGGTACCGTTCTGTTTGCATGTTCTCCACTTGTCTGCATGTGTTCTCTCCAGTCCTCCACCAGCACCAAAGAAATGCTTTAAGTTATCTTCGTAGAGTGTGAGTAGTTGTTTGTCTCTGTGTTGGACCTATGATGAACTGGTGACCAGTTTACCCTGGTACACTGTCTGTCACCTAGTAGCTGCTGGGATAGGCTCCAGCTCCAGGTATACAAAATGGATGGATGGTGCAGGGTGGTGGAATTTGGGTTCTGAATGAGGTTCTTTAAAATCATCATAATTAAACTGTTTAATGAAGGTTGAGTTAGGTAACGTAATATATTATTGACAGGAAAAAAATAATAATAGTTATTATAATTCTAGTGACTGATAATAATCAATTTTAGGTCCTGACCATTAAGTGGAAAGCTGTCTTCATTGGTTTCAGTCTGATTAACTTCATGGTTTGCAGTCTGACTGGAGCTCTCTGACTGATTGGACCTAAAACATAATAAATCCAGTAAATTTATACAGTAAAGATCTAATGATTTATGGTTAAGATGAGAGGAAATGAAAAACTGCTGAACTGACCTGATCCAGCATGAATCTGTAAAAAGATAAATATTGCTGTTAAATTACAGTATATTACAAATTTTTCATTTGCTACATTGAGATGTGAACTCAATCCTGGGTATCTGGAGAATAAGGAGCAAATAGAGATAAAATATGATAAACAGCTCACCTCCTGACCGTCTGCTTCGACACAGCAAAAGCAGGAAAATACAAACAATCCCACCAACTGGTCCAAAGATCAGCAGTAAAGGACGTGAAGAGCTTTCAGGTCTGGACACAGCTGATATAAGTACAGCGATGAATACTATCCAAAAATGTGGTATTACTTCATAAATAATAACCATTAAATAATTTAATCCCGCTCACCTGTAACTGACAACCAGCTCTGTTGTGACGTCTTTCCTGCATGTTGACACTTGTAGAAACCTTCGTCTGACTGAGACACTGCAGAGATGTTCAGCTCCTCTCTGCCATCATGTTGGAGAAGTTTGTCATTGTGATAGAAAGAAACATTGGAAAGTGTGTTTTGTTCTGTCAGTCTGCAGCTCAGACTGACAGAAGCTCCCTCAGTCACAGGATGGACGGGGCTCACCAGGATAACATCTGTATCTGTTAAATAGAGAATATTGAGAGAGTTGGCAATAGCTTTATCGGTATTTGACATTCAATCTGATGTACAGAAAAAAAAAAAAAAACTGTACACTTCATAAATAACCTTTCACCAACTCAACAGCAGATTTTTAAAATTCCCCTTAAACTGGAAATGTGTTCTTTCATATTTGTTTACCCTTGTACACAATAACTAGAAAAAACCTTCTCCTGATGTGATTTTTTTTTTTCAACTATAATTCTGATAATGATGTGATGTTCACCCGCAGCTGCAGATGTGTGTTCAAAAGCTCATTAGCTGTAACTGCGAATGAATATATTATATTTTCTTAATTTGGGCAAAAATAGCTCTACAGATAGAAGAGCTCCACTGACTGGAAACTTAAATAAATACCACTAAGTATAAAAACTATACAAATCTATCTTGTTCTATTAATTCACTTTTTTTTCCTCACTGTTTTCATTTGCTTATTCTTTATTTTCTTGTGCTTGCAGGGTCAGATGAGGTATCTGTGTAAAATGTATTTGCACAGGAAACATTTTTAACATGAAAAGAATTACATGTTTAAATTATTTGGTGTTTTTCATATGAACTTGAAAACACAACTGCAAGTCACCAAAGTTAATAAAACATTGGAGCACATCTTTGTAAATTGAGTAAAACACATTTGTGACCACTGTGAGACTCTAGAACTGAAAAGAAACGGAACATGAGTCATAACACACCTTGTACAGTTATGTTGAATGCATTGCTGAACTCTCCTGATCTAAACTCACACCAGCAAACTGCACTGTGGTAATTCTCACTGCTGAAGGTACAGGAGGATCCATTCCTTGTTTCCAGGTTGAAACAGTTTCCTAGGTATGACAGATGTCCTGCTTCTGTAAACTCCATCACCCTCCACTCAGTAGAGTTTCCCTCACAGTTCAGAGAAACAGCCTCGGAAGTGATGTGTTGACTTAATGTTTAGGACTTACTGTGAGAAATAATGGTGGATGAAAATCTGAAAAACAAATTTTTGAATAATCAATTCAATTTCAAGAATTCCTTCCCTGCAAGTTTTTTCTCCTTCTCTCTGGAACAAGAAGAAACATCTCATGATGGACAGTGTTTTGATGTTTGTATCATCTCTACTATGAAATCAAACATTTCTCCCATTTTAAATAATAAAGTTGTATGTGCTGCAAAAATGCCAGAATCATTTTATTTGTCAGTATTTCACCAACTCCCACAATCAGTGTTTTCTTTTTAACTGTAAGACTTTTACAACAAGTATTTCAATTCAATGTTTTTAAATATAAAATATTCATTTTCATCACTTTTCTTTAGGGAAGTAAACTTCCAGTTTCCAGAACAGTCAGTTATTTTTGATCAGTGGACTCTGGAGTCAAGATTTTAGGTTACAGACAAAAATGATCAATAAAAGAAAGTCATTAAAAAAGAGTGAATCAAATAGAAAACACACTGACCTGCAGACCAGATAAACTTTAGTTCACTGTAATCAGTGTAATATACTGGGTCCCCTCTTCCAGCTTTAAACACACATCCTGCTGTGTGTGTTTGTCTATGAATGATAAAAAATATCCTGTGCAATACCACTGTCAGTACCAGCTAGCAGATCATAACTGTAGTTCTTGTGTAACAGATCAGGAACAGCTTTATACCAGTAGAACCTCCATCCTGCAGACGGAGGTTTAATCTCACATCTCAGAGTTACTGAGGATTCAGGACTCAGCCATGATGGAGACACAGAAAGCTGAGGTCCTGTTAGACAGATTAGACAGAAACTGTTTTCAGACTAATCATCAGGTCATTCTATCCCATATATACATTGTTTAGGCAAAGGACCCAACAAGCCAACAGGGGTCCTATAGTTTGACTTGCAGTCTCATTTAAAGAGAATTCATATTACTCGTTTTTTTTCTTAACATGAGAGAGTGATATGACCTTATGTCAAAAGTGTCATGTTTTGGTGTGTGTCTGAGTTTGCAGGTCAGGGTGAGCAGGTTACCATGGGGACTGAGGGCGGAGTCTGGAGCCACAATTGCTGCCACCTGCAGCTCATCAGCAGGCTCATTACCTGACTCTACTCCCTGCTATTTAGGGGCAAGCAGGAGCTCCAGTCTTCGCCAGATTGTCACACTTTACTGCGTGGTAACCAGGCCATTTTCCAAGTCTTGTGTTGTGTCTTGTTCTCAGTGAGACTCACTTTGATGTCTGTATTCCTCAGCCCTAGATCTCGATCCTTTGGATGACCACAGCACCCAGGATCCTAACCAGTTGCTTGCCAAGCCGACTGCCAGCCTGCTCGCCCTGCCTGCAAACGAACACTCTCACCACCTCCGGAAACCAACTCCCGCCTACCCCCTCCATCTCTAGCCTCTCGCTGGAATTCAGTAAGCCGCAGCCACAACAGACATCATCAGGCTCTTTGTCAGACCCACACTAATCCTCTGTCCCTTCACAGAAAGATCTACCGGACCTGGACCTTGCCCCTCACATTCATTGTAATAAATATTATTTGCATCTCTTACCTCATCTATCCGAGTGTTTCTGCATTTGGGTCCGGTTCCTGGTACTACGGTCTCCGACCGTGTCAAAAAGTGATTTATGACCCTAGTTCTGACATGATTTATGACAGGGGGGGCGTGACGGTCATTCATCAAAGTGATTTGACAGGTTGTGTCGTCCAATTGGAAGCTGCCACGTCATCACCGGAAGTCCCTCCTTAACCGGAAGTCTCTCCTCCCTGCTAGAGACCGGAAATGTCTTCATCAGCCGGAAACGTTGTCATCAGCCGGAAGTGTCGTCAATCTGGAAGCCACGTCAGTGCCTGGATCCCCCCCTCTTCCGGGGTTTTAGAGCCAATGAGGTGAGGGCCGCGTAACGGTGGGACGGTCCGGCGAGGGCATGTCGAGGCATGTCTGGGAAAAAACAGTCAAAATAAGAAGAGAAGCTGTTTCTTTACAGTAGCGAACTACGGAGAGAAAAAAAAATGGAGAGAAGACGAGAAACCAAAACTGTCAGCGGAGGCGAAGCTGTTCCTGACGCGAGCGGCGATGAGTTACCGAGGTGCATCAGGGCAGAGAGTACTCCTCCGGTGATCAGTGAGACTGCTGTAACCATCGATGAATCGACGCGCTCGATACCCGGAGCTCCGGTGAAGAGAGTTGTGAATTTCCAGAGGGTCCAGATGCCTTCGTCCATGTCTCTGCGCGACGAGTGGTCTCTAGTTCCCTACGGAGTGAGCAGCCAATGGGGCTACATGTTCAAGTATGAAACGGGAGAACTCTGTATGTACCAGGTGGATGGGAGTGAAACTTTCAGAACTTTACCGAATGTAGCATCTCTGGCCTCCAGCGACTGGGGAGTGCTGAAGATAGTGGTCCCGTGGTGGCGTGGAGAGGTTGAGCTAGGCTCCTCGGGTGAATATGAGCATACAGCGGCCTCTCCTCCTAAGCGGTCTAGATCAGGGTTTTCCCCCAGCAATTCAGAGAGGGACGGCGGAGGAAAGCCCTGTTTTAGCGCCGTATGGCAGTCGAAAACCACCACCTCGGGCCGCTGGTTTTTCTGAGCCAGCCTCCGGAGTCTCAGTGATCTGTGGGATCAAGAGCACTTTATTTTTTTTTTTTTTTTTAAACCTTTATTTAACCAGATAAAAAACCCATTGAGATCATGATCTCTTTCACAAGGGTGACCTGGCCAAGAGGTCTACAGCACGTCATAAACAGACAAACAGTATATTGGAGTCCTTTAATTCAGAATGCGCCGTCTTCCAGACGGTGTTGGCACTGCCTCACGCTGCCTGGGCTGAAAAAATGGAAGAAAATAGCGACAAGATTAGCACCCTCTTCCACGACTGTCGCAACTGGAAAGACGCCATATCGGTGAAAAAAAACTTATTTTTGTAGACCAAGCCTTCTCCTCCCTCCTCCATTGGCTGTTTTTCCAACTCCGCCTGAGATTTTTGAGGACGACGCCTCCTCCTTCCTCCATTGGCTGTTCCTCCAACCCCACCTACCACGCGACACGTTCTTATTGGCTCGGGTTCTACCGGGGGGAGTGAGAAAGTCACCTAGCAAGATAAAAGAAGCTGCAGCAGGACATTTTTCTCTTAACCTAGATTCTGGAAGGACCCACGACGCAAGAGAGAAAGATGCATGCTACACCCCGACCCCGTGGCCAGAGATGTCTGACCGAGTTCTTCGATTGGATCCCTGCTCCGTCCGACTCGAGCGAGTCTGGTGAGTTTTCACCCCAGCACGGAGCCCACAGCCCGGGCTTGCCAGACCCGTCTCAGGACTCCGACTGCACACCCTCGCTGCTGTCTGGAGCCGGGGGTCTGGGGTACTCTCAGGACTCCGACTGCACACCCTCGCTGCTGTCTGGAGCCGGGGTTCTGGGGTACTCTCAGGACTCCGACTGCACACCCTCGCTGCTATCTAGAGCTGCTGACCTGGGGTACTCTCAGGACATCGAGTGCTCACCCTCGCTGTTGTCAGGAATCAGGGTCGAGGGGTACGCTCAGGATCCCGAGCCAGCGCCGCCCGTGACGTTGGAGCTGGTTGTGGATGAGGGGTATGAGGGTCCTATATGGTGCAGTTCTGCTGTATAGTCGCCCGCTTCTCCTTCCTCATCCGCGGGAGACGTAGAGAGCTTGGAGGAGGACGAGCCGGACGGCTGGGTGTCATCTACGTTCATCAACACTGTAAAGACGGCGGATCTCCATCTACTCGCCAGCGTCCTCCGTAAGTTCCGGGAGGACAACTGTTACGGATGCGAGATTAACCACCCCAGCCAGAAAGAGCACCAGTGTCTGGACGTGCTTGATGATGACTACTACAGCGACAACTTTCACGGTCTCATGAGAGGTCTCTGCACCCTTCGATTCATTCCAGCCATTCAACGTCTGTTAATTCTACGCAACATCCAATCTGAAGACGGCAGAGTCAAGACCGTGGCAGAGACTATTTTACATGAACTCAAATCAGTGAGGAGAATTGAGGATATGTATGAGATGTTAGATAGACTGGTTGAGCAGGGTGTAGCTAAAATAGAGCAACTTTTAATAGTGAATGAGTATTGGAGAGGTAATTAATCTTTAGACCATGCTTTAGCGATTATCCAAGCTTAGTTTTTCTTTTCCTTGAATAAAACGTGTGCTTTTTTCTTCATGATGTTGACTGGAAATAAAAAAAATAAAGATTAAAAAAAGGGTGTTGTTTGTACACCGCCATGTGTGTATAAACGCTACAAGTTTGTCTGAGAGGGTTGATATTTCCTTTAAAGTAACGTCTATTCATATTTTACTTGAATAAGCATGTATGCTTTTTTTTTTTTTTTATATGCTGTTGAGTGAAAAATATAAAAAGAAAACAGAATAAAGAAGCATTCTCGTTTCTCTTTTTCCCAGTAAAACCTTAGAGCTTGCGGAAGGCAGGATGACTGAGAATAAGGTCATGAAAAGAGTCTATTACAACCCGACCCATCCAGGTAGTCTGGGCGGAGTGGATAGACTCCACAGTTTTTAGGGGGTGCTGAAGCTGAAGACGAAATTTCCGGCTGATGACGACATTTCCGGTCTCTAGCAGGGAGGAGAGACTTCCGGTTAAGGAGGGACTTCCGGTGATGACGTGGCAGCTTCCAATTGGACGACACAACCTGTCAAATCACTTTGATGAATGACCGTCACGCCCCCCTGTCATAAATCATGTCAGAACTAGGGTCATAAATCACTTTTGACATAAGGTGGTGCATATCACTCTCTAACATGTCTAGAAAGAAGTGTTGAATATAAAAAAAAATAAGCTGCAAGTTGCTGTGGCTGGTTTTTTCATAAATATGACTAATAACTTCCCTACACCTATTTCACAGCTACTCACTTCATATCATTTCACATTATTTTTTTTTTATCAAGTGCAAGTGAAATTTTAACAATTCCTTCATCCTCTCTCTGAACACTGCAAACACTACTTTATTAATGTCAGATGATCTGTTTTACATTTAGAAGAGAATTTTCTGTTGAAAACAAAAAATTTTGATATTGTCATAAAAATTATTTACCACCATCAACCAGAAAAAGAGGAGAGAAATACTTATAATGTTTATTATTTTTTTTTTTTAATGTCACATGTTATAATAATATTCTGTTAATTAATTAAAATCCAGGACAAAATAACATAAACATACTTGTTCTAGTGATGATGATTGCATTCCTGAACTCTCCTGATCCAGACTCACACCAATACACTCCTCTCTGGTACCAACGACTGTTTAAGCTACATCTAGATCCAGGTATCGTCCCCCAGGAGGAGCAGTCTGAAAGGAAGCCTCCTCCAGTAAACCTCATCACTCTCCACTCAGCAGAGCTTCCTCCACAGTTCAGAGAGATATCATCAACAGTGAAGTGTTGCTCTCTGTCAGGACTCACTGTGAGAGATGCTGATGGATGAGAACCTGAAACACAAGTAACAGGGAGACAAACATCTCAGAGGTTTTATTGTTGAATACGTATAAACGTGCATTATTAATTTGACTTGTTTAGCTTATGCTTTTGAAGTTTTCTGAAAGCATTTTAGTTCGATATTCAAAGGAATATCGAACTTTTCATGGATATTCTAAGGTCCGCCTACACTTCAATGCATATATGGCTCAACAGCGCCACCTAGACACAAAAAAAATCCAAAAATGAATGGGGTCAGGAACTTCTACTGCGACGTATGAAGACGTCAGCACAGATGTGTAACACCCCACATCAAGCAAAAAAGTCAATTGAATACATGTTGCCATGGCAACGGGGTGCCCGCCATCTTGGAGTTTATGTCCATTTTTTTCCTATTTTTTTAAATTTATACACATCATATTTGAACGAACTAGTCTGAGGGCATTCATGCGAGTGACTTCAAGCTTGGTGGGAAGCTTCCTGATAAGTTGGGAACCAAACGCTATTCAAATCTTTCTAATAGGACAAAGCATGTTACCGTGGCAACCGACAAAACAAAGCTTTCTCGCCATGAAACACGATTTGCGCATATCTCCATAGAAATACATGGGATCTGCACCAAAGTTGACAGTATTCATACTTGTTGGGTCCTTAACACACTACACCACCTGGTGCCATGGCAACATAGCATGCTAGCTAGCATATTAGCATGCTAACAAAAAACTAGGTATATCAACATTTCAGATTCTCAGCTACACATTTTACCATGTTACATAGCATGTTAGCATGTTAGCTAACATGCTAGGTGTATGAGACGGGGGCCACGAGGGGGCCACGAGGCTTGGACCCGATGGATGCCGCTTGCGGCTTTAATTAGGGTCCGAGCCATACGAAGTATGGAAGGACCCTATTGTTGGTGAAATGTTTATTCTGCTCCTCCTTCTAAGCTCTTTGAGGACAAATCTGACCCCCTAAACACCCATGAAAAGTGTTGAAATTTGGCACACACATCAAGTCTGGCGAAAATTGCAATACTCTAAGGTCCGCATACGCTTCAATGCAAAACTGGCTCAACAGCTCCACCTAGACAACAAAAAAATCCCCAAATGAATGGGGTCCCTGAAGTCTACTTCGACGTAGGAAGACGAGACGTGGTACACACGTGTAACACCACGAGTCGAGCAAAAAAGTCAATTGAACACCTGTTGCCATGGCAACGGGGCGCACGCCATCTTGGCGCGTACGTCCATTTTTTCCCCATTTTTTCACTTTACACACATCGTATTTGAACAAACTAGTCTGAGGGGATTCGTGCGACTGACTCCAAACTTTGTGGGAAGCTTCCTGACAAGATGGGCACCAAACGCTGTTAAAATCATTCTAATAGGAGAGAGCATGTTACCTTGACAACCGACGAAAAAAAGCCTTCTCGCCATGAAACACGGTTTGCTCATATCTCCATAGAAATACATGGGATCTGCACCAAAGTTGACAGTATCCATACTTGTTGGGTCCCTAACACATTACAACACCTGTTGCCATGGCAACATAGCATGTTAGCTAGCATGTTAGCATGGTAGCAAAAAATGCTAACTATGTAAATCAACATTTCAGATTCTCAGCTGGATGTTTTACCATGTTACATACCATGTTAGCAGGTTACCTAACATGATAGGAAAAGGTGTATGAGACGGGTGCCGGGGTCTAGAGGCTCGGACCTGATGGATATCGCTTGCGACTTTAATTCATTTTATTATTTATTTTATTGCTCATTGTGTGTTTCTGTTACTAGTAATTTGATTGCTTTTATAGTATATTTAATTTTATTGTTCAGTAAAATATCTGGAATAGTTATTAAGCCTAAGGCTGTGTACAGCACTTTGGTCAACTATGTTGTTTTAAAAGTGCTCTATAAAATTGGATTGGATTAGAAACTGATTATAGACAAAAGTAAAATGTGCACATTCGTTCTTTTTTATGTACTGCAGGTAACATGAATAAAACTATTGTTCATCAACATTAGTTTTAGTTGGCAAGATGAAGTTGGTCTCACAGGAAAAATGAACCAGTCAGACGATGTAACAGCTGTTGAGTGATTAAAGAAAAATAAACCGATCTGTAGACCAGACAAACTTTGGTCGACTGTAATCAGTGTAATAAAATCTGTTTCCAGCTCTACACACATATCCTGCTGTGTGTGTGTGTGTGTCCATGAATGATGTAGGAATCATGTTCGTTCCAAAAGGTGCTGCCAGGGAGCAATCATACCTGTACCAATTATGTGACAGATCAGGAACAGCTTTCTACCAGTAGAACCTCCATCTTGCAGACACTTGATCAACTTCACATCTCAGAGTTACTGAGGATCCAGGACTCAGCCATGATGGAGACACAGAGAAGACAGGTCGGAGTATAACTGTTCGAAAGAGATTTTATCTGAATAATAATAATAAAAACTATTACAAAATATTAGTAGAAATATTAGAGAAAAAAGTTGTAAAGTTTGGCATACCATTACCCATAACCCATAATGTAAGAGTGAATTAAGCACTGAAAGGGAGATTAACATCTCATAAGATTTGATTAGATTACATCATATATCAAAACTATAAAGAATAAAATCACTTGAAGAACATTTATTTAGGAAACTAGACATAAATATTTTGGTTAAGCGAATTTTAAAAGGTAAGTTTGATGGAAAAGGTTCATCCACAGTGCAAGCATTTGAATTAAAAAGTAAAAGTAAAAATGTGTTAAAGCAGACTGACCCAGAAAGCAACGTAAAAAACATACCACTGCTTATTTAGTTCAAACTCTGATATAATTTTTTTTTTCACCAGTTCACTGCTGAAATAAGGAACGTTAAGGTACTTACACAGTAACTCCATCACACTTAGAAAAATCTGCTCCATCCTCACATCCAGTACTGATTCAGATTCCTGCTTCTGAGGAATATTTCTACTTCGTATAAGGAGACAGGCTGAATCTGCAGCAACTGAAGAGACCTGCGAGAACAACTAATCATTGTATCTCAGTCCATCCATCCATCCACTTTCTGCCGCTTATCCGGAGTCAGGTCGCGGGGGCAGCTGCCTAAGCAGGGAAACCCAGACTTCCCTCTCCCGGCCACATTCACCAGCTCATCCGAAAGGATCCCGGGGCATTCCCAGGCCAGCCGAGAGATGTAGTCCATCCAGCTTGCCCTGGGTCTTCCTCGGGGCCTCTTTCCAGTGGGATGTGCCCGGAACACTTTAAGAGGGAGGCATCCAGGAGGCATCCTGACCAGATGCCCGAGCCACCCCATCTGGTTCCTCTCAAAGAGGAGCAGCAACTCTACTCTGAGCACCTCCCAGATCACCGAGCTTCTCACCCTATGTCTAAGGGAGAACCCGGCCACCTTGCAGAGAAAACTCATTTTGGCTGCTTGTATTCGTGATCTTGTTCTTTGGGTCACTACCCACAGCTCGTGACCATAGGTGTGGGTTGGAACCTAAATCGACCGGTAAATCGAGAGCTTTGCCTTTTGGCTCAGCTCCTTCTTCACCACGACAGACCGATATAGAGTCCGCATCACTGCAGATGCTGTATCGATCCGCCTCCATCCTTCTGTCACTCGTGAACAAGACCCCACTCATCGGAAGATTTGTTGATGGGATTGAGAAGGTCTTTGAAGTATTCCCTCTACCGCCTCACAATGTCCCAAGTCGAGGTCAGCAGCCCCCCATCCCCTCTGTACACAGTGTTGACAGAGCACTGCTTTCCCCTCCTGAGCTGCCGGATGGTGGATCAGAATCTCCTCGAAGCCTTCTGGAAGTCATTATCCATATCCTCTCCAAACTCCTCCCATGCCCGAGTTTTTGTCTTAGTGACCGCTGAAGCTGCGCTCTGCTTAGCCCACTGATACCCATCAGCTGCCTCTGGAGTGCCACAGGCCAAAAAGGCCCGATAGGAATCCTTCTTCAGCTTGACGGCATCCCTTACAGCCGGTGTCCAACCAACAAGTTGAGGGGTTACTGCCACGACAGGCACCGACGACCTTACGGCCACAGCTGCGGCTGGCCACCTCGACAGTAGAGGCACAGAACACAGCCCATTCGGACTCAATGTCCTCCGCCTCACCCGGGACATGGTTGAAGCTCTGCTGGAGACAGGGGACACTGCCAGATGTTCCCAGCAGACCCTCACAACATGCTTGGGTCTGCCAGGCCTGACCGGCATTCTCCCCCACCATCTGAGCCAACTCACCACCAGGCTGTGATCAGTTGACAGCTTCGCACCTCTCTTCACCCGAGTGTCCAGAACATGCGGCCGCAAGTCCGACGACACGACTACAAAGTCGATCATCGAGTGTCCTGGTGTCAAGTGCACATGTGGGCACTCTTATGTCTGAACAAAGTGTTCGTTATGGACAGTCCATGAAGAGCACAGAAGTCCAACAACAAAACACCACTCGGATTAAGATTAGGTGGGCCGTTCCCCCAAATCACGCCCCTCCAGGTCTTGCTGTCATTGCCCAAATGAGCATTGAAGTCCTCCAGCAGAACAAGAGAATCCCCGGAAGGAGTGCTCTCCAACACCCCCTCCAAGGACTCCAAAAAGGGTGGGTACTCTGAACTGCTATTTGGTGCATAAGCACAAACAACAGTCAGAACCTGCCCCCCCCGCCTGAAGGCGGAGGGAGGCTACCCTTTCGTCCACCGGGGTAAACCCCAACATACGGGCGTCAAGTCGGGGGGCAGTGAGCATGCCCACACCTGCTCTGCGCCTCTCACCGGGAGCAACTCCAGAATGGAATGTATCTCAGTATGAGATGAAATGCTATGTGCACATTAGTTTAGACTTTCCACTCAGCCCACTGAAACCACTAAAGCACACTTGCCAAAGACTGTCAAGCTAAGATACAAACTGTTTGAGTCTTGTTGGAAAAAAAAAAGTGGAGTAGAATGAGGCAAACACTTGCTATCATCAAATAGTAAGTCAGCGTAGTTCTTTCTGAAGAAAGGATCATATTGTTTCTCATGTTTGTTCATGTTTGATCGAACTGTTTGCTGTGTGTTTAATACACTGTATAAAAATACATACAGATAGTGAGCAATCTATCAGAGATTAGGTTTGATAAAACATTTTGGCTTCTATGAAGAAAGTTTTACTGTGTAGTGTAATCTGAGTCTACATTATAGTCACACAATAACAAGTCTTCCAGTCTGCACATGATTACATGTGAGAATAATCAGAGATAAATAATTGAAACAGTTTCTGTATTGGAAGGCAGTGTATATTTACTGTAAGTTATAGTTTGAGGTATTGCATACGGCCCATTTTCAATTAAAAAGACATTCTCTTTGTCTCATAACTAACACCTTCCAGCACAAAAGAAAGTGAAATTAAGATGAGCAGTTCCTGTCATGGTTCCTGGCTTTTGCGGTGTTTGGTTTGTGTTAGATTTTGATCATGGTTTAGGGTTTTAGTTTGTCATGTTTAGTTCTGTTTTGATCTTGGTTTCTAGTTCTGGTTTTTGTGGTGTTTGGTTTTCTGTTTAGATCATTGTTTGACATGTTTTGTTTTTTGTCTTGGATTTTGGTTTGTAGTCCTGGTTTTTGTCATGTTTAGTTCCTGGTAGAATCATGGTTTAGGTTTTGTCATGTTTAGTTCTGTTTTCCCTCTTCCGTCCTGTGGTTTCTGTTTCGGGCTTGTTAGTTCACCTGGTCTAATCACTCGCCTGTTCCTTGTCAATCCCTCTGTGCATATACACCCCATGGTTTTCAATTTTGTTCTTTGTCAGATCCTTGTATGGTTCATCCATACAAGATGGCTGCCAGCAGAACATCTCGTCTACCTGTCCGTGTCTGAGTCTGTCTATATTGATACTCTCTAAGCTTTGTAAGCACTTTTAATTACAGTCTTGAACGGCAACACTTTTCTGGAAGTTACCTGATCGTATCCCCGAGGGTTGATCTGGTCTTTGTCTGCAAGGCCTGCCGCTCAGGTGTTGCTGTACCTGGGCTAATCCTCAGCTAGCTGATCGGCGCTGGCTGCGTCCATCTGGCCAATTGGATTATTTGTTTGACATTTTGGTGGCTTTTTATGGTTAGTAGCTTGCTGACCATTCAGTCGGAACATATTTCTCCCTCTGTGGATCTCTGTGGATCTGGTCGTGACGCTGCGTGTTTACAAACACAATCAGCTGCTTGAGGACCTCCACAGCTAGGGCTGGCCGCGGCGCCTGAGTTTCCTGGTTGCGCACGTTCTGTCTCTATTTGATGTGCTTTTACTCGATGTAAACATGCGTTTCTCTGTAAAAACTACATTTTCCTTCTGGACTGTGCTATTTGGATTTGTTCTGCACATTCAGCCAGAGGCTGTCAGACCTGCCTGCAAGCCCCCACTTGGATCTGCTATAGTGCTGCGCTATGGGAGTACGATGGACTTTACTTTACAGCCCACAGATGTCTCATCCTTCTGGACTACGATATTTGTTGGACTTCCTACCACTCAGGTATTTCATCTTATTCTAACCTTTTTAACTATGTTGTTGCAGCAGCTCTCTGACTCTAACTCTCTGCTCGTGGTTATGGCTTCACTAAAAGATAAACAACGACTTTTTTTCTGTGCTGCCCTCTGGCGCACGTTAATTATTCTCATGCTTTTTATCTCTGGGAATGTTCACCCAAATCCTGGACCTGGTATAGATAATCCTACTACTACTTCACAACTGTTATTCAGAGACTTCTGTAATCGCAAATCCTTGGGGTTTTTACATGTAAATATCTGCAGTCTGCTAAATCCAAAGCATTTTGATCACTTAAAAACATTGTTACATACTGCTAATCCTGATGTTCTAGCTATTTCTGAGTCCTGGCTAAAAAAAAGTGTCAATGGTCATGACATATTTATACCAGGCTATAATGTATTTCGTAAAGACAGAGCCACTAGGGGCGGTGGTGTAGCCTTGTATGTTAAAGATCATTTGCAATGTGCTGTTGTTCTGTCTAAGTCTGTTCCCAAACAGTTCGAGTTGCTGATATTAAAGCTTAGACTTTCAGCCAGTTTTGTTCTCACTGTTGCTGTCTGCTACAGAACACCCTCTGCACCTGCTTCTGCACTCTCAGCCATTAGTCAGCTCCTTGTACCATTCACAACCTCTGAGTTTGTTCTTTTGGGTGATCTAAACTGGGATATGGTTAACCCTCCTGGCACAGTTTTGCAGCAATTTGATGCTCTAAATCTTACTCAATATCTGAGCCCACCAGACCAAATTTGAAATCTCCCTCATCTTCCACGCTGATTGACCTCATTCTCACCAACACCCCATCTAACTGTCAGTCTGGTGTTTTCAGCCAAATATGCGATCACTGTGCTATTGCCTGTGTACACATTGGCTGTTCAGTTAAAAGTCCCCCAGTCATTGTAATCAAACGCTCTCTCAAGAATCTTAATATGCAAGCCTTTCTTCAGGATGTTGGGGCAGTGACCTGGGATAGAGTTGGCTCTGCTCCCTCCCTGGATGAGGCATGGTGCTTTTTCAAAAATACATTCAGTCTAATTGTCAATAAACATGCTCGTTTGAGAAAATGTAGAATCAAGAATCGTTATAGCCCCTGGTTTTCCCATGACTTGGCTGAGCTTATCCATCATAAGAACACCCTTTGGCGGAAAGCCCACTCCACACAATCTCCGGCTGACTGGCATGCCTTTTGGCATAATAAGAATAAAACAACACAGGCCATCAGGAACGCTAAAATCTCCCCTTTTAAGGAGAAATTTTCCACATGTGGTTCTGATGCGAGGAAGTTCTGGAAAACCGTCAAGATCATGCTACCAGTCTCTATGATATTCAATGACATTGTTATTACTGATAAGGCTCGCATGGCTTCACTTCTCAACCATCACTTTGTCAATGTGACTGAGGTATCTAAGCATAGCATTTGTATGGTACACACTCAAGTTTTTACTATACAAGTTTTTATATTTTACTATCCTACAGACTGGATTGACACACGAACATGCATTCTATGCAAATGAGCATCCTATAGGCAAACTTAAATTGGTTTTAAATACAGACAAAACCAAGCTCATGGTCTTCCATCATTCAAAACATCAAATGGAAAACCTATAGAGCAGGTCTCACATTACAAGTACTTGGATTTTATCATAGATCAACAGCTCTCTTTTAAAACTCATATAAATAATCTGGTCTCTAAACTTAGGGCGAAGCTTGGTTTCCTTTCAGAAATAGAACCTGCTTCTCTCTCAGGGTCAGAAAGAAATTAGTGACAGCGACCTTCTTGCCCATTCTCGACTATGGGGATGTGCTTTATTTGAGTGCTTCGTCCAAATGTCTCCAGTCCTTGGACACTGTATTTCATGCGGCACTGAGATTTGTCACAGGCTGCAGTTATCTCACCCATCACTGTGAACTATATGCAAAATCAATCTTGCCTTCTCTGAGTGCCCGTAGGTATGCACACTGGCTGACCCTAATTTATAAGGCTCTCTTAAGCTTGAGTCCTCCTTATTTGTGCACTTTACTGCAGAAAACAAGCAGCTGCTATACCTTGCGATCTTGTTCTACACTTGTTTTATCTGTTCCACGAGTAAGGTCTGAATTTGGAAAAAGAGCATTTAGTTTTGCTGCCCCCACAGCATGGAACTTCTTGAAATTATTCCTCTTGGAGCTTTCCGCTCTATATTAAAGGACAGACAGAGTGAGACTATTGGACAGTGCCTGTGTTATAAATCTTAATTCGTTGTCTGTTGTAAAATTGCTTGGATAGTACACGCACTCTATGTTGAAAATGCTATTGCTTTGGTGATATTGTATGTTTAATTTTGTTTTGTTTCTTTGTTTTGGTTCTCATACTGTTTTGTTTGTCTGTTTATGACATGCTGCAGACCTCTTGGCCAGGTCACCCTTGTGAAAGAGATCATGATCTCAATGGGTTTTTTATCTGGTTAAATAAAGGTTAAAAAAAAAAAAAAAAAAAAAAAAAAAAAACTATGATTGGAGGACACAGGACTGAGGAGTTTTCTTTGTTTAAACCCTATATAAGACTGAACGACACATCAGGTCTTTAGGTCTTCATTCTGGCTTTGGGACCTCCAGATTTTGCTGCAGAAATCTGTTTTGATGTCTGAACTTTTGTAATAAACTTCTTTTTATTATTCAAGTTAGCGTCCAGAGACGTTTTTGCCTGAAAGCCAATTTTTCCACATCTCCTGATCAAGATACATCAAATCTGACATCACAAAATACTGGTTGTGCAGCGCCTTTTTTTCTTTCAGCTGACTCCCAGAGGGCAATCTGAAAGACAGGTGTGTTTTTCTCTGCTTTTCTGGGGAGAGGAAAGGGGGTCACTCCTCAAAGTTCTCTGTGTGGGTATGTTTGTGGAATTGTTGTCTATACAGGTGTCTCTGCTAAATTTATTTAAAGTTGTTTTTTCTCTCCACATCTCAGGTGAAGTGGAGAAAGGGGGGCAATTGATGTAGAAAAAAGAGAGACAGAGAAAAGAAGCAGGCAAGCAGCGTAAAGGCTGCAAGGAAATTTATAGTGAGGACAGAGAGGTTCTGCACTTGTAACAAGAAAAGAGATGTTTTAGCCTCAGAAATAGTGAAGTGTTTTGAGTTTTTGGAGTTTCTAAAATGTACATTTGAAAGTTTATAAATTTATGCAAATTCAGGGTCTGGGCCCGAAGCCCTTTGAATCGTAAGACATAAGAATAAATAAATTGTTCGGTGTCATTTGGACTCCAGTTTAGAGCGATTAGTGGTGTAAATTTAAAAAGCAAGAGTGTAAGAATCTCAGGCCTGGGATAAGAATTTGATAGAAAAATTGTAGGACTTTTAAGGAATTAAGATTGAGATGAGAAGAAGATTTTGTGAGGCATATAAAAGTAAAAAGAGTTGAGTCAGCGCTGACTGAGAGGGTGTTGGCGTGAGGTTGAGTGAGAACAGCTGTGTCTGTGTATGATAGGAGTTTGTGTGTGTGTGTGTGTGTGTGTGTGTGTGTGTGTGTGTGTGTGTGTGTGTGTGTGTGTGTGTGTGTGTGTGTGTGTGTGACCAGCTGGGGTGTGGTCTGAGCAAAATTAAAGTTTTCAATGCATGTTTGTGTTTCTATAACTTTTTAATGATAAATTCTTTTCGAAGGGTTTTCTAATAAGTAATAATCTAATGAACTCCTATTGAAATGCTTCTGTATTTCAATGGGCAGACTTTTCAGAGGTAACTCAATAAACCTTCGGAAAAATGAGCCTTTTATGAGGAACTTCATCTAAAAATTTTTATTGTAATAATGAGCTTCTGCACTTTGGCAGACAGACTATTGTTTTGGCAAATAATTTAATAGATATTCCTCAAAAGGGCTTTTATATATGTGTGAATGTTCTGTTAGTGGCTAAAATATTATTAATATTTTGTGCATTTCTGGACACATATTTCTGTGTTCTTCTTTTATGAACCACTACAGAAAATTATGAGGGTGTTTCTTTAACATCACAAGAAAATGAGTTTCTGTGTCTAATTTGGATGGAAAACAGGGACAGAGTTTATTTCACTGTGTGACAAGAAACATGCACATATCACTTGCTTCATCTGTACTGATATAAAAAATAGGGATGAAGTTAGCTTGTGTCTGTGTGTGCATTGAGCAGGGAAGACAGCTTTTGGAGTCGGCATGCGTGTCTGTCTGGGTGTGTGAGCGTTCTGCTGATGTGATTTAATGCCTGTAGCTGATTTTCTGCTTTACATGTTTGCTTAGACAATGTTAAGTCTTTATTATTTTATGTAAAGGTGTGCATTATTGTTATGATCTCATTAGTGGAAGTATTGGTAAGATAGTGCATTAGTTCTATAAGAGGATTTAGAAGTATACTTGAGGGGTATAGGAGATTTTAAGAGACAACTGTTAGACTATTTTTCCTTAGGATAGTCACATTTACTATTTTTACAGCTGTCACAGCTGCTCTCTTTAAGTGGTAGAGTGGGAGCAGATTGTTTATCTAAGTTCACCCGGCTCCGGGATGCTTTTAGAATTATCAGTTACACTATGGGAAGGTCTGTCACCTCTGACCCTTTTTCCTCTAGGCAGAAGATAGGCCTCTTTTTTTAAGAAGTTTATCTCTCTCTGCCATGAGCAGCTGAGGGGTAGCAGACCCATTACTATTTTTATTTTTTTCGCCTTTTCCTGTTTTTTAGATTTGAACTATGGGAAAATAAAGCCTTATATTTCTTGTAATTTTTTCCTTTTTCTTTGAAGAGGCCAACAAAGACTAAAATTGGTTTATTAATAAAAAAAGAGAGAGAGAGAGAGAGAGAAAAGGGAGGGAGATTAAGTTAACTCCTCCTTTAGCCTTTAATAATCTTTGTGTTGTTGCATTTATAAATTGTTTTGAATTATGGCATACTGAATTTTTTTTTTTATAACTCAATTTTTATTAACAGTTTAGGCGAAGAGTAACAAAGAACATTAAGTTTGTACAGAATAATATTCATAATATTCATATTCATAGAGTGCCAACTATGCCATATGGGCAGAATGTACAGTATGGGTGGGGTGCTAGTCCCATCAGGTATCTTTTCTGCAGTGTCATATAGGTGTGGTGGCATATGTTAAAGTGAATAAACTGATGGTTTGGGTTCTTAGATGAGCATACAATGTTGTCCCAGACAGAGTCCCAGTCAATATCCACCTGTAGATTACTAATGTCTTTCTGCCAATCTTTAGTTGTATAGTCTGAGGATTTTAGATGACTGGACAGTTGTAGATAAATAACCGAAGCAATCTTTTTGGGGGTGTTTGAAATCAGATCAATAATTGGGTGTAGTTTCAATTCAGGGCCCCACTGAATGTTTTGTGACCTAAGGGCTGAGCGTAGTTTGAAGTATAGAAAAAGAGAATGATTAGGTATCCTATAACGAGAAACCAAATCATTAAAACTTAGCAAGGTGTCTTCCCTATTGATATCGTTTAAAACATGTACATTACTGCCTGTCCATGGGCCTCTTGTAAATGGTCTATTCCCTGATAATAAATATCGGTTATGCCAGAGCGG
This sequence comes from Melanotaenia boesemani, assembly GCF_017639745.1. Lineage (NCBI taxonomy): Eukaryota > Metazoa > Chordata > Actinopteri > Atheriniformes > Melanotaeniidae > Melanotaenia > Melanotaenia boesemani. The sequence goes on from NC_055686.1 coordinate 27,581,920, forward strand.
GGAATGTCTGTGCCATTTCACCTCTCTTCCCAAATGCTTTTCGGCCATTCTAAAAGTTTTTAAAACAAAGGAAATTAAGGGACCATGTCTGAGAGAACATTGTTTCAGAGAGATACCAGAAAACAAGAGATCCTGCAGTCTTAGAGGGACTACAAGGTGCCTCTCAATTTCTAACCTGGTGGCCTCTGGTTTTGGATCCAGCCAGTGTCTTATGTGCTGTAAAGTAAAGGACCAGTGATATAGTTTAAAGTTTGGAAGTGCCCACCCGCCTTTAAGTTTTGGCCTTTGTAATGTTAGCCATTTTATACGAGGGCGCCTGTTGTTCCATATAAATGTTTAAGTAAAGAGTCTAACTTGCCCCAATAGTCGGGTGGGGGTGATAATGGTAGCATAGAACTTATGAAATTGATCCTGGGCAGAATATTCATTTTAATTACCGATATCTGGGCTGGTACAGATGAGGTAAGCTGCATCCATCTGTTCGTGTCTTCCCCTATCTTTCTCAAAATAGTACTAAAATTCTTTTTAGCAATAAGGGACACTAACGGAGTTATTTGAATACCAAGGTAGGTCACATGTTCAGTGATAGTTAAATCAGAGGGAGTAGTTAATGTTTTTTTTGTCTATATTAAGGAGCATAAGGGCTGATTTTCTCATATTAATTTTAAAACCTGATATCTTCCTAAACATTTCCAAGATATTCAGTACCTTTGGTAAGGATGATTGAACATTAGACATGTATATCAAGGCATCGTCCGCGTATAATGAGATGTGATGTTTGGACGGTCCAATTGCAAATGGACTCAAAGATTTGTTTAGTCGTATATACTGGGCTAAGGGTTCAATAGACAGGTTAAATAAAAGCGGAGAGAGTGGACATCCTTGTCTCGTTCCACGGAGTATTCCAAATGAATTAGAAGAGAGTCCACCGATACAAACCTTGGCTGTAGGATTAATGTATAAGATTTGAACCATTCTAATAAATTTGGGACCGAAATTGAATTTTTCCATGGCTCTCCATAAATATTTCCATTCCACTCAGTGAAATGCGTTTTGAGCGTCCATGAAGAACAAACCAAGTTGGGATTTAGATTTAGTTGATTCTTCAATAATATGGAGAAGTCGTCTTATGTTATCAGAAGCAAGCCTTCCTTTCATAAATCCTGTTTGATCATAGTTAATTAGTTTACTCATCACTTTTTCTAGTCGTATGGCAAGTACTTTAGCATACAGTTTAACATCGGCGTTTATCAAAGATATGGGGAGATAGCTGGCGCATTCCAGTGGGTCCTTATTTGGTTTTGGTAATACAGTTATCAAGGCAATATTCAAGTCAGTAAGGAGGCTATTCTTTTCGATAGCATGATTAAGTGCATCAAGCCAAAGTGGTCCCAGAGTTTCCCATAGCATCAAGTATAAGTCAGCTGGGAGCCCATCTATCCCTGGTGAACGACCCTTATTAGTAATCTTAAGAGCCATGTGGAGCTCCTCCAACGTGATGAGAGATTCTAAGTGTTCTGCATCCTCTGAGGAGAGGGATGGAAGATTTAAGTTGTAGAAAACAATATCTAATTGCTCTTGAGATGGAGTTGATTCAGGACTGTAAAGTTTGGTAAAGAACTTAAAAGTATCTGCAATCTCAGACGGTGCAGTCACTACTCCTTTTTCCGGACTATGGATGGCTGAGATGTTTTGTTTGTTCTCCTGTTGTTTAAGTGTCAGTGCCAGAAGTCTGCTTGGTTTACTGCTCTCTGAGTAGTATTTGTGTTTGGTCTTGTGCATTAAATATTCTACCCTTCGTTTAATTAAGTCATTTAGTTCTGACTGTTTAAGTCTGAGCTGGCATTCTTTCTCCTTTGAGTAGTTAGTGTTCAAGTCCCTCTCTAGATTTTGACATTCCATTTCCAGTTCTTTTATCTTATTTTCTTTTGCTCTTTTGCTGTATGTACAGAGGCAAATAGAGTTGTTCCTTATGAAGCCTTTCACCGCAGCCCAAACAAACATCGGGTTGGCGACACTGTTTGCATTAATATTAATGAACTCCTTCAGTTTGGGCTTTAGTTGTTTAATAAATTCTTCATTTTGTAAGAGAGAGTTATTGAACCGCCACCTAGGTGGCCTGTTTTGCATAGGGAAGAGATCCAGTACCCTGATAATAGGATTATGATCAGATAAGTAGCGTGGGAGGATATTAATTGATTTAACACAAGGTACCACTCTACTTGATGTCAGAATATAATCTATCCTGGAGGACATTTTGTGAGAAGCTGAGAAATAAGTAAAAGCCTTAGCTTTCGGGTTCATTATCCTCCAAACATCAACTAAGCCCAAGCTTTGAAAGAAATGGCCTAGGGCCTTGGAAGAAGTTGCTTGAGCTTGGGATATTGTGGGGTGTGATCTATCCAAGTTTTGATCAAAGAAAGTGTTCATATCTGAACCAATAACTAAAGCGTGATCAAAGAAATCAGTTCTTTTGTCAAGGTTGAAAAGAAGGATGCCTCATAAGTGGTTGGAGCATATATCGATACGAAAGCCATCTTAACTCATTGTATGGTGGTACAGCATATTGCTAATCTACCTGATATATCTGAATTAATTCTTTCAATTACTAAATTGATAGAGCGCTTCATCAGTACCATAGCCCCTTTGGTCTTGGATCCATCACCCGAGGCCACCACAGGTTTATAATATTTATTCTGCATTCTAGCTACATCTGTTGGTTTGAGGTGCATCTCCTGTAATAATGCACACATCGATTTTGTGCCTGTGCAAAAAATCAAGAATTGAATTACGTTTAAAAGGAAGATTCAACCCTTTAACATTTAAGGATACATAATAGTTATTAAACAGGTTATTAACAGAACTAACATAGTAAAGTAAACATCAACGTGTTGGTAATTGTGTGGCACCAGCCACACCCCCACCCTTCCCCTGAATCAATCTATAGCTAACATCTGTGACATTCACGAGGTGAAGTCTATTCACAATGAACATGTGCTTAATCCCCTTACCTATTGAGAAACAAAGGAACTAAGCTAAGTCTAGATTGGTTAATGAGTATCATATCTCACAAATCTCTACATTATATTTACGATCGTGAGACAGTAGGTCAACTGAATTTCAAAGCTCAGGAACGCCTAGAAGACAGTAAGAAAACACTGCTGTCCATAAGTAATAACTTTTGCAAATAGCCTACCCATAAGTCCACCTCATTATGTAGATCAGTCTTCCATGGATGTAGCCGGCGTGTCCGCTGCTGTTGCGGTGACTGTGGTGTTATCCGATTCATATTCTTCCAAAAAGCGCTCGGCGTCTTGCACTGATGTGAAGGATTTGGTCTCACCTTTAAGTTTAACCCGTAGTGTAGCAGGATAAATCAGAAAGCTGTCGATTGCCATCTGGCGGAGACGGGTTCTGACGCCTTTGAAGGCGCTCCTCCGTCGGGTCGTACCGGTGCTGTAGTCGGCGTAGAACTCTAAGCGTGTGCCGTCCGGGAGAGATGGACTGGCCTTCCTGGCACCTTGAAGAATTGCCTGCCGATCTGGGTAGCGTAGAAGCCGGAGAATCATGGTATTGGCTTTGGAAGATCTTGGAGAGTAGACCTGATGCGCTCTGTCAATCTCCAGTGGAAGCACGGCGGACTTCTTCAGCTCGAGGATCCATTTAGGCAGCATGGATTTTAGGAATACGCTGGCGTCGTCTCCTTCAATCCCAGGAGGTAAGTTGATTATTCTAACATTGTTTCGTCTCCCCCTGTCCTCTAATTTGTCAACCTTGATCTGCAGGTTGTTCACTTCGGTAATGCAGTTGTTAGTATCTTTTTTAACCTGACGAACAGACGCCTGGAGGTTGTCGACTTTTCCGGACAATGTGTCTACCTTCTTTGCTTGGACGTTCAAGTTTTCTTGAAGAGAGCGTAGCATGTTTCCATTTTCTGAGACACAAGATCTGAGGGTGGACAGTGCCTTCTCAAGCGTTTCGGTTAACATTCCTCCCACAATATCCTGTAGGGTGTCCCTTTCGGCTTCCACTGTTTGTCTGATTAGCAATGCTGCATGCTCTTGCTCTTGAGGTGGGTTATCGCTTATTAATAATATCTTGCTGCTTCTGCGGCGAGTTCGCTAAATTTTTGTTCGGCATTGTTTAGGGAGACTTATCGTCCTTTGTTGATAATCCAAACTGGACTTAAGGCTTAGAAAATGTCAAAAATCGGGGGTTTCGGCAGGAGCTCAGTGTGACAAGACCATTTCACAGCGTGCCTCACCGGGAAGTCCCGGCATACTGAATTTTTGTTTGTTTTCTTTATATGATTTATTTGGATTGAGAGTTGAATCAGAGCTGAACAGACCAGGCTCTCCAAGACCTCAAGGGTGTGGCAGTCACCCATCTGAGCAGGATGACACATCTCCCCTGAACTGCTCAAGGCTTGTGTGCATTTTATCCACAAACATCTTGTCACCTGCTTCATATATATATATTAATGCATAGTTGTTTCAATACATACAAACATGGCATCGTTGTTTTTCTTATTTTTTGTTAAAACTCAAGTGGACATAGCACACTTTATTGGTGCATATACATACTAGAAGACATATATCAGAGAGTACATGGTATATTTACGCCGACAGAAAAGCTTGGCTACTGATTGACTATTAAAATATTTCATTCTTCATTTTTTCATTTCAAAGCGATAAATCATCAAAGGTTTAAATGGACTATTGAAAGTATGGTTTACTGATATTACAATGCGGTTTTTGATGTGATTTTGTTTCGTTAATAATTAAAGGCTTTTTGGTTTCCTCTGAAGTTGGTAAATTTGTTTAGCCGGTTTGTGAAAGCAAAATAAATAAATAAAAAACATAAAAACAACACAAACAAAAAGAAATTGAGTGTAATAACACAGTATTGGAAATACTACTTTTTTTTAGAAATTTCCTTTTAACTCATAAAATAGAAAATTATAGAAAGTTGGCATCATGTCAGAGAAGGAGGACAAAACATCAACTGTAATTACTCCAGTTGATTCAGTCCAGCAGAGTAACCCTCTTATTAAAGGTATAGCCAAGATTTCAAAAAAGTGGAACTGGCGCTGGCCAAGCATTGACCGCCCATGGCCGATCGAGGGGACACTTAATCCAGAGGTAATCAGAACAGTTCAAGTGCTGGTGACTACTTACAAACCAGACCAGAACAAGGGAAGGAGAGGACACAGACATCATGACAAGCGACAAACGGAGCTGGAAGTTCTTTAGCTGTTCGATAAGGAGCGACAGAGACTTCTGAAAGCAACAAAAGAGAAGGAAGAAAAACAGAAAGAAGACATCTCGCAGATCAAAAAGGCCACAGAGAAATTAATGGCAGAGATCAACACACCCTTCTTTCACACAGCTGCAGTAAAGAGCCTCCCCACCATATGAGAAAGAAGTGAAATTTCAGGATGTTTATCCTCAGCTCCCAGTGATTTCCCATGAAGGCAGTTATCATGTTACTGATGATGCCAACCAAATAATGGGCAACGGGACAAGCAACAATGACCATTCACATGTATCCAAGCCTCAAGAGTAAAAAGAAGACAACAAAGAAGAAACCTGGAGACAAGGCTCAGAGTGATCTGGAGGAAGCCAGAGACGGATACAACTCTGCCATAAGAGAGATATTGGCCAAAGCAGAAAGAAAAGGAGCGGAGCTACGAAAGAAAAAGGATCTCAAAATGACCCCAGAAAGCAAAAAGGTCCGCATTGGATACGGCCACTTCCGCCCTACCCTCGTTTACCAGTCAGACCCGCTGAAAGCACACGCAACGCATCGGTCCTCTATTGGTCGCCACTTTGCGCTGCAGCAGATTCGGGGTCTGTCTGTCTAACGGACGCGCGCTTCAGTTGCACCGCTACTGTGGAAGGAGGAGATCGTCTCTCGGTAAGTCCTTATCATCACAATTGTATTGTACTGTTGATTTGAAATAATTAAGATTCTTTTGAACATGAGATGAGTTGGGGTAAGTTAACTTTTGTGTTTGAAGAAACTGTGGCATCGTTTAACAGTGTTGGCGATAGATGTTTGCTAGGCTAAGTGTGCGTGCCCTCCCTATATAGGTTAACATAACGTTTAGCATCTAAAACCGCCAGAAATAGCGGCTTTAGCAAAGCATAACATGCCGCCGACATTCTGAGTTATTCTAAACCATATTTGTTTGTATTTGAACAAACAGTACGTTAGCTTCTCGTTAGCATAGCGGCAGCATAACGCTAGCATCAGACTTCGCCGTCCCTGAAAACCCCTGTACGCGGATATTAATCTTTGTTAGTCTGTGTTCAACATTAAATCACATGCTCTCCGTCTTGTTTTGTTTGTTTGTTGTTTTTATATGAGTTGTCAGTCAGTAAACCGAAGGCCGTTAGCATTAGCACTTCCGGTTCCCGGCAAAGTCATTGCGTTTTTTGAATGGTGTGTGGTTAACAAATGCTTATGTAGTTGTGCTTCACGTTTTGTTCCACGACATAAAACACATCGGTAAATACCCCTTTGTGACTTTTTTTTTAAGGCTGTCGCTAACAAGTTGATTACCGATCTTATCGGGAACATTACAGTATCACCCCAAAACAGGCCAGAGTGTTGTTATGGATGTTATTAAGGCAATGATGATTATCCATCATGCTGGGCATTTGGCTCATACTGACTTATTGTTTTTAAGTCAAAACTGTTAAAGTTTGAAGATATAGTCACATTTCAAACTACTCAATTTATGTATAAAACCGCCAGTAGGATGTTACCACTTAATATACAGTACTTGTTTACAGAGAAATAGGTTATTTATTAGGAGGGAGAAATAGGTTTAAAGTTAAAAGCATTCGTACGAACGAGAAAAGATTTTGTGTTTCATTCTTTGGTCAGACTGTGGAACAGTATGGCAGAGAAGTTAAAACATTGGTTTTGTTATTTTTTTATTTTAACAGGGGCAAGACTTCATTAACCTTATTTGACCACAAAAAGGAGAGATGCAGCAAATGAATAACCTTTTTTAATCACAACTGTGCAGCTGATATTTGCCTGTTATGATCAACATGAGAGGTTATGATTATTAGTCACATGATTATTATTATTTATATATAAATTATCACCACAGATTGCACCACCAGTTCCTCCTCCTCATCGTTCATCTGCACCACCAGTTCCACCTCCTCGCCGGTCATCTGCACCACCAGTTCCATCTCCTCGCCGGTCATCTGCACCACCAGTTCCACCTCCTCGCCGGTCATCTGCACCACCAGTTCCACTTCCTCATCGGTCATCACCGCCACCAGTTTCACCTCCTCATCGGTCATCACCGCCACCAGTTTCACCTCCTCATCGGTCATCACCGCCACCAGTTTTACCTCCTTACCGGCCATCTTCATCACCTCCACCTTTAGCACTGTAAGTGTCTACCCGTCTGCCTTTATCCCTAAGGGAAATTTACCAGAGACACACTAATTTGTACATAAATTCATATCTCTTTGCTTGAACCCCTGCATATAGAGGCCGGAGCCCAGTACCTCATCGGTCTGCATCAAGCTCAGCAGCATCTCGCTATTCAATGCCATCCCGTAAGCTGCCTCTACATCGGTCATCAGCAAACCCACAGCCATCTCCTAGTCTGTCTTCATTCCATGCAGCCCGTGAGCCATCTCCTTGTGGGTCTTCATCACACACAGCTCATTATTGGTCATCTCCGAGCTCCCAGTCATCTCCCCGCTTGTCTTCATCACATGCAATGGAATCTGATTGGTTACCATCACACTCATCTCATCAGTCAACACCGTCATCCCGCCCGGTGCCATCTAATCAGTTCTCACTCTCTACACAAGGGTCCCACCTAAGCTCTAAAAATGCTACAGAACTATTCAAGCCATCTTTCAGAGTGGGACAGTCTGAGATGGAGCACATACCTTGCTCTGGTGAGTTGTCATGTACTTATTAGTTGCATATAGGAATGTCACGATTTTTTTTTACTACACTAAGACATTTGCATTTTGTTGTGATGGATGACTGGTTACTATGGAAAGACTCCTGACACAGCATGCATAATCATGTGTGGGTGTATTTTCTGTTTTTGTTCTTTTCAGTTGCTGAACGGTATATGCTACAGCTACTTGAATATCAGAAACAGCAGCTAAACAAACTAATGGCTATGGTCAGCTCTCTGCCTGGGAGAACGACCAATGAATGTCCTGCTGAACTGCCCGAAGATATTCAGTTTCCCTTTGCCTCAATTGATGACGTGCAAAACTTTGAAGATTGGCTGAAGGCTCCTCACAATCGCTCACAGAGGAAGAACCTGGTGTGAATTTGTATGATTTGTGTTTAGGCAGGGATAGCATGATGGGTCAAACCTCGGACATGGCTTTTCCTACTTCTTTTATCTGTACATTTGCTTTCAGGTTTTTTTTTCTTTTCAAATCAATTTTAAAATTGCAGTAGGGTTGGGTGATAAGTAAAATCTTATATATCCCCCTCTTCATCATGTTGGGTGGTTTGGGCTACCTCTGTTTCCTCACTTCTGCTTTCACTCTGTAGCTTTCTTGATTGTTATCACTCCAGTAAAGCTGTTTCTTCTTCGTCATGCAACCATGCCAAGTAGTCTGCTGCAGTGCCGGCTCTGCCGTGTGTGGAATATAACCAGGTGGAATATAACCAGCAATGATGGAGTGGTTTATGATTTTAGTAACCTTCAAGTATTCCAGAGTCAGTTTTGAATTCCAATTTGTAATGTTTAATTCACTTCCTCTAAAACACTTTTTGTGTTTTTTTTTTTGTTATTTTTAAATGATGTCTTGTTTGTGTTTTTCAGATCACATTTTTAGCCTGCATTGGGGGAAAAGACACAAAGTGGCTAACCTGGAACATTCTTTCACACATCTACACTAAACATTTGGCCCTCCAGATTTGCTGGAAGGGAACAACAGGCAAGCTCTCATTTAAGCAGATGGAAGCAACAGCAACAATGATCCGCTGTAAGTATGAAAGGCACTTCAATTACCTCAATTCATTATACAATCATTTAAAAGTACAGTGTGATTTTCTCAGATGTTTATCAAAAATCTAAATTTTCATTCATAAATGTGTCCTCAATTATAAATAGTGACCTCCATTAATCAACCAACAAGTAAAGATTCAAATTATTAATACATTCATTAACCTAGTTGGTAGACCTAACAGACACAAGCAGTGACATGTTCTTGACCAACAGCACCATCACAACAGTAACATGCTCAAAAAATGAAACACTGCATCAAAAGTATTGTCGTCTTAGGTGCATAATTGTACCCCACGTCTCACTTTTACACTTCCTTCTAGAGTGCCCCTTAGGCTGTTAGTCAGTAAAAACCAATAAATTAGTCACATCCTAGTATATAGTGCAGGGATCACTAATTTGTACATAAATTCATATCTCTTGGCTTGAACCCCTGCATATAGAGGCCGGAGCCCAGTACCTCATCTGTCTTTTTTATTTTTTTGTGTGAGCTTGTACTGAAATTTCATTACTAAAACCATGATCGTAGACTAGACTACAAATGGCATAGGCCTCTGTGCTGTAAGAAGAAGAGAACAAAATCGAGAATCGAATCAAATCGTGACCCTAAAATCGAAAGTCAAATCGAATCGAAGATTGGGAGAATCGTGACACCCCTAGTAAGTACTGTTGCTTTGTGTGTTTATATACAGGTGCTGTACGCAAAAACCATGTGGCAAAGCAAGCAACAGATGTCGACATTGACAAACATATCATGAAGTGGTTCCATTTGGGCTCAGACAACACCCGCAGGGGAAGTCGCCAGAGTCGAGCACAGGTAAGGATTAAGGGTATAAAATGATTTCAGCATAAACCATGAAAATTGGAAAGCAGTGTTTTTGAAACAAGTATAGAATAGTGACAAGATTTTGCTTTTCCAAATCATAGGCTCCGAACATAGAGGCTGAGGATGACTGAGGATAGCTAATGACGACGACTGTGATGATTGTTTTTTTTTGTTTGTTTTTTTTTACTTTAAATGTGCATACAGTTGTGGAAATTCATAAAACAGTTGAACAGAGAAATGTTTTTTTAAAAATAGTTTGCAATGTGCGTTGTGGAAATGCATTAAACAGTTCAAAAGAGATGTTTTTTTTAAAAATGGTTTACAATGTGCATACTGTTGTGGAAATGCATAAAATGCAAAGGTTCAAAAGAGAAATCATTTCTTTAAAAAAAATACAATTTGTAATCTTGACCTTCGTTATTGCTGCAACAGTGTTAAAAGGATGGTTCAACATTTTGGCAATTTGGCTTATTGCCATTATCCCTAGTCTCCCTGAACTATGGCGTTAAAAAGTGCCGTTAACTGTGTCTTTAAATGTGCATGCTGTTGTGAAAACTGAAAACAGGTTTAATAAAGGGCGGCTGCCTGCTTGTTGAAAGGAACACATTGTGATTGTTTTCATTCATAGAGTAAATGTTAGTAGCCATTTAAGTCTGATGATATCTAGTAATTAATTTCTCAACACTTTTTTAAATCTAAAGAGCTGTAGTTCAGATTTGGACCACATCTTCCCTGGATCTGGACCAGATCCGGTTTAGATCTGGACAAGATCTGTTCCACAACTGTAAAGTGGATCCGTGCCAGATATGGGCCAGGGTGCAAAAATTATCTGGAGCGGATCCGTTTTCAGGATTACGACCGGATGTTGGACTACATCCGGCGCAGATTCGGCCCTGATCCATTTGTTGTCTGGGACACCTCTGATAGCTCTGATAGTTATAGCGATGAAGACTCGGAGAGTGAAGGCCCTTCTCCATCAGAAGAGTTCTACCCAGCTACGAGTACAGGAACCAAAGATGATAGCCAACAAGTGCTGATAGGACTTGAAAAGAGCGTAGATCGATGTCTTTCATATTTGGATGAAGCCAGCAGCCAAGAGGACCGACAGGTGCTTGAGGACCAGTTACAGGAACTCCAGATACAGAAGAAGAAGCTGCGGAAGAAGCTTTCTAAAAAGCTGCAGGCAACATATTTCTTCCGTCCAAGAAGAAGAAAGCCGGTCGGCAAGATTTGCCAGTGGTCGTCCGGGGACAGAACTTGGAGTATAAACCCTGGTAAAACACTGATTTGTCTGACATTTTGGAGAAATTACCGTCTCTTCACGATGGAGCACATCCATGGATTTCTAAATTGGAGCAGATGCTTGGGAATACAGCTGGCTACAGGAGATGTAAAACGACTTTTGGCTAACATCTTAGGAGTTCCTGCCATGGAGGACATTCTGCAGAAAGCGGGACTTGGTCGTAATGTGGGGACATCTGTATACGACCCAGAACTGTTTGCCGCAAATCGAGGCAGAGCATGGAGAGCTCTAAAAGAGACATTTCCGACAAATGTCCACCCTGACAACATTTTTATTGAGCCATTGGGCCAGGAGGAGAATCCAAGATCCTATGTCTCTAGAGCTCATCAAACATGGAGAGATGTAACAGGAAATGATCCAGATCTGAACCAAATGGAACAATCGATTCTGCGGGCCAAGATTCAGAAGGGGCTGCCTCAACCTGTGAGAAGCAAGCTGGCAGAAGTGGTCGGTCTTAGCAGCATGACCAAAGCAGTTTATACAGACCACATTGCTCACCAAGTGGAACTATTCAGGAAGAAAGAGTATGATCAGAAAGAGCAAGACCAAGAGACTCTCAGGAAACTGAATCAAATACAGCTGGTGGATTCGAAGAAGAAGGAGAAAACACAAGCAGTGGTTATCCAGAGCCTGCCATCATCAAATCAACCATCACCACAGCGGCAGCCGGATAAAGTACAGTTCCAACCACCTCAGTCTGCACCATGGCCTCCAATTAATTGTTTATCACCACCAGTTTATGGCCCACCACAGATCTGGAGAGGAAAAGGATGAGGAAATTTTGGGAGAGGAAGAAATTTTGCTCCACGCTCTCAACAGCAGCCTGATGTGTGCTATAATTGTGGTTCACCTGACCATTTTGTTCGCAACTGCAACAGCTTAGGAGAAAGTTTTCCCAGAGACAACTGCCGAGGGCGACCCAGAGGACAGTCACGGCTGCCCCGAGGACCGGTGAACCCCTACAGGGGCCCCGATCCTGGGTACAAGGGATTCCCAGAGGACCTGAAAGGGAGATGTCAGCTGGTAGTATCAAGGCCAGAGCAAGATCCAACAATAAAGGTGAAAGTAAATGATCGACCGGTAGAAGTAATGCCAGACTGCGGAGCCGCTTTTACCTGCCTTAGGCCTGAAGATGCTATACATCTCCCCATGTCTAATCAATTGATACGGACGATCGGGTTCGAGGGTGTGAAACAGCTGATTCCTCTCACAAAACCAATTGAGCTTTGCTATAAAAATCGCAAGATTATAATGCCCATATTGGTGTCGCAACATACCCCAATTGCACTCTTGGGAAGAGATGCTTAAGCAAACTGAACTGCATAATAAAATGTACACCCGACGGATGTTTGGTGGATGTACCAGAGGAATCTTATCATCAGTTGTTAATGACAACAGAGATTGATGCTTCTGCAGTCTTTTGGATTGGCGACCTTAGTCCAGAAATTTTGAAACCTGCTACCCTATGGGAAAAGTTCACTGAAGCCAATACACCTTGTGGAAGAGCTCCAGGACATCCATTTCACTGTACACTCAAGTACTTCAAGGATGCTGCTAAATCGGATCCGGAGGAGTGGCTAAGCCGCCAACCAAAGCAAGTGCCACTTCAATCAAGCTGTATAATTCTGGGACCTCAAGGAGCAGCTATGAAGATAACCAAGGATGATTATCTGAACAAAGAGCATGACATCCCAAAAAGTGTTCCACGTGTAACTTTGAGGAAAGCAGAAGAGTACGAGCAGAAACATGTCAGAGAGATGATGGCGGAAGCAGAGAAAGCTATCTTTGTACCACTAAAAGAGAATCATCTCATCTGGAGAAGCAAGGATGATCAATTCATTAAGATTATGATTTCAGCTCAAGGCCATGGCAAACCACAAGTGGTGCAGATGACACAGGAGTCGGTCTTCAGTGTCATGAGGGACGCTGACTCCATGATAAGAGAAATGCTGCAACAAGTTCCAGAATGTCTGTGGTCACAACACAGCACCGACATAGGTCTGGTGAAATCTGCTCAGCCAGTGAAAGTGGATCTTCGACCAGGAGCCAGACCTCCTTGGAGAAATCAACATCCTCTTAAAGAAGAAGCAATCCAGAAAATTGAATCAGAAATTGATGGACTGGTGAAAGCTGATATTCTGGAAATAACACAGAATCCTCAAAGCAATACGCCCCTACTGCCCATAAATAAACTGGATGGTTCTTATCGTACGGCCCATGATCTAAGAGCAGTAAATGAAGTGATGGTCGATTACCCAGCAGAAGTACCAGATCCACATACCTTGCTCGCTCAAATCCCACCAGAACCTACACATTTCACTGTGTTCGATCTCTGTGGTGCTTTCTTCAGTGTCCCACTCAGTGAGGAAAGCCGAGGTCTGTTTGGTTTCACATTCAAAGATCAATTCTGCCAATACAAAAGATTACCACAAGGCTTCAAACACAGTCCACACATCTTCAACAAAGTGCTAAAGGATGACTTGGCAGGGATCGACCAGGAACTGAGCAGTACAGTTGTCCAATATGTAGATGATATCATCATCTGTTCACCAGACCAGAAAACATGTCACAAAGACTCCATCAAACTACTGCAGATATTGGCGGAGAAGGGACATAAAGCCTCTCAGAAAAAGCTGCAGTATTGCCAAGAGAGAGTGGTTTACTTGGGACAGACGATAACCCAAATACACCAAAGCATCTCCGACAGTCATCTAGAAGTTATTCGAAAAGCTCCAAAGCCAAGGACGGTCCAAGAGATGATGACATTTCTGGGGATCACCGGCTATTTATCAGCCTGGGTGGAGGACTACACCAGCTTAACAGGACCGTTGAGAGCTATGATTAAAGATACTGGAACTACTCATCTTCATAGCAATCTTTCTTGGACTCAAGATGGCCTTCTGGCATTTGAAACAATCAAACATTGACTACAGGAAGCTCCAGCATTAGCTCTGCCTGAATACTCCAAAAACTTTTTGTTATACATCTCCACTTCCACTGGAGGGAAATACATGTGTGCAGTTCTTTGCCAACCCACAGGAACAGGAATTAGACCTCAGCCTGTTTCTTATTATTCTACTGCATTTTCTGAAGTGGAGCTAGGACTACCACTATGCTACAGAGCACTAGTAGGAGTTTCTCTGATGTATGATAAAGCATCATCAGTCATGATGGGTTATCCAGTGACAATTCTTACCCATCATAGTCTGAGAAATATTTTGAATTATGGCAAATACACACTGACCATGTCTAGACTTAGAGATTATCATAGGCTCTTGGAGCAGGAAGATATTACTCTGGTCACATGTGACACAGTAAACCCAGCTGAACATTTGCCAACTCCAGAGGATGGTGAACCACACGAGTGTGTTCAAGAAGCAGAGAAGTTCTCAAGACTCAGGTCAGATTTGCAAGCCCTTCCGTTACAGGAAGCGGATGCGGAGTATTGGACTGATGGCTCCTGCTATCGCATAGGAGACAAATTGTGTGCTGGTTATGCAGTAATAAGAGCTCAGGGATTGGAGTTTGTTGTGGAAAAAGCAGAAGTAGTGCCGCAGCTAGCGTCTGCACAGCTTGCTGAACTTGTAGGATTAACTGAAGCGTGTTTGCTAGCAGAAGGCAAACGGGTGACAATCTGTACGGATTCTGCATATGCGCATAATGTTTGTCACTTATTCGGTTCAGTATGGAAGAATAGAGGTTTTAAATAATCAGATGGTTCTCCGATACAACATCGCGAGCAGATACTGAAACTTTTGCAGGCCATGATGAAGCCTAAAGAAATAGCAATCACTAAGTGTGCTGCACACAAAGCGGACATGTCACGAATCACTCGAGGAAATAAAGGAGCTGATGAAGCGGCAAAAGCAGTCACAGGAGCTAACAGACCAGGGAAGATTCTTCTGGTCACCCAAGAAATAGAGTTGGAAGACAAAATCACTCTTAGAGATGTAATCTCACTACAGGAGTCGGCACCTGGAATGGATAAACAATTGTGGAGAGATAGAGGAGCCACTTAGGACTCTACTGGTTTATGGCGAAATCATGAAGGGTTAATAGTTGCCCCTCCAGACCTATTAGATCTCATGATCCAGGAAGCACATGGACTAGCTCATGTTCCCACTCGAACAGGTCCTATGCGTGAGTTGGTGATGGATTATGTCGACATGATAAAACCAGTCGGAGGTAAACGTTACATGCTGGTCGTTGTAGACAGATTTTCGCGATGGACTGATGCATGTCCGACCAAACACAAAGATGCGCAATCTGTGGCCAAGTTTTTGTGTCGTGAGGTCATAAGCAGATAGGGACTTCCAGACAGGATATCCTCAGACAATGGCAAGGAGTTTGTGGATAAAACTGTGAGGTTAGTTTTACAAAAGTTAGGCATTAAACAACACCTAGGTGCAGTCTATCATCCTCAAAGCCAAGGCCTGTGTGAGAAAATGAACGGGATTTTGAAAAATCGCATTCTTAAGATCTGCCAACATACAGGATTAAATTGGGTGGCAGTGTTGCCACTAGGTTTGATGGCTTGTCGCTCTAGTGCGCTTCGTGACTTACATTTGACGCCTCATGAATTAGTGACAGGCAGACGAATGCCAACACCTTGTTTACGGACAAGCGGAAAGGGTCCAAGCTTAGCCCTTTTGGAAGATGACGTGCGTGCGTATGTTAAGTACATGGCGACGTTACATAAAAGTATATCCATATATGTTTCTGAAAGGCAGAAATACGAGGAGGTGGAAGAGAAACTTGATGAACAAAGGAGCAACACAGTGCAACCTGGAGACAGGGTGTTCGTGAAGGTGTTTAGAAGGAAGTGGTTTAACGAACGCCGCCAAGGACCATTTGAAGTTGTTCGCAGTACAGGAACTGCGGCCCAGGTTAAGGGGTCTCCAACGTGGTACCATTTATCACACTGTGTTAAAGCACCTTTAGAAGAGACACCACATTTACAGAGTCATGAGGGGGATGACTCAGGAGAACAAGGAGTGTGTGTAGAAAACTTAGACGGACAGGAAGATTTTCAAGGTCATGCTGAGGATGCGCTGGTTAATTCTTTACGTATCCCTGACAATATCGGCAATGACTGTGACCAGGAGAGAAAACTCAGAGTTGTTGACTTACAACACGTCCCGGGGACAACTGAATTGGTCTCTGTGGAATGTAACTCATTGGAGACTTCAGAGAGCTGCAGAGCAGTTCAAGGATTAACCAAAGGTCCAATTGAACCAAGAGGTTCAAGACCAGTTAGAAAACAGACCAAACCAAAATGTTACGACAACTAGACTAGAAGTAGTCTTGGGAAAGTCAGTTCCACTCCCGTGTCAGTGTCCAAAAGACACTGGTGGGGAAGGAAATGTAAGTGTACAATGGAAAGATAATTATGAGCTAAGAGCTGGACCTATCGGTGGTTTCACCACTAGGAAAGTTCGTGTTGATCAACAATCACAGGAGAGTGAAGATTGAAGAAGATTATAATCTTTTAGTGCGAAAAATACAGCTAAAAGATCAGGGTGACTATAAGTGCTCTTGTTATGTTTCGCCGTTAGAGAGTGAAGAAACACAGGGTGTAAAACTAAGTTCACCGTATAGAATTAATGTAGTAACTTTAGTAGTAATGGAGGCTGATATGAATGACGAGTCCTATGCGGCTAATAGAACAGGGAACTTGACAACCATGGCATTACCATTCCTACCAAAACAGACAATAATGAAACTTAAATCTACTCCAGCAGTACACCTATTAAACAGACTTGTGACAGGTGCTACAATAATGTGAGCAGCTGCTTTCAGGAACATGGGATGAAGACCATCAAGGCCAGCAAATTTGTTTGGATCCAGCTTAGTGAGCTCATCCTGCACTTCTGAGATGGAGAGAGATGTGAAGGAGAAAGGTGTGTTGCTCAATGGAGAAGGCTGAAAATCTAATGAGGCTGAGTCGGCCTCACTTGCTGAAGCCAAATCTGGACCTGAGACAGGGAAAACTTGGGTCATGATGTATCTTGATCAGGAGATGTGGAAAAATTGGCTTTCAGGCAAAAACGTCTCTGGACGCTGACTTGAATAATAAAAAGAAGTTTATTACAAAAGTTCAGACATCAAAACAGATTTCTGCAGCAAAATCTGGAGGTCCCAAAACCAGAACGAAGACCTAAAGACCTGATGTGTCGTTCTGTCTTATATAGGGTTTAAACAAAGAAAATTCCTTAGTCCTGTGTCCTCCAATCATAGAGTTTGCCTATAGGATGCTCATTTGCATAGAATGCATGTTCGTGTGTCAATCCAGACTGTAGGACAGAGAACCTTATATGGTAAAAACTTGAGTGTGTACCATACAAATGCTATGCTTAGATACCTCATAATTCCCCCCTTCTGAACTGGAATTAACTGTCCCGAAAAAAACGAACTATATAAGACTCAAATTAAATAAACACATATGAGAGCCCCAAAAGAAATCATAAAACGCCCAAAAGAGGCTAGTCGACCTATCGGACCCCTCCGGGCTTAAGTCCTGCCTAGCAATTCTTGCCTCCCAAAACAAAAAAAAAATAAGCACTCGAGGTCACCCATATGTATCCACATAATAAAAGTCACAGAATATTATCTATTCGCCTAATGGTAAACCCCGGCTATGTCTACCTAAAAAGTAAATGCATAGCAATAGCACACATGACATCACAACAAATTCAGATTAATACTCAGATTAGTACAGTATATAATTAAACATTGAAACAAAATAAGGCAAACAAAAATATATGGCTCCGAATGTTATGGTTCCTGTCTGTCTCCCCTGTGTATATGTGTCACCTGATTATCCTAGTGTGTGTGTGTGTGTGTGTGTGTGCGCGTCTGGCTCCCTCTGTCTGTCTTGTGCGTCATGTCTGTTTCCGACCTGGAGTGTTGCAGCAGCAATAATCTCACCTGGGCAGATCATCACACCTGAACCTCATCTTCTCATCACCACCACAGTATTTAACCAACGGACCTTTCTTCACTCCTCGCTGGATCCTCCAGTTACCCATCTGGTATATCGTGGCCTCTCTAGTTTCTCTATTTAAACACAGTTCATGTTTCTTAATGTTAGTCTTGTTTCTAGACTCCTGGTGTCTGGATTCTGCCCGTCCTGTCTGCCTGCCGATCTTCTGGATTGTTTCACTCATCCCGGTCCACTCCCTTGTCGCTGGCTCCAACCAAGCTCACGTCCGGTCCTGCCTGCTTGCCCGCCTGTCCAGTCAACAGCACTCCACTGTGGTCCTCAGATCCAGAACGCGGAACATCTTGCACATTTCCAGTCTTCATTAAAACCCTTTCTTTAATTCATCTGCCTCAGTCTCCTGGATTTTCAGTGTCTGCACCGTGGGGTTCAGAAACCAACACCTGTCTGACCCGCCGTAACACCGAATGGATGGGTAAACCGATATGGTGATGATGTTTCAGTCCGCAGATGTCATCGCGTTGACAGTCAGGGTTCACTGTCCATGTTTAGTGTCCTTATATGTACTTTTGAGTCCACTCAGAATGTTGGGGCCTCTGAATAATTAGCCACCCACCAGGTGGTCGTCCCCAGTATCTTTGCCATAATAACAGGTTGAATCAAAAATATTTCAAGCATAAAAATGAGGAATAACATAGATGTAGTTGAGTATAGATAATAATTAAGTAAGAATAAGATATCTAATTCCCTACTTGATTATACAAACTAAAAAGGCAAAGCAAAGCTAATAGTAACGAGTAATAAAACAGACAAACATACTATAAGAGGCAAAAGTAAAAATCAGAATGGATATCTTTCAAATAGTTCACCTTCCCTTATTACTTCATTCTCATCAGTCCTTCGTAACAGTGGCATCTGAACTTGGTCACCAGGCATTACTACACCTATCCATCTTAATATCATAGCCTTAGCAAAGGTCAGTAATAGAGTACAAAAACAAAACATAACAGACAGCGCCAAAAGTGTTGCTATCAGAATCTGAACTACTACAGCTCCTACTGGACCCAGTTTATCTTGCAACCAAGCATTTGCAGACCATCCAGATCCTTCTAACGGTCCAAAGGCATCCCTTATGAGTTTTAAAGCATCCACAACACCAGTCATGTTATCAGAATTATCTGGAATCAATGTGTAACAAGCATTGCCTGTTAAATTCAAAGCCACACACAGGCCACCTTGTTTAGCCAGAATGTAGTCTAGAGCCATGTCATGTTTCAACAGTGTCAGTCTATGACTCTTCTGTGTATTAGATAAATATTCAAATCCTTTGATAGTTTCATTGGCAAAACCTTGCAGGGTGTAAGTAATATTATCAATATGGTCTGCTAGAAATGTCACTCCATACCATGGAAAAATACCTATTCCCCACTTTTCTGCCAAACTTATCCTCCAATGATAAGATTCCAGATTGTGAAATTGTGCTAACTCCCTCTTCTTTCTCGTCCCAGGAATAACATTAGACTGAACCTGCTCCAACTCCTGAGCTTTCTGAACTGTGAGAACTTCATATGGAAGCTTCAATGTTGCCATGTAACAACATCCTGTCCATCCATAGGGTAAAAATATGTAGGCTTTATCTCCCCAAACCCACCAAATATCCTTAAAATTTCCTATTGTTACATTTGCCGGTAAAGTTTGATTTTTAACCATCAATGTTCTGCTTTGTGTACGGATCGGTGCATGAAAAGTCACAGCATACAAATCATCAGCAGCTCTATGTGCTGCCACACCAAGCCGCATCATATAGAAATTACAGTCTGATATTCCCATAAACATCCCATGGCCATTGTAGGTATCATTTGAACAAAAACAATGGTCAGACTTCTGAGGTTTCACATCTAAAGCATCGGGAACAGCTGTTCTCACATCTTCATACTTATCAAGCAAATTCATATATGTAAGATCTTTCAACCAAGTATAGCGAAACCTAGGTCAAAATAAATGCACTGATACAGCCATCACATGATCTTCTGCTGATCGCTGTTGATACAATAACCATGACAATGCATACGACTGACAAACTTTATCTAATGGTTCCGGCACTGTTTCCAAAATTGCAGGCCATGTGCTTGGTGCAGGAATCCTCACTACACATGGACAACTCACATTCTGGACTGATCTTAGTGAATGAGTCAACTGTAGAAACCACAAATTCCTACCAGCCCATGGGTCTGCTATCTGTAAAGTAGTAGAATCAAATCCATATGCCTTCCACTTGGCATCTCTCTTCTTTACTGCATGAACACGCTCAATTACATCCTCCCTTGCTGCTTCGGACCTGCTGAACTCATTAAACCCATTGATGTCATCATCGGTCTCTGGCGACTCATGCTTATTCTCTGTGAAATCCTGTACCACATTCTCCTTATTGGTAATGTGCAAACAGGCTTCTTTATCTAAGCCCAAGGTTTGGGTCGGGTTCACTACAGCATTAGAGGTTGTATATGTAACTACAGATGTCTGTGATATATTTACAGAATGTGTTGTCGCTGAAGACTTACTCCTTGTCTTGCTAGTGGAAAATTCTTCTCTCAAAACTTTACCAGTGTGATTTTCAGAAGTAACAGAAGTTAGCTTTGCATCCACCAATGTGGAGCAATTCGTTAAAGCTGGATGTGTAACTACTGTTTTTGAAGGGTCATAAGTCATGAAAATCTCTCTAGGTGTAACTGTAGACAGATGTGGTGCACTTGTAGGGGTAGTGAGTTTCTTACAGTACTCTATCCTCCCCTCTGACTGGAAATCAGCCATGGCTTTTCCACTCTTCAATGGTGGCTTTGGCACTGATCCAAACTGCTACCGACCCATCTCAATACGTCCGTGTTTAACCAAGGTCCTGGAGAAGCTAGTGCTCAAACAACTAAACTACTTCCTTGACTCAAACCACATTCTGTCTGATCTGCAGTCTGGGTTTCGGCCTGGCCATGGATGTATAACAGCCACTGTGAAGGTCCTGGATGACGTCATCACAGCGCTAGACTCTAAGCAGGTCTGCTTAGCCACCTTTATCGACCTTGCCAAGGCCTTTGATTCAGTTGACTGTAAGATCCTTCTACGAAGGCTCTCCAATATCTGTCTGCCCATCTCCTGCTGTGACTGGTTCTCCAGCTTCCTTTCTGACCGTGCCCAGTTGGTGAAAGCAGGAAATATCATGTCAGAACCACTCATTATCTCCAAAGGTGTGCCTCAAGGGTCTATTTGGGGCCCCACCCTTTTCTCCATTTACATCAATGACATAGATAAAGCTGCTGGCAGCTCCTGGATCCACCTGTACGCCGATGACATCATTTTGTATTTAGTCGGCCCCTCTCCACAAGCTGCAGCAGCTGTTCTTCAACTCAGCTTCACTTCAGTAGAGCAGCCCTTCCACAACCTCCACCTTCGCCTCAACTCCAGTAAAACAAAGTGCATCCTTTTCAGTTGGAAAACTGGTGCCGACACCCTACCAATTCTCACCTGTTTAGACGGCACGGCTTTGGAATATGTCAATTCCTATAAATACCTGGGCATCTGGCTGGATTCATCTCTGTCATTCATCACTCACATCAATAATCTTCAAGCCAAAATAAAAGCCAGATTAGCCTTTCTTTTCCGTAATAAAGCCTCTTTCACCCACGCCACGAAATGCACTTTAGTCAAATTGACTTTACTTCCAATTTTTGACTATGGTGACATCATTTATAAAATGGCAACAAGCACAGCCCTTAAAAAATTAGACACTCTAAACCACTCAGCAATACGCTTCACCAGAAACACCCCTTTCCACACCCACCACTGTGATCTCTATAAATTGGCGGGCTGGCCCTCCCTTCACACCATCACCGACTCCATCATTGGTTTCTTTTTATTTACAAGTCAATCTTATACAGGACACCTTTCTATCTGTCATCTCTTCTCCACTTCGCTCACAGCACTCATCACACCAGGTCAACTGAATTTATTAAGCTCATTACTCCCAAAACCTCCACTGTTTTCGGCCGTCACGCCTTCCACTTTTCCGCTGCAAATGACTGGAACACACTGCAGAACACTCTTAAACTTCCATCTCTGATATCTGTTTCTTTGTTTAGACAGAGACTTCAACAGATTATTGTCGACACTTGTTCCTGCTGACGATGCTGACTCTCACTTAGATACAAATATTTGTCCACTACTTTTTCTTTCATATAGATCTGTCCCATATACTGAGACCTACTCCCGTCCCCCTTTCATTTTTATATATTTGTACTTGCTCTGCGTTGTTAGGTGCATTTTTTGTATTGTTGTATTGTGGTCCTTGTATATGCACAGTTGTAGGTTTGTATGTATGTACGTTATTTATTCCTGCTGGGGTCTCTTGGCCAGGTCATGTTTGCAAATGATCTGTTATCTGTTTTGCTGACACCATTTTTAAATCTTTCCTGAAACTCATCATGCCAGCTAACCTCTACGTGGTTCAGGCATGAGCAGAAAGAAAATACATCACAGAAACCATCAGACTGAGTGTAAACATGCTTATTTTTTCCTGTTGATCAGAATGTGGAAAGGCTTAACCCCATACGAAGACAAAATTTGCTCTGTGGCTTGAGCAAACATCTTTCATCTGCGGTCTCTGCTGCTGGCAAAGACGTGTCACTTCCTGTTTGGTTTGTCATACCAGGACTGGAAAGAGACACCATCTGTTACAGACTGTTTCCCCATTTCCTCTTCTTCTTGCCATTGTTGAAATTTCAGGTAGCACTTTACATTACAGCAGTGGTTTCCCAACGCAGGGTCCCATTTAATTTGACAATAATGTCCTACCACCACTTACAACGAAACATGGGAACATAGTCGTGCAAAAACTATACGTTTAGCCTATCGTTGCCTCTCTCTGCTACCTTGACTGAATCACCCAAAAACATAACATTTTACTACATGAGAGAACATGAGGTCATTAAAAGTTGGAATTACAAACCCAGTGATAAGATTACACAATGCATCATCTTCCTTATTGTAATTATTTTGATATTGACTTTTAAATTTATATATGCCGAAACAAAGAACCATAACATAAAAGTGGATCAATAAAATTACTTATTTGGAATTTATTACTCACTTATAACCCTTTGCAATACTTTTTTTTTTACTAAATATTCTACAATCTTATATAATCTTATATATATACATACAATCTTATATCTCTATATCTAAGTAAGAACCTTTAAAAAACTCATGTAATCATATTGAGGATATTTAACATAGTTACAACACAAAAAAAAAATATTGAACCCATGTGAATTAATCACAATGAAACCTTGTGCAGCTTTAGCTGATTTTATCCTCACAGGTGCAGCCAGTAGGAATGCAGATGAGCGTAAGACAACACACTGATGTTAAACTGAGAGCAGGAGAGCTGAGCTGAACCTTGTTACTGTGCTGCTTCTGACAGAGAGGACAGAGTCTGCATAAAAAACGTAACCATCTATTCTTTGTTTTTTTCTGGCAGCAGTGGTTGTGGTGGACGATTGTAACCTATAGCAACCCTGAACGACAATGATATAAACTTTTTTTAAAATAATTTAATAATCATTAGTCAGTTAAATAACACATGTAGGTCTGCTGTATTCTGCTGCACAATTAATGAGTCTTCTAATTTGTATTGACATTAAAGATGAACAAGGAGACATCTAACACAGGATTACAAAACTTCTTCTTTTTAATAAAACCAACCTCTGGTTCCTTTTTAAACAGAACTACGACAACTTTGAACACAGCAGTTTTTTTACATGGTTACACTTTCTGCATAGCTGCATAACTTTGCATCAGCTTTTTATTTCTACCATTTTATTTATATTACATGAAACATAACAAATTCCATCAAGGTAAAAATAAAATTTACAAAGCGCTTCTGATATAATTACTTAATTCACTAAAAAGATCTTAAAGCTAGAAGCTTTTTTATTTTTTTTAATTTTTTTATGTATTTTAGTGGACGACTGATAGACACAGACATTAATATTCTAAACGCAAGCTCTAGTAATGTCTGAAAAAATGCATTTAATTGCATTTAAATTTGAAACACCCCTGCTTGCAGCATGATTACACTGAAGTACTTCCTTGTGGTTGGTCGGTTTGTGATTATATACTTCCAGATTTCTGGGGCTTCTTGCCGAATTTACCTTACCTTAACAGAGGAACTGCAACACAAGGCCGTAACCATATGTGGCATCATCTTTACTGAACCCTACCATATGCAGACCCAGCATGAATATAAATGCAGCTTTAAAGTTTATAAAGAGTTCATTTTTTGTAATTAACTGTAATTAACATGTCAAAGTCCCACCCCTGATTCAAATATAACTAAAACTAACGTTACTAAGTGACTCAACAATAATAAAAAGAAGAGTTTGAGCTTAAAGGGTAATTTCATAACATAAAAACAGAAGCTACTGAGCATGTCTGATATTTTTGACAGTTATTGTGAGTTTTCTTCCATCTTTCATATTCCTGAATGAAGCAGCACAGCATGCAGCCTACATGGCAGCATTGTTATCCAGAGCTGCTCCTAATCTGACCTCAGAATAAACTGCTGCATCAGCTGCTGCAGGACTCCACTTTCCTGTGAACGGAGATTATCTCAGTCAGATATTTGCCTGAAACATCATCTTTAAAAGTTGAAAACCATCTTAACAAACAAGGCTTAAAAAAACATCTTCTCCAAGAAATGACAATCTGTCTTTTACTAATTAAATGAAAACTGTTAGTTAATAAATGCAACATGTCAAATAAGGAGGATTTTTGAGAGATAAGATTTTAAGATTATTTGATAAATTACATGCTGTGACAAATCTAAAATGATATGGTGACATTCAACATGACTCTTCCTTCTTGTGTGTGTGAGACAAAAATCACCATCCAGCTGGTGAAGGAAAAATTATACTATTTTCATGTTTGATGATCTGCAACAGTGACTGCAGGGTGAAACTATTAAATTCATACACTTCACATGTATAAATCGTACAGCTGCCAACATGATGACACGTTTCAGTCCAAACACTGACTGTACCTGCAGTTCCTGTCTTCACATCAGAGTAAACACAACTCTCCTCTGGTTCATGATGCCTCCCTGTTAACACACTCACATTCATCCACTAAAATACACGAAGCTCAAAACCTTCAGAGCTGTTTTTCCTCCTTTAAACAGTGTGTGTGTTGGTGTAACTCACTCTTTTTCCCAAAATGTTTCAGTTCAATAAGAGAGTATGTGACATCTCTGGATTCATCTGCATCTGAAACATTTCATAATTCCACATCAGTCACTTGTTACAAGTTTTCTGAAATCACATCATTTTTACATTTTATTTCCTTTCAGTGGGTTTGATCGACTCATAGAGACAAACATCATCTACTGGAAATAAAAGAGAAAAAAATAAATCATATAAAAACATAATATTTTGTCCAAAGAAAATTCTCATTTTATAATCTTTGTTTTTTAATTTATTTGTTGTTTTTTCTTATTTAGTTTGAAGCTAAAGTCAAAAACTGTACAGTTTAGAGTGTGAGGTATTTATGGACAGTAATACATAAATCTCTCACCATTATGGCTTTATTGTTTATACAGTAAACCCATAATAACATGAGGTTATGGTTTAGAAATGATGCTGGAAAACACTCTGGTTTCTTAAGACAGATTAAGTTCAAGTTCATTTTAATTCAAGATTTTTTTTTTTTAATAAATATAAGTCTGATCCTTGTTAAACACAATTGTTAAGTGTATAAATCCAAAGCCTTTAGATGTTCATTTTCATTATTATAAGTAATAAATATACTAGTGATGTTAAAAAATCAGTAAAATGACACATAATAAATGTTCATGTAAATAAAGAGTTCTGTATTAAACGTGAATCAGTGTAAGTCCTGACCGTGGAGAGGAGAGCTGTACTGGTTAGTTTCATTCTGGTTGACTCCAGGATGTGAACTGGAGCTCTGACTGCTGCTCTGTGACTGGATCCACCTAAAACATCATAAATACACAATGTTTAACACAGAAAAGTTAAATAATGAGGATTTATGTTGGAGATGGGGTTAAATGAAAGAATGATGTACAGACCTGATGCAGCATAAACCTGTAAAAAAGACATTAGTTGTTAAAGGACTTTGTAGGTCATTTTGTTCTACTGCTGGTTTGTTGTATAACATCAGAATAACTCTGAATATTTGGTTTATTAAAGAGTAAAAAGGGTCTCACCCTTGGACTGTTTGCAGAGACACAACAAGAGCAGGAAAATCAATAATATGATTCCAATAACTGATCCAACCATTAACAGCACAGGAAATGAAGAGCTTTCAGGTCTGGACACAGCTGGAAACACAACAGAAAGTAATAATGTTATTTATATGAAGGGTTTAGAACATAATTCTCTCAGTGTTTCCAGAAAAAAAGTGATTTCAGATTTTAACAGAAACAAAATGCCACAGCAAGAAAACAAACTTGATGTATTTATTTCAGTCAGAACAATGTTTGTGTTGCTCACCTGTAACTGACATCCAGCTCTGTTGTGACGTCTTTCCTGCATGTTGACACTTGTAGAAACCTTCGTCTGACTGTGACACTGCAGAGATGTTCAGCTCCTCTCTGCCATCATGTTGGAGAAGTTTGTCGTTGTGATAGAAAGAAACATTGGAAAGTGTGTTTTGATTTCTCCGTCTGCAGCTCAGACTGACAGAAGCTCCCTCAGTCACAGGATGGACAGGGCTCACCAGGATGACGCCATCATCATCATCTGTAAAACAGACAGAAGGTTAAGTTCAGTCAGAGATCAGAGAGATTAAAACTACATTCTTGTTTATTTATAAACAGCTAAATGTCTCACCACCTCTAACCAAATAAACTCTTAGTCTCATAAATCATAAAGAAGTTGTTTTTATGCTATGATCAGTGACTTCTGTTAGGAAGCACTAGCTCCCTTCTGCATTTTGTTATTCTTGTGTGCAAAGGTGAATCATGGGCACCTAACATTCACTGTTTTTCTCTTGTTTGTATCAATCGTTTCCTGTCAAATTGTTGTTCTTCTAAGTGAAGAATTTTCTCGTTGTTCAATGAGGGCCCAGAGGGATGAAGTTTGTTTGGTGTGCAGAATGGCCTAATAAATTGTGTTTTTTTTTCCCATACCAAATGAAAATGGAATTATTCTTCCCATGCTCACATTTCGTCTTGCCACAACTTCATTTCTCTTAATGAACAAAGACGTTTGGTTTCGAGGACAAATCAGTGACTTTTCTCTCTATGAAAACTGTTACTGTGGAAAAGTATTATTTACATCAACAATGACAATAACAAATTTATTTTATTGATTAACCTTTTTTTCATGACAATAACATGACGGGGAAAAGCTAAACATGGTTCTCTGATGACGAAAACACGACGAGACGTTTGTAAGATTTCATTACAAGACGAAAATGTTCAATACATCATAATTTCACTGGCAGACCAGGTCAACTTGAGCATGTGTTCCTCATCCATTACTCATATTTTGGGCATGTGTATGTTCAGGGTGGAGTATTGCAGTTCGGAAAATTCTCAGAAATAAAACCACAGTTACCAAAGTAAAGATGTTGTTCTTTGCTTTTTTGGAGTAACTGATAACAGTATGTGTTGTTGGCTGGGAAGCTTCTAAGTCTAAAACCATTCCTTTTAATTTTGTACTTTTTGATGAAAATAACCAAACAACAAGCTCATAATGTGTTGCTTTATGTTGAATTTATAGATCTGCTATTTTCTTGGGTGACATTTTTGTATGAAAATAGGGCATCAATTCATGAAAAAAGGTGAAATATAGAAATAAAAGGTTTCTGCCCAACAGCAGTGAAGTAACACGGCAGCATTGCATCCCTGTTGATGAGAAAGTCTCGGCTAAAGCTTTCAGTCTGGTAAAGGATCTGGTTATTACACAAAAGCATTCAGGTTAACTTGTTTTATGAATTGCAATACTTGTTATAACCTGTCAACCATGATTCTACTTTTTAATATGTATTATTGACCTAAATTAATTTGTTAAAAGACTAATACTTTTATTTGACTAAAATTAGACTAAAGCCTTTTTGAGTTTTCGTCGACTAAAACTGGACAAAATGATCAAACTTAGAAATGACTAAAATGTGATTAAAACTAATAAACATTTTCATTCTAAAAACTAAAACTAAAACTAAAACTGAGAAGCCAAAAACAACACTGATGTGGAAGTTTTTGCTGTGATGGTGTTGATGTGATGTTTATTTCAGTCAGAGATTAAAAGTCAGAGTGTGTCTTTTTGTAGCATTATTTAGACATTATTACATCGAAACTCTTATTAATGACGTTATTAAGGAACAACACTTTAATAACACAAATATTGGGAAATTTGTCAGAAAGAATAAATATTTATTGTTTTAAAGGTTTAAAAAGATAAACTGAATTAATTCAAACATATAGTCAATAATTTGATGCTGCTTTGTTGTGATGGAAATGATAAAATTGTTTTAAAAAAAAGATTTTTATTTAATCTATTAAAGCATAGAATAGATTTTTTATCAATAAACACTAAAGCATAAAATATATCCTGCTGCACTGTATCAGTGACAGTTAAAAGTATCGTCCATGTTATGGTATGTAATTAAATGTAGTAAACAGTGTGTGTTAAACATATTTAAAAAAGGCAAAACAAGAACAAAAATCCAGGACAAAAGATCATAACATACTTTGTACAGTGATGTTGACTGTGTTGCTGAACTCTCCTGATCCAGACTCACACCAGTAAACTCCACTGTCGTACCAGTTCATGTTCATGTTACATGAGGATCCAATCATTGTCCCCCAGTAGGAGCAGCGTGACAGATGACCTAATTCTGTAAACCTCCTCACCATCCACTTAGTAGAGTTTCCTCCACAGATCAGTGAAACAGATTCAGGTCTGAAGTGTTGAACTCTGTCAGGATTCAGTGTGAGAGACGCTGCTGGATGAACATCTGAAAAACAAACATGTAATGAGATTTCTATAAACAAAGAATTATTAAAAAATACTTCACTTCAAATATTAATTTGGTTTATATTTTACTTAGTTGAAGATCAGAGCTCATATTTACACAAGCTGATCAAAATTATATTTTCTGATTTAAAAATTTTAAGTATGTTTCAAATGATAAACTGTTTACATTTAAACATCCATCTTTTAAAGGTACGAGTAATTATTCTAAGATTAAATGTTCAGGATTTATTTTTATTCATCTGTAGCTTCTGTATTTGTTGGCGTTGTCCACAGACCTGCCAGCTATGGAGCTAAATCACCGTCATAATGTTTATTTTTATGAAACTTTTAAAATTGAAAAATTTTAAGCTAAAAATGAAAGTCTCATTTTTACTGTGAATGTTATTTTAATTTGAATTTCAGTGGGATTATTTTTAATATTTTCTAAATAAACTTTAATTTTACATTTTCAGTATCATGTGTTTTTTTTCAAGTTTGAGATATTTTCTTCTTGATTTTTCATTGTTCATTTCAGTTGTTATAACCCTCTGAGCACCAAAGTAAAAAAATTGCAACAAGCACCAGGCCATATCTCCAGAAAGAGATCTTAAACCTGTTACTATTTTCCATCGCTGAAAGGCAGACATGAACCAGCCGTCAACAATTGGCCGTGAATGATCAGCTGCACCACTCGCTACCCCAAAGCCAAAAATCGAGGGGATTAAATATGCCTGCTTGTACTGTATTGTATCAACAGAAAGTGCAAGTAAATGCTTACAAATATTTAATGTAAATTGACCTGATCACTTTAGTCGTAATAATCAGTTCAATATTACATAAAATCTGGACCTTAAAAAAATCTCATTTATTCCTCTCTTTTCCTGGTCAGTACCCCTGCCTGGCCCCCTTTAAAACTTTTCTAGACACACCCCTGCATATCTGAAGTATAAAACATTTCCACCACCTGTCAGCTACTTCGTTAGAGAAGGGTCCTGCTCTGATTTATATTATAAAACCTGAACCTGATCTATCTTCATAGATGTTTGAATGGCTGAGTAGTTGATTTTACAGCTGTGTCACCAGCAAACCCCGTTAATCCTGAATATGAAATAAAGGCAGACAATATCTAACTGAAATACGCTGTTGTTATCAGCATGTTTCATTCTTCAGCTTCATGTAACAGTGCCATGGTTCTGTTTAACATTAGACTGATAAATGTTGATAAGGGGTTTCCAAAAACAATACTGTTGGGTAAATCTGTTCCAGTGTGAACTATGAACCACTTTTTTTCCTCCTTCTTAGGTGAACCATAAAAAAATGCAACCAGAGAGACAGAACTAGCGACAGAAAAGCTGATTAACAGATAACCGACAGCCAGTGTGGTGATTCAGTGATTCAGTGAGGCAGACGTTCTGACTTTCTTTTTATGTGTAAGCAGATATAACTTGTATACAAATGTTAGATTTATTATTGTTCGAATGTTCTGCAGACAAAAGCTACTTAGTACATGAAGCATGTAATGCACATGCTGCATCTGCAGCTTCTCTCCTTTCACGTCCACTTGCTGTTTCAGAGCAGGAGTCTCATTCATAAAGCTGGCGTACGTACAAAAACCGGCATAATACACCAATTATAGTCAACTTTTGGGGCTTGTTTAAATCAGAACATGGTGGGAAAATGTCCCTACTGCCACAGCAAATCTGAATCTGCTATATGCACCAAATCTGGAGAAACATGAAACTGTGACACAACAGCACAAAAATAAAACCACAGAAATGATGTGAAATGTGAGACATTTATGCAAAACCAAAAATTACCACATGTTAACACAGTATATATTAAAGCCATTTGCAAATGAATGATGAATGATGAATAAAGAAGCATATTAATATTCATACTCCTACCAGTGTGTGTTTACAAAAAAGGACCCACACACAATTGTGGGACGTTCATGTTATTCAGTTAAACATTAAAAAAACATTAAAGTATTTAATGAAAACATTCATGCACAACAATGAAAATCAGAATCATCTTAAAATAAGAACAAATGTATTTTTCTAATTTCATTTAATTTCATTTAATTTATCATCAACATTAGTTTTAAAGTAAAATATATTTTCTTTACTGGTAACTTGTCTAAAAACTAACTGCCTCTCACCTTGAAACATCATCCCTCCCCAAAAGAGCGATAGATTATATAGAAATAGATGGAATATAGACTCAGTCTCAGAATGAAAAGATGCTAGAATCAAAGTGGAAAAATAACTTGTCCTCATTTATAGAACAGAAACACACTGACCTGCAGACCAGAGAAACTTTACTTCACTGTAACCAGTGTGATACTCTGGGTCTCCTCTTCCAGCTCTACACACATATCCTGCTGTGTGTGTTTGTCCATGAATGATGTAGGAATCATGTTCAGTCCCAGCAGTGCTACCAGGCAGCAGATCATAATTGTACAAGTTGTATAAAAGATCAGGAACAGCTTTATACCAGTAGAACCTCCATCCTGCAGACGGAGGTTTAATCTCACATCTCAGAGTTACTGAGGATCCAGGACTCAGCCATGATGGAGACACAGAGAGGACAGGTCCTGTTAGAGAGAAACTGTTTTCATACCAACTACATATTTATAACAAAATACCAACAATTCCTTCATGTTCTTTCAAAATACTTCATGAAGTACTTTATTTACAACTTCAGCTGATCTGTGTTTCAGTTTAGATCAGACATGATGAGTTTTCTGTTGAACACAAATGTTCAAATCTGTTCTTATGTTAATAACATGTTACAGTAAAAAAAAAAAAATAATAAGTAAAATAACTCGGTTTAAATAATTTAAATCCAAGACAAAATAACATGAACATACTTCCTCTAGTGATGTTGACTGCATTACTGAACTCTCCTGATCCAGACTCACACCAGTACACTCCTCTCCAGTACAGACGACTGTTTAAGCTACATGTAGATCCAGTCATCGTCCCCCAGTAAGAGCAGTCTGAAAAGCTTTTTCCTCCAGGAAACCTCCTCACTCTCCACTCAGCAGAGCTTCCTCCACAGATCAGAGAGATATCATCAACAGTGAAGTGTTTCTCTCTGTCAGGACTCACTGTGAGAGATGCTGCTGGGTGAGAACCTGAAACACAAGTAACAGGGAGACAAACATCTCAGAGGTTTTATTCATTCACATGATTTCATTTTCAACAGCTGAAGATGAATAAAAACAGTTCAATAATTACAGTAATTCAGACAAACTGAGATCTCTGCCTTAAAAAAGAACACAAACCCTATCAGTTTTAATGAATCATATAAATTATTATAGAACCCAGTTCCTGGGCAGTCCTAGTCTAGTCTTTCCTCAGCTTGGGTTGATTACTGGAGTGGCCTCAGGTTTGCAGCGGCTCGCCCAGCTGTTCATCACTTCCTCTGCTATAAAGACCCTCAGTCACCACTTCTCTGCTAGATTGTTACCTCTGTTCTACTGTCAGTTACGTTCTAGTCCTGATTTAATTGCTCTTTGTGAGTTCCCTCTTAACTGACCAATCTTTCTCTTTTCCAGTCCTCACTGGAATCTTTCCACAGCCTCCAGAGACACCAGTCTCAAGCTTTTACAGCCTGATCCTTGATGCTACGCCTGAGCAGTTACCCCACACCTGCCCGACTTCCACCGCTGCATTAGACTCAGTCTGTTTCTAATAAAAACTGTTAATCTTGTCTAAGTCTGCATGTGGACTCACCTTCAGCTCTACCATTATTTACTTAGTTTTACTTTCATACGCTACAAGGGTCGACTATACTTTGTATTCATCTTATGAGACTTTAGACCAGGGAAAACAAACTCCCAAGCTCTTGGGCCTTTTTCCTGCAGGTTTTTAGTGTTTCTCTGTGTGTTGCAGCAGGGAAACATCTGTGGCTGCGTTTCCATTACAGTTTTTCGTGAAATAAAAGTAATATTTTTAACATTTTGACAAAGTGCAATTGTAATTTGCAGGTTTTTCCATTGAATGGTGTTTAGCACATTAGCCGTTATTCTAGTAAAATCTCGTCCCACGAGACTCCACTTTGAGGAGGAAGGAGAGTTCTAAATCTTTGTAAAACTGCATTTCGTCGTTGTTTGCTATTAAGGATGATGATTATTTCTTTCCTTTAATTACTTGTAAAAAGATTTCCGTCTCCTCCTGCGTCTGCTCATACTGCACCGTCTTTATTTGAATTGAACTGGTCACATGACCCGCTACGTCACGTCTGGTGAAGTGTAAATGCGAGAAAAGTGTTTCAATTACACTTTTGCGATATACTTCTATATAAACACGTCTGGAAAAACCACCTCATGAGAGTGTAAAAACTTTTTAGCAATGTTCAAAAAATTTTTCGAAATGTACGTGTTTTCATTATTGTACTTTTATTGCGATATTTAGCTTTTATCCAATACTTAGGTTAATGGAGATACACGTTATAACCAGCAGGACACTGGTACAAGAGGTCTGGAGGTGGAGATCCCTCAGTAAGAGTACGTACGCATCTAACCACAGCAATTATACATCTGCTACCAGTCAAAAGTTTGGACACATATTTTCATTAAATTTAATGGGAAAGTGTGTCCAGACTTTTGGCTGGTAGTGTATCTGCATATTTATATATTAATATATAAATATCTAAGTTAAAAGTTGTGACTGCATGGAAGAGTGGAGTCTCAACCTCTGTATCTAATTTCATTCATCATGCATAATTGATGATGTTTGTCTTCGACAGCAACAGAAACAATGGGAGGATGTAACAACTCTTCAATAAAACACACTGACCTGCAGACCAGACAAAGTTTGGTTCACTGTAATCAGTATAATCTACTGGGTCTCCTCTTCCAGCTCTACACACATATCCTGCTGTGTGTGTTTGTCCATGAATGATGTAGGAATCATGTTCAGTCCCAGCAGTGCTACCAGACAGCAGATCATAACTGTAGTTCTTGTGTAACAGATCAGGAACAGCTTTATACCAGTAGAACCTCCATCCTGCAGACAGAGGTTCAATTTCACATCTCAGAGTTACCGAGGATCCAGGACTCAGCCATGATGGAGACACAGAAAGCTGAGGTCCTGTTAGAGAGATTAGAGAGAAACTGTTTTCAGACTAATCATCATGTCATTCTATCCCATATATACATGGTTTAGACAAAGGACCGAACAAGCCAACAGGGGTCCTATAGTTGGACTTACAGTCTCATCTGAGGAGAATTCATATTACTCGTCTTTTTTTATTAACATGTCTAGAAAGAAGTGTTGAATATAAAAATAAATAAGCTGCAAGTTGCTGTGGCTGGTGTTTTTTATAAATATGACTAATAACTTCCCTACAGCTATGTCACAGCTACTTTATTAGAAACTGATGAGAGATGTGTGAAACTGTGGAAGATGTGTGATGATGCATTGATGTACTTTTAATTTATTTCAGAGAAACAACTTTTTAACTATTGATATTATAATGAAGATATACTTAATTAATTTATCATATTATTCAGGGGCCAGCATGGCTCAGTGGGCAGAGTGGTCATCCTGTAGCCCAAGGGTTACCGGTTCAATCCCAGCCCAGTTGAGCTCATGTTGAGGTGTCCCTGAGCAAGACACTGAACCCCTAATTGCGTCTGATGGTTCATGGTTAAGCGCCTTGCATGGCAGCTTCTGCCATCAGTGTGTGAATGGGTTAATGTGACGTATATATAAAGCGCTTTGGGTAAAAGTATATAAGTACAGACCATTTACCATAATCAAGAACCAAAACACTTAAAATATGTTAAATGTTCTAACATAAAAACTGCTTGGTAAGAAGAAAAATCTTACTTAAAAAAACATCATCTTGATCTAAGATATGTAATCTTACTTAGATTTCTGTTTAAGATTTACAGGAGGATGGTGAATATTATTTTTTTTTATCTGAAACATCATGTTGAGGAAAGAAGTTGAAGAAGAAGAGTTGAACTTGTTAAATATCTTTTCTCCTTTACATCTAGAAGTTATTTTGTGAAAAAGTTAACTCTCTCGGCATAGTAAGGTACAAAGTGCAACTACGCAAAACCAGACAAGATAACTATGCCTAAGTGTAAATACAGGAGTACAACTTCTGCTGTTAAGAAGCCCTTAGCAACCGCAATGATCGAACTCCCGGAGGAGGACGCTAGTAGCAGTCATTCTGACTCGGAAGCTACACGTGGTGCTAATGATGCTAATCTGGAGCTAATCCTCCGCGAATTGAAATGCTCGCGTCGGGAAAACGCCGAGAGCTTTAAGGAACTAAAAGAGGAAGTGAGGAATATTAGTACCAGAATGAGTGAAGTCGAGGCCCGTGTGTGTGACATGGATGAAAGAGCAATGTTGGTAGAAGAAGCCGTGACGGAGCTAGCTAAACAACAGAGTAAACTAGATGCTAAGCTAATGGATTTGGAGTGGAGATCAAGACGGGAAAATATACGCATTTACGGGGTGCCAGAGGGCGCAGAAGACAACTCGCGGTCAGTGGATGCATTTGTGGAGAGTTTGCTGAAACGGGCTTTGGATACTCTTCAGTCTACTGACTTAAACATTGAAAGAGCACATCGCTTGCTCGGACCAAAAGCACCGCCTAACGCCCCTCCACGTTCTATTGTGGTCAAGTTCTCGAGCTACAAGGTTAAAGAGGAAGTATTGAGGCTGGCCTGGCAGAAACGGGGTCTCTCCTACAAGGAGAAGAGGATAATATTGGACCACGACTACACTCCGGAAGTCCTAAAACGCAGACGTGAGTATACAGAGGTGAAAAAACTGCTACGTGATAAAGAGATCCGTTTCCAAACCCCTTACCCTGCCAAGTTGAGAGTGTTTTTCGAGGGGAAACCCACATTTACACCTCAGCAGAAGAAGCCACGAAAGACATGGTGGAGAGGGGTTTTGTTGTGTCACTAGTCCAGAGACCCACCACTGCTTTGGTCAAAATCATGAACTCAATGTGGCAGAGAGTTAAGGCCAGGGACGGCGAGAAGAGGACGGAGGATGCATCAAGAGATAGTTACAAGAAGAGACTTGCTGCCTTTCGGAAAGAGTGAGTTTCTCCCACCGGGCCATGCATAAGAAGGAATAATACATTGACTGTAGTTATGCGGAGAAAATGCCAAGTTAATCCAAAGTCAGGATTCATTTTCACTGCGGACTAGGAGAGCTGGGGAGCTGCTGCATGGATGAGCCGCCAAGAACGGTCAACATCAAGGGGGGGGGGGGGGGGGGGGGGGGGGGGGGCTACACCAGAGAGGTGTGGGGATTACCTTCCCAAACCCACCTACCAACGGGATACACCGAGGGTCACAAGGACGACCCCTGCCTTGGAAGTCAAGTTTTTGTTCCAACTACCTGCTTCGGTTGAAGCATCTGTTCTACAAGTTCTGTATGTTGTGGTTATGTGTTTTGTTGTGGTTACAGTTAATTTGTTTTTGGGTAACAACCGGGGTACAGTGGTAAGATCGATGGTCCAAACGCAAAGGTGTAAATAGTAAGATCTTCGCTACTGAAAGTGGTTTCATACAATGTAAAGGGTTTCACAAGCCCGATTAAAAGAGCTAAAATTTTGACTAAAATGAGGCGGGATAAAGGTAAAGTTCTTTTCCTGCAGGAGATGCATTTAACAAACCAGGAACACTTGAAACTTAAAAGACAAGGTTATAATCAAGTTTTCTTTTCCTCATATGAGTCAGGGCGTAGGAGGGGAGTGGCAATTCTGGTTTCAACTGATGTTTCTTTTGAAAAGATTTCTGAAATAATTGACAAAGAAGGACGGTATGTGATGGTCACTGGTAGACTGGATGGCACTGAGGTCACCCTTTTTAATGTATATGTCCCTCCAGCATCAAACTGGGCGTTTTATAAGCATGTCATTGATCTAATGATAACCAAGGCCCAGGGGCTGTTGATTAGTGGTGGGGACTTCAATCTGAAATTAGATCCTATAAAAGACACTTCCAGAATAGCCTGTAAGTCTACCAGTGCCCACAGTAATCGATTGTAAAAGACGCTGAGAGAATTTGGAATATGTGATGTATGGAGGGAACTGAACCCCACAATGAAAGACTCCTCTTTCTACTCTGCGGCTTACAGGACTTATTCTAGGATTGATTATTTTTTTATGTTAAACAAGGACATTGGTAGAGTGACGTCTTGTAAAATTGGTGTTATGGACATCTCAGATCATAGCCCAGTCTATTTGAATTTGGAGGTGAATAGGGAGAAATTGGTCTCACTATGGAGGCTTAATACAAGTATACTTAGGGGTCACGTGAGTAACGAATTGGAGGAAGAAATACAAACCTATTTGGATGATAATGATAACGAGGAAGTATCTCCAGTGATATTATGGGATGCATGCAAGGCTGTTCTTAGGGGCAAGATTATAGCCAAATCTGCATTACAGAAAAAATTGAAAAACAAACAACTTAAAGGACTAACACAAGAACTACCAGACCTTGAAAGAAGAAATAAAGACAAAATAGATGCAGAGACAATAAATAAAATTAGGGAAACAAGAAGTCAAATTGCTGAAATGCTCTCGGCAGATATACAAAAAAAATTGATGTTTTTAAAACAGAGATATCAGGAAGTAGGAAACCGTTCAACAAAACAGCTTGCATATAAATTGAGGAAACAACAGGCTGACAGAGATATATACAAGATTAAAGATCCAACCTCTAAACAAATCAAGTATAAAATGGAAGAAATAAGAGGATGTTTTGAGACATATTATCAAAACTTGTACTCTTCTCAGGCCCGGGATAATACCTTCTCGGAAACATTACTAAAATCATTGAATTTACCTAAAGTCTCAGATGAACAGAATAAGAACCTATCTGCGGAGATAACTAGTGAGGAATTACAGAAGGCAGTAAGATCACTTAAGATGAACAAGTGCCCAGGTACTGACGGTTATCCAGGAGAATGGTACCGAACTTACTTAAAGAAATTATCTCCGATTCTACTGCGGGCATTCAATTGGGTTTTGAAAAATGGTGTGATCCCTTCCTCTTGGAAAGAAGCTGTGATCACAATGATCCCAAAAGAGGGCAAGGATAAATTAGTTTGTGACAACTTTAGACCGATCAGTCTGCTAAATCAAGATTATAAAATATTTACATCAATATTGGCAAGGAGATTGGAAGTAATTTTGCCTGAAATTGTTCAGTTAGATCAGACGGGGTTTGTAAAAGAGCGGAAGACACGTGATAACATCAGAAGTACTCTACATATTATTAAGCATATTATTACTCAAAATGAACAAGCTGTGATATTGGGGCTGGATGCACATAAGGCCTTTGATTCGGTAGACTGGGTCTTTTTACAGCAGGTGCTAACTGAATTCAACTTTAATAACACATTTGTTTTTTTGTTTTTTTTTTTTAACCCTGTCCTGTCCAGCATCCTAACATACAGAACGGTGGTCTGTGTGCCATATTTTGCTTGACAGATTTGCTCTACCAAGGGAGACATGTTATATACATGGCTGCCCTTGATATTTTTATTATTTTTATTGTAATCTTATTTTCTTTAGTCTTATATGTCAGTGCCGAACCTGACAGGGAGATAGAGGAAGAGAGAGAGAGAGAAAAAAAAAAAAAGGGAGAAAAGGACAGGATTAAAATGTGGAAATAACAGTTGTCTATGCTGCCCAGAACATATCACAAAAAAAAAAACAACAACATAAACTACCACAGTACTACATGATACCGAAAGAAAGATAGAATGATGATAATATAAAAAATTACAATAGTCATCAAACGTACCTGCAGATGAACGTACCAACACACAAACATCAGCTACATCTAGTGAGAAGCGGATGGAGAGACGAGCACGTTTGTGAGCATGCACGTGTTAATATGCATGTGTGGCCATGCAACAGGGAGGAAATGTGTACCCGCAAGGGGGCCGTGATCACGCCGCACCCCGAAGCATCAGCGGGGGACGGGGGGAGCCCGAGGCCCCAAAGGCCAAGCAGATCCACAGAGTACCAAGCCCGGGACAGCCAAAGCAGACAGAACAGCGGCCCACCCGGACCAGAGCAGAGGGGTCCCCAGACCGGAACCCGGGGCGCGACGGGGCAGGGGCACCGGGCAGCCCAGGGCGATGGCGAGCAGGCCCAGCGGGCGCCGGGCGCTGTGGCGCGGGCCGCACGGAGGGCCGGCGCCCCACAGGCCCAAGGGCCACCCTTTCCCCCCAGCAAAGCCCCACCCAGGAACCCGACGGGGCCCGACCGCCCCAGGCAAAACCACCGTGGGCCACGCCAACCCAACACCAAGGCTAGGCACCCCAGGGACAAGAACATGTCCGCAGGTCCCCCCCCCCCCAAAAAAAAAAAAAAAAAAAAAAAAACCCTCTTTACCCCGCCCCCACCAGGGGCAGCCCAGGGAGTAAAGGGCCTGGTGGGCCCCAGACCCGAGCCTCTCCACATACACACACCCACACAACCACATACATTCTCCCTGCCCTTCACCAGCCCCCCGATGCGGCACCGAGGGCAGCCCCCAGGGCAGATGGCGCCCAGCAGCACCCCACACAGGACTCCAGGCAGGCACCGAACCTCCACCCCCCGCAGCCCCGTGTGCATCCCGGGACACGAGGGCGTAGGAAGACCCCGGCCCCCCTGCCCCCCAGCCTGAGTTGTGTGTGCATGAGTATGGGCTATTTATAATGCAATTAAAAACTGGAAGGAGCCATGAGATGGTGATGGGTCCCACTGCTGCCAGGCAGCAGGACCCCCTCAGGACTCCCTCAGTGTGTGTGAGTGTGTGTGTTATGTGTGTAGTGCAGTACTGTTAAATGTGGTAGTGTCTAACATGTTAATAAAATCGGGGGGAGAGAGGTCACAAAGGGAGGGGATGGAGGAAGGGCCACCTCGGTGGCTCCTTTCCGCCCACCCATAGCCCATGTGCCCATCCCCCCGAGGCCCTAAATGTATATTAATGTCTAGGTTGTGATTAAAATCTAGTGGGGCGGGCAGTCACAGGGGTCCACCGGGGGATCCCGCAATGGGGACCCCCCCAGCCAAACCCACCGCCTCCACCCGCCCCACAGTGCCCTATGTGTAGTGTGTGTGATGTGGGGTGGCGGGGGAGGAGAGGGGCTCGGGGAGGGGCACAACTGGGAGAGAGATCCCCGTCCCAGCCGGGCCCGAGGAGGGGCACAACTGGGAGAGAGATCCCCGTCCCAGGCAGCCAACTCCCCAGCTGGCTGCTGTAGGCGCCCCCGCCCCCCCAAGACCACCCGAGGGAAGAGGGGCAAAGGCCCGGCCGCGCCAAGAGCCCAGCGCACGAGTGCCCCGGACGCCCACCCACCCCCGGCAGCCCACGCCACCACACCAGGGGACCAGAGAGCCCCAGGCCGCACACACGCATCCTGGTCGGGTCCAAGGCACAGCGCCCCCATCCTCCCCGAAGGAGCCCCCGGCGGGAGGGGAGAGAGCGAGAAGGAGAGCAGACTCCATCCCCACTGCCCACCAGGACTCCCGCCGCCCCCCTTCCCCCTACCCCCTACCCCTCCCTTAGACCCAACGGACACATTGTAATCCCAAGGGTACCTGCCCGGCATCGGATCAGCCCGACCCCGATGGCATGCCCAGGGCGACCAAGCCCCCCCGAGGCCCAGGAAGGGCCCACCGAGCTGGAGGGAGGCAGCCCCCAGACCCCGGGGCACCTGCCCCCCGCCCGGCCCCCACCCCAGCAACCCGGCTGCCCAGCCCCAGGCCAGCCCCCCAACCGCCCCGGACCCCCAGTCGCCCCCCGGCCCGCCCCCAGTGAGCACCAGCCCCCAGTGTCACGGTTTCTGGGTTTTGGTGGGTGTTTTGATTGTTTAGGATTTTGGTTTTTGTCATGATTAGTTTGGTCATGTTCTTGGTTTGTAGTTATGTTCATGCTTTAGTTTTCAGTTTTGTCATGCTTGGTTTTCCCTCTTGTGTTCCTGTGGTTTTCTGTTCCTGCCTCGTTAGTTCACCTGGTCTGATTAGTCATCCACTTCACCTGTGTCTTGTTACTCCCTCTGTGTATAAGTACTCCCGGTTTTCAGTCATTCATTGTCAGATCCTCATTTTGTCATGTTTGGTTTTTGTTCTCTGGAGTTTATCACCGTCGTCTGTGGTTCCCTGTCGTGAGTTCCTGGGTAATAAACCTTTTTACCTGCACCAGTTCTGCCTCCTGCCTGCATTTGGGTCCTCACCTCCACCCCCATTCGTGACAGTAGGATCTGACCACAACTGGACCCAGCAGGTTTGATGGCTTGGTATCAGTTTTACAGTTCTGAGGTTGCTGACTGGTTCCCAACGGTGGAGGAGCCAGACCTGTGGTTTCCTGATCCTCCTCCCACAAGGTCCAGGAGGAGGAGGACGTCCAGGCACCAGGGGCGGCAGCCCATCGAGTACATGACGTCAAATGAACTGGTGGGAATGCTCCTTGGACTGGACACGGAGCCTGAGCCGCTGGAATGTCCAGAGTGGTCGCCCTTCTGGGGAACCAGATTGGCGATTAGCCCAAAACCACTGGGGCAGGCCAGGTCTCGGAGGTCGACACCAGCTCCTCGGTCCACGTCTCGAGTGACGCCATCAGCTCCATGGTCACGGGTGTCGTCACGGGCTCCCAGGCCCACGCCTCCAGTTTCACCTCCAGCTCCAGTGGCTCAGCCTGCGGAGAACCTGTCAGCTCAGCCTGCGGAGAACCTGTCTGCGCAGCCTGCGGAGGTCCTGCCTGCTCCCAGGTCTGCTCCAGCTCTTCAGCGTCCCACACCTGCTCCGAGGTCCTGCCCTGCGCCGCAGCATCCGACGCCAGCTCCGAGGTCCTGCCCTGCGCCGCGGCGTCCGACGCCAGCTCCGAGGTCCTGCCCTGCTCTGCAGCGTCCCACGCCAGCTCCGAGGTCCTGCCCAGCTCTTCGGCGTCCCACGCCGGTGCCCAGGTCCTGCCCAGCTCTTCGGCGTCCCACGCCGGTGCCCAGGTCCTGCCCAGCTCTTCGGCGTCCCACGCCGGTGCCCAGGTCCTGCCCGTCTCTTCTGGTCCCTGTCCCTGAGGGGGTCTCCAGTGGTGACGCCTCTCTTCTGGTCCCTGTCCCTGAGGGGGTCTCCAGTGGTGACGCCTCTCTTCTGGTCCCTGTCCCTGAGGGGGTCTCCAGTGGTGACGCCTCTCTTCTGGTCCCTGTCCCTGAGGGGGTCTCCAGTGGTGACGCCTCTCTTCTGATTCCTGTTCCTGAGGGGGTCTTCAGTGGTGATGCTTCTCTTCTGATTCCTGTTTCCGAGGGGGTCTCGGGTCGAGACGCCCCTTACCCACTACTGGTGCCCGACCCAGAGCTCCAGTCTGCCCGTCCGCCGCCGGAGCTCCAGTCTGCCCGTCCGCCGCCGGAGCTCCAGTCTGCCCGTCCGCCGCCGGAGCTCCAGTCTGCCCGTCCTCCAGAGCGCCAGTCCAAGCCTGCCCGTCTGCCTGGAAACCTGTCTGTGCGTCCTCCGGGTCGTCCTCTGGAGGTTCTGCCCCGGTTCGTCCGGCCTCCTGACCGGAGCCTGCTGTCTGCACAGCCTCCGGGTCGTCCTCCGGAGGTTCTGCCCCGGTCCGTCCGGCCCCCTGGCCGGCCGCCTGAACTGATCCTGCTGTCTGCACGGCCTCCGGGCCGCCCACCGGAGGTTCTGCCCCGGTCCGTCCGGCCCCCCGGCCGGCCTCCTGACCTAATCCTGCCATCTGTTCTGCCTCCAGGTGGCTCCCCCTGAACTTTGTCCTGGGGCCTGTCTTGTTTTGGTCGGTCCCTCCTCCGGGCTCCCTCCGCCCACCCTGGGTGGCCTGCTTGGGGTTTTCCTCTTTTGTGGACTTTGTTGGGCCGTCTGGTATCCGGCCCTTGAGGGGGGGGGTTCTGTCACGGTTTCTGGGTTTTGGTGGGTGTTTTGATTGTTTAGGATTTTGGTTTTTGTCATGATTAGTTTGGTCATGTTCTTGGTTTGTAGTTATGTTCA
Organism: Melanotaenia boesemani; assembly: GCF_017639745.1. Taxonomy (NCBI): domain Eukaryota; kingdom Metazoa; phylum Chordata; class Actinopteri; order Atheriniformes; family Melanotaeniidae; genus Melanotaenia; species Melanotaenia boesemani. The sequence continues at coordinate 27,625,009 of NC_055686.1, forward strand.
TGCTTTAGTTTTCAGTTTTGTCATGCTTGGTTTTCCCTCTTGTGTTCCTGTGGTTTTCTGTTCCTGCCTCGTTAGTTCACCTGGTCTGATTAGTCATCCACTTCACCTGTGTCTTGTTACTCCCTCTGTGTATAAGTACTCCCGGTTTTCAGTCATTCATTGTCAGATCCTCATTTTGTCATGTTTGGTTTTTGTTCTCTGGAGTTTATCACCGTCGTCTGTGGTTCCCTGTCGTGAGTTCCTGGGTAATAAACCTTTTTACCTGCACCAGTTCTGCCTCCTGCCTGCATTTGGGTCCTCACCTCCACCCCCATTCGTGACACCCAGGCCCCAAGGCCCCGGAGCCAGTCAGCCACACCGTCCCCTACTCAATGGCCCCCCCGACCACCGACCCAGAGAAATGGCCAGGGCCGATGGACCCCCAAGGCCCCCCAGCCAGCCCCACCCCTGACCCCCACAGAACGACTAGACCCCAGCACCCCTTCCCACTATGTGATGTGACTAATCAGCGGGGTCCAGGAAGACTGAGAGTTAACTGATTGGTGTTTAATGGATGCCGATACAGACTCTAGACCAGGGGTGCCCAGGTCCGGTCCTCGAGATCACCATCCTGCAACTTTTAGATGCAACCCTTCTCCAACACACCTGAATCAAATGACTGGCTCATTACCAGGCCTCTGCAAAGCGGAATGGCATGCAGATGACATCTGATTCAAGTGTGTTGGAGAAGGGTTGCATCTAAAAGTTGCAGGATGGTAGATCTCGAGGACCGAACTTGGGCACCCCTGCTCTAGACTGATGTGATCCAACAGGAGATTTCTGTACTGGTTAATATTTAGATTGTTTTTAGACTTCCAGTTCACTAGAATAGTTTTCTTTGCGATACATAAGGCCGTGAGGACCATATGTGCTTTGTTAGTGTCTATATTAATGTCACTTAGGTCACCCAGTAAACAAAGTTTTGGACATGCAGGAATGTTACATCTAACCCATGTTGATAAATCCTCACAGACCTTATTCCAGAACTTCTGGACAGGTGCACAAAGCCATAAAGCGTGTAAGTAATCATCTGCTGTGTTACCTGTGCACTGTGTGCAGATATCGGAGTGATTAAGACCCATCTTGAACATCCTTTGTCCTGTATAATGCGTTCTATGGAGGACTTTGTATTGTATGAGTTGTAAATTTGGGCTGTCTGTCATATTAAAGGCATTAAGACATATTTGTAACCAAAATGGTTGACTAGGATTGATGGATAAATCTATCTCCCATTTTGAAGTAGGTAGGGAATTTGAGTCATCTATTTTTAACATTAATCTGTATATTTTTGAAAGTAATTTGGGGGTACAGAGGTCCATAAAATCTGCTACTATTGGAGGAAGTTCCAGATCTGTTCAGTGAAGGGGGAATTTTGTGTGTATTACGGTTTTGAGCTGTTGATATTCTAAGAATCTGTTGCTGTTAATCCCATATTGTGATGAGAGTGTGTTAAAAGATAACATGTTTCTATTATGGATAATATGTTGAAAGTATTTAATTCCTTGGTTAATCCATTGGTTAAAGTTTAGCATATTTTTGTTTAGTAGAATATCAGGATTGTTCCAGATGGGTGTGAGTTTACATGGTATTATTGAGGAGTTGGTTTTACTGAGAAATTCCCACCAGGCTGTCAGAGAAGTGCTGATGTTAATAACACATTTGTGACAACAATAAAAGCCCTGTATCAGAACTCCACGGCCAGAGTCAAGATCAATGGAGGGCTCTCAGGCCCATTTGACATACAGCGAGGTTGCAGGCAGGGATGTCCCATTTCCCCCCTGCTTTTTGCATTGTTCAATTAGCCCCTGAGTCAATGGATTAGACAAAATAACAGAATACATAGGATTACTATTAACCAGGAAGAACACAAAATAGCTCTTTTTGCGGACGATGTGCTATTATATGTGCGTGAACCCAGTAACTCACTCCCAGAGATTTTTGAGGTCCTGTCAACATATGGTGCTTTATCAGGATACAAAATTAATTCCAGTAAATCTCAAGTTCTGACTTATGAGTACACACCTGACAGTTTATGTAATGCACTGTTCGAAATTAATTGGGAAGCAGACAATTTAAAATACTTAGGAATTATTATACCAAAAGATATTGATGCCATAGTTGCAGTGAACTACGATCCCCTGATAAAAGCTCTCAAATCAGATATAGCTAGATGGAATATGCTGCCGTTTCTGGGCCTGGCCCAAAGAATTGAAGCAGTGAAGATTAATATATTACCAAGGTTGTTATACTTGTTCCAATCCATACCTGCTGAGCTGCCTGATAGTATGTTTCAGGAACTCGATAAAATTATTTCAGGATTTGTGTGGCAGGGCAGGAAGCCCAGGGTTAGATATAAAACACTACAGCTGGCAAAGAATAGAGGAGGGCTCTCGTTGCCTAACATGCAAAGCTACTTTCAGGCAGCCCAGATAAGCCCCCTGATTGACATATGCGACCCATCATACAGGGCAAGATGGAAGGAAATCGAATGTGTAGAGTCCAGTGAAATTCCTTTACAAGCAGTGATTGGTATTGTTACCCTCAAAAAACCTGTTATAGTGAATAACCCGTGGACTGACTCGTCAATTAGTACCTGGTTCAAGACAGTTAAGGAGTGTAAAGAGCCATGCTTACCAATAACTTGGATTGCTTATGACCCGGGATTTAAACCAAATACTATGGATGACAAATTTAAACAGTGGGCAAGGCAGGGGATTATAATATATGATGATTTATATGATAAGAAAGGAAATCTCAAAAATTTTGGGGATCTTAAAAATAATTATAGTTTGGATAATAAGGATTTTTACAGGTTTCTCCAAATCAGACACTACTTAGAGAGTACCACAAAACGAGGTTTAAAACCCCTTCCAGGAATAATGGTTCTTTTCCTTAAAGCCTACAGAGCTGAACCGAGATCAAAAGTCATTTCTAAGTTATACACTGAAATACAGAGTATGGTGGGCACAGACACAAAATACATAAAGGAAAAATGGGAAAAAGATGGAGGCTTTAAGATTCAGTGGGAAGATTGGGAAGAAATATTAGAAAGCAATTTGAAATGCACAGCCACACTTTCTTGGAGAGAATTTGTTTGGAAGAATATACCTCTTGCTGGAGACTGTGTGGGACAAAACAGGCCAGTCATTATCACATATTTTGGGGTTGTCCTAAAATCGCTTCATTTTGGCTGAAACTTAGAAATAGTGTAGAAAAAGTAATAGGGGTGCCTCTACCACATGATTTTGAGACCTTGTACCTCGGGAAGAGACCGGCCCAGTTAGTGGCACTTAAGAAAAAATATATGTATAATATACTGCTGGCTGCTGGGAAGAAAACTATAACAAGGAAATGGCTTACTGATAGTGTTCCTACTTCTGAAGATTGGATCAGTGTTGTCCACGATATTTATGTAATGGGGAAACTGACATATGCGGTGAGACTTGAGCAAGACAAGTTTGATAAGTATTGGAAACCCTGGAGATTGTTTGTAGAACCAATTAGGTCAGATTTTTGCTGAGTATAAATGATTGTACCTACTGTAACCCTGCCATGTTTGTGAAATTCATTATTATTAGGGTCCGAGCCATACAAAGTATGGCAAGGCCCTATTGTGGTTGAAATGTTTCTCCTCCTCCTAAGCATTTCGACGCCAAATTTGACCCCCTAAACACCCATGAAAAGTTGTGAAACTTGGCACACACGTCAAGCCCGGCGAAAATCGGAGATTATAAGGTCCGCATACTATTCAATGCAAAATTGGCTCAACAGCGCCACCTAGAGTCGCCAAAAATCACCACATGAATGGGGCCCAGGAAGTCTACTTCAACGTAGGAAGACGAAACTCGGCACACATGTGTACCACCCCGTGTTGACCAGAAAACTCAATGTAACACCTGTCGCCATGGCAACGGGGTGCCCGCCATCTTGGCGTGTGCGGCCATTTTTTTTGCCATTTTTTGCACTTTACACACATCGTATTTGAACGAACTAGTCTGAGGGGATTCGTGCGATTGACTCCAAACTTGGTGGGAAGCTTCCTGACAAGTTGGGGACCAAACGCTCCTCAAATCTTTCTAATAGCAGAAAGCATGTTACCGTGGCAACAGACGGAAAAACGCCTTCTCGCCATGAAACACGGTTTGCTCATATCTCCACAGAAATACATGGGATCTCCACCAAACTTCACAGTATTCATACGTGTGACACCCCAAGTCCAGCAAAGAAGTCAATCAAACACCTGTTGCCATGGCAACGTGGTGGCCGCCATCTTGGATCTCATTGCCATTTGAACGAACTAGTCTGAGGGGAATGGTCCGACCGACTCCAAACTCGGTGGGGACCTTCCTGACAAGTTGGGGACCAAACGCTCCTCACATCTTTCTAATAGCAGAAAGCGTGTTACCGTGGCAACCGACGGAAAATGACCTCGCCAAGAAACACGGTTTGCTCATATCTCCATAGAAAGAGATGGGATCTTCACCAAAGTTCACAGGATTCATATGTGTAACACCCCAAGTCCAGCAAAGAAGTCCATTAAACACCTGTTGCCATGGCAACCGACGGAAAATGACCTTCTCGCCATGAAACACGGTTTGCTCATATCTCCATAGGAATACATGGGAACTGCACCAAACTTGACAGGATTCATACAGGTTGGATCCTTAATGCATTACACCACGTGTTGCCATGGCAACCCCAGGAAAATGACCTTCTCGCCATGAAACACGGTTTGCTCATATCTCCATAGAAATATATGGGAGCTGCACCAAACTTCACAGTACTCATACCTGTGACACCCCAAGTCCAGCAAAGAAGTCAATCAAACACCTGTTGCCATGGCAACGGCGTGCCCGCCATCTTGGTTTTCATTGCCATTTGAACGAACTAGTCGGAGGGAACTCGTGCGACTGACTCCAAACTTGGTGGGAACCTTCCTGACAAGTTGGGGACCAAACGCTATTCAAATCTATCTAATAGCAGAAAGCATGTTACCGTGGCAACCGATGGAAAATGACCTTCTCGCCATGAAACACGGTTTGCTCATATCTCCATAGAAATAGATGGGATCTGCACCAAAGTTCACAGTATTCATAATACTAATAAGTCAATCGAACACCTGTTGCCATGACAACGGCGTGCCCGCCATCTTGGGTTTCACTGCCATTTGAACGAACTAGTCTGAGGGGATTCGTGCGACTGACTCCAAACTTGGTGGGAACGTTCATGACAAGTTGGGGACCAAACGCTATTCAAATCTTTCTAATAGCAGAAAGCGTGTAACCGTGGCAACCGACGGAAAAAGCCTTCTCGCCATAAAACACGGTTTGCTCATATTTCCACAGAAAAAGATGGGAACTGCACAAAACTTGACAGGATTCATACACGTTGGGTCCCTAACGCATTGCACCACCTGTTGTCATGGCAACATAGCATGTTAGATAGCAGAATTAGCATGCAAGCAAAAAATGCTAACTAAGTATATCAACATCTCAGATTTTCAGCTGGGTGTTTTGCCATTTTACCTTCCATGTTACCAGGTTACCTACCATGCTAGGAACAGGTGTATGAGACGGGTGGCGGGGTCCAGGCCGCTCGGACCCGATGGATGCCGCTTGCGGCTTTAATTTTTACTTCTTACTACTTTTTTTTTTTTTTTTTTCTTTGTGCTATACGCCTGATTGCTTGTGATCTGTATTCTTAGAGTTGTTACTTGCACGAGTTCTCTTCCTTTTCCTTTTTTTCTTTGTTTTATACCGAAAAAGCATGGGACTGTATAAGCATTTGTTGAAAGGAGGTGTATTTGGCATTGTGTATGTTCCTAATAAAATTTTAATGGAAAAAAAGAAGTTATTTTGTGACCTCTTTCTCATTACTATTAGGCATGAAGGCCAGAAAGTAGTTTCACTTAAAGTTTTTAACTTCTCCATTTTTATAACAAAGAAAACAGATCACTGCTTTTAGGGAAGTTATGGTCCAGTTAAACCTGTTGCTGGAAGGAGAGTTACAGAACGAAACCCTGGAAGACTAACTGGAAATGTTTCTGTTCTCACTCTGTATGCAACAGTCAGGTGTTAAGGGAGCTCTGTGCCCCCAAAACCAGACCTCTGGACCTGCCATTGACTCAAGATATATTATCATGGTTACAATGACACACAACAGACTGTAGATACAAAAGAGGAAGACACTCAGTGAAAAAGCTGATGATAAATGAACAAGTAAAGAAAGAAGTTCAGTTACCTTCAGCATGCCCACAATGGAAGAGTGAACTGATCACTAAAAGGAAGATTGACATTTCATTAGATATTAAACTAGAAGGAATTAAATCACTGAAAAGAGACTAAAAACTTATGATGAAGACAGAAATGAGGAAGGAAGCATAACAATGTAGAATAAATAAATGAATAGTAAATGATTTTACTAACTTAATACTGTTTATGTAATATAGAAATATTTGGACAAAAGACATTTTCTTTTAACTGTATCTTTACCAGAAACTCTGCAGCAAACTAAACTAAAAAAGTCCACAACTGTGTTTAGTTTAAGATCTGAATTGAAACTTTCTTCTTTACTGTCAGTTTCCTTCATCTGCATCATTTCAGCAGAGAAAGTGATGTACTTACACAGTAGCTCCATCACACAGAGCAAAGTCTGCTCCATCCTCACATCCAGTCCTGATAATGTGTCGCTGTGCTTCTGAGGAATATTTCCACTTTGTATCAGGAGACAGGCTGAAACTGCAGCATCTGAAGAGAACCGTAATAAAGATATGTGTTCACCTCAGTACGAGATCACACGTCTAAAAGTTAGTCTTTCAACACTTAGGAATACTGAAACTTCCTATTGTGTAACTTCCTTGTCCAACATCTACAAATATAATGAAACCTTGTTGCTGAAATAAAAATATAAAGAAGAAACGAAAAAAAAGAAGACAGTTAGAAAGAAAGCTGAAGCATAACTACACATATATTTAATAGTTTATAATAAGTAATTTAGTAATTTCCTACCAAATCACGAGATTACACGTTGTGTACAAGTAATTTTTAGTCAAACATTTCTAACACTTCCTTTTCATTTTCACACTACCAGCATCCCTGCAGTTGATGCTGTTTAGCACATACAGAGCTAAGATATAAAAACTAACTCCTGTAGCTGAAGAGAAGAACAAAAAACAAAGAAAGAGAGCAGGATTAGAAAATCATTTGCTAAGATGAAATCACTAAGTTTAGTCATACGTCATCAAAACTTTTTCACTACTCATGTTTACGTCTACTACACCCCTAATCTCTGTGTAATGATGAAAACTTGTCATGTTTACACACATAAATCCATACACACAGTTAGAGCTGAGTCTATCAGCCGTATAAGCAGTTGGTTAGTGCACCCCCTGCTGGAGGCGGTACTGCTGTAATCTTTCCAATAAATTAAAATAATGCTTTGCAGCCCTGATTTGAACCATATATATATATGTATATATATAAATATATATATACATATATATATGTATATATATTTATATATATGTACACACACACACACACACACACACATATACATTTTTATTTTTTTTTTAACGGCGCTGTAGGAGACGGCTGCCTTACCAGTGTCTCTTACATATCCGAGTGTCTCTTTCTTTCTTTCTTATCGTTTTATTCCTTATTTTATATATATATATCCTATTGAATATTTTTTTTTAACTCTAGCATTGCACTTGCACGTCGTCTTGTTTAATCAAGAGAGGAACTTTTAGCATTGTGGACTAATGTCGGAATGCAGCACAACGTATTAACAAAGCTGATTAGGAAGTACAGAGGCTGCAAGTCAGGATCTAAGCTAAAGGCTGCTTGACGACGTTTTAATATTAAAATTAATATTAATTATAGCCACCATAACATGGCCTTACACTGTTGTGCGGACGACACACAGATTTACCTCCCACTGAGACCAGGGGACACTGGAAGCCGAGCTGCTGTGTTAGAGTGTTTCAATGATGTGAACAGTTGGATGGCACAAAACTTTCTACAACTCAACAATTTTAAATCTTGAATTATCTTAATCAACCCTCCTCACTCCACCGCCCATTTTGAAGACAGTCTCGGTCCTCTCTCTTCTAACATCACCTCCTCTGCCTGAAACCTAGGTGTCATATTTGATTCCAATATTAATTTTCAACTTCACATAAAGAAAGTCACCCAGTCCTGTTTCCTTCACCTCCGCACCATTAGTAAAATCAAACCTGTCATCTCCCAGCTTGATTTAGAAAAAGTTATCAATGCTCTAATTTTCTCCAGACTCGACTACTGCAACTCCCTCCTCTCTGGTCTTGACAATAAATCCCTCTCTCGCCTCCAACTTGTTCAAAACGCAGCAGTTCGGCTTCTCACTGGTTTTAGCAGAAGACAACATATTACATCTGTTTTAGCCTCACTGCACTGACTCCCTGTACATTTTAGAATTGATTTTAAGGTTTTACTGATTACTTTTAAAGCTCGTTTAGGTCTGGCACCCGGCTACATTACTGATTTACTGACACCCTACAAGCCTCCTCGCAGCCTTAGATCCTCAGGCAGGTCCTTTTTAGCTGTGCCAGGGTCCAAACTAAAGACCAAAGGTTACCGAGCTTTTTCGGTCCGAGCCCCTCGACTCTGGAACGACCTGCCTGAGGAGATAAGGCTGACACCATCAGTATCATCTTTTAAGTCACTTCTTATAACACACTTTTATCGACTGGCTTTTTTTATAACATTTTTATTTACTTTATTTATTTTCAAAATGTACTCATGCATGTACCTTTTTATTGTTGATTTTATTACCATACTTTGCTGTGTGCTGTTCAGCACTTTGTGAATCTTGTTTTTAAAAGTACTATACAAATAAAGATTTATTATTATTATTATTATTATTATTATTATTATTATTATTATTATTATTATTATGTTAAAATGATGTTTGGTTTGACAACATAACATTAAATAACAGGGAATATTACAAAAATACACGGTAACAGTGCTGAGGGTAGCTAACATCAGTAAGCTATTAATGAAACAGACCAGCAAATCAAGAAAACACAGCTGTAAACAGCTGCACATCTGGCTGGAGGTGATCAAACCAGCTCAGAGTCACCATGTCAGCACATTTTATCAGTAGAGTTCTGTCTTATTTCTACATCAGTAAAGCAACAGTCTGGATCATAACACAGTTCTCATGAAATACTGACCATGGAGGAGAGAGGAGTAAACTTGCTGCTGATTTTCACACTGGTTGACCGTCTGCTCTGTAGAAAAACCTTTTCTCACCAAAGAATAAAGAAACTATTAGTTGTTTCCTGGTTTGTGTTGTAAGAAGTTGAGCTGCTGTTACAATTAAAGGCCCCATAAGGAATTTATGTATCTGAAAAATCTAAAATCAGAAGAAAAGGCCTCACCTTTAGACCTTCTGTACCAACAAAGTAAGATCAGTAAAATAAACACAATTCCAGCAACTGGTCCAACGATCAGCAGCAGAGGAAATGAAGAGTTTTCAGGTCTGGACACAGCGGCTGTGAATAACATGATGGACAGATATTAATACATTTTACTAGATTATTTTAAATGAAATAGATACAAATATTTTAGCAAAAATTAGGAGACATCAATCAAATGCAATCACTGTTGGAGCATCATGTTTATTTTCATACACAAGTAAACACATTACAACACATTAACTCTGTAAACATGTCAGAATAAAGAATGATATTAGTTATTCACAACAAATCATGTAAAATATAAATCTCACCTGTAACTGACATCCAGCTCTGTTGTGACGTCTTTCCTGCATGTTGACACTTGTAGAAACTTTCGTCTGACTGTGACACTGCAGAGATGTTCAGCTCCTCTCTGCCATCATGTTGGAGAAGTTTGTCATTGTGATAGAAAGAAACATTGGAAAGTGTGTTTTGTTCTCTCTGTCTGCAGCTCAGACTGACAGAAGCTCCCTCAGTCACAGGATGGACGGGGCTCACCAGGATTACGCCATCATCATCTATAAAGAAAAGTCAGTGGATATTAAGTTCAGTCAGAAATCAGAGAGATCAAAACTGCATTCATGTGTATTTATAAACAAATAAATGTCTCACCATCTCTAACCAAATAAACTCTTAAGGCAAATTTATGGTCGTGCAGCGTCTGCGTAACTACCGTAGGCTCGACGTGCACCTCTTCCAGACCTGACGTGCACCTCTTCCAGACCTGACGTGCACCCCTAGACAGTTACATGGAGGTACTCCCTTGTGATTGGTCAGTTTGGGATCACGTTTTGCAAGATATCTGGATCCTTTCGCTGAATTTGTTTGGTAACCACCATTTTTAAAAACAATAACCAGTGGATCAAGTTGATGACAGGCTGATCAAATTATTTCTTTGTTTTCTTCCACAAGCTAATAAAAACACTGAACTACACTAGACACAATTATTGTTTTAAAACCATCAAAATAACTCAGACCTGGTGAGTTTACTGGCCGATACTACCCCTGCTGCCACCAAACACCAATACGACGCGTACACCCTAAGCTCGAGTGCGAGAGGAAACTCACCAGTGTCAACTACGTCGTAACCAACCCCACACAGGTGCCACGTGAGTATAAATCCGCATTTAGTCTCATAAATTTTAAAGAACTTGTTTTTACACTGTGATCAGTGACTTCATTTTCTCTTAATGTACAAACAAGGTTTGGTTTAGAGGACAAATCAGTGACTTTTCTGTCTGTGAAAACTGTTACTGTAGAACAGTACTGTTTTCGCCAACGATGACAAACACAAATTTATTTTGTTGATGAACCTTTTGTTCATGATGATAACGAGACAGTGACGAGCTAAACATGGTTCTCTGATGACTAAAACACGACAAGACTTTTGTGAGATTTTGTGACGAGAGCAGACAAAAATGTTCAAGGACTGATTGTCCGACATTAAAAATGCACAACATTTCTGCCTATTGTGAGCGCAATCTGTCAGTCAGCAATGCTGCTGCACCTTGGCCACGCCCACCACCAGATGTGCAGCGCACACGGTCAAGCAATTTATTCATTCATCGATGAATCATGGCGGCAGTGTCAACGAAGGGGTTTGGTGGTCGGAAATGATATATGGACATATTTTAACTATAATCCATCATAATTTCACTGGCAGACTAGGTCAAGTTAAGCATATGTTCCTCATCTTTTGCCACAATTACCAAAGTAAAGATGTTGTAGCTCTTTGGTTTTTTGGAGTAATTGATTCCACAGTTAGCACTTTATCTGTGTAATACATAACCCTAAGTAGATCAGAAAGTATTTGCTGTTGGCTCAGAAACCTTCTAAGTCTAAAACTATTCCTTTTAATTTTGTTATTATTGATGAAAATAACCAAACAACATACTCACAATGTGTTGCTATATGTTGAACTTATAGATCAGCTATTTTCTTGTGTGGCATTTTTGTATGAAAATAGGGCATCAATTCATTAAAAAGGTGAAATATAGAAATAAAAGGTTTCTGCCCAACAGCAGTTAGGTATAGCAAGGCAGCATTGCATCGATGTTGATGGTAAAATCTTGGCTAAGCTATAAGTCTGGTAAAGGATCTGGCTATTATGCATAAGCAGTAAGGTTAACTTGTTTTATACCATGGGCTGGGTGAATACTCGATTCTGATTGGCTGGAGGTTGTCCATTAAAAAGCAATAATGGACACCTATGAAAAAAGTTCCGGTCACATGAACTTATTGTTGTAAATTATTGCGCTGACTAAATGGTAGTTGGTAACCGTTGCAACAGAAAATCAGATACTGGGCTGTAGACACACCACATCATGTCTGTGAGGCATTGCTGTGAAAGCAGGTACAGGCTTATTGGGCTCCGTCAGTCCAGGAGAGACAAGAATGGAGCAACATTTTGTCGTCCTGCAATGTCCCAACCAGCAGTGGTCAGGGTCCACAAACGTTAAATCTCCGTCCTTCAAACGCCACTATGGACATGCCAGTATCTTTATGAAATGTCACGATCAACGGCAATGCTACATTTAATTTTAAATAGGTCACCACCTGTCTGTCTTTCTTGATTACCTTCTTTACATACTTGATACAGAGTGAATGGTGGATAACATTCTAAAAACGATTTAGGATAGACTTACTTGCTTGATACACATTTAATGATCAGATTGGATGGTGGATAATATTTCTTGCAATAAAAACGATTTAGGAAATGATCTGTGGACTTTGACTGTTTAAAACAAAATGTTGCATCATCCTCTGGACACACTAAAGCTGTGAAGGGCTGTAAGCACCCGCCCTCTGAAATGTTTGTGTCCTGAAACACATCTGCGGCCAACCGAGCTGCAGGTTTGGTGTGAGAGCCGGTTAACTTAGTCCACTCAACCACTTCTTGTGAATAATTTTCGCTTTTAACAGTAAAAAACAACATTAACGCATTATTAATTTATTGAAATTTTTTTCTTTTGTAGGAGACCATCCTCTTCGTCCATTAATTCATGATAATGGACACCTCGTCGGGCATTATCCCTTACGTATGAATTGCAATACTTGTTAGAACCTGTCAACCTTTATTCCCTTTTTAATACATATTATTGATCTAAATTAATTTGTTAAAAGACAAATACTTCTTTTTATTTGACTAAAACTAGACTAAAACCTTTTTGAGTTTGGATACAATATCAAACTTAGAAATGACTAAAATATGACTAAAACTAATAAGCATTTCTGTCCTGAAGACTAAAACTATGACTAAAACTGAGATGCCTGCATATAACAACACTGATGTGGACGTTTATGCTGTGATGGTTTTGATGTGATGTTTACTTCAGTCAGAGATTAGAAGTCAGTGAGTGACTTGTTAGACTTAGACTTGATAAAAACCTAACGTCTACTTTTTGTGTTAACATCAACTTTGTTTCACTACAAATAATCCAAATGATCAACAAGTTTTACATAGGTCCAAATCCTGACTTATTTTTTTAGCATTATTTAGACATTATTACATTGAAACTCTTGATAATGACGTTATTAAGGAACAACACTTTAATAAAACAAATATTGGGAAATTTGTCATTAAGAAAAAAATATTTATTGTTCTAGGTTTTAAAAGATAAACTGAATTATTTCAAACCTATAGTCAATGATTTGATGTTGCGTTGTAGTGATGGAAGAAAAAAGATTGTTTAAAAAAAATGATTTATATTTAATCTAGCATAGAAGCATGGAATAGAGTTTTTTTTTCATTAATAAACACAAAAGCATAAAATATATCGTGCTGCACTGTATCAGAGACAAACAGTAAAAAAAATATTCTCAATGTTTATGACATGTAATAAAGTGTAGTAGACAGTGTGTGTTAAGCAGATATAAAAAAATTAAAACAAGGACAACAATCTGGGACAAAAGACCATAACATACCATGTACAGTGATGTTGACTGCATTGCTGAACTCTCCTGATCCAGACTCACACCAGTAAACTCCACTGTGGTACCATTCCAGTATATTTGTTACATGAGGATCCATTCATTGTCCCCCAGTAGGAGCAACGTGACAGATGACGTGTTTCTGTAAAGCTCATCACTCTCCACTCAGCCGAGTTTTCTCCACAGTTCAGTGAAACAGAGTCAGATGTGAAGTGTTGAACTCTGTCAGGATTCAGTGTGAGAGACGCTGCTGGATGAAAATCTGAAAAAACAAGCATGTAATGAGATTCTAATAAAATAACGTTGTTAAAAAATACTTCACTGCAAATATTGATTTGGTTTATATTTTATTTGGTTGTGAAGATCAGAGCTCATATTTAAACAAGCTGATAAAAATTAGATTTTAATATGTCAAATATTTTAAACAATAAACTTGTAACATTTAAACATCCATCTTTTAAAGATACGAGTAATTTTGTAAGTTTAAATATTTCATTTCTTCACCTGAACAGGGTTTATTCTTATTCATCTGTAGCTTCTGTATTTGTTGACATTGTCCACAGACTTGCCATCTATGGAGCTAAATCAAAGCCATAATGTTTGTTCTTTTTTTGGAAATTGAAAATTTTTTAGCTGAAAATGAAAGTCTCATTTTTATTGTGAACTTTGAAAAAAAAATTACATCAAATGTATTAAATGTTTATTTTAATTTTAATTTCATTGGGATTATTTTTTATATTTTTCTAAATTAACTTTCATTTTAAATGTTCTGTATCATATATTTTCTGAGATAAGATATAAGTTTGAGATATTTTCTTCTTGATTTTTCATTGTTCATTTAAGTTGTTCTGTTTAACATTAGACTGATAAATGTTGCCTAGGGGTGTCCAAAAACAATACTGTTGGGTAAATTTGATCCAGTGTGAACCATACCACTTTTTTTCCTCCTTCTCAGAAAAATAACAGAAAAAATAATGTATTTAATGTACGCATTCATGCACAACGATGAAAATCGGGATCTTATTAAAATGTGAAATTATTTGTCTCATTAATTGAAAAAAAAAAAAAATTTCATTTTATTTCTCATGAACGTTAGTTTTAAAGTGAAATATATTTTTCTGTACTGGCAACTTGTCTAAAAACCTACTACCTCTCACCTTGAAACATCCCTCCTCCCCAAAAGAGCGATAGATTATATGGAAGTAGATGGAATATAGACTCAGTCTCAGCAGGAAGAGATGTCTTTGTTGCAGAGCTGCAGAGCAGCAATCAAGCTCAACTCCTCCACCTGCCCTGATTGCTCACACTCCTCACCTGCTCCCATAAAACTGGTCATGGGGGCAATCATCAGTTCGTGAGATTCCTGCTGATCCACTCATCAGAAATTCCTGTCATTTTGCGGGCTTCCTGGTTGCACAATCATAATCCACACATAGACTGGAGTAAGGGGGGGGATTCTGGGTTGGTCTGCTGGCTGTTCGTCCACCTGTCTCTGCACTGCTACCAATACAAGTAAAGACCCAGGGGTGTGTCCAGAGGCATTTCCCAATCTGGCAGCAGTTCCCCGGGAATATCATGATCTACAAGAGGTGTTTAATAAACAACATGCCACCTCTCTTCCTCCTCATTGACCATATGACTGCGCCATTGAGCTAATGTCTGGCATGTTTCCTCCTAGGGGTCGATTGTATTCTTTGTCTGGACCAGAAAGCCAAGCCATTAAGGACTACATAGATGACTCCCTTAAGGCAGGCATTATTCGGGCTTCCTCGTCTCCCGCCGGGGCTGGTTTCTTTTCTGTAGAAAAGAAGGACGAGACTCTTAGACCATGCATCAAGTACAGGGGATTAAATGAAATAACTGTCAAAAACCGCTATCCACTCCCACTCATGAATACAGCTTTTGAACAGATACAAGGGGCTACTATCTTCACAAAACTGGATCTCTGGAACGCCTACCACCTCGTCCAGATCAAGGAGGGAGACAAATGGAAGACTGTGTTTAATACCCCCACCGGGCATTACGAATATCTGGTGATGCCATTTGGTCTGACAAATGCCCCTGAAGTTTTCCAAGCATTGGTTAATGACGTCCTGAGAGACATGATTGGTCAGTTTGTTTTTGTGTATTTGGATGACATTCTCATTTTCTCCAAGAATCTCTCTTCCCATAGAGAGCTCGTCCAAGCTGTTCTTCTCCGACTCCTGCAGAACAAACTGTACATTAAGGCGGAGAAGTGCAAGTTCCATCAGAGCACAACGTTGTTTCTGGGATTTGTGATCTTTACAGAAGGCATGACTATGGACCCATGTAAGATTATGTTATGGACTGGCCCATTCCCCAGTGTTGCCAGCAGCTCCAGCGTTTCTAAGGCCTTGCCAACTTTTACCGCAGGTTAATTAGGAACTACAGCATGATTGCTTCTCCCCTGCATGCACTAACGTCATCCAAAGCTCGGTTTGTCTGGTCAGACCAGGCTGACCAAGCATTCATGCATTTGAAGCGATTGTTAACCTCTGCTCCTGTTCTTTTCTTCTCCTGACACATCACGACAGTTCATTGTGGAGGTTGACGCCTCCAACTCGGAAGTTGGGGCCGTTCTCAGCCAAAGATGTTCTGACAAGAAGACTCACACTTGTGCCTTTTTTTCTAGGAGCCTGTCAGCCACAGAGAAAAACTATGGTGTGGGAAATCGTGAGCTGTTAGCGGTGAAACTAGCACTCGAGGAATGGAGGCATTGGCTGGAGGGGGCGTCTGTACCTTTCATTGTGTGGACTGATCATAAAAATCCAGAATACTGTTCTTCTGCCACTTCAATTTTTCCTTATCTTACAGGCCAGGCAGTAAAAATGTGAAGCCTGAAGCCCTCTCCAGGCTCCATCACCCACCGGAAAGGGAACAACCAGTTAGTCAGGAGGATTTCATCCTACCCTCTTCTGTACACTTGGCAGCTACCAGACTGGATGTGGAGAACAAGGTGACTGAGTCCATCAGCTGCATCCCGTACCTGACAACTGCCCCAAGGATCATCTTTTTATTCCAGGTTATCTGGTTACAGAGGTATTGTCATTCTGCCATGGCTCTCGTCTGTACTGTCACCCTGGGTTTCACAAGACCCTGTCTGTGGTCTGGGGTTCTTTCTGGTGGGAGACACTGGTCAAAGATGTCAAGAAATTTGTGTTATCTTGCTCACTCTGTTGCCAGGGCAAACCATCTCGTCGACCACCTACAGGTTTGCTGTAACCCCTCCCCATTCCCAGTTGCCCTTGGTCTCATGTGTCCATGGACTTCATCACTGGTTTGCCCGTATCTAACAATTACACTGTTTTGCTCACTATCGTGGATCTCTTTTCTAAAATGACTCACCTGGTTCCTCTTCCCAAGCTGCCCTCATCCAGAGACCTTTGTCATCTTGTCTAGAGAGCTGTTTCGTCTTCATGGCCTTCCCATCAGCATCGAGTCAGACTGGGGACCTCAGTTTGTGTCTAAGTTTTGGAAGGAGTTCTGCACCTTACTGGGCATCCAGGTTAACCTGTCTTCTGGTTTTCATCCACTGACTGACTGACAGTCCGAACGAATCAATCAGGAGGTGGAGACCAAGCTCCGGATGCTGTGTGAGCGGGATCCATCTTCTTGGTCACAAAATCTCCCGTAGGTGGAGTATGCCCTTAACACTCTTCACTCTGGTGCTACCGGGTTGTCCCCGTTGGTCACCGACCCCTGGTTTTTTGCATCCAGGAGAGGGACGCCAGGGTACTCTCTGCCCATGCTGCTGCCTGCCGGTGCCAGTGGGTTTGGAGATGGGCCTGCAGGGCTCTTCTAACCTCTGCTGCCATTTATTCCAGGGCTGCTAACAGCAGACGCACCCCTGCCCCTGAGTACTCTGTGGGTCAACAGGTATGGCTGTCCACCCGGGATCTTCCTCTGCGAGTGGAGAATCACAAGATGGCTCCTCACTTCGTTGGACCTTTTCCCATCATCCGGATAATTAATCCAGTGGCGGTTCGGCTCGGCCTGCCCAGGACCCTCCGCATCCATCCTACTACTACTATCAAACCTGTGTCGGCTTCTCACCTGCTCCCCACCCTACTTAAATACTCTCCTGTCTCTGCTTCCCTGCCAGATGGTCAGCAATACTAACCCTGTTGAGATCCAGCGATTTTCTTGTGTTTCAGACCTTCTGTTATCGACCTTGTCACAACCTTGGATTTCTCTTGCTGACTCACGCCGGATATGTTCTTGTCAAGTGCCTATCTGGATATTGACCCCTGTTTGGAATGACCATGGAGATTTGCCTGCCCCCCTTGATAAGTAGCCTGATTCTGCCTTTTTGTGTTTGAACATTGCCTGCCCTTGACTACGCGTTTTGGATTAGTGGACCCATAATTAATGTCTGAAGTCGTTTCAGGATTCTTCAACACGCAACCTCTCAGGATTGCCCCGCCACTGCTTAACGGACTACATCTGGTTTCTCCCCACCATGCTCCCGGTTTCAATAAACCTTACTCTGTTCAAACCTTTACCCTCCGTGTGTGGCTGAATTTCCGGGTCTTCAGGAGCTAATCATTACAAGAAATGCTAAAATCAAAGTGAAAAAATAACTTTTGCTCATTAATAGAACAGAAACACACTGACCTGCAGACCAGACAAACTTTGGTTCACTGTAATCAGTGTGATACTCTGGGTCTCCTCTTCCAGCTTTACACACATATCCTGCTGTGTGTGTTTGTCCATGAATGATGTAGGAATCATCTTCAGTCCCAGCAGTGCTACCAGGCAGCAGATCATAACTGTAGTTCTTGTGTAACAGATCAGGAACAGCTTTATACCAGTAGAACTTCCATCCTGCAGACGGAGGTTTAATCTCAAATCTCAGAGTTACTGAGGATCCAGGACTCAGCCATGATGGAGACACAGAAAGCTGAGGTCCTGTTAGAGAGAGTAGAGAGAAACTGTTTTCAGACTAATCATCAGATCATTCTATCCCATATATACATGGTTTAGGCAAAGGACCCAACAAACCAACAGGGGTCCTATAGTTGGACTTGCAGTCTCATTTGAGGAGAATTCATATTACTCGTCTTTTTTCTTAACATGTCTAGAAAGACGTGTTGAATATAAAAATAAATAAGCTGCAAGTTGCTGTGGCTGGTGTTTTTTATAAATATGACTAATAACTTCCGTACAGCTATTTCACAGCTACTTTCTCAGAAACTGATAAGAGATGTGTGAAACTGTGGAAGATGTGTGATGATGCATTGATGTACTTTTATATATTTCAGAGAAACAACTTTTTAACTATTGATATTATAATGATGGTATACTTACTCTCATAAATCAGCCTGCAATTGCAGCTTCCGCCACCAATGTGTGAATGTGTGTGTGAATGGGTGAATGTGACGTATACATAAAGAGCTTTGGGTAAAAGTATATAAGTACAGACCATTTACCATTTACCATAATCAAGAACCAAAACACTTAAAAACATGTAAAATGTTCTAACATAAAAACTGTTTGGTGAGAAGAAAAATCTTACTAAAAAAACATTATCTTGATCTAAGATATGTAATCTTACTTAGATTTCTGTTTAAGATTTACAGGAGGATGGTGAATATTATTTTTTTTATTTGAAACATTGTGGAGGAAAGAAGTTGAAGAAGAGGAGTTAAACTTAAGATCACTGCGTTTAGGGAAGTTATGATCCAGTTAAACCTGTAGCTGGAAGGAGAGTTACAGAACAAAACCCTGGAAGACTAACTGGAAATGTTTCTGTTCTCACTCTGTATGCAACAGTCAGATGTTAGAATGCGCCGCTAGGTGGCAGCAGCAATTGTAGTAGCTCTGTTTTTAACTTGTGATTTTTTGCAATATAGCCGTCTTTTTTAAGACATCAGCTGTCAATCTGTGTCTGTTCGGGTAGATTTTTTCGCGCTGGTCAGAGGCTGTGCTATACGGGAGATTTTTCTGAATATTTTTTCTTTTTTGCAAGACTTGTTATTGTGAGTCTCCATGGCAACGAGACTTGTTTACCATCGGGATCAACTGATAAAACTCTCCAAACTCAAGATTATCAGTGAAACAACACTTCAAATCCCAACGGAGTTGAAAAGAAAGAGAAGAGGATGCAGGGCAGGAGCGAGGCAGAGAGAAAAACGGTGGCGATTCAAACCGTTTCTTCCAACGGTTGTTATGGGAAACGTGAGATCGCTAGTTAACAAAATTGATGAACTTCAGGTGCTAACCAGGTCTCTTAAAGAATACAGAGAGTGCAGTATTATGTGCTTCACCGAGACATGGCTGCATGAAAACATCCCAGACTGTAATGCGTCTGTACACGGCTTCAGGACGGTCCGTGCAGACCGCAATAAACAACTCAGCGGGAAGCTGAAGGGAGGTGGAATTGCGGTGCTGGTAAACCAGCGCTGGTGTCATCCTGAACATGTCACTGTTAAAGAGAAGATCTGCAAAAGAGACATTGAACTGCTAGCTGTGAGTCTCCGCCCGTATTATTTACCCAGAGAGTTCACATGCGTTATTCTGGTAGCGGTATATATATTACCTGGTACCGCTCCAGACGCAGCCTGTGATGTCATTAACTCTGTAGTGGCCAGGCTTCAAACACAACATCCAAACGCATTTGTGGCGATCTCTGGAGATTTTAACAACATCTCCCTCTCTGCAACTCTACCAACTTTCCAACAGTTTGTCAGCTGCTCCACCAGAGAAAACAAAACGTTGGACTTATTTTATGCAAATATTAAAAATGCATACAGCTCATTTGCCCTGCCAGGAAGATCAGACCATAACCTAGTTCTTCTCTCCTCCTCCTACAAGCCCATCGTTCAGCAACAACCAGTCATTAGAAAGGCTATTAGAACCTGGTCTAATGAAGCTGAAGATGCTCTGAGAGGATGCTTCGAGGCTACAGACTGGAACGTCCTATGTGAACCTCATGGAGATGACATCAATGCCTTGACTGAGTGTGTGACAGATTATATTAACTTCTGTGTGGACAGCACCGTTCCAACAAGAACAGTGAGGTGCTTCCCCAATAACAAACCCTGGATCACCAGTGACCTGAAAAAGCTGCTGAACATCAAAAAGAAAGCTTTTAGGGATGGAGACAGGGAGTTATTGAAGTCCACACAAAAACAACTTAAAACACAAATGAAGAAGTGCAAGGCGGACTACAGGAAGAAGTTGGAAAGTAAGCTTCAGAAAAACAATGTGAGGGATGTGTGGTCAGGAATGAAGAAGATCACTGGCTTCGGGATAAAGGAGGATCAGACTGATGGAGGTCTGGACAGAGCGAATGAACTGAACATGTTCTTCAATAGGTTTAGCTCACCTCCTGCTTCAACCCCAACTAGCCACACACCCTCCATGAGCCCACAGCTTTCCTGTCACACCTCCACTCTGTCACCCTGCAGCTCAGTCAAGGACCTGGACACAACCTCATCTCCCTCCACATCAGGACTTCCTGAAACCTCCTCTGCCTCCACCTCCACTCTGTCTGTCTCCTGTAACCAAGTCATGCAACAACTGGTGAAACTGAACCAGAACAAGGCTGCAGGTCCAGATGGTGTCAGTCCCAGAGTTCTCAAGACCTGCTCAAAACAGCTATGTCCGATTCTCCAGCACCTGTTCAACACCAGCCTGAGCCAGAGAAGAATCCCGGTGCTGTGGAAAACATCCTGCCTTTTTCCAGTGCCTAAAAAACCACAACCAGCTGAACCAAAAGACTACAGACCAGTCGCCCTGACATCTCACGTCATGAAAGTCCTGGAGAGACTCTTACTGGCTCACCTCAGCAAGCAGGTGAACACCTTTCAGGACCCATTACAGTTTGCATACCGTAATGGGCTTGGGGTTGAAGATGCCATCATATACCTGCTTCAGAGAGCCCACTCTCATCTGGACCAGTCAGGCAGCACTTTGAGGGTCATGTTCTTTGATTTCTCAAGTGCTTTTAATACGATTCAGCCTGCTCTGCTGTATGAGAAGCTGCAGAAATTCCAGGTGGATCCCTCCACAACCACCTGGATTTACGACTACCTCACAAACAGACCACAGTTTGTGAGACTGAAAGGTTGTGTGTCTGAGATGGTGGTCAGCTGCACTGGAACACCACAAGGGACTGTACTTTCACCATTTCTATTCACGCTGTACACCTCAGACTTCCAGTACAACTCTGAGTTCTGTCATCTGCAGAAATACTCTGATGACTCAGCAGTTGTTGGGTGTATCAGTGATGGACAAGAAGCAGAGTACAGAGAACTGGTCGGTCAGTTTGTGAAATGGTGCGGTGACAATCATCTCATCTTGAATACCAAGAAAACAAAGGAGATGATTGTTGACTTCAGGAGGAACAAGAACACACATAGAAATGTTTCCATCATGGGAGAGGAGGTGGAGGTGGTGGAGGAATACAAGTACCTTGGAGTTCAGCTGGACAACAGACTTGAGTGGAAAAGCAACACTGAGTACATTTACAAGAAAGGTCAGAGCAGACTCTACTTCTTAAGGAAGCTGAGATCTTTTAACGTCTGCACCAAAATGTTGCAAATGTTCTACAGGTCTGTTGTTGAAAGTGCAATCAGCTTTGCAGCAATCTGCTGGGGCAGCGGCATCAGAACCAGAGACTTGAAAAGAATTAACAAACTGATCAAGAAAGCCGGTTCTGTGCTTGGAGTAACTCTGGAGCCACTGGAGTTGATCATCAAAAAAAGAATTCTGTACAAGCTGACGAAGATAATGGAAGATCCTTCACACCCTCTACACAACGCCGTGACGAAACAACAGAGTGTGTTCAGTGGGAGGCTTGTTCAAGTCCGATGCAAGACAGAGAGATACAGAAGATCCTTCCTTCCAGCAGCTATCAGGCTGAAGAACAAAGCCCTTCATTAATTAATGTGATTGTTTTACTAAAAAATTACTACTACTACAATATTGAATTTCCCTTTGGGATTAATAAAGTATTTTTCATTCATTTCATTCATTTCATTAAGGGAGCTCTGTGCCCCCAAAACCAGACCTCTGGACCTGCTATTGAGTCAAGATATATTATCATGGTTACAATAACACACAACAGACTGTAGATACAAAAGAGGAAGAAACTCAGTGAAAAGCTGATGATAAATGAACAAGTAAAGAAAGAAGTTCAGTTACCTTCAGCATGTCCACAATGGAAGAGTGAACTGATCACTAAAAGGAAGACTGACATTTCATTAGATATTAAACTAGAAAGAATTAAATCACTGAAAAGAGACTAAAAACTTATGATGAAGACAGAAATGAGGAAGGAAGCATAACAATGTAGAACGAATGGTAAGAATAGAGAGGTGTAAGAATTAAATGTATAGTAAATGATTTTACTAACTTCAAACTTTTCATGTAATATGCAAATATTTGAACAAAAGACATTTTCTTTTAACCGTATCTTTACCAGAAACTCTGCAGCAAACTAAACCAGCAACCAACTAAAAAAAGTCCACAACTGTGTTTAGTTTAAGATCTGAATTGAAACTTTCTTCTTTACTGTCAGTTTCCTTCATCTGCATCATTTCAGCAGAGAAAGTGATGTACTTACACAGTAGCTCCATCACACAGAGCAAAGTCTGCTCCATCCTCACATCCAGTCCTGATAATGTGTCGCTGTGCTTCTGTGGAATATTTCCACTTTGTATCAGGAGACAGGCTGAAACTGCAGCATCTGAAGAGAACAGTAATAAAGATATGTGTTCACCTCAGTACGAGATGACATGTCTAAAACTTAGTCTTTCAATTCACTCACAACACTAAGAATTACTGTAACTTCCTGTTGTGTAACTTCCTTGTCAAACATCTACAAATATAATGAACCCTTGTTGCTGAAATAAAAATATTAAGAAGAAACAAAAGAAAATAAAGAAGACAGTAAGAAAGAAAGAAAGATGCAGCATAATAGTTTATAATAAGTAATGTAATAATTTCCTACCAAATCATGAGATTACATGTTGTCTACAAGTTATTTTTAGTCTAACTCTTCTAACACTTCCTTTTCATTTTCACACTACCAGCATCCCTGCAGTTGATGTTGTTCCACACATACAGAGCTCAGCCACTTGGTTATGATGCTACTTTGTCTTCTTCATGTTGATACAGAGTTTTTCTCTACATCAGCCCTCTAGTGTTCCACTAAAATTAATTAATGAACTAAATCAGAACGCTGCTTGCTGACCTGTTGTTGATGTTGATGAATGATGATTAAAAGATAAAGTTCTCACTCTCAATAAGATGATTTAGTTCAGAAAGACAGAAAAGAACTCACTGAGAAGTCTGTTGTTCAAACAGATCATATATATTTTATGGGCTGGTGGTCAGGAAATAAAGTCCTGTGCTGACTTTTATTGACCAATGTTGCAGGTCCAGAGACCAAGGTGTTGGTGTTCAAAAATTTGATTGGGCCAACCCAGTGTCAGTTTGGTCACAGATCTATTGGTTTTATGAGACAGTCAGACCAAAGAATATATAAATAACCAAGATCAATAACATTTTGGCCCACACTGGAAATGTCTTCTGTACTTAGTAGTTTGTCCTTCCCTGACATAAATTAATTACAGGTGCAGAGAAGCAGAGTCAGGATATGGTAACTAGAAAACTACCACCAAAACCAAACCACATCTAAATCCATGAGATTAGAAATGAGATCAGTACAGAAGCTTGCACATGCTCAGTATGGATTTTAATGAGTCTTCTGCATCTTTGATCACTGTTACCACCCAGCTTGTGACCCGCAACATCAAATGAAAACTCATCAGTTTAGAGAAAAAATTGTTTTATTTTTACAAAAAAATTAAACATGTTAATATCAAAGAATACAAGAGCATGAAAGTCGAGCTGCAGCAGGATAAGTAATGAAAGCTTGTGCAGTTTTGGTGGATTTTACCCACACATTCACACATGCAGCAGATAAAGAGTCTTGAGTCAGTGGGAATGTAGAGGGGGTGTAAGAAAACACACTGATATCAAACCCAGAGCAGCAAAGCTGAGCTGAACTTTGATGCTGTGTTGCCATTGAGTCTGTACAAGAATAGATGAAGGTTACCAACCACTTTAAAGTCAAGACATCAGTGTTGCTAAGCTGTTACTGATGTCTGCATAGTTACCATAGCAACATATTGTCTGAAATATTTGAAACTCAGTCTCAAAATTTTGTGACAGAAATAATTATAAAGGATAAAAATCTATCAATATAAGAATATAATTGATCAAGATTTACAGAATTGCATCAGAAAAAAAAACAGTTGCGTCTGTATTTCATCTCCATTCCAAAAAGCAGAACTTCAACAACAGTTTAAATGAACACCTTTCTGCAGAGATGCAGTAGATTCTGCAGATGAACCTGATGAAGGTGAATTTTTTCAGCTCTGCTAACAAACCATGAGAGCAGAGTTTCCTCTGAGCTTCTGTTGCTCTGTTGATGACCTCGCTGGAAGAAAGAAAAATAAATGACATCTACATGTCAGATACCATTTGTACATTGTAGACTAGAGCAAATAAACTTCAGTAGTTCTCAGTGAAAGGTTCACCTTAATACACAGTGTCTGATAATGTTTCCTCTTGATGTGAAATTAATAAATAACCACAGGAAGATTTTTATCATGTAAATTTTCATTCATATTTTTGTAGGTAAGCATGATTGTAATCACGTCCTACTTTATTAACAACATATAGCCTCATATACATTTGATGCAATGAGAAGGTGATCCCAAACATTTTAATGGTAGTCTGAATTCTTTCTTATTATCACATTTCAAATGTTGTGTACTCACTACTCTTGTCGACATTTTCAAGCTAAGTCAGGGATATGACAGCTTAATCGTCTTCTTGTTGACCTGAAACAATAGTGTAATTATTGAATGTTATTTTATTCATAATTATTGTATAACTGTGAAGCTTAAAGTTCATACTGTACCATCTGGAGAGTTTTCAGAGCGTCTGATTCTTTCATAGACAGAAATGTCTCCTGGAGGTCAGAAAATAATTCCAACACAGTTAATTTGGTCACTTTATGTCTGTGATACTTCTACAAAATTTCTTCGCCTAGAGTGTTTATCCAAGTCTTTCTGCCTCCAAGGTGCCACCCAATATTTAGACAATAAATTCCTAACAAATATCCTGTGTAAACTGACTTTCATATCTGGTGAACCCCATTGCAAATTAATGCAACATTTAATCTACTCAGACAACCTGCACCCCTTCCTCATAATGTACTGATGTTTGTATTTTTGGAAGGCTGCAAAAGTGAAGTTTGGTTTGACGACATAACATTTAATAACAGGGGATATTACAAAAATACATGGAAAGTAACATCAGACCACCAAGTCAAGAAAACACAGCTGTAAACAGCTGCACATCTGGCTGCAGGTGATCAAACCAGCTCAGAGTCACCATGTCAGCACATTTTATCAGTAGATTTCTTTCTTATTTCTACATCAGTACAACAACAATTTGGATCATAACGCAGCTCTCGTGTAGTATTTCTGCTAATTGTTTTCATGGATAATTAAGAAACAAGAGCTTAATCGTGTTTGACTATTAAGGTTTTTTAATCATAATATTGAAATAAGAAGTAAATTTTCTTTTAACTCTCCTGTTATGTTCATTTGTCACGAACAGCAATGATGTCCGTGGGTCAATTTGACCCAGTGCATGTTTAATTATCCTAAAGATGTCTAAACCCCCCCCCCCCAAAAAAAATCCTAACAAGCATTTTTAGGATTTCATTACTAACTCTGTCACTAACTATTCTATCAATATTTAGTGCAATGGTGTTCCTTACCTCTCACAGGTAATTGTTCAATTAGGATAACTCACTCGTTTTTTTTTTTTTTTTTTTTTTTTTTATGAAAAACATGTTCAAACTAAATGTGTGTTGTCCAGCTCTTTCCAATTCTCCCCCAAAACACGCCTCCCTTCTAGATTAGTCATTTCCAGAATGATTTTCTGTCTTGAATTAGGCTTGACCAGCTCAAAAGTTTGATGTCTATCACACACACGAGTCACTGCCATCCTAGTGGGCTCTGGCACTGTCTTTATTATGTTTTCTGCAGACAGTTTTGCCTGACTCATATTTGGGGATGAAGACCACTGTATTTCACCATTGTTTGACATGAATGTCTTGATTAGAGTAATAGGAATAACATTTCCCTCATCTGGTTCAAAATCCGAATCATTACAATCAGAATTTAGCTCAATATAGTCTTCATCTTGAGACACATCCTCCTCTATGATAAAAGTCATGATAAAAGATGACTTCCAGAGCCTCCTGGACTGTCCTCTTTTTGCTTCTGCTGCTCATTTTGTAAAGGTTTGCCTGACAGTGTAACCCCTGCTTTACATCGGGTGTGTGGTTGCAGCACATTACGGCTGAACCACGGCCTCCAGCATGCATCAGAAGCGTCCCAGAAATGCATTGTCTCGTCTTTCCGATAATATAAACCATTTTGACAACCACAGCACTAACACTAAAGCCTTTTTTACAGAAAAGCAGAAAGTTTAATGTTGACTTCCCTTACCTTTGACTCTCTATAGGTCAAACATCAATATTTCCCATCAAGATTGGTTTCATTCTGTCCGTACAGGTTAGGCGAGAACAAAAAAAATATTTTTGTCTGTGTTCTAAAATGTATAACTTTTTATCAGTAATACTTACAGTGATTCTGATTACCGTGGGTGAAACTAGAGAGGGTTACCTTTACAAAGAGCCCAAGCCTGTACTTACAATCCAGAGGGTTCAATAACAGCAGTAATTCTAATTTGGAGAGGTCATGTTACAGGCGTTTTTGCCAAAATGACCCCGCTTGATAAGGGGTTAAGAAAGTCATCTCAAGTCTTTTCACACTTAGTGTTTAAATCCAACTAACACAGATTATTCAGAGCAACAGCAGTTGATAAAAGTAGTTGTAAAAACATTTAGAACGAGATGAAAGACTGACCGTGGAGGAGAGAGGAGTAAACTTGCTGCTGATTTTCACACTGGTTGACCGTCTGCTCTGTAGAAAAACCTTTTCTCCCCAAAGAATAAAGAAACTATTAGTTGTTTCCTGGTTTGTGTTGTAAGAAGTTGAGCTGCTGTTACAATTAAAGGCCTCATAAGGAATTTATGTATCTGAAAAATCTAAAATCAGAAGAAAAGGCCTCACCTTTAGACCTTCTGTACCAACAAAGTAAGATCAGTAAAATAAACACAAATCCAGCAACTGGTCCAACGATCAGCAGCAGAGGAAATGAAGAGTTTTCAGGTCTGGAAACAGCGGCTGTGAATAACATGATGGACAGATATTAATACATTTTACTAGATTATTTTAAATTAAATACATACAAACGCTTCAGCAAAAATGAGGTGACATCAATCAAATTCAATCACTGTTGAAACATCATGTTTATTTTCATACACACTAAACATAGTACAACACATAACCACGGTAAACATGTATTCAGCCCTCCGTGAATGTGGAATTCAGTTTGGCCTATAGATAACAGTTCTTCCATGGAAAGTATGAGACGTCTTGACTGTTTGAAGATTTATTTGCCTTCTCCTGAAGATACTGTAAAACTGTAACAGATGCAACACACCGTAGTTACAAATACTGCACTCACATTATGTCATACAGCACTGTAGATAACAAAATAAGTCAGTATTTAAACAAAAACTTGACAACGATAAAAGCCGCTGTCTCAATGCTAACTCTGAATGGAAATTCCCATAGAGATGCTAACAGAAATAGCCTTCACGTCGCTGTTCAAAGGGAAAGATATAACAGCAGTAGCAGTAACAATTTTGCCTCTTTTAAGAACATAAACTCAGATTGTCAAAACACTTACAAGCATGTGTTTCCTGTGCTCTGTTGAAATGAAACCTTTACAACACCAGTGCATCAACCACAAACAATTTCTTCTTCTACTACTTCTTCTTCCACTCTTCTTGGGTAGCTGCAGTATACTATTTACTCTCTACCTCCCCCTAGCAAGGTAGCTGATCCGCTATACATTATGTGAAAGAAATTTAGTTGTATATGGTAATCACTCATATATACTCATATAATAATCACATGTATATTCAGTTTTCTTTATTCATTTAATATTGTTAATCCATTCACTTTTACATTTTCATATTGTGTGTTCTCATTCTACAGAATACTGAAGTTACAGTTTTCATTGTGTATACGTGTGTGAGGTCAGACTGACCACTTTCTTCCCGAACTCTGATATGGCAGAGTTGAGACTGGTTTTCGACCTGCTAGATAGCAATAGTTGTTTGGGATATCAGCTTGTTGTGGTATGTGGGCTTTGTCTGAAAACTGGAAGATAGTGGCGCCACTCAGTCTTCCTCATATTATTATTTTGCTGTTTGACCTTCAGCTGGGGACCAGCTGAATAAAACAAGTTTCTCTCTGATGAATCTTCAGAGTCTCTCCCAACTCCACGCAAGTCGGGACGACCACTCTCTTACTTGCAAGTAATTCTTTATTCAATACTTCTCCTGTAAATAAACCTTATATACTTTTACTCATTCCAGACTCTTGGTAATTTTTCTACAACAATTAACAGAGGCAGGACAACATGTCAGAAAAAAGAATGCTATTAGTTATTCACAACAAATCATGTAACATATAAATCTCACCTGTAACTGACATCCAGCTCTGTTGTGACGTCTTTCCTGCATGTTGACACTTGTAGAAACCTTCGTCTGACTGTGACACTGCAGAGATGTTCAGCTCCTCTCTGCCATCATTTTGGAGAAGTTTGTCGTTGTGATAGAAAGAAACATTGGAAAGTGTGTTTTGTCCTCTCCGTCTGCAGCTCAGACTGACAGAAGCTCCCTCAGTCACAGTATGGACGGGGCTCACCAGGATGACACCATCGTCATCACCATCTGTAAAACAGACAGAAGATTAAGTTCAGTCAGAGATCAGAGTGATTAAAACTACATTCTTGTGTATTTATAAAATGCTAAATGTTTCACCACCTCTAACCAAATACAGTTTCATAAATCATAAAGAAGTTGTTTTTACGCTGTGATCAGTGACTTCATTTCTCTTAATGTACAAAGAGGGTTTGGTTTACAGTAGAGGACCAATCATTGACTTTTCTCTCTATGAAAACTGTTACTGTGGAAGTTTTTGCTGTGACGATGTTGATGTAAAGTTTTGTTCAGGCAGAAATCAGAAATCAGGATGTGACTTGTTCGATCTAGACTGAATGGAAACATCATTCTTGTTAATATGCTGATGTTTAATTCTACTTGATAAAAATCTATTCTGCTTCGAACTCCATTTTGTGTCAACAGATCAATTTTGTTCCACTACAAATGATCCCAATGAACAAGTTTAACATAGTTCCAGATCTTATTTATTGAAACATTATTTAATTATTGTTTAACTAAAACACTTGATAATCACAATCTTAAGGAACAAGACCTTGATGACACAAATATTGAGAAATCCATCAGGAAGAAGAAATATTTATTGTTCTATAGTTTTGTGAAGAGATGAAGTGAATGAAGTAAAACCTGCAGTCAAGAATCTGATGCTGCTTTGTGGTGATGGAATAGAGAGCAGTTTATTTAAAATATGGATTAGTATTATTCTGTTGAAGAAAATAATGATTTTTTTCAATATATACGAGCATAAATTATTTCCTGCTGCACTGTATCAGAGAAAATCAGTGAACAAATATCATCCATGTTTATTATATTACATTACATGATTACATGTAATAAAGTGGAGTAAACAATGTGTGTTAATCGTGTAAAAAAGTAAAACAAGGACACAAAACTGTGAAAAAAGAACAGAATCTACTCATGGGACATTGGGGAACATGTGTGAAAAGTTTCAATGCTTTTCTGCTAGGCACGGCGGAGAAAAGCCACGGGTAAAATCCGCGACGGACGGGCGGCCATAACTCACTCAATTCTCCGAAACTGACATGATACACTCATGGGATGTTGGGGAACATGTGTGTAAAGTTTCAGAATTTTAGGACAAACAGTTAGGGAGTTATGAGCAAGAGTTTGACGACTGCGGATCAGCAGCTGACAGAGCGTAAGCTGGCGGGGTTTGCAGCACTCTGCTGTGGGGAGAAGGCGAAGGAAGGTGGGGGAAAAACGTGCGGTGCACCAAGGGCCATAACTCGATCATTTCCCAACGGATTGTGCTAAAACTCACAGGATCTACTCATGAGGAGTCGAGGAACATGTGTGAAAAGTTCCACGCACATTGTACAAAGCATGACCGAGATATGACCAAGTACTCATTGTGCCCCTGGTACTACACAGTGAAACACATACACAAAGTCCCATTTGTGCCGCTGGTCCTCTAGAATTAAAAATTAAAATGATTAAAAGTGAGTGGAAAACTGAAATAAACACTGTTGTCTCCCTGGTAGAAGACAGTCCCGTTAGTGCCCCTGGCACCCCCGCAGTGAAACAAATTTCACTAACTGGTCGTGTCCCTGGTACTCTGGAATAAAAGGTGTAAAAATTAGTAAAATTGAGTGAAAACCTGAAATAAATACGTTATTGGGTCCCTGTTAGAAGTATATTCCTTGTGACCTTGGTACTCCAGCATAAAACACTTTGAAAATATTCACTATGCATGTTCGTGTCGCTGGTACTCCAGAATGAGCCATGCATACTCCAAAATCCAGCCAAAAATCAAGTTTCTCAGATTTCCTTCAAACTTAGGGTAGCTAAAAGGGGTCCTACAAAGAACAATTGGTGAAAATTCCAGCTCTCTAGCATCAAAAATGGCCGAGCTAGGCCAGGTTGAATTAATGTGTACACGTCTAATATTTTAACATTGAGGTCAGGTGGAGTTTGAGTACAGAGGCCATAAAGTGGTCATTTTCAAAGATATTGAGCTGAAAATTATATCACACACTCAGTGGACTGATCTGAGTCGACCTAGTGAGTTTCAGTCCTCTAGGACAAAGTATGACCAAGTTATAGCCTGTGTACACAAACTTGACCTGAGCCTCAATGTTAAAGTATTAGCCATGTACACATTTCTTCAAAACAGCATAACTACTTTGAGCTATTGCGCTGAAATTAAAACGTGGGGTTCCTGGGGGCCTGAGGAACATGTGGTGTGAAGATGGTGATGATTGGACAAAGTTTAATTTTTCACACTTTTAACACTTTTAAGGTCATTTTTAGGCGATTTTTTAACCTTGTCTGATTCACTCCAAATTTCACACGCTTGTAGTACATGCCACCAGGACCACGTGGTTTAAATTTCACCCCAGAATGGAGTTGTTATGGACCTGGGAAAGTGGGCCCATGGTAGCCCTTTTGTTTACATGTGTGAAAAAGGCTGGCGTTTTCCCAGGCCGAGATATTAAGGTGTGTGTTTCTTCCAATACATTAACATGGAGGTCTATGGAGGCCTGGTTTCTAAAGTGAGAAACGGGGTGGCTTTTCGCACACAAATGATTTAGCTCCACCGTTCCACTGCACGCTTGTAGATGTGACATTTGATAGATTTAGCTTTATTCTAAAATCCAATTATTTGTTTTTTAAAATGTGTGCGCTAAAAACTTTCTTTTTCAGCTTACAGTTTTTCTCTTTCAAATATTTATTTCAAATGAACAAACATTATGGCTCTGATTTAGCTCCGTACCTCTGCCTCTCACTCCAGACTTGAGGGGAAATGTTTTTTGAAGTTGATACAAAGGGAAAGACAAGAACGTAACAGCATGGCTATTACCTCCAGGTAGGATGGGTACATTTAACATACAGAGCTGAAACACAGCACATGAGAAGCAGCCAAGATGGTTAAGCTGCCTACTTGAGCAAGCTTGTATGCATTGTTTCATATATCACCTCTAACTTCTCAAGTTTTAAATATTTCTTTCCGTTTTCTAAAGTTCGTGCCAGAAGTTATGCTGATTCTGAAATGTCTTACAGTGTAAAACCACCAAGAATGTTGGGTCTTAAAGTGGTGCTGGGGTTTATTGTTTTTCTTTCTTTCCACTTGTGTCTTTTCTCCTTTAAAACCTAATTTAAGCTACAAAATACTGAAAATCATAGTATTCAATCAATAATGTGAAAATGTGACTGAAAGTTTAACTGTGCTTTTAAACTTTAATCCTTTATTTCCTCACTGTAGACTCTGAGCTGACAAGTCATTGGCTGAACAGAGAACATTTGGCTTGAACCACAGACTGTATTTCCTCTGTGGTTTATTCAGAAATGCTGTCTTTCTTTTGTGTATGAATAAGCTTGTAGTAGAACAAACATATATACCACTAAAGTAGCAACTGCATATACAAGAAAAATATTCAAATTACTATTTTCAACTATAACGTTTACATGTATATAAGTAATGTTACTGCATTCCCCTGCAAGTGCATTGGAATTTATCAGGATGTAATTACAGTTGTTCACCGATATTGACACAACATTCCCCTTTTATGAGTTGTATGTATGTATGTATGTATGTATATATATATATATATATATATATATATATATATATATATATATATATATATATATATATATATATATAAGGGATGCCACCAAGCTGAAGAAGGAGTCCTATTGGGCCTTTTTGGCCTGTGGGACTCCAGAGGCAGCTGATGGGTATTGGCGGGCTAAGCGGAGCGCAGCTTCGGCGGTCGCTAAGGCAAAAACTCAGGCATGGGAGGAGTTTGGAGAGGCCATGGAGAATGACTTCCAGATGGCTTCGAGGAGATTCTGGTCCACCATCCGGCGACTCAGGAGGGGAAAGCGGTGTTCCGTCAACACTGTGTACAGTGGGGATGGGGGCTGCTGACCTCGACTTGGGATGTTGTGAGGCGGTGGAGGGAATACTTCGAAGACCTTCTCAATCCCACCAACACATCTTCTGATGAGGAAGCAGAGTCTGGGGTAGCTGGTGCTGGCTCTCCTATCTCTGGGGCTGAGGTCATTGAGGTGGTTAAAAAGCTCCTCGGTGGCAAGGCCCTAGGGGTGGATGAGGTCAGCCCAGAGTTCCTTAAGGCTCTGGATGCTGTAGGGCTGTCTTGGTTGACACGCCTCTGCAGAATCGTGTGGACATCGGGGACAGTTCCCCAGGACTGGCAGACTGGGGTGGTGGTCCCCCTCTTCAAAAAGGGGGACCGGAGGGTGTGGTCCAACTACAGGGGAATCACACTCCTCAGCCTCCCCGGTAAGGTCTATTCAGGGGTGCTGAAGAGGAGGGTCCGTCGGATAGTCGACCCTCGGATTGAGGAGGAGCAGTGTGGTTTTCGTCCCGGTCGTGGAACAGTGGACCAGCTCTACACCCTCTTCGGGGTCTTTGAAGGGGCTTGGGAGTTTGCCCAACCAATCTACATGTGTTTTGTGGATTTGGAGAAGGCATTCGACCGTGTTTCCTGGGGACTCCTGTGGGGGGTACTCCGGGAGTATGGAGTGCCGGACTTGTTTGTACGAGCTGTCCAGTCCCTGTACGACCGGTGTCAGAGCTTGGTCCGCATTGCCGGCAGTAAATCAGAATCATTTCCAGTGTGGGTTGGACTCCGCCAAGGCTGCCCTCTGTCACCGATTTTGTACATAACCTTTATGGACAGAATTTCTAGGTGCAGCCGAGGTGTTGAGGGGATCAGGTTCGGTGGCCTCAGGATTGAGTCTCTGCTCTTTGCGGATGATGTGGTGCTGTTGGCTTGATCGGGCCGTGATCTTCAGCTCTCACTGGAGCGATTCGCAGCCGAGTGTGAAGTGGCTGGGATGAGAATCAGCACCTCCAAGTCCGAGACCATGGTCCTCAGCCGGAAAAGGGTGGGTAGTGCTGTGGGCAGTGACCGAAAGAACGAGGTCGCGAATACAAGCGGCCAAAATGAGTTTTCCCCACAGGGGGGCCGGGCTCTCCCTTAGAGATAGGGTGAGAAGCTCGGTGATCCGGGAGGGGCTCAGAGTAGAGCCGCTGCTCCTCAACATCGAGAGGAGCCAGATGAGGTGGCTCGGGCATCTGGTTAGGATACCTCCTGGACGCCTCCCTGGTGAGGTTTTCCAGGCATGTCCCACCGGAATAAGGCCCCGGGGAAGACCTAGGACACGCTGGATGGACTACATCTCTCAGCTGGCCTGGGAACGCCTCGGGATCCCTCTGGATAAGCTGGTGAAAGTGGCCGGGGAGAGGGAAGTCTGGGTTTCCCTGCTTAGGCAGCTGCCCCCGCGACCCGACTCCGAATCAGATTATTGTTGCTCATTGTCACAAAAGTGTCTAATATACCACAGCAGTGTTTAAAACAGTTAAAGCCTGTAAATGCTCCTCTAAACAATTCTGTATAGGGGGTTTTGAGGGTGTGTATATCACTTTCTATCCAGATAATATGAATGAAGAGATTACAAATATTACTTTATCCGCTCCACTTACTTTTCAGCAAAATCTGAGCAAACACATTTAGATCACATGCACACTGTTCTCTTCCTGAGTTCTTGTATTTGGGTCTACCAAATAAACTTAACAGCAATAATTAAATAATAAATACAACATATGGTTCTCATCAAAAGCAAATAGATAATATTTTAAGATATTTTTTACAACAAATAATGATCAAATATACAATGGTTCTAATCATTTAGGAATTAATATGACAAGTAAGCCATCCACTATACCTTTTTCTGATTATTAACATTACCATGTTCTAGATCAGAGGGCCAAAAGTGGGAGTGGTTCAGACCTTTGCTGATAAGATAAAGCTGGAGGAACTCACACCTACTCACACACCTAATAGTCAGCTGGCAAAAGGGCAAATAAAAACAGCGAATAATGTTAATAATGTGGCAACAAGGGGGCCACTAGGATT
This sequence comes from Melanotaenia boesemani, assembly GCF_017639745.1. Lineage (NCBI taxonomy): Eukaryota > Metazoa > Chordata > Actinopteri > Atheriniformes > Melanotaeniidae > Melanotaenia > Melanotaenia boesemani. Next base: position 27,660,314 of record NC_055686.1, read on the forward strand.
TTAAGGGTGGCCTGTGCACCCTAAGCACACCCTCTGGACCTGACCTCGAGTCAAGATACGTTATCATGGTTGCAATGACACATAACATACTGTGCATAGAGTGGAAGAAGGAAATTAGTAAAAAAAAAAAAAAAAAAAGCTGATAATAAATAAATGAGTGAAGAAAAAGTAAAGAAAGTTACCTTCAGCATGCCCACAATGGAAGAGTGAATTGATCACTAAAAGGAAGATTAACATTACATTAGATTTTAAACTAGAAGAAATTAAATCACTGAAAACAAAGACTAAAAACTTATGATTAGTCATAAATGAGGAAGCATAATGTAAAATGCAAACCAACTCGAAGAATGCAAACCAACCTGAAGAAAAAAACAAAGAAAGAGCAGAATTAGAAAATTATTTGCTAAGATAAAAATGACTAAGTTTAGCCATTCGTCATCAAAACTGTATTTTTTTTTCACTTCTTGTGTTTATGTCTACTACACCCCTAATTTATGTGTAATGATGGCAACTTTTCATGTTTACACACATAAATCCATACAAACAGATAGAGGTGACTCTTGCTAACAGCCATATAAGCAGTTGGCTAGTGCGCCCCCTGCTGGTGGAGGTACTGTTGCAATCCTTCCAATAAATTAAAGCAATGCTTTGCAGCCCGGATTTGAAGCCTTTGTATATGTAAAGTACTAGTCAAAAGTTTAACACACCTTCTCATTAGATTTAATAATAAAGTCTGTCCAAACTTTTTATTGTTACTGTCTGGTTTAATAATTCTGTAAATAATATCTAGTGTTCAGAAATGTAATGGGACAAACTAATGTGGCTGTAAAACAGTTGTTTTATGGATGTGTTCTGACTGGAATTTTGTTTAACAATGTCTTATATAGTTCAGATCTGATGAGTGTCCTGCTTTAGGAAACATGTAATGTTTAATTTTTATTATGCAGTTTCTTTGTGCTTCTTCACCGTTTTTTCTCCATCTCCTTTCTGACAGATCGCTGCATCTACCAGCACAGAGCCAAAGAAGCAGTTTAAAGATCTGATTGGGCCAGAGCTGTGTCAGTTAAAAAAGAGCTGATGGACCACAGATCATATATTTTATGGGCTGGTGGTCAGGAAATAAAGTCCTGTGCTGACTTTTATTGACCAATGTTGCAGGTCCAGAGACCAAGGTGTTGGTGTTCAAAAATTTGATTGGGCCAACCCAGTGTCAGTTTGGTCACAGATCTATTGGTTTTATGAGTCAGTCAGACCAAAGAATATATAAATAAACAAGATCAATAACACTTTGGCCCACACTGGAACTATCTTCTGTACATAGTAGTTTGTCCTTCCCTGAGATAAATTAATAACAGGTGCAGAGAAGCAGAGTCAGGATATGGTAACCAGAAAACTACCACCAAAACCAAACCACATCTAAATCCATGAGATGAGAAATGAGATCAGTACAAAAGCTTGCACACGCTCAGTAAGGATTTTAATGAGTCTTCTGCATCTTTGATCACTGTTACCACCCAGCTTGTGTCCCGCAACATCAAATGAAAATTCATCAGTTTAGAGAAGAATTTGTTTTATTTTTACAAAAACATTAAAGACGTTAATATCAAAGAATACAAGAGCATGAAAGTCGAGCTGCAGCAGGATAAGTAATGAAAGCTTGTGCAGTTGTGGTGGATTTTACCCACACATTCACACATGCAGCAGATAAAGAGTCTTGAGTCAGTGGGAATGTAGAGGGGGTGTAAGAAAACACACTGATATCAAACCCAGAGCAGCAAAGCTGAGCTGAACTTTGATGCTGTGTTGCCATTGAGCCTGTACAAGAATAGCTGAAGGTTACCAACCACTTTAAAGTCAAGACATCAGTGTTGCTAAGTTGTTACTGATGTCTGCATAGTTACCATAGCAACATATAAAGCCAAAAGACAGATGTTTAAAGTGAAATATTGACTGAAAAATCCAGTTTAGACAGTCAGTCTAACAAATTTGATTTAAAAACAAACCTGGTTTGTCTGAAATATTTTAAACTCAGTCTCACATTTTGTGACAGAAATAATTATAAAAGATAAAAATCTATCAATATAAGAGTATTACTGGTGAAGATTTCCAGAATTACACCAGAAAAAAAAAAAAAATACAAATAATCAGTTTGCTTGATATTTTCTAAGAAGTGTAAATTTAACTGTTTGTTTATAACAGAAGTGTTGGTGTTGATCTGGACTGAATTTTGTTTCAGAAGCAGAAAACAGAAGCAACACTGATTAAAACAGTTCACTCTGTAGTTCATCTCCGGTCCAAAAAGCAGAACTTCAACAACAGTTTAAATGAACACCTTTCTGCAGAGATGCAGTAGATTCTGCAGACGAACCTGATGAAGGTGAATTTTTTCAGCTCTGCTAACAAACCATGAGAGCAGAGTTTCCTCTGAGCTTCTGTTGCTCTGTTGATGACCTCGCTGGAAGACAGAAAAATAAATGACATCTACATGTCAGATACCATTTGTACATTGTAGACTAGAGCAAATAAACTTCAGTAGTTCTCATTGAAAGGTTCACCTTTATACACAGTGTCTGATAATGTTTCCTCTTGATGTGAAATAAATAAATAACCACAGGAAGACTTTTTCATATCAATCTGGATTCATATTTTTCTAGGTAAACATGATTGTAATCACATCCTATTTTATTAACAACATATAGCCTCATATACATTTGATGCAATGAGTAGGTGATCCCAAACATTTTAATGTTAGTCTAAATTCTTTTTTCTTATTATCACATTTCAAATGTTGTGTACTCACTACTCTTGTTGACATTTTCAAGCTAAGTCAGGGATATGACAGCGTAATCGTCTTGTTGTTGACCTGAAACAATAGTGTAATTATTAAATGTTATTTTATTCATAATTATTGTATAACTGTGAAGCTTAAAGTTCATACTGTACCATCTGGAGAGTTTTCAGAGCGTCTGATTCTTTCATAGACAGAAATGTCTCCTGGAGGTCAGAAAATAATTCCAACACAGTTACTTTGGTCACTTCATGTCTGTGATACTTCTACTAAATTTCTTCACCTAGAGATTTTATCCAAGTCTTTCTGCCTCCAAGGTGCCACCCAATGTTTAAACAATGATCTTCTCAGAGAACCTGCACCCCTTCCTCATAATGTACCCATGTTTGCATTTTTGAAGGGATGTGAAAATAATGTTTGGTTTGACAACATAACATTAAATAACAGGGAATATTACAAAAATACATGGTAACAGTGCTGAGGGTAGCTAACATCAGGAAGCTAATCAAGAAAACACAGCTGTAAACAGCTGCACATCTGGCTGCAGCTCAGAATCACCATGTCAGCACATTTTATCAGTAAAGTTCTGTCTCATTTCTACATCAGTACAACAACAATCTGGATCATAACACAGCTCTCATGTAGTATTTCTGCTAGTTGTCTTCATGGATAATTAAGGAAACAAAAAGCTTAATTGTGTGACTATTAAGGTTTTCTAACCATAATACAGAAATAAGAATTTAATTTCCTTTTATTTAAAATTAAATTTAATTAATTTAAATTTATTTTTTATATAATGATTATTTATTATCAACTAGTACGTTTCAGGATGAAGCCTCCATCCATCCATCCATCCATCCATCCATCCATCCATCCATGGAACCTGTGCGGACTTTTCCAACCTCTCCCAGTTTACTCCCACAGTCCAAAGACATGGATGTTTGGCTGATTTGAGTGTAAATTCTTGCTAGGAGTGAGTGTGAGTCTTATCGAATGTTCATCTCTCTGTGTTGGTTCTTTAATGGACTAGGAACAGCTCCAACCCCCTTCCAATCCTGCATTTGAGTAATATGTTATTTAGAGAAAACTGTGTTAAAATAACTGAGTGAGCTTGGCTGCTCTGGGCTTCCGTAGATAATAACTTGTGTCGGTTCAGACTGTTTCTATTTAATGAAGAGGATGTAAAAGTCATAAAACCACCAGACGTGATGTACAAAGTTAATCAGATCAAAAACCTGAATAAATGCTGATTAAACTTCTATGTTGACTCAAGTCGTTTATTTTTTAACAAAGTCATCTCAAGTCTTTTCACACTTAGTGTTTAAATCCAACTAACACAGATTATTCAGAGTAAAAGTAGTTGATAAAAGTAGCTGTAAAAACATTTAGAACGAGATGAAAGACTGACCGTGGAGGAGAGAGGAGTAAACTTGCTGCTGATTTTCATACTGGTTGACCGTCTGCTCTGTAGAAAAACCTTTTCTCAACAAAGAATAAAGAAACTTACTTGTTTCCTGGTTTGTGCTGTAAGAAGTTGAGCTGCTGTTACAGTTAAAGGCCTCATAAGGAATTTATGTATCTGAAAAATCTAAAATCAGAAGAAAAGGCCTCACCTTTAGACCTTCTGTACCAACAAAGTAAGATCAGTAAAATAAACACGATTCCAGCAACTGGTCTAACGATCAGCAGCAGAGGAAATGAAAAGTTTTCAGGTCTGGACACAGCGGCTGTGAATAACATGATGGACAGATATTAATACATTTTACTAGATTATTTCAAATGAAATACATACAAACGTTTCAGCAAAAATGAGGTGACATCAGTTAAATGCAATCACTGTCGGAGCATCATGTTTATTTTTGTACACACATTACAACACATAAACACTGTAAACATGTCAGAATAAAGAATAATATTAGTTTTTCACAACAAATCATGTAACATAAATCTCACCTGTAACTGACATCCAGCTCTGTTGTGACGTCTTTCTTGCATGTTGACACTTGTAGAAACCTTCGTCTGACTGTGACACTGCAGAGATGTTCAGCTCCTCTCTGCCATCATGTTGGAGAAGTTTGTCATTGTGATAGAAAGAAACATTGGAAAGTGTGTTTTGTCCTCTCCGTCTGCAGCTCAGACTGACAAAAGCTCCCTCAGTCACAGGATGGACGGGGCTCACCAGGATGATGTCATCATAAAGATCTGTAAAGAAAAGTCAGTGGATATTAAGTTTAGTCAGATATCAGAGGGATTAAAACTACACTCTTTTGTATTTATAAACAGCTAAATGTCTCACTATCTCTAACCAAATAAACTCTTGTGGCGAATTTATAGTTGTGCAGCGTCTGCGTAACTACCGTGGGCTCGGCGTAGCTCCACAGAGACTCAACTCGCACCTCTTCCAGACCTGACTTACACCCCTGCTATGCAGACGGTTACAGAAACGTACTCCCTTGCGATTGATCAGTTTGGGATCACGTGTTGCAGGATATCTGGATCTTCTCGCTGAATTTGTTTGGTAACCACCGTTTTTCATAACCAGTGGATCAAGTTGACGAGAGGCTGATCGAATTATTTCTTTGTTTTCTTCCACAAGCGAATAAAGACACTGAACCATACTGGACACAATTGTTGTTTTAAAACCATCAAAAGAACTCAGACCTGATGAGTTTACCTGGTCGATACCACCCCTGCTGCCACCTTCAGGTTAGGAAGAGAAACTGCAACACAACACCGAAACCACACATACGCCCTACGCTTAAATGCGAGAACAAACTCACCAGCGTAAACTATGCCATAACCAACAGCATGCAGATGCCACATGAGTATAAATCCACATTTAGTCTCATAAATCCTAAAAAAGTTGTTTTTACACTTTGAACAGTGACTTCATTTTCTCTGGCATTATTTCACTGGCAGACCAGGTCAAGTTGAGCATATGTGTTCCTCATCAATTGCTCATATTTTGGGCATGTGTATGTTCAGCGTGTAGTATTGCACTTCAGAAATTTCTCAGAAAAAATGGTAAATGGAAAAAAAGCCACAGTTATCAAAGTAAAGATGTTGTTGCTCTTTGCTTTTTTTGAAGTAACTGATTTCACCGGTAGCATTTTATCTGTGTAATGTATAACCCTAAGTAGATCAGACAGTATTTGCTGCTGATTGGGAAACCTTGTAAAGTCTAAAACCATTCATTTTAATTTGTTATTATTGATGAAAATAACCAAACAACAAGCTCACAAGTTATTATGCAAAAGCACTCAGGTTAACTTATTTTATGAATTGCAATAATTGTTATAAATTTTCAACCTTGATTTCACTTTTTAATACATATTATTGACCTAAATTATTTGTTAAAAGACTAATACTTTTATTTGACTAAAACTAGACAAAAACCTTTTTGAGTTTTCGTCGACTAAAACTGGACAAAAATATCAAACTTAGAAAATGACTAAAATATGATTAAATCTAATAAGCATTTTTGCCTTGAAGACTAAAACTAAGACTAAAACTGTGATGAGAAATTTTTGCTATGATGGTGTTGATGTGATGTTTACTTCAGTCAGAGATTAGAAGTCAGAGTGTGATTTGTTAGATCTAGACTGGGTAGAAACATAATTCTTGTTAATATATTGATGTTTTATTTTATTCTTCTTGATATAAATCTTAAGTCTACTTTATGTGTTAACTTTGTTTCACTACAAATGATACAAATAAACAAATTTTTACATAGGTCCAAATCCTAAATTATTTTTGTAGCATTATTTAGAGATTATTATATTGAAAATCTTAATAATGACGTTATTAAGGAACAACGCTTTAATAACACAAATATTGGGAAATTTGACACTGTATCAGAGACACAGTGAAAAAATATTGTCCATGTTTATGACATGTAATAAAGTGTAGTAAACAATGTGTGTTAAACATGTAAAAAAGTAAAACAAGGACATAAAACAGGGGGAAAAGAACATCATAACATACTCTGTACAGTGATGTTCACTGTGTTGCTGAACTCTCCTGATCCAGACTCACACCAGTAAACTCCACTGTGGTACCAGTTCATGTTCATGTTACATGAGGATCCAGTCATTCTCCCCCAGGAGGAGCAACTTAACAGATAACCTGTTCCTGAAAACCTCCTCACTATCCACTCAGCAGAGTTTCCTCCACAGTTCAGTGAAACAGAGTCATATGTGAAGTGTTGAACTCTGTCAGGATTCACTGTGAGAGTCGCTGCTGGATGAACATCTGAAAAACAAACATGTAGTGAGATTTCAATAAAACAAAATTATTGAAAAATACTTCACTGCAAATATTAATTTGGTTTATATTTTATTTAGTTGTGAAGATCAGAGCTCATATTTACACAAGCTGATCAAAATGATATTTTCTGATTTTAAAATTTTAAGTATTAAAATGTTTAAGTTTAAGTTTTAAATATTAAACTGTTTACATTTAAACATCCATCTTTTAAAGATACAAGTAATTTTTCCAAGTTTAAATATTTCATTGCTTCACCTGATCAGGATTTATTCTTATTCTTATTCCTCTCAGATGTAAGTTGCTTTGGATAAAAGCGTTTGCTAAATGACTGTAGAATTGAATAGAATATTCATCTGTAGCTTCTGTATTTGTTGACGTTGTCCACAGACCTGCCAGCTCTGGAGCTAAAACAACGCCATAATGTTTTTTTATTTTTATGAAACTTTTGAAAGTGAAAAACTTTGAGCTGAAAATGAAAGTCTCATTTTTACTGTGAACTCTGAAAAAAAATAATATCAAATGTATTAAATGTTTATTTTAATTTTAATTTCAGTGGGATTATTTTTTTTATACTTTTCTAAATAAACTTTTATTTTAAATTTTCAATATCATAGCACCAGACCATATCTCCAGAAAAAGATCTTAACCCCGTTACGATTTTCCACTGCTAGAAGGCAGACATGAACCAGCCATCAACAATTGGCCATGAATGATCAGCTGCACCACTCACCACCCCAAAACCAAAAAACCTAGGAGAAACAATTATTTCATAAGTTGTGATTAATGTAAATGTTGCATTAAGGCCCAAGACTCCCCTCACCCATCTCATCTACATGATTTACAACCCACAGGAAATACCACCAGATGGACAATTGTTGACCTAACACTGGGTTCTCAGCCTACACAAACTTTGCATTCAGAGGACGTTTGTTTTGCAATCAGACCAGAAAACGCTAACTCATTAACTTCAAAAGAAGAAACACTCTTAAGCTGATTAAATCCAGAAGTGAGTGACAGCCGTATCAGGGAACATCTCAACCCTTTTGTTGATTAACCACACTTAAGGCCATCATTCCCTGGACATTCGCACATGTAAATCACCCAACCTGGACTCTCTTCCCCATTCAGGGCACCCAGATCACATGCCTCTCCCAGCTGGACTTTGTTAAGAAGTGTCAAAGGAGAAGAACAATTTTCTCTTGCAGGACTGTTTTAAACTAAATCCTTAAACTGCACTAAAGTGCCTGATTTCTGTAATAATGAATGTTTAAAATAATTCCACACATCAGGAAACCACCAATAGGGACTTGAACAGGTTTCCTGCGATGTATTGTTCCAGAGTTACAATTAAAAAGATTTCTACCATGGAGCAACAGCTCCCCCTAGCGATCGTTTTTAAGGTTTGCTACTGTGATCATAAAACTTTAAACAGTTTACAGATACTTTTACCTGTAAACATCCATAACAAAACGGACAATGTATGATTGTAAATATGAACTTCCTTTACAGGTAACGGATTTTCAAGGTATATTTTGTTTTGTCAATGAAATTGTATCAGTGTGTTTATATCTCATGAGTAATTAACTGCCGATAATAATTGAAAGTTGTGTGTTTCATCTTTAAACAGGATATTCATCTGTTTTTATGAAATGTGTTTTATAATGTTTCGGTTGGTTGGCATATGGGAAAATAAGTTTAAACGGAAGTAATTAAACATCTAGGCCTTTGAATGTAAATGAAGCCAACCATGCCAATATTCTACGCTGTGATTGGACTAACTGCCCTAACTAAGGCCCTGCTTTAGCCAGTAAATATTATTAGAAGACGAAGTCAAGTCAAAAGTCAAGAAAGTCGAAGAGAGAGAAGAGGTATCGAAAACCGATCTGTCAGATGAAACAAATCCATGGAATAATTCATTAGAACGTTCAACTTAGTTTTTGTCTTTTGTTCGTCTTTATTAGTTTATGTTTTTGATATTTTTGCTCAAAGCAACCCAAAACCATTGCTACGCAACCAAGATATAAACCTTTGTATCCAGCGCGAGAGATATTCAAACTTGCTGCATTTTTAATTACTTTTCCTTTTTGAGAAGAATTTTGGAAAAGCTAGTCCCAAGTTCAGTCTTCAGCAGAGCCCATTTCAAGTAGCGTTTGATCAATAACGCACGTTGACGGACATTATTAAGAAATAGGCTCCTGTGGTGGTTCCCAAACTCCGGGTCGAACCTTTTGTCACACCAGCCAATCATCACCATTGCCAGTGGAGAACTGAAGACCACGGTTTTGGAAGCTGATCGGACGGGCTGTCTTCTGCTGGGTACCAGACGACTTCAGGGACCTCGCCACCTTGACGCGGTACCGAACCCCGCTCGTAGGCTCTACCACCTGCTCCAAGTAAGACCGAACCGAGCCTCCAACTGGGTCTAGCTGGTGTCTTTGAAACGCTGAATTTTATTCTCTTTTCACTCCAAAGTTCATTTAGTTATTCCTTTTAATTCAGTTGACTATTATAAATTGCTTTACCAAATTCCCTTTTTTTTCTCCGTTATGTTCCGACCAAAATTAACTAAATGCTGCTCATTAGTTAGTTATTGTTAGGGTTAGTGCAGTTTGGAATATGGGAAACTATTCCAAACTGCGTAAGATCCAGATATTATTTTCTTTATAATATCTGATTTAATTTGATGGAATTCTTCACCCTTGTTTATTTCATTTTCCTGCTTCATTTCCACTGTCTTTTAAGCTGGTTCACCCTCCCAGCACAACAGAAGGCCGGCAGAGTCTCTAAAGCGATATTGATAATTTCATAATTTCTGACATTGATTTCTCTTTGCTGTTAATTGATCATTGGTGTTTAATAAATTGTTTACATTATTGCAATTTAGAATTGTTTCCGTGGGTATTTTTGGATGGAATCAAGGTCCCTTCAGACGTTGAATTTGCAACTTCAGATATGAGAATTACACTGGATTAAAATCAATAATTTTATTAAAACACCACTCGTCTTCTGGACCGTGGATTACTTAATCAGCTTATACAGAAGAGTGGTGCCCTACTTCGAGGAAAATTACAATTATGAGGTTTCATTAATTTTGATATTAATTTCTACAATCAAGGTTTCACATTAATGTCGAGGCATTACGCTACATGCTTTTTGGTGCCCCGTGTGAGGCGTCTGCAATACAAGATCCTTTCAAATTAACCACGACCTGTTGTTTTACGCTGATTTGTGCTGATTTAAACTGGGTTTTGAGCATAAATGCCTGTTTTTGTTTACATTATTTGTGTGAAGCGCTAGTAGCCTATAGGTGTGCCTGCTGCGCGGACCGCAGGCCCACAGCTGTTGTTGGCTGCTGTTAGCTGTTGCTAGCTCTTAGCCATTGGTGACTGTTGGTTTCTGACCATCTTGATTGCATGCAAAATAGCGTCACACAGTGTAATTGCATGTAAATAAAGATAAAACAGCTTTAACTTGTGTGCAAACAATTTAAGGAAATTGTTTTCGAAACTAGTTAATCTCATTTAAAATGCTTGTAGGCATTTGTATAATCAATTGTTGATTAATACTCACGGTATTTTAATTACTTTACTTCATTTTAATCCTTTTTGACTAATTTTATCCTGAATCATTTAAACTTTTTGCTGGATTTGTGAATGCATGCTATTTTAGCCATTTAAACCTTTTGCTGGACTTGTGAGCTCATTCATTGATTTTAAAGGTCAAAATACCTTAACAGGAAGTGACCTTGAATTTTGTTTTTGCATTTTACCTTGCCTTTATCCTTCTTTAGTGTAGTATTACAGCATCATTAGTCAACGCTAATTCATTAGTGCATTTGCTGAATTGTGCTTGGATTAATAATTCCGTTTTCAATTGTTGTGATTGAATTGTTGATTTGTTGTTTAAACACCTGTCAACGTGACTTCTACTCAAGCAATGCTCTCCATCAGTGACTAAATCATCATCATGACTAAAGTGTTGGACACTGACTTCAAAGGACTTCAGACCCTTATGGACGGACTGGTTTCTGAGGTTGAAGCTAAAACACCCAAAGATAAAGCATTGACTAAAATGATGGGAAGTTTTGCTACAGTATTGTTTGGCCAACTGAAACATGCTTATTCAGTGATCGAACAAGCCGCTAACAAGCTAAAGACTCAACATCAAAAAGTCTCACAACTCAGTGAGGACAACAAATCTAACAAAATCTCGTAAAATATTTAATTGTACATGTCAACCAATGTGATCTCCAACCTGACCTGCAAGCTTCCAGATATGACTGTGCTTCACCTGAATGAGATCTATGAAGGGATGCCAAGGGAAACTGCTCCACTTATAACCACCATGGGGGTCACAGGGACTATACCACTGGTGGATTGTGCTTTTGGTAAAGTTCAAGAAGGAAGTGTCCTCTCCTATCTCCTCCCAATATGGAGCCCACCTAAAACATGTTTGCATTCCAATGAACCACCACGACCATCTGTACCCCTCTCAAATTATTATTTGGGCCCCACCAAGTGCTGCTTTGTACTGAGCCACCATCAGCAACTCCACATGATGTCTCTTGAAACATCCCATGACATGGCCCACCGAAGTGAGAAGAGCACAAGGCAGCAGAGTTCACTACAGGAATGGCATCTCTTAAGGAAGCCACGTGTAACATCCTCCAGATTTAGGTATGTGCAGTTTTCATGATGTTATGCTTTATACACTGGCATGATGTTATGTCATGTACACTACCACTTAAAAGTTTGGGATGACTTTCAATTTTCTTGTTTTCAATGGAGATTGGCTTGAATAGTTAATATAGTTATAAACAGGCCATGGTGATCTTGTTGGAGTAAGAAATAATTTTGTGACTTAGTACTTAAACTTTGCTCTTACAGATAACATATTTTGCAACAACTACAGCCTTTAAAGATCTTGGGTCAAATATCAAATTGGATAGTTAGCCAGACTGTCACACTGCCTCCACAATGCTTGACAAATCTCCCATTCTATCTCAGATGCCAGATCAATGCTGTCAAGCACAGTGGAGGAAGCATGAGGCTAATAGTTTTTATTTCTATTGACAACAAGAAAAGTGATTCCAAACTTTAAGTGAGAGTGTACATAATCATATATTGTTTATCCATGTGTGACGTGCTTCAGAGAAGTTTGCCATGTGAGAGGACATTCATCTGCAGAAAGCTTGGCGGTCCGGATCTCTCGGTCAGGCTACCAAACTGCTTAAATGAAGCGAGGTCTTGAGCTGGAACCTAAGGCAATAGAGGAGTATTGTCTGTCGAGAGACGTCAACCACTACCCATGTGGATTCATCATTCTTCCTGATGCGCCGTGGCTCAGGGCTTCACCAGATGGTCTGATCTATGACCCGAGAGCTGATCCTGCATTTGGACTTGTGGAGGTGAAGTGTCCTAATGTCAGAAGCTATGTTGACTGCACTTACTTCCAGATCTCTAATGACATGCTCCAGTGAAAAAAATCACATGCCTACTACTGGCAGGTGCAGGGGCAACTTTTATTAAGTGGATTTGAATGGTGTGACTTTGTAGTCTACACCAAGGATGCCCTGTTCATTCAGAGAATTTATAGGGATGATGGAGTTCTATGAGCAATCAAAGAAAAGACTGATTACTTCTATTTTTACATTTATCTGCCCATGCTTTTGGCATGAAAATTCTATCACACTTGTACTGCTTGTGAAAAAACACAAAACAATTAAAATTCTGTTTTTGTGTCCCAAACGAAGGCTGAGATCACTTTTATTTTACTGGATCAACAACAACAATATCACTATCATCAATGACTGTAATTATACTACAATTGTTACTTGTATTCCTTGTATCAGATTTGACGGTTCTACTTTGCCTAAGCTTTAACCAGGGGGCGATTTTCATAATTCAGGAGGAGACATGCAACAATGTACAGCTGATTGATATTGCCAAACATAATAAAAAAAATGACTGAATCAAATAACTTGTGTTCTTTCAATCTTCGAATTACACGCTCCACATGCACTCTGAGGTGTACAATTGCCTGTGTTTCCTTAACCTCGTTTTCAGGCATTTGAGGTCTTCCCGACAGAAATGCAGGTCTATACACCTTGCAGGGCACACAGTTGTCAATCAGGAAGCCTCTGTCCACCATGATCGCAGAATCTGGACGGAGAAGCCTGGAAAGTCCTGATTCCACAAACAGCTGCTTGTCACTGATTGAACCCGCATAAAGGGGGGAGAAAAAGGTCACTGGACCATGTGCTATCATGTGCTATGCCAATCATTCCTTTCAGGGTACAGTGGGACTTGTAGTTTGAGTAGACCTCACTCTGTAGTAGGGGAGAAGAGGGGGTTTGGCACCTCAGCTCAGTGCAGTCCAGGATCACACTGGTGTCAGCATAGTCTCTGAACTCCAAAGGTAGGTACTCTTTTATCTGCTCTGGTGTCATCCAGATTTTCTGTGCATCAAGGACAGAAAGCAAAAAATTGCTCCATGTGAGAATTACTCTGCTCACAGTAGACTGGGAGATCTGGTAGTGGTCAGCCAGGTTCCTCTGCTTCAGTCCAAGGGCAATGTAATTCAGGAACAGGAACATTTCATCTATTGGATGTAGAACCTGTCCCTGTGAAACAAAGAAGATTAGTTAAATGGTTGGCTGTACTTCTCCAATGTACTCTATTTAGGAAATCACATAATTGCAAATATCATATATATATCATATCATTAAGATAAGTAGGAAAAATATTCACCATACTATATTATTGTCAGATATTCAGCAATTTCTCACAAATGCCTCCTCATGCTGTGAAAATCTATCATTTGTATGGTGCTTGTGATGAACTAGACTTGCACCTGCATATCTGAAGTATAAAACCTTCCTGCCACCTGTCAACTGCCGGTGAGACAGGGGTCCTACAGTTTTGTATTTTAGAATGTTAGTAATTTCCACATTCATTGTCTCTAAAAGGTGAACCGGCCTTTCTAAAGATTATAAGACGACACAGCCTTGTTTCCCTTTTGATGTTTCGCTGTCAGCAGATATCTGAACCTGATCCATCTGGCTGTTTTATGACCAGCAGATTCTACAGCTGAAGCTCCAGCAAACTTCAGTTATACTGAGAAGTGATACCATGAAATAAATGCAAACAATATGTAACATACATTCAACATGCAAACTGTCTAATTGAAACAGGCTTCTGTTGTTTAGCATCAACATCCTGCTAGTTCCATTCTATTCTACAATCATTTAGCAGACACTTTTATCCAAAGCGACTTACATCTCAGAGTAAGAACAACACAAGCAAGACATCAAACAGGATGGGATATCATAATTTACATATTATATAATTCATATACATTATCATATATTTCACTAGATTTATATCTTATTTCTAGTGCTGGGCAACGATTAAAAATTTTTAATTGCATTGTTACGTGCAGAATGTCTCTTTCCTTTAAAAAAGGCATACAGCTATATAAAGAAAATGCAGTAAATTATGGTTTACAAACACTACATCAGGGGTCTCTAACCTGTGGCTCTGGAGCTACATGTGGTTCTCTGGACCTTCCACAATGCCTCTAAATACATGGCTAAAATATTTTTTTAAATCTATCTTTCTTGTCATTAGGTTGGAAACCAGGGACTTTTTTTTCTTTCACACCATTTTCCACAATTATCTACATCCCTTAGAAGAAAGGGTGTCTATCCCCTTTTTATAAAAGTTTTCTGTTTTTCTTTATTTTAAAACCCAAAAACAGAAATAAAAATGTGGTTCTTCAAAAATAACAAATATCCTATGGTGGTTCTTCATTAAAAATAATTAAGTTGTCTTTTTGAAAAGTCTTGTAACATTTGCAGCTCTAAAATAGTTTTATTTAGCTGACTGAGGGAAAAATGGCTCTTTAGATTGGAAAGGCTGCAGACCCCTGCACTAAACATATAAACAGCTTTAGCAGCAATTTTCTCTTTAAACACCAACAGTTAAAATATTTCTTCATATAAAATCAAATATTTATGAGAAAGAAGAGTGAAATGTTCAGGATTTACTAACTAAAAGGTAAAAAGTCAGCAGGATGGATTTAAAGCTGTGAAGCTGCTTCCTTCTAAACACAGAAGGGGATCAATATGTGATAAATATCAGCATCAGGTGAACAGACAGAAAGCAGGATTTAAAACCGCATTCATTAAAAAATAATAATAATATTAAAAAAATAAAAAGTTTCTCATTGTCTTTTGGGAGCAGTTTCCCGTCCAAGAATCACGATGTTCTGCCATCTGCATGGGTTTAGACGAAGAGAAACGTAGGTTCTTCTTCTTTCTTAAGTTCCAGACAGAAAACGTCTCTTTACGTTAATAAACCCGCTCTCTCCTGATTACATTAGATGGTGTTAATTAATAGTTGCGTTAATGCGCGATTAACGTTAACGTGTCCAACCCTACTTATTTCACTAGATACATACCTGGTTTAAACGTATAAAATAACAAGCAAATGCACATACCTGATCAAAATCTCTGTATCCCCAAACGTGAGAGGGACATTTGCTCCAGCTGCTGCTGTAGTTGAGCGACTTCCTCTCGCAGTCTCTGGTTTTCCTCCAGTACGTTGTCCACAAAGGCAGGCTTCAGTCCGACACAGTAGTCGTGACCATGGGCACGAACCGCTTCTCCAGTTTCCACCTCCTCCGATCTTGCTGTACGTTCCCACACACAAATTCTTCTCTCACCGAGAGAATAGTTGTTCCATTGAAATAAAACTGGAACGGCGCCGGGTTTCGGCCTCCTTCTCCCTCCTTCTTCAGTCGGCTCTTTGAAATCCTGTGTTGTAAAGTGTCAACTGCAGACGAGGGTGTGATGAGAGATGATGAAGTTTTCCCTTCTAATGTTCACAATCCATCTCCTTCGTAGTTGACCGTCTGAGGGAAATGTGTGAAAACTGACAGTCGAAATATATTTGGCTGATGAGGTGCACAAAGGAACACAGTGCTCAGCTGTCGACCCTTCCCGCCGCTGAAACTTGTATGATGGCTTCATCTCACACTACTATATTATACGATTATATTGGCCTACTACACTATACTATACTATACTATACTATACTATACTATACTATACTATGCTATATTATACTATACTATACTACCTGTTGTCTCGAATATAAGGAATATCTCATTCCTTTGTTTACCTCAGTGCTGCAATCTACCTCCACAACGCTACCCACAGAAAGTAACCGGAAACGTTCTTACTGGCTTATTGGAACCTGGAAGTTCCATAGAACGCGTTGTGCATGAACCCCATTGCTAGTCACTAAACAGAATTTAGTGGCGACTGAGTTGCAACTGGAGGAAGTTCACCAAGCTTGTGCAAGCTCAAGGCAACCTCTCCAGGATGCTCTAGATAAGGTTCATGACCAGACTCTTGAAGTGGATGCTTACAGAAGCTAAACAGAAGCAAATCCAATCCTTACAGGATAATGTCAACAAAGCCAGAGCGGAGCGTGATGCTGCTCACCGGCAGAATGACCGCTTAGCAGAAGAACTGATAGAAGCTCGAAGACAGTTACATCAGAGTCCTAGGGATTTCTCCCAGGATGACACAGACCCTTTCCTCAGTCCAGGTGCTTCTGGCAGACCTCCCGTCTCTCCTGGAACACCCGTTCCAGCTACTCCTTTCAGAACGGACAGAAGACCTCCTGATCCAGTCCGAGTGGATCAATCTTTCCATCCTTCCCTTCTTCAGGCCCAGCAGGGCCCTTCTGATCGAGAGCTTGACAAGATTGCACGCAATATCCTCAGGTACGAACCAAAACCTGGTCACATGACACCTAATCATACTTGAATGACATCGAGTTCTATCTGAGGAAATTTCCCCAGGCTTCGGTTCAGGATCGGATCCACCTGATCAAACTGACAGCTAGTTGTGAGGTTAGCAGGTTTATTGAAAGACAGACTGACAGTGTTCGGAATGATTACTCTGCTCTTTGCCAGGCAATGGAGAAGGAGTTCTCCAGCAACTTACCTCAATCAGGTCTGGGTGTTGCACTGACAGTTAAGCAAGGTAGGCATGAGATGCCACAGCAGTACTATCATTGTCTTTAAACTGCCTATTTTGGCTCCAGAAATGAGCCTGACATGGAACAAGATCCAAGCTTTAAAATCGTCTTTGTGCAGAACCTCCACCCTGCCACCAGCCATCATTTAGGGATTTTGGCTAACCCTCACACTTCTTCCATTCAACAGCTCAGTGAATGGGCCACATTAGCATTCCAGAAGAAGAAACAGGCCAAAACCACTGAGCCTAACATTGTACTGGCTTTAAACACCGAACCGATTCACATGGAGTTGGAGGGAGCTCAGACTCATCGTGCTTCTAAAGTTTCCACAAACACACCTCGACCATTGAAGTATGATGAGAACTGTCCATCTTCTTTGTCTCATAAATCAAATCAGACACGAACATCCTAACTCTCGAGGGTCAGGCGGGGAATATCGCCACCCCCTTGACCGAGCCAAATTCTCCTCTTATCCTCACTGTCAACGCCCTGCGCATTACACTGAGGGTGACCACCAGAATCGTTCCCGGAATAATCATTCTGATGCGGGCTGGTCATCCCCACCTTCTTACAGATGAGCCACCGAAAGGAGTCAAGAACCTCATAAGGATTTTTCTGAACCTTCCAACCGACCTCGGAAGAAAGCAGGTCAGAATCTTCTTAGGAGGAAATTGATAAGCTCAAAAGTCTGTTAAATAAGTTAGCTGAGAAACCAAAAAAGGATGAACCTGATCTCTTGTCAATAACAGCCATGGCCACTAAACAGGTTGGAGCACCTGCTCCATCCTCCCAAGCTGACAGTCAGCAAGGGAAGACATCTCTAGATCCTTTGAACCCTGAATCTGAAGGTAACTCAGAACCTGTCCCAGACACTTCACAGGTTCCCCAAGACCCTCAGGAACCTGAGGGGGGTAATTCTTCTTCCAGTGCAGTTTTGGTCGTGCAGCTGGGTCAGCCGGGAGATCACACTGATCAGGACCCGTCCATGATCCAAATAGAACCACCTGTGCAGCAGTTCTTATGTAACCTCACTGAAAAGGGGGTTGCTAAGAAGTTTTATCTAACATTAGGTTTAAAAGGTATCTTAACTCATGATGCACTTCTTGACACCGCAGCAGATGTCACCTTGATGTCAGCCTCTCTGTTTCAGGAGCTCCGTTTGGCCGCAAACCGGGCCAACAAAGACTTGAAGCTCCAGCCATGCATTCTGGACGTGCGTCCATATGCTGACACCAACACCACTTTATCAGCCATGTCGCTGATACAGCTGTCAATCGGTCCAATGACCCTCATTCATCCGGTCTATGTCTCCGATCTGGACTCCATACCATCTCTGGTCGGTAAAGATCTTTTGAACCGCTTTGAGCCTCTCATTGATTTCAAAGGGCTAAAATTATGGGCTCAGGTCCGACAACCTTTACCCCTTTCTTCCTCGTTGGAGTCTGACTCCAACTACTACGTACTAGATGCTACAAAGCTAGATAGTATAACACCATCTGGTCTCCTTGAGCTGTTAGAACCAAAACCACAAGGTGATGAGGTTCTCACCAGCTCCCCCAGTCGGGTTGAAGCCAGCCATTTGACTGAACACTTCATGGAACAGCAAGACACATTTCTGTGTGCAATACAACCATCCCCCCTCAACTGAATATTGTCCCAAAATACTTGGAGATCTTGAACTTGAAGGCTCACAGATCAGTGATGCCAGATTAGCTCTCTGGGCTGATAATTTTTTTCAGCCAAAAACCGTACTAGTCATTGAAACTCATGAATGTCAACATTCCCTTGTGGAAAAGAAATTCCGATTTCCCTCGGATTCGAAACCAACCAGGACATTTAAAACCACAGGCGTGTGTGCTCTCCACCTGAGGTGGAAAAATCGAACACTGATGCAACCATTTTTGATCATTCCTGATCTTCCACACCCTGTGTATGTCAGCAGTGACACCTTGGTCAGACTTAGCACCCATGTTGACACAGTCAATAATGTTTTGTGGTCACTAACATCCGCAGGTGATGTTTATGCTCCACCTGAGGCAGACAGTCTCAGGTCTGGACAGACTATACCAGAAGAGTGTCAGGTTGCTAATCATATCACTGTTCCAGGACACACTCAGCAGGTGCCCATCCGAATCCACATGCAATCAGGGCAGACCCTCAACCACAAACCCTCAACCACCCTCAACCACCATCAAGCTCTCTTCCAATCTTCACCCCTGTTCTTTGAGCTTGGTCTGTCCCTGCAAGCAACACCATTACTGAGTCTGGATGCCAGGGCCACTTTCTTAGCAGTATGCAACCCCACTGCTGAAACCATTCTGATCCCCAAGGCCACGCTTCTGGATTGGCTCATTAGTTCACAGTTTCATGATTTTGAGCTGAAAATCCCAATAATTGGAAACGTCCCCTCTTCATTGCTGCCTGAAGACCAAACATCACAAGTGGTCTACACTAAACCATCGAAGGCAATCACACTCTTTTCTGTCTTAGATCTGAACTCTGACTCGGTGAGTCAAGTTGATTTAAGCTTAAAAGAGCAAATGACATTACATTCTGTAAATGTTTTAGCTGTGTCTTCAACCCCTGACCAGTCTGACCTGCAGAAAGAAGCTGAAGAAAAACGTACAGCCACAATTGACGTTGACGGACATTATTTAGAAAAAGGCTCCTGTGGTGGTTCCCAAACTCCGGGTCGAACCTTTTGTCACACCAGCCAATCATCACCATTGCTAGTGGAGAACTGAAGACCACGGTTCGCTTTGGAAGCTGATCCAAACCGTTTCGGACGGGCTGTCTTCTGCTGGATACCAGACGACTTCAGGAACCTCGCCACGTTGATGCCGTACCGAACCCCGCTCATAGGCCCTACCACCTGCTCCAAGTAAGACCGAACCGAGCCTCCAACTGGGTCTAGCTGGTGTCTTTGAAATGCTGAATTTTATTCTCTTTTCACTCCAAAGTTCATTTAGTTATTCCTTTTAATTCAGTTGACTATTATAAATTGCTTTACCAAATTCCCTTTTTTTTGTCCGTTATGTTCTGACCAAAATTAACTAAATGCTGCTCATTAGTTAGTTATTGTTAGGGTTAGTGCAGTTTGGAATATGGGAAACTATTCCAAACTGCGTAAGATCCAGATATTATTTTCTTTATAATATCTGATTTAATTTGACAGCATTCTCCACCCTTGTTTATTTCATTTTCCTGCTTCATTTCTACTGTCTTTTAAGCTGGTTCACCCTCCCGGCACAACAGAAGGCCGGCAGAGTCTCTAAAGCGATATTGATAATTTCATAATTTCTGACATTGATTTCTCTTTGCTGTTAATTGATGATAGGTGTTTAATAAATTGTTTACATTATTGCAATTTAGAATTGTTTCCGTGGTTATTTTTGTATGGAATCAAGGTCCCTTCAGATGTTGAATTTGCAACTTCAGATATGAGAATTAGACTGGATTAAAATCAATAATTTTATTAAAACGCCACTCACGGTTTTCTCTTCTGGACCGTGGATTGCTTAATCAGCTTATACAGAAGAGTGGTGCCCTACTTAGAGGAAAATTACAATTACAAGGTTTCATTCATTTTGAAATTAATTTCTACCATCAAGGTTTTACAATAATATCGAGGCATTACGCTACATAAATGAAAATTGTAATCATCTGACACACACACACACACACACACAAACATACATATATAAATTTATATATATCCTGAATATGAAATAAAGGCAAACAATATCTAACTAGATAAAGCTGTTGTTATCAGCATGTTTCATTCTTTAGCTTGTGAAGCATGAACCACTTTTTTTTCCCTTCTTCTCAAGTGAACCATAAACAAATGCAACCAGAGAGACAGAACTAGCAAAAGAAAAGCTGATGAGCAGATCACCGACAGCCAGTGTGATGATTCAGTGATTCAGTGAGGCTGACATTCTAACTTTCTTTTTATGTGTAAGCAGATATAACTTGTTTACAAAAGTTAGATTTATTATTGTTCGAATCTTCTGCAGACAAGAGCTAATTAGAACACAAAGCATGTAATGCACATGCTGCATCTGCAGCTTCTCTCCTTTCACTTCCACTTGCTGTTTCAGAGCAGGAGCCTCATTCATAAAGCTGGTGTATGTACAAAAACCGGCATATTGAAAGAAAAAAAGGCATATTGATATTCATACTCCTACTAGTGCGTGTTTACAAAAAAGGACCCACACATTGTGTGTGGGATGTTCATGTTATTCAGTTAAGGAATAACAGAAAAATTAAAATATTTAATGAAAGCATTCACGCACAACAATGAAAATCAGAATCATCTTAAAATAAGAACAAATCTATTTTTCTAATTTAATTTAGTTTTATTTAATTTATCATCAACATTAGTTTTAAAGTAAAATATATTTTCTGGACTGGCAACTTGTCCAAAAATTAACTGCCTCTCACCTTGAAACATCACCCCTCCCCAAAAGAGCGATAGATTATAGAGAAATAGATGGAATATAAACTCAGTCTCAGAAGGAAGAGATGCTAGAATCAAACTTCTCCTCATTTATAGAACAGAAACACACTGACCTGCAGACCAGACAAACTTTACTTCACTGTAATCAGTATAATCTACTGGGTCTCCTCTTCCAGCTCTACACACATATCCTGCCATGTGTGTTTGTCCATGAATGATGTAGGAATCATGTTCAGTCCCAGCAGTGCTACCAGGCAGCAGATCATAACTGTAGTTCTTGTGTAACAGATCAGGAACAGCTTTATACCAGTAGAACCTCCATCCTGCAGACGGAGGTTTAATCTCACATCTCAGAGTTACTGAGGATCCAGGACTCAGCCATGATGGAGACACAGAAAGCTGAGGTCCTGTTAGAGAGATTAGAGAGAAGCTGTTTTCAGACTAATCATCAGGTCATTCTATCCCATATATACATGGTTTAGACAAAGGACCCAACAAGCCAACAGGGGTCCTATAGTTGGACTTGCAGTCTCATCTGAGGAGAATTCATATTACTCGTCTTTTTTCTTAACATGTCTAGAAAGAAGTGTTGAATATAAAAATAAATGAGCTGCAAGTTGCTGTGACTGGTGTTTTTTTTTTTTTTTTTATTAATATGACTAATAACTTCCGTACAGCTATTTCACAGCTACTTTCTCAGAAACTGATAAGAGATGTGTGAAACTGTGGAAGATGTGTGATGATGCATTGATGTACTTTTTATTTATTTCAGAGAAACAACTATTAACTATTACTATTTGCTTCTGCCATCAGTGTCTGAATGTGTGTGTGAATGGGTGTGTGAATGTGACGTATATATAAAGCGCTTTGGGTAAAAGTATATAAGTACAGAACATTTACCATTTACCATAATCAAGAACCAAAACACTTAAAATATGTGAAATGTTCTAACATAAAAACTGTTTGGTGAGAAGAAAAATCTTATTTAAAAAATAAACATCCTCTTAATCTAAGATATGTAATCTTACTTAGATTTCTGTTTAAGATGTTAAGGTGGATGGTGAATATTATTTTTTATCTGGAACATTGTGGAGGAAAGAAGTTGAAGAAGAGGAGTTGAACTTGTTAAATATATTTTCCACTTCATCTAGAAGTTATTCTGTGACCTCTTTTTCTTTACCATCAGTCAGGAGTAAATACAACATGAAGGCCAGAAAGTAGTTTCACTTAAAGTTTTCATCTCCATTTTCATAACAAAGAAAACAGATCACTGCTTTTAGGGAAGTTATGATCCAGTTAAACCTGTAGCTGGAAGGAGAGTTACAGAACAAAACCCTGGAAGACTAACTGGAAATGTTTCTGTTCTCACTCTGTATGCAACAGTCAGGTGTTAAGGGAGCTCTGTGCCCCCAAAACCAGACCTCTGGACCTGCCATTGAGTCAAGATATATTATCATGGTTACAATGACACACAACAGACTGTAGATACAAAAGAGGAAGAAACTCAGTAAAAAAGCTGATGATAAATGAACAAGTAAAGAAAGAGTAAAGAAAGAAAGAAGTTCAGTTACCTTCAGCATGTCCACAATGGAAGAGTGAACTGATCACTAAAAGGAAGATTGACATTTCATTAGATGTTAAACTAGAAGAAATTAAATCACTGAAAAGAGACTAAAAACTTATGATGAAGACAGAAATAAAGAAGGAAGCACAACAATGTAGAATTAATAGTAAGAATAGAGAAGTGTAAGAATTAAATAGTAAATTATTTTCATAACTTAAAACTGTTCATGTAATATGCAAATATTTGAACAAAAGATATTTTCTTTTAACTGTATCTTTACCAGAAACTCTGCAGCAAACTAAACTAAAAAAGTCCACAACTGTGTTTAGTTTAAGATCTGAATTGAAACTTTCTTCTTTACTGTCAGTTTCCTTCATCTGCAACATTTCACCAGAGAAAGTGATGTACTTACACAGTAACTCCATCACACAGAGCAAAGTCTGCTCCATCCTCACATCCAGTCCTGATAATGTGTCGCTGTGCTTCTGAGGAATATTTCCACTTTGTATCAGGAGACAGGCTGAAACTGCAGCATCTGAAGAGAACCGTAAGAAAGATATGTGTTCACCTCAGTACGAGATCAGATCTCTAAAAGTTTGTCTTTCAATTCACTTACACCGGTAAGAAATATTATAACTTCCTGTTGTGTAATTTCCTTGTCAAACATCGACAAATATAATGAATCCTTTGCTGCTAAAACAAAAATATAAAGAAGAAACAAAAGAAAATATAGAAGACAGTAAGAAAGACAGATGGAGCATAACTACACATATATTTCATAGTTTATAATAAGAAATGTAATAATTTCCTACCAAATCATGAGATTACATGTTGTCTACAAGTTATTTTTAGTCTAACATTTCTAACACTTCCTTTTCATTTTTATACTACCAGCATCCCTACAGATGATGCTGTTCAGCACATACAGAGCTCAGATATAAAAACTAACTCCTGTAGCTGAAGAGAAGAAAAAACAAAACAAAAAAAAACAAAAAAAACAAAGAAAGAGAGCAGAATTAGAAAATCATTTACTAACATGAAATTACTAACTTTAGTCATTCTTTATTAAAACTTGTTTTTCACTTTTCGTGTTTATGTCTACTACCGTCCTAATCTCTGTGTAATGATGAAAACTTTTCATATTTACACATATAAATCCATACAAACAGTTAGAGCTGAGTCTTTCTGACAGCCATATAAGCAGTTGGCGCCCCCTGCTGGAGGAGCTACTGCTGCAATCCTTCCTATAAATTAAAGCTATGCTAATGTATGCCAACATATATATATATATATATATATATATATATATATATATCAGATGACAAACAAGATCAGTACAGATGCTTGCACATGCTCATTATGGATTTTACTGAATCTTCTGCATCTTTGATCACCGTTACCACCCAGCTTGTGTCCCACAACATCACATGAAAACTCATCAGTTTAGAGAAAAATTTGTTTTATTGTTACAAAAACATTAAACACGTTAATATCAAAGAAAACAAGAGCATGAAAGTCGAGCTGCAGCAGGATAAGTAATGAAAGCTTGTGCAGTTTTGGTGGATTTTACCCACACATTCACACATGCAGCAGATAAAGAGTCTCGAGTCAGTGGGAATGTAGAGGGGGTGTAAGAAAACACACTGATATCAAACCCAGAGCAGCAAAGCTGAGCTGAACTTTGATGCTGTGTTGCCATTGAGTCTGTACAAGAATAGCTGAAGGTTACCAACCACTTTAAAGTCAAGACATCAGTGTTGCTAAGTTATTACTCGTGTCTGTATAGTTACCATAGCAACATATGAAGCAAGAAGACAGATGTTTAAAGTGAAATACTGACTGAAAAATCTAGTTTGGACAGTCAGTCTAACAAATTTGATTTGAAAAACAAACCTGGTTTGTCTGAGATATTTGAAACATCAATCTCATATTCTGTGACAGAAATAATTATAAAGGATAAAAAATCTATCAATATAAGAGTATTATTGATCAAGATTTCCAGAATTACACCAGAGAAACAACATAAAAAAAACACAAATAATCAGTTTGCTTGATATTTTCTAAGAAATATCTGTTTGTTAACTCTTAATTAACTGTTTGTTTATAACAGAAGTTTTGGTGTTGATCTGGACCGAATTTTGTTTCAGAAGCAGAAAACAGAAGCAACACTGATTAAAACAGTTCACTCTGTAGTTCATCTCCGGTCCAAAAAGCAGAACTTCAACAACAGTTTAAATGAACACCTTTCTGCAGAGATGCAGTAGATTCTGCAGACGAACCTGATGAAGGTGAATTTTTTCAGCTCTGCTAACAAACCATGAGAGCAGAGTTTCCTCTGAGCTTCTGTTGCTCTGTTGATGACCTCGCTGGAAGACAGAAAAATAAATAACATCTACATGTCAGATACCATTTGTACATTGTAGACTAGAGCAAATAAACTTCAGTAGTTCTCAGTGAAAGGTTCACCTTTATACACAGTGTCTGATAATGTTTCCTCTTGATGTGAAATAAATAAATAACCACATAATTTAAATTTTCATTCATATTTTTGGAGTTAAACATGTTTATAATCACATCATATTTTATTAACAACATATAGCCTCATATACATAAAATGCAATGAGTAGGTGATCCCAAACATTTTAATGTTAGTCTAAATTCTTTTTTCTTATCACATCTCAAATGAACTCACTACTCTTGTCGACATTTTCAAGCTAAGTCAGGGATATGACATTAGCGTAATCGTCTTGTTGTTGACCTGAAACAATAGTGTAATTATTGAATGTTATTATATTTATAATTATTGTATAACTGTGAAGCTTAAAGTTCATACTGTACCATCTGGAGAGTTTTCAGAGCGTCTGACTCTTTCATAGACAGAAATGTCTCCTGGAGGTCAGAAAATAATTCCAACACAGTTACTTTGGTCACTTCATGTTTGTGATACTTCTACAAAATTTCTTCACCTAGAGATTTTATCCAAGTCTTTCTGCCTCCAAGGTGCCACCCAATGTTTAAACAATCATCTTCTCAGAGAACTTTCACCCCTTCCTCATAATGTACCCATGTTTACACTTTTGAAGGGATGTTAAAATAATGTTTGGTTTGACAACATAACATTAAATAACAGGGAATATTACAAAAATACATGGTAACAGTGCTGAGGGTAGCTAACATCAGGAAGCTAATCATAAAAACACAGCTGTAAACAGCTGCACATCTGGCTGCAGCTCAGAGTCACCATGTCAGCACATTTCATCAGTAAAGTTCTGTCTCATTTCTACATCAGTACAACAACAATCTGGATCATAACAGTTCTTATGTAATATTTCTGCTAATTGTCTTCATGGATAATTAAGAAAGCAAGGAGCTTAATCGTGTTTGACTATTAAGGTTTTCTAACCTCAATATTGAAATAAAAAGTAAATTTTCTTTTAAATTAATTTAAATTTATTTTTTATATAATACTTATTTATCACCAACTAGTATGTTTCTGGGTGGAACCTGTGTGAACTTCTCCAGCCTCTCCCACTTTCCTCCCACAGTCCAAAGACATGGATGTTTGGCTGATTTGAGTCTAAATTCTTGCTAGGAGTGAGTGTGAGTCTTATCGAATGTTCATCTCTCTGTGTTGGTTCTCTGATGGACTAAAAGCTCCAACCCCCTTCCAACCCTGCATTTGAATAATATGTTATTTAGAGAAAACTGTGTTAAAACAACTGAGTGAGCTCGACTGCTCTGGGCTTCCGTAGATAATAACATGTGTCGGTTCAGACTGTTTCTATTTAATGAAGAGGATGTAAAAGTCATAAAACCACCAGACGTGACGTACAAAGTTAATCAGATCAAAAACCTGAATAAATGCTGATTAAACTTCTGAGTTGACTCATGTAATTTATTTATTAACAAAGTCATCTCAAATCTTTTCACACTTCGTGTTTAAATCCAACTAACACAGATTATTCAGAGTAAAAGTAGTTGATAAAAGTAGCTGTAAAAACATTTAGAACGAGATGAAAGACTGACCGTGGAGGAGAGAGGAGTAAACTTGCTGGTGATTTTCACACTGGTTGACCGTCTGCTCTGTGGAAAAACCTTTTCTCACCAAAGAATAAAGAAACTATTAGTTGTTTCCTGGTTTGTGTTGTAAGACGTTGAGCTGCTGTTATAATTAAAGGCCTCATAAGGAATTTATGCATCTGAACAAGCTAAAATCAGAAGAAAAGGCCTCACCTTTAGACCTTCTGTACCAACAAAGTAAGATCAGTAAAATAAACACAATTCCAGCAACTGGTCCAACGATCAGCAGCAGAGGAAATGAAGAGTTTTCAGGTCTGGACACAGCGGCTGTGAATAACATGATGGACAGATATTAATACATTTTACTAAATTATTTCAAATGAAATACATACAAACGTTTCAGCAAAAATGAGGTGACATCAGTTAAATGCAATCACTGTTTGAGCATCATGTTTATTTTTATACACAAGTAAACATCTTACAACACATTAACTCTGTAAACATGTCAGAATAAAGAATGATTTTAGTTATTCACAACAAATCATGTAACATATAAATCTCACCTGTAACTGACATCCAGCTCTGTTGTGACGTCTTTCCTGCATGTTGACACTTGTAGAAACCTTCGTCTGACTGTGACACTGCAGAGATGTTCAGCTCCTCTCTGCCATCATGTTGGAGAAGTTTGTCATTGTGATAGAAAGAAACATTGGAAAGTGTGTTTTGTTTTCTCCGTCTGCAGCTCAGACTGACAAAATCTCCCTCAGTCACAGGATGGACGGGGCTCACCAGGATGACGCCATCATCATCATCTGTAAAGAAAAGTCAGTGGATATTCAGTCAGAAATCAGAGAGAAAACTACATTCAGGATAACTGGATCTTCTCACTGAATCTTTTTGGTAACCACCGTTTTTTAAAAACAATAACCAGTGGATCAACTTGATGAGAGGCTGATCGAATTATTTTTTTCATTTTCTTCCACATTCTAATAAAGACATTAATATATTAATATATATAAATATATATAATATATACAGTATAAAGATATTAAGTTTAGTCAGATATCAGAGGGATTAAAACTACACTCTTTTGTATTTATAAACAGCTAAATGTCTCACTATCTCTAACCAAATAAACTCTTGTGGCGAATTTATAGTTGTGCAGCGTCTGCGTAACTACCGTGGGCTCGGCGTAGCTCCACAGAGACTCAACTCGCACCTCTTCCAGACCTGACTTACACTCCTGCTATGCAGACGGTTACACAAACGTACTCCCTTGCGATTGATCAGTTTGGGATCACGTGTTGCAGGATATCTGGATTTTCTCGCTGAATTTGTTTGGTAACCACCGTTTTTCATAACCAGTGGATCAAGTTGACGAGAGGCTGATTGAATTATTTCTTTGTTTTCTTCCACAAGCGAATAAAGACACTGAACCATACTGGACACAATTTTTGTTTTAAAACCATCAAAAGAACTCAGACCTGGTGAGTTTACTGGTCGATACCACCCCTGCTGCCACCTTCAGGTTAGGAGGAGAAACTGCAACACAACACCGAAACCACACGTACCCCCTATGCTCGAGTACGAGAACAAACTCACCAGCGTAAACTACACCATAACCAACCGCATGCAGACGCCACATGAGTATAAATCCACCTTTAGTCTCATAAATCCTAAAGAAGTTGTTTTTACACTGTGAACAGTGACTTCATTGTCTCATTTACAAAGACGATTTGGTTTAGAGGACAAATCAGTATCTTTTCTCGCTATGAAAACTGTTACTGTGGAACAGTATTATTTATATCAACGATGATAAACACAAATTTATTTTGTTAATTAACCTTTTGTTCATGACGATAACGAGACAGTGACGAGCTAAACATGGTTCTCTGATGACGAAAACATAACGACATGTTTGTGAGATTTCGTTCATGAGACGAAATGTTGAAGAGCTGACTGTCTGACATTAAAAATTACATTTCTACCTATTGTGAGTGCAATCTGTCCGTCAGCTGCTTGAGTGATCTAAAAGCGTGGCTGGATTTAAATTTAGGAAAAAACTGATACTGTGGTCTTTGGAAGTTCTGAGCTTCTAAATGGTACAGTTAGTGTTCTCGTATGAAGGTAAAAATGTGCCAAAATGAACAAACTTGTAGATGTGATGTGAAAACTTGTAGAATACAATGTGAGACGTTGCGCATCAAAAATCTGAACTTGTATGTCAAAATTTTCTGCTGTAAAAAAAAAACTCACACACACGTGAACTGAATTTGAAGTTGCAGAGAAAAAATAGTCCATCTGACAAATTATCTTCCATAGTTGACTTTTGGCTCATTCCTTGCGAGATATTTGTGCCAAAACTAACTTGTGTCTGAAAATGTGAGAGCAGAGGTGGGGGGGGGGGGGGGATGGGGGGGGGGTTGGGGGGGGGGGGATCGGGGTCATCAATAGTTGAGCCAATCAGAGTGAATGGTCGTGAGACCAACGTCTCCAGAGTTTCTCTTGTCGGACCTCTTGGCAGCTATCGCTGTGGTGCACCAACCTGGGGTAAGTTACTTCATTAAACATTGTTTTGACTACGCCATTGTGTGTTTTAGGAGTAAACGAACATATGCTCTAACAAAAAAGAATTACATTAAGATCAAGTGAATACGCTCTTTGGTGTGTATGAAAGGTGACTGCAGGCTAGCTGAACAAACCAGAACAGTTCTAACTTATAAATGACCAAAAACTAGCCCTGCATGGTACCCAAACTGATTTAATAGACCACGTTCGAAATGGCACTCAGTTCCGTTTAGGCGGGAGGGAGGTTACAACATTCAGCCATACAGCTATACATGGTACCCATGTATAAAATAAAACGGAACTAAATTCATTTGTTTAAAGACTAATACTTTTATTTGACTAAAATTAGACTAAAACTTTTTTGAGTTTTCGTCGACTAAAACTGGACAAAAATGATCAAACTTAGAAATGACTAAAATGTGGTTAAAACTAATAAACATTTTCATCCTGAAGACTAAAACTAAAACTATAACTGAGAAGCCAAAAACAACACTGACGTGGAAGTTTTGCTGTGATGGTGTTGATGTGATGTTTACTTCAGTCAGAGATTAGAAGTCAGAATGTGTCTTGTTAGATCTAGACTGAATAGAAACATCATTCTTGTTAATAGATTGATGTTTTATCATTTTATTCTTCTTGATTAAAGTGTAAAGTCTACTTTTTGTGTTAGCATCAACTTTGTTTCACTACAAATGATCCAAATGAACAACAAGTTTTACATAGGTCCAAATCCTGACTTATTTTTGTAGCATTATTTCGACATTATTACATCGGAACTCTTGGTAATGACGTTATTAAGGAACAACAGTGTGCGTTAAACATATATAAAAAAGGACAAAAATACGGGACAAAAGATCATAACATACCATGTACAGTGATGTTGACTGCATTGCTGAACTCTCCTGATCCAGACTCACACCAGTAAACTCCATTGTGGTACAAGTTCATGTTCATGTTACATGAGGATCCAATCATTCTCCCCCAGGAGGAGCAGCTTGACAGAAAAACTGTTTCTGTAAACCTCCTCATTCTCAACTTAGTAGAGTTTCCTCCACAGTTCAGTGAAACAGAGTCATATCTGAAGTGTTGAACTCTGTCAGGATTCAGTGTGAGAGATGCTGCTGGATGAACATCTGAAAAACAAACATGTAATGAGATTTCTATAAAACAAAGAATTATTAATAAATAAATAAATTATTCTATAAAACAAAGAATTATTAATAAATACTTCAAATATTAATTTGGTTTATATTTTATTTAGTTGTGAAGATCAGAGCTCATATTTACACAAGCTGATCAAAATGATATTTTCTGATTTTAAGTATGTTTTAAATAATAAACTGTTTACATTTAAACATCCATCTTTTAAAGATACAAGTAAATATTCTAAGATTAAATGTTCAGGATTTATTCTTGTTCATCTGTAGCTTCTGTATTTGTTGACGTTGTCCACAGACCTGCCAGATATGGAGCTAAATCACCGTCATAATGTTTATTTTTATAAAACTTTTAAAAGTGAAAAATTTCTAGCTGAAAATGAAAGTCTCATTTTTACTGTGAATGTTATTTTAATTTTAATTTCAGTGGGATTATTTTTTATATATCCTAAATAAACTTTAATTTTACATTTTCAGTATCATGTGTTGCTTTTCAAGTTTGAGATATTTTCTTCTTGATTTTTCATTGTTCATTTCAGTTGTTATGACCCTCTGAGCACCAAAGTAAAAAAATTGCAACAAGCACCAGGTCATATCTCCAGAAAGAGATCTTAAACCTGTTACTATTTTCCATCGCTGAAAGGCAAACATCAACCAGCCGTCAACAATTGGCCGTGAATGATCAGCTGCACCACTCACTACCCCAAAGCCAGAAATCGAGGGGATTTAATATGCCTGCTTGTACTATATTGTATTAACAGAAAGTACAAGTAAGTGCTTTCAAATATTTAATGTTAATCAACCTGATCACTTTAGTCGTAATAATCAGTTCAATATTACATAAAATCTTTATTCCTCCCTTTTCCTGGTCAGTACCCCTGCTTGGCCCCCTTTAAAACTTTTCTAGACACACCCCTGCATATCTGAAGTATAAAACATTTCCACCACCTGTCAGCTACTTCGTTAGAGGAGGGTCCTGCTCTGATTTATATTATCAAACCTGAACCTGATCCATCTTCATAGATGTTTGAATGGCTGAGTAGTTGATTTTACAGCTGTGTCACCAGCAAACCCCGTTAATCCTGAATATGAAATAAAGGCAGACAATATCTAACTGAAATAAGCTGTTGTTATCAGCATGTTTCATTCTTCAGCTTCATGTAACAGTGCCATGGTTCTGTTTAACATTAGACTGATAAATGTTGCCTAGGGGTTTCCAAAAAGCAGTACTGTTGGGTAAATCTGTTCCAGTGTGAACCATGAACCACTTTTTTTCCTCCTTCTTAGGTGAACCATAAACAAATGCAACCAGAGAGACAGAACTAGCGACAGAAAAGCTGATTAACAGATCACCGACAGCCAGTGTGATGATTCAGTGATTCAGTGAGGCTGATGTTCTAACTTTCTTTTTATGTGTAAGCAGATATAACTTGTATACAAATGTTAGATTTATTATTGTTCGAATCTTCTGCAGACAAGAGCTACTTAGTACATGAAGCATGTAATGCACATGCTGCATCTGCAGCTTCTCTCCTTTCACGTCCACTTGCTGTTTCAGAGCAGGAGCCTCATTCATAAAGCTGGCGTACGTACAAAAACCGGCATAATACACCAATTATAGTCAACTTTTTGGCCTTATTTAAATCAGAACGTGGTGGGAAAATGTCCCTACTGCCACAGCAAATCTGAATCTGCCATATGCACCAAATCTGGAGAAACAGGAAACTGTGACACAACAGCACAAAAATAAAACCATAGAAATGATGTGAAATGTGAGACATTTATGCAAAATCAAAAATTACCACATGTTAACACATTATATATTAAAGCCATTTGCAAAAATGAATAAAGAAGCATATTGATATTCATACTCCTACCAGTGTGTGTTTACAAAAAAAGGACCCACACACTATTGTGGGACGTTAATGTTAAAAAAAAATTAAAGTATTTAATGAAAACATTCATACACAACAATGAAAATCAGAATCATCTTAAAATAAGAACAAATGTATTTTTCTAATTTCATTTAATTTATCATCAACATTATTTTTAAAGTAAAATATATTTTCTTTACTGGCAACTTGTCTAAAAACTAACTGCCTCTCACCTTGAAACATCACCCCTCCCCAAAAGAGCGATAAATTATATAGAAATAGATGGAATATAAACTCAGTCTCAGAATGAAAAGATGCTAGAATCAAAGTGGAAAAATAACTTGTCCTCATTTATAGAACAGAAACACACTAACCTGCAGACCAGAGAAACTTTGGTTCACTGTAATGAGTGTGATACTCTGGGTCTCCTCTTCCAGCTCTACACACATATCCTGCTGTGTGTGTTTGTCCATGAATGATGTAGGAATCATGTTCAGTCCCAGTAGTGCTACCAGGCAGCAGATCATAATTGTACAAGTTGTATAAAAGATCAGGAACAACTTTATACCAGTAGAACCTCCATCCTGCAGACGGAGGTTTAATCTCACATCTCAGAGTTACTGAGGATCCAGGACTCAGCCATGATGGAGACACAGAGAGGACAGGTCCTGTTAGAGAGAAACTGTTTTCATACCAACTACATATTTATAACAAAACACAAACAATTCCTTCATGTTCTTTCAAAATACTACATAAAGTACTTTATTTACAACTTCAGCTGATCTGTGTTTCAGTTTAGATCAGACATGATGAGTTTTCTGTTAAACACAAATGTTCAAATCTGTTCTTATGTTAATAACATGTTACAGTAAAAAAAATAAGTAAAATAACTCGGTTTAAATAATTTAAATCCAAGACAAAAGAACATGAACATACTTTCTCTAGTGATGATGACTGCATTACTAAACTCTCCTGATCCAGACTCACACCAGTACACTGCTCTCCAGTACCGACGACTGTTTAAGCTACATGTAGATCCAGTCATCGTCCCCCAGGAGGAGCAGTCTGAAAAGCTTTTTCCTCCAGTAAACCTCATCACCCTCCACTCAGCAGATCTTCCTCCACAGATCAGAGAGATATCATCAACAGTGAAGTGTTGCTCTCTGTCAGGACTCACTGTGAGAGATGCTGCTGGATGAGAAACTGAAACACAAGTAACAGGGAGACAAACATCTCAGAGGTTTTATTCATTCACATGACTTCATTTTCAACAGCTGAAGATGAATAAAAACAGTTCAATAATTACAGTAATTCAGACAAACTGAGATCTCTGCCTTAAAAAAGAAAACAAACCCTATCAGTTTTAATGAATCATACAAATTATTGTAGAACCCAGTTCCTGGGCAGTCCTAGTCTAGTCTTTCCTCAGCTTGGGTTGATTACTGGAGTGGCCTCAGGTTTGCAGCGGCTCGCCCAGCTGTTCATCACTTCCTCTGCTATAAAGACCCTCAGTCACCACTTCTCTGCTAGATTGTTACTTCTGTTCTACTGTCAGTTACGTTCTAGTCCTGAATTAATTGCTCTTTGTGAGTTCCCTCTTAACTGACCAATCTTTCTCTTTTCCAGTCCTCACTGGGATCTTTCCACAGCCTCCAGAGACACCAGTCTCAAGCTTTTACAGCCTGATCCTTGATGCTACGCCTGAGCAGTTACCCCACACCTGCCCGACTTCCACCGCTGCATTAGACTCAGTCTGTTTCTAATAAAAACTGTTAATCTTGTCTAAGTCTGCATGTGGACTCACCTTCAGCTCTACCATTATTTACTTTTACTTTCATACGCTACAAGGGTCGACTATACTTTGTATTCATCTTATGAGACTTTAGACCAGGGAAAACAAACTCCCGAGCTCTTGGGCCTTTTTCCTGCAGGTTTTTAATGTTTCTCTGTGTGTTGCAGCAGGGAAACATCTGTAGCTGTGTTTCCATTACAGTTTTTCGTGAAATAAAAGTAATATTTTTAACATTTTGACAAAGTGCAATTGTAATTTACAGGTTTTTCCATTTAATGGTGATTAGCACATTAGCCGTTATTCTCGTAAAATCTCGTCCCACAAGACTCCACTTTGAGGAGGAAGGAGATTTCTAAATCTTTGTAAAACTCTGCATTTCACCGTTGTTTACTATTAAGGATGATGATTATATTTTTTTCCGTTAATTATTCGTAAAAAGATTTCCGTCTCCTCCTGCGTCTGCTCATACTGCACCATCTTTATTTGACATGAACTGGTCACATGACCGGCTACGTCACGTCTGGTGAAGTGTAAATGCGAGAAAAGTGTTTCAATTACAGTTTTGCGACAAACTTCTATATAGACACATCTGAAAAACCACCTCATGAGAGAGTAAAAACTTTTTAGCAATATTTAAAAAACAATTTGAAATGTACGTGTTTCCATTTCCGTTCTTTTATTGCGATATTTAGCTTTTGTACAATTCTTAGGTTAATGGAGACACACGTTATAACCAGCAGGACACTGGTACAAGAGGTCTGGAGGTGGGGATCCCTCAGTAAGACTACGTACGCTTCTAACCACAGTAATTATACATCTGCTACCAGTCAAAAGTTTGGACACACTTTTCCATTAAATTTAATGGGAAAGTGTGTCCAGACTTTTGGCTGGTAGTGTATCTGCATATTTATATATTAATATATAAATATCTAAGTTAAAAGTTGTGACTGCATGGAAGAGTGGAGTCTCAACCTCTGTATCTAATTTCATTCATCATGCATAATTTTAATGATGATGTTTGTCTTCGACAGCAACAGAAACAATGGGAGGATGTAACAACTGTTCAATAAAACACACTGACCTGCAGACCAGACAAAGTTTGGTTCACTGTAATCAGTATAATCAACTGGGTCTCCTTTTCCAGCTCTACACACATATCCTGCCGTGTGTGTTTGTCTATGAATGATGTAGGAATCATGTTCAGTCCCAGCAGTGCTACCAGGCAGCAGATCATAACTGTAGTTCTTGTGTATCAGATCAGGAACAGCTTTATACCAGTAGAACCTCCATCCTGCAGACAGAGGTTCAATTTCACATCTCAGAGTTACTGAGGATCCAGGACTTAGCCATGATGGAGACACAGAAAGCTGAGGTCCTGTTAGAGAGATTAGAGAGAAGCTGTTTTCAGACTAATCATCAGATCATTCTATCCCATATATACATGGTTTAGACAAAGGACCCAACAAGCCAACAGGGGTCCTATAGTTGGAGTTGCAGTCTCATTTGAGGAGAATTCATATTACTCGTCTTTTTTCTTAACAAGTCTAGAAAAAAGTGTTGAATATAAAAATAAATAAGCTGCAAGTTGCTGTGGCTGGTGTTTTTTATAAATATGACTAATAACTTCCCTACAGCTATGTCACAGCTACTTTATTAGAAACTGATGAGAGATGTGTGAAACTGTGGAAGATGTGTGATGATGCATTGATGTACTTTTTATTTATTTCAGAGAAACAACTTTTTAACTATTGATATTATAATGAGGATATACTTAATCAATTTATCATATTATTCAGGGACCAGCATGGCTCAGTGGGCAGAGTGGTCATCCTGTAGCCCAAGGGTTACCAGTTCAATCCCGGCCCAGTCGAGCTCATGTCGAAGTGTCCCTGAGCAAGACATCGAACCCCTAAATGAGCCTGATCATGGTTGAGCACCTTGCATGGCAGCTTCTGCCATCAGTGTGTGAATGTGTGTGTGAATGGGTGAATGTGACGTATATGTAAAGCTCTTTGGGTAAAAGTATATAAGTACAGACCATTTACCATTTACCATAATCAAGAACCAAAACACTTAAAATATGTAAAATGTTATAACATAAAAACTTCTTGGTGAGAAGAAAAATCTTAATTAAAAAAAACATCATCTTAATCTAAGATATGTCATCTTACTTAGATTTCTGTTTAAGATTTACAGGAGGATGGTGAATGTTTATTTTTTTATCTGAAACATTGTGGAGGAAAGA
Organism: Melanotaenia boesemani; assembly: GCF_017639745.1. Lineage (NCBI taxonomy): Eukaryota > Metazoa > Chordata > Actinopteri > Atheriniformes > Melanotaeniidae > Melanotaenia > Melanotaenia boesemani. The sequence goes on from NC_055686.1 coordinate 27,697,096, forward strand.
AGTTGAAGAAGAGGAGTTGAACTTGTTAAATATCTTTTCTCCTTTACATCTAGAAGTTATTTTGTGACCTCGTTTTCTTTACCATCAGTCAGGAGTAAATACAACACGAAGGCCAGAAAGTAGTTTGACTTAAAGTTTTTAACTTCTCCATTTTCATAAGAAAGAAAACAGATCACTGCTTTTAGGGAAGTTATGATCCAGTTAAACCTGTAGCTGGAAGGAGAGTTACAGAACAAAACCCTGAAAGACTAACTGGAAATGTTTCTGTTCTCACTCTGTATGCAACAGTCAGGTGTTAAGGGAGCTCTGTGCCCCCAAAACCAGACCTCTGGACCTGCCATTGAGTCAAGATATATTATCATGGTTACAATGACACACAACAGACTGTAGATACAAAAGAGGAAGAAACTCAGTGATGAAGCTGATGATAAATGAACAAGTAAAGAAAGAAGTTCAGTTACCTTCAGCATGTCCACAATGGAAGAGTGAACTGATCACTAAAAGGAAGATTGACATTTCATTAGATATTAAACTAGAAGGAATTAAATCACTGAATAAAGAGACTAAAAACTTATGATGAAGACAGAAATAAAGAAGGAAGCATAACAATGTAGAATTAATAGTAAAAATAGAGAAGTGTAAGAATTAAATAGTAAATTGTTTTAATAACTGAAAACTGCTCATGTAATATGCAAATATTTGAACAAAAGACATTTTCTTTTAACTGTATCTTTATCAGAAACTCTGCAGCAAACTAAACCAGCAACCAACTAAAAAAGTCCACAACTGTGTTTAGTTTAAGATCTGAATTGAAACTTTCTTCTTTACTGTCAGTTTCCTTCATCTGCATCATTTCAGCAGAGAAAGTGATGTACTTACACAGTAGCTCCATCACACAGAGCAAAGTCTGCTCCATCCTCACATCCAGTCCTGATAATGTGTCGCTGTGCTTCTGAGGAATATTTCCACTTTGTATCAGGAGACAGGCTGAAACTGCAGCATCTGCAGAGAACTGTAAGAAAGATATGTGTTCACCTCAGTACGAGATCACACGTCTAAAAGTTTGTCTTTCAGTCTACTTAGACCCCTAAGAAATACTGTAACTTCCTGTTGTGTAACTTCCTTGTCAAACATCTACAAATATAATGAAATCTTGTTGCTAAAATAAAAATATAAAGAAGAAACAAAAGAAAATAAAGAAGACAGTTAGAAAGAAAGATGCAGCATAACTACACATATATTTAATAGTTTATAATAAGTAACGTAGTAATTTCCTACCAAGTCATGAGATTACATGATGTCTACAAGTTATTTTTAGTCTAACATTTCTAACACTTCCTTTTCATTTTCATACTACCAGCATCCCTGCAGTTGATGCTGTTCAGCACATACAGAGCTCAGATATAAAAACTAACTCCTGTAGCTGAAGAGAAGAACAAAAAACAAAAAAACAGCAGAATTAGAAAATCATTTACTAACATGAAATCACTAAGTTTAGTCATTCTTCATCAAAACTTGTTTTTCAGTTCTCATGTTTACGTCTACTACACCCCTAATCTCTGTGTAATGATGAAAACTTGTCATGTTTACACACATAAATCCATACACACAGTTAGAGCTGACGCTTGCTAACAGTTGGCTAGTGCGCCCCCTACTGGAGGAAGTACTGTTGCAATCCTTCCTATACATTAATATATATATATATATATATATATATATATATATATATATATATATATATATATATATATATTGGCTTAAACTGTCTATTTTTATAAATAAAAATAATAAACGCTCTCCACCACACATCTGTAGAAGAAAAACAGTACTGAACCACTCAGTCATGCCTCAGTCACCTCAGGAATAAAGGTGTTAGTGATATTTCCTGACCACACAGGAAGTGTTGTTGCTCCAGGTGAGGTCACCTCTGAGGTGAATGTCCAGGCAGCTAGTGACCACTTCCACGGCTGCTTTTCCGATGTACAGGGGAGGGGGCCATTGTTTGCTCCTCTGAAGTCCATGATCTTGTGCTTTGTCTTCTTCATATTGAGTTTTTCTCTACATCAGCCCTCTAGTGTTCCACTAAAATTATTTAATGAACTAAATCAGAACGCTGCTTGCTGACCTGTTGTTAATGTTGATGAATGATAAAGTTCTCACTCTCAATAAGATGATTCAGTTCAGAATAATAGAAAAGAACTCATTGAAAAGTCTGTTGTTCTAACAGTGAACACAACATGTTAAACAGCTGTTCTCCTGGTGGAAATGGACTCGTTATTAACTCATGACTTGTGTTCAGAAATGTAACGAGAGGAACTAACATTGCTGTAAAACAGTTGTTTTAATGTTTTCACTGGAACTTTGTTCACCAATGTCTTATATAGTTCAGATCTGATGAGGGTCTCGCTTTAGCAAACATGTCATAGCAAACTTTTTTTTGTCTTTTCATTGTGAAATTTCTCTGTGCCTCCTCTACATTTTCTCTCCATCTCCTTTCTGACAGATCGCTGCATCTACCAGCACAAAGCCAAAGAAGCAGTTGGAAAGGCCAAGACCCCCTGACAACAGCCTGCAGCCTTAAGGGGGATGACTTCCTATCAACAGGTTAGTTGGTAAGTGACAGGTTTCTGAAGTTCAGTCTTTCATTTTCAGTTCTAACTTAACAACTGAAATTAAATAAACTTTGAACTAGTTTAAAATAGAAATGGTGAACTATGAACGTGAACTAATAGTTAGAAACTAAATGACAGAAATCTGAACTAGCTCATGAGAAGCATGAACTTGTACAACACTGCATGCAGAGTGGAAGACCGATCACATGGAAAGCAGCAGAGATGCTTTGCCTGCCTGAATGAGCTTCAACTTCATGTCACATTTAACTTATTTTGAGTTGTATGTTCTCTATGTTTTATAAAAACACAACAAAAGTGAGGCAGATTCCTAAGCGACATAAATCAACTACAGCTCATCAATCAATAATGGTATTTAAAATGTGACTTCAAAAGATTAGCTGTAAACATTGTGTGAACCACAGGCTGTATATCCTCGTTGTGGTTTATTCAGCAGTGTTAACCAAATACACAAGACAAAAAGAACCAAGGCACAAATAACAAAATCACTTTTACTAACATAATAAATTCTGTCAGTCTACAAGAAGAGTCCATGATCCAAGCAATGATATGCTGGTCATTCATTAACAGAACACATTATTATAATTGTCTTTAACAAATCTGTACAAATGATTTAGTCATCTTGGAAGGTGTCTTTTTATTTTATGCTGTTTGAATTATTGTTGTTGGCTCTCTTCTCCCTATGGACCTGAAACAAGATAAGAATATGTTACATTAAAAAGTGAGCAGGAAAAACATTATGTTAAAGATTATAGTAAAGAGTTTATATCAGAGTTGCTCCAAATTAAACCTACGAGGGAAAAATCTACTTTTTCTTTCTCTATGCATATTGTTAGCCTAAAAGCTAGTAGTAAGTTATATCTTAAGGTTTTATACACATTGACACACATTGTCCCAGCAGTGTTAGGGGTCTAAAATCAGGCAGATATTACAATTTAATTAAAATTTGACTCAGGCAGTTATGTTATGAGGCTAAATAGGAAATGTCAGTCTTATATAATGAGCATCATAATTAATTATGCTGCACAAATTATAAGAAATTCAGCTTGTGAATAACACAAAGTACAAGATATTTTAATTTCATGAATGACTCAAATGACTCAAGCTTTTTAGATGTGCCTCTCTCTGCTGGGCACTTGTCTCACCAGGTTCACTACATTTTCCCTACACTTGTCTCAGATTTGGACCAGAGGAGAATCTGAATCACAGATGAAGGAATCCAGACAGACCCCCACCTCGTTATTTGTTTAGTTATATTTTCATTAGGAAGCTGTTGAAGGTCATCGATATCCTTGTTTTTACTTCTCCTTTCCAGCAATAGACATTGAAGATGGTCAGTGTGGGTTTGGCTAAAGTGAGGTTCACAATTATTCAGCTCTTGAGTTTCTGATGGATCTGTGATCATTCAGTTTAACTTAGTCTTCAACAAGAAGACTAAGTTAATGATGGAGGTCAATGCTTATGATTGCCATGGGTGTTTGTTATGCCTGCTGAGAGAAAATTTACCTCAGCGAGAGTTTGAAGGGGACTCGTGGTGTTCAGCTGGTGAGTAAATTTGTTTCTTTGAGACTTTGAATTAAAACGTCCCTGAGAAGATGTTGATGCTGAGTGACATCAGAGGCTTTGTTAGATTCAGGGTCAGTATTTGAATTTCAAGACTCTCTCCATGTCGGGTTCATTGCAAGAACCAAATTGAGTTTTGAAGATTTGGAAGAACTCCTGTAGTGATTCACTTTGTCCTTGTTTAACTGTCAGGACGACACTGAAGTCAGACTGAGATGCATCTGAAAGCTCTTTCCAGTGCAGAGAAGTGAATAATCATTTCAGGTGGCATCTGACTGGTGCTCAATGAATCTGCAGCATATTATAATATATATGTTTTTTAATTTAAGGGTTCAGTACCATCTTCAGAACATCTTTTGAAAGATATTTGTTATTAAATCAATGTCATGTCATATTTTAAAAAGCCTCTATTTTAGAGAAATGTGTTTTTTCATCTACAAGTACCTTTAATAACCTTTAATAAATTATTTTCTTTTACTCACCCATCTTGGGAAGGAGGACACACGAGATTATAATATTCAATGGCCGGTTCATCTGAAACCAGAATGTTACAATGAGATCTTTTAGTTGTAATAATATTTTTGCCGATAACTCCACATTAGTTGGAGTTTATACCATTTCCATTGTTTCCAGAGTCTCTCACTGATTCATAGACAGAAGCATCACCTACAAGCCGGGAGGATAAAAAAAGAAAAAGATAAAATAATCTCTTTAGCTTTTGTCTTAATGAATACTCAAACTATGATAAAACTATTTAAAATAATTGTTTAAAATGGTGACCATGGAGAAGAGAAGAGTACACCGGAGTTCCATTCTGGTTTGCTGTTTGCTGCGTCGTAGAGATTTGACTGATGTTCACACACTGAGAGGAGCTGAAGGGACAGAATTTAATAAAGTGCACAAAAAACCCTGGAGTGTTGTTTAAAGTGAGATAAGCATCACACCAACCTGTTAGAAGAAATATCTGTTTTTAAAAAGGCAGAAAACATATGTGTAAAATTATTGGAGCTCAAGTCATTTCAGGTAAATGATCAAATGACAAAGATCTCACCCGTTTTCTTTCTCAGGAAGCGAAGCAGCAGCAGCAGCACAGTAAGCAGCAACATCCCACATAACTGCCAAGAGATGAAATGGACTCTGGAGGAGGAGCTACCAGGACTGGAATCTGTAATTATAACATGCCAAAATTATGCTTTTCATGGCAACTTACTGTTTAAAAAGATCACATTTTAAAAATCATATTCAACAAGGGCATTGAAAGCAACGATTACTTTGTAGTAAACAAAGAAACCAACAGACAGATCAGCTGTAAATACTCAAGCAATCAGCTAAATATTTTTCCCTTTTTCTTTATTTTTCATGTTGCCCATTTGAACAATAAGTTGCAGCGTCAAGAGAATTTTATTCAATGGTAAAATAAATACTCTCCCAATGTGATTATCTCATAAAAGACAATAACAAAATAAATAATATTTCAAATTAATTTCAGGTGTGTTTGCGAGTAAAAAGTTAAAAATAAAAAATAAAAATAAGATATTCTAGATTGAATGTATAAAGACTAAATGTCACAGAATCCTGATGAGATTAAAATTATATGCCTCTAAATAGAAAGAAACTGGGCTAAAATAATAAACCAGCTTTGGTATAATGGTTGCCAGCATGCAGATTTTCAGCCAGTCAATAGCCGCCAGCTTTTCCTTGCAACTGACAGCAGATGTTTTATCTAATCTAGTCGTTCACCAACATAATGATGTAAATTAGGCTTAGTATGCATTAGAAAAAAAAATATTTCTAATAAGATTTTTACTTGAAATGCGAATCCCTGATTTATACGCCAAAGACTCTTCATTGACGAGTAATTCTGTGATTTTTTTTCTACTTTCTGCTCTGTGGTTTTTAATTTTGGGTTTTGGTAGTTAGCCTATGAAAATAAAGTTGAGTTTACCTTCGCTGCACACCTCTGCAGAGTCTGCATTTGGATCATATCTACACACTGAACAGTGCCATGTATAGACAGCAAAAGGCAAACATGCCAACTAACCTGCAGCACAGACAAACTTTAGTTCACTGTAATCAGTGAAATACACTCGGTCTACTCGTCCAGCTCTACACACATATCCTGCTGTGTGTGTCCGTTCGTGGATGATGTATGAACCTTTTTCCGTTCCATCATCGCTATAAGGCAGTTCCTCAAGGTTGTTGTTCTTGATTGATAAACCAGGAACAACTTTATACCAGTAGAACTTCCATCCTGCTGTTGGATGTTCAACTGCACAGGTCAGAGTTACTGAAGATCCAGGACTACGTTGTGATGGAGACACAGTGAGGAAAGGCCTGGGTTTATCTGTTGGAGAAAGATAATCCAGCAATAAAAACGTGTTGATGCAGCATTTTTTACCAGGTTAAAGACTGGACTTTGACTGGACATTGCAACACTGATTGTTTTTCTCCTGTTTGTTGCAGTAGCTTATTTCAACCATGACTCTAGAATTCTACAGTTCGACAATGATTCCATGACTGCAAGATGACGACTCATTTTGTGGCTGCAAAACAAGCCTTAATCATCAGTGATGTTCAGAACTTACTTACGTGTGGCTGGTTCCTCAAAAAAATACGAGAGGACATATTGGAGTATAAAAGGAAAAGAAAGAGAGAACATGACTGTTGTAGGTTGTGTGACAGACAGATGACAGATAAAATTATGGATAGGATGAATCTCAAAGGGGAAACTTGCCTCGACACAACCCCCGGCTTTTTGTCACAGTTAACGCCAACTTATTTCAGCTTTAGTCCAGCTTTGCCATGACTGGAAGCCGGAGTTTACCATGACTATGAAAGCAATTGAAACCACACTTCTGTACCAACAAGGCTGGTGTATTTTAGTAGAAACTACTGTTATGCTGCCCATGGTAACAAGCAACACTGTCTAGCAAAACCAAAAAAAAAAAAATTTAGCTTTAGGCTAATTTAGGCAGTACTGTTGTCTTACTTGTTGAGGAGAGAGTTGGCAACTTGACATCCCTTTTCAGATCTTTCTCTTTCTTGAGCTCCTTCCACCTGGGAAAGGCTAGCTAGCATGATGTTGATCCTCGTTTTTTGTATTGTCTGGTCACACTGCCTTCTAAATGTCCTTTTTGTCTTTCTTGGCGATGGTAAAATGTGTATGTTTTTTTTTTTTTTTTTTTTAAAAAAAACAGTTTAACAGATTTTCAAACATGCCAGGGTAGTATGCCTCTCTCGTTTATTTCTCCTCTTACGTCTCAGTCACTGTGTGCTGGCTCTTGTTGGTGCTATTTGTCCCTTGCTGGCGACTGTTGTTTCAAGATGGTAGACCATCATGGCGCTGCCCTGCCGGCTTACCCGTCATATATATAAACAAATTTAAAATTCTTCGCTTACAAGAATGTGTCAGATCATTAGTGGAGGTAATAATACACCTATGATAACACATACATGCAGATACGATCTTGGCCAGTAAACAATAGAAAACGTTACACATTGTCCGTTTAAGCAAATACGGACACAATATATAGATATAGTAACTCATCCATTGCTCATCAGAGGTTGTGCAAAATTTATCTCATTTTAGGTCCTAGAAAGAACATATAATTTATTATTATGACTATGCAGGACTTATGTGTCAGGACAACCTCAGAATTGACCAGAGCAACGTAGGATGCAAGGAGGATGCCAAAATTAGCCGTTGTTAGGAAGCATGTCACTGTTCAGAAGTGCTTTTTCTAAGTACAGCATATTAACATTTTTAAGAAGATTCGTGAGAAGGCATTGCTGAAAGAGGCCCATTAATTCTATTGGTCCCAGGTCCCTTCCACCACATTTCCACCAAATGACAGTATTTTAGATTTATATCACATTTTAAACCATTGTCACATTGTTTGTGAGGAAGAAACAGCACAGCATTAAATTAAGTCGAGGGCTTTTACAGAAAAAGAAAGAGAGAGAAAATAAATAAATATAGATATAAATATATGTTTGCAAACATCAGTTTTCCTGCTTAATAATAGAAATTCACAGAGGCCTTACCTGACACTTTTAAAGTCAGAATATTACTGCACTTTTTAACATTGGTGCTCTTCTGGTGACCACAGCACTGGTATTCACCACCGTCATGTGAAGTCACAAATACTCGGATGAAGCGCCTGTTTGTTTGGAAGAACATAACTTCTTTACCATCCTTGTTGATTTTTTATTCCCAGTCAACGTGTTCTCCGTCTGTTATGTCACATGTGAAGGTAACGCGCTCTTCAGTAAAATAAGTCGACCAGTTGGGGTCAATACTCAGAACAGCATCTAGAAAACAAAGAAAACACGTCAACTCACACTTAAGTTTACTTTATTATCTGTATCATACATACAGTAAGTTAAAAACATGAAACAAAACAGAATAAAATAGATTATTACCTCCAGCTTGTCCACCGTGGAGAAGGGTATTCAACAGCAAAATAAATGCTGAAACTTTAAACAAAGACAGAAAATATACATATGTAAATAAATAAATAGATAAAATAAACACAGAAATATTCAAGTGAGGTTCTTCAACTTGAAAAAAATCATAATACATTGAAAGCAAATGTGTTTGAGAAGTCAGTGAAACTCACAGGCAAAGAGCAAAGACTGCAAAGTGCTTTCCATCCTCACATTCAGCACTGACCCTCTCACACGGCTGCTTATGAAGGAAATCTCTGTTCTGTGTAGGAAACAGGAAGTCAGATTGCATCAGACGTTTTGTCTGAGTCCACTTTCAATGCTGATGAATTGTTCTTCAACAATTATATTTTCTAGAGACTCAAAAATGTTTCTGATTGTTTTTTTTTAGTCTCTCTTTGTATTGTTGTATAATTAACAGCTGAAACTGGGTTCCAGTGTGTTGCGGTTTGGACTCGCAGCAAGAAGGTCCCTGATTTGAATCATGAATCTCAACCCCGTCTGCATGAATATGACTAAGTGTGTAAATGACTGAATAACTCTTATAACTAAAAATAACCTTAAATGGAATGGAAATTTGACCAGTCACCTTTTTTTTTCTACAGTCTGATGACTGTGAATTTCCAGGCAGTTCAGTCATCTGACGGCCATAACTGCAGACTTAGCAGGAACCTTCTTCATTTTACGCTGCAGTCCCAGATCCCACACAACCACTTAGATTAATTAGATTGTGTAACATTAAATATTTTAGACTGAAAAAACTTATAAAACAAATATAAAGTTTATTTTGTTTACAGTTAAATAGCATAACTCATTTATGCTATAGAAATTCCACTGTTACATTTTTTGTAGCATTTTCTAAGAATTAATGGCCAAATTTAAAAAAAAAAAACTATATATGTAAATCTTAAATAGTCTCTAATAAATCTGAGTACGTTTCAGGAACATCAGATTACTTAATGTGATAAAATCCCTACAAATTAGAGCCAGTGCTTATTGACTGCTGATTGATTTCATGTTAAATAAATTTTGGTCTTTATTTTGGTCTCGTCTTGTGATATGTTGGTGATGATGGGTGTAAGTGGTCAGAATCAGAATCAGAATCAGAAAGGTTTTTTATTGCCATATGAGTGAACAGGTTCACATCATTAGGAAAATGCTGCGGTACTTGGTGCAGACATAAAAACAATATAAGTTATAAGTTTAAGCATGCAATAAATATAAAATAAAAATTTTAAAACAAAATAAAGTCTCTACACTTTAACACAAAATTACAAAATATACAGGATGGGTATGGAATTAGAGCATAATCCAGAAAGTATGCTAAAGTGACAGTAAAGTAGCTTTGGTATGTTTGTCTCTTTTTGCATGAAGCACAGGTCCTGTGACTGAGACAGAGCGTTTATGGCCTAGAGTTCTTGTTCATGAGTCCAACAGCAGAGGGGTAGAAACTCTTCTTGTGGCGAGAGGTTCTGGTCCGGATGGACCGTAGCCTTCTGCCTGAGGGGAGTGGCTCAAAAAGTCCATGACCAGGATGAGAAGGGTCGGCTGCGATCCGGCCCGCACGGCCCAGTGTCCTGGAGGCGTACAGGTTCTGGAGAGATGGGAGAGTACAGCCGATCACCTTCTCAGCAGAGCGCACGATACGCTGTAGCCTCTGTACGTCCCTGGTGGTGGCTCCAGCGTACCACACGGTGATGGAAGAAGTGAGGATGGACTCAATGATGGCTGTGTAGAACTGCACCATTGTCTTTGTTGGCAGGTTGAATTTCTTCAACTGCCTCAGGAAGTACATCCTCTGCTGGGCCTTCTTGATGACAGAGGTGATGGTGGGCTCCCACTTGAGGTCCTGGGTGATGGTGGTACCCAGGAAGCGGAATGAGTCCACAGTGGTGATGGGGATGTCAGTCAGGATGATGGAGGGGAGTGGGGCTGTGTGCTTCCTAAAGTTCACAATAATCTCCACTGTCTTCTGGGCGTTCAGCTCCAGGTTGTTGTAGCTGCACCAGGACACCAGACGTTCAACCTCCATCCTGTAGTCAGACTCATCCCCGTCAGAGATGAGTCCAATAACGGTGGTGTCGTCCGCAAACTTAATAAGTTTGACAGACTGGTGGCTCGAGGTGCAGCAGTTGGTGTACAGGGAGAAGAGCATAGGAGAAAGTACACAGCCTTGGGGGGTGCCAGTGCTGATGGTCCGTCAGTGACAAAGCTTTATTTCTTCATTAAAAGGCTGCGTCTATCACTACAAACTCCTTCTCTCCTGCATGCTCCTGTCACTAACGTCAACAGAACGAGCCGGCCATTTTCTAAGAGATCTGATTGGTCAGGAGGTGGCGCTTTTATACTCGTTGATCTCTTATCAGGAACAAAACCTGCTCTGGAACGGGTCAGCTGCTCAGAGTAAGTTACCATGGTGATTGACCCTGGTAAGAAGTGAACCAGCTTTGTAGTACAGAAAACCCAGAGTTAACCCTGAAATTACCTGGATAAGAGAAGGCAAGGCGGTTTATTTGTATAGCACATTTCATGTACAGGACAATTTAAACTGCTTTACATAAAACAAAGACATTACAGATATTAAGAAATAATAAAAGGCAGCAAACCAGCAAATCCAGCTTCGTCCTACAGGCCTGGTCGTCCCACAGTTTGTTATTAACAAATATTGTATTAAAAATTGACCCTGAGACCTTATTAATTACAATTTTATAACTAAACTAGCTCAATAAAGCCCAACACATCCACATCCAAGTTGTTGGATTTTCTCTTCTTCCTCAAAGTTTTGCATTTTTTTTTTTTTTTTTTTTATCTGAATAAACACTTTCACATTTCACTTCAAATTTGCATCACCAGGAGATGTAAACCTAGCTGGAGTATAAGCAGAGGAAATTTGCCTTCCCCAAATAATGTTTATAAAAGGACTTCAAACATCTTCTTATCTGATGTGTAATCAGTCCGTGCAGCATGAAAGCAGAAGTTGTTCACAGTAATCAGTAAAATGAAAATAACCCCATTCAAAGAACAACTTATTCACAGCAACACTGGACATTTTCCCAGAAAGTTAAAGGATCTGGAAAATCAATATTTGAATATTAAAATTCAGGTTTTGCAACGAGCAGAATATATTTTCAGCACAGACGTGACAGAGACAGACAGCAGAGCAGACCTGAAGACAGACGGTGAGTCACATCAGAATAAAACAGATTCACTAGATGTGTTTAGAAATTAGTCTTAGTAATATTTAGAGTCCAGTACCATCGATAAAATGAATGGCTGAAGAGTCATCATTACAAAGAGTTATTATTAGTAGTAGAAGTTAAGTTAAAAGAAACATTTTTTTCAGTATTATATGGTAAACTAATTCAAATGCTAAATATACTGAAAGACATGAATTTAAAGGAATAATTCTGGAACTCAATGGAACAGAAAAAGCAGTAAACTCTGTTGTGTTGAGACATTTGAAGTAATCTTCAGGCATTTTATTCCTAAATTGTTCCAATTTCTTCATTTGCATCTACAAAATATGTTAAACAAATAATAAACTGTCATTTTGCACCAACAAGGTTTAAAAAAAATCAAAAAGCCAGAAACTTGTCCTTTAAAAATGTGAGAAATGGAGGAGAAAAAAATGCTTTGGAAAGTTATTCTTTAAGAGGTTCCTGAAACCGACTTAAAGAATTTAACGGACAGTGTTTGTTTCTGCATTAAATGCTGCGTATGTGTCATAACTCGCTACAGCTATTTCCAGTTTTCTGCATAAAGAAATGAGAGTTAAAACTTTTTCACAGTCCTCTTAGTTTGTTTTCTAGGAAGCATTTCTGGAAAAATTCAAACTCTTAAAAGTCTGAAAAACCTTTATGATAAAATGTTTTCATGAGGAATCATGAAGCTTTAAATGTGCTTCAAATTCTGTGTACTGCACCTTATTTTCTTCCTTATTAAAATGCTGCACATCCTTTTAACAAAACCAGCAACAGTTACTGTCTTCAAGTGTTTATTCAAAATCTTCATCCTGTTTTTATTATTATGGTCTGGTCACAGCTCAGTGACTTACAGCATGACTGTCTTTCTACAGAACAACAATGCAGTGGAGTCTGTTTCTGCTCCTCCTGATGGGTGAGTAGCTCTGTGTTCCACCTACACAGCTAATGCAGAATAACTATTTCTAGCTTGTGCTCAACTTTTTAAAAGGATTTTTAGGCTCTTTGGGTTTTTATTCAACTGTAGTTTTATAGAAAAAGGAGTCAGGTTAAGTGTGGAATGACATGCAGTGAGGCTGAGACTCGAACCCGGGCGGCTGCACATTTATTAGCTGCTTATCTCTCCTTTTATTTGCTTAATTACTTTTTAATTACATTTTTGGACACATTTCATCAGCAGTGCAGCCCAAACTTTCTTTGAAACAGGCTAAAAGAAACACAAATACATCACTTCATCCTTGTAACACTCCTAGTTAGACCTGTTCTGACCGTTTGCAGGTGCACATTTGCATTTATGTTGAATTTCCACACTGAAAACAAGGAATTTAAGTTTAGGAAAGATGAGGAAGCTGCAGGGAATGCTGATGAAAACAACTGACATGCATTTGGGTTGTGCTTGACATTTTGAGTCCTTTAGCCTCTGGGATTGATGAATTTTCTGAGGAAAACTGCTGTTGAGCTTCTTCATCGTATCCAGATACCAATCTGACACCACCTATCGTTGTTGTGGAATTATTTTGACATGATCCTCAGAAACACAGGTCAGGTGTGTGTCAGGTACAATCTTTCAACCAAGCAGCTCTATCATGAAGAAGTTTACCTGGCTAATGAGAAACATGGGAAATGTTACAGCCAGAGGGACAAAATAAGGAGTTTCTGAAGATGAACTCTCCAACATTCAATCTGTTCTCATAGGAAAAGACACTCTGTGTTTCTTAGACGCCTGTAAAGACATATTTAGTAGAAACTGATGGCATTGTGTTAAGTTACATGTATGTAAGCTCAGGAGATGTTTTCAACCATGTGTTCGGACGGTGTATCACTGTATGAGCTGGCAGCTTTAATCTAAACCAGTTTTGTTTTCTTTTAGTGATGTGGTCTGTGACATTTTTAATAAGCCTTTGTGTTTTCCAGCTCCGTTACAGCAGTGTTTCCTCTGCTTTTAGGTTCATGTCCCTTCTTTGCATGTCAAAATTATGAATACCACTATATAGATCAGAAAATGACCTGGGATGAAGCCCAGAGGTTCTGCAGAGAGAATTACACAGACCTGGCTATGGTGTATAACACGACGGACATGGAGAGACTCCGTAACTCCAAAGGAACTCAAGGCCCGTCCATAAATCAAGAGGAAGCCTGGATCGGACTTTACTCTAAACCAGGCATAGAAAATATGACATGGCACTGGTCTCTGCCTGGAACAGAGTATGATGGCATAAAATGTGGAACAGAACAACCAGATAAAGGATATCAGTTCTGTCAGGTGATAAAAAACAATGGTGAATGGAAAAATGTTGCCTCTAATAATACCTGCAGATTTATCTGTTATAAAGGTAAGAATATGTAGATGTTCATATTTATTACATTGTGGTTGTTTTCTTGGCTGATTTGGATAACATTAAATTTAAACTTGATGACCACTATATCCCTTTATTTGTATTTTAAGTAGAAGTTTTACAGTAATCAATTTTATTTATTATCTTATTTCTAGAGTACATGTAGTCACAAAGGAACAGTAATATTTTTTGTTTGTTTGTTTTTGTTGTTGTTGTTGTTTTTTATTGTGCTGATTTTTTACAAATGTCATGTCAAGACACTTTAAATTGATTCAGTCCAATTATAATCTAAATATTAGAAATTAATTTTAAAATCATAGCTCAGAACATCATGTTACATCTCTATGAGTAAATTATCTGTCCTGAATATTTGGTAGACATCCACATGGAGCCATCTGTTCTCACTGTCAATGCCACATTAATAGAAGAAAAACTCAATTCTAAGAAAAGGAAAATTTCCTCAAGAAACAATTTGGGAACAGTGGCCTTCTACCTCAACCGGTTAGGAAGTGAGAGGACAAAACACCCAGAGAGAAAGAAAACAATGAGGCATTAATTAATATTCTAAGAAGCTCTCTGTGTGTTTGGGGATCCATCCTAAACATCTGATGGTGACAGTTTTACAGCTTAAGTTTGACAACAGTCTTATTTAAACACTCCTGGCAAGAAAGAACAATTGTGTGTTTTCCAAGCTATTAATTGGTACCTTGAATTAATCTACTCTTAAAAATTTACACTTTGAATGCTTATTTAAAAAAAACTGCAATGAAATTCATCCTTACATCCATCTTTTTAAAAAAAGCTAAAGATATGAAGCATGACATGTCAGATGCTGTAATTTTGTCGTTTCTCTCCACAGGGAGTAATCAACCTGATACATATTACTTCAGTAGAGAAACAAAGACTTGGCCAGAGGCTCAAAAATACTGCAGAGAGAATTTCAAAGACCTGGTCAGTGGATTCAGTCTATTTAATGACAACAGCCCTACAGGTGAGATTAACTCCATACTCCAGACTCTTTTTTCCAACCAATGTTGTTTCATCGGCCTGTTTAGAGACAACTGGAAATGGTCCAGTGGAAGCAGCTTCTCTTTCAGATACTGGAACACCAACTATGTGTACACTGATCCAAATGCCCAGAAATGTGCTGTGACTGCATTGAAGGAGGACGGGAGATGGAAGAAGTCTGACTGTAGTGAGAAGAAACCTTTTTTCTGCTATGATGGTAAGTTCTTGCATAGTTTAAATACTTAGCTAGAGTATTTAAGCATGTACACAAGTTGTATTTAGTTTGATGGTGATTTTAAAGCTTTAAATCTTTGTTAGATAAAAACATACATTATCATTCAGGATTTTTATCTTTGGCAGCAAATACAAAGACTGATGTTTACATGCAAACCAGGAACATGACTTTTGACTCTTACTCATGTTTTATTATGTCCTGGATGTAGTTTCTGTTATTAATCTATGAAATCCATTTTAAAGCCCAGCTTTAACAATAAATATTGTTGATATTGATGACAGATAAAATGATCCTGATCAAAGAAAAGAAGACATGGAAGGAGGCCTTAGATTACTGCAGAAAGAATCACATGGACCTGGTCTCCATCACTAACCATCACCAGCAGAAAATGGTCCAGAAACGAGCACAAAACGTCTTGACTGATTTTGTTTGGCTTGGACTGCTCTACAGCTGCCCTCTGGATATGTGGTTCTGGGTCAGCGACCAGGTGGTTTGCTATGACAACTGGAACTCATATGCAAAGAATGCCAACTGTGACTATGCTGGAGCCATGGACAGAGACGGTGGAAATAAGTGGTACAGTCGGCCAGAAAATGAAGCGCATAATTTCATCTGTGCTGGGAAGTTCTGAAATGAACATTTACTCATTCATACACTGTACTGACTTCATCTCATTAGACTGAACTTGCCAAATATTGTATACTCAATTTTCTTAAAGGCAACGAGCTGCCAGCCTGTTTAAATGAAAGATTAGATCCTGATGTAATGAAGCAACACCAAAGTTCTTTCTTAACAAAGACATCCAGATGCCCGTATGCTCGATGGCCAATTCATTTATTAGCTTTTACTTACTTTTAGTTTGTTTGAGGAAGTAGGTTGGAATTGATTCAATTAGATTCACGACGCCTGATCCTATTATATTTTGATTAAATCTGACTTGATTTAGTATCAATTCATTTTCAGATATTTATATAACTATTCCAATGTTTCTTAAATATTGAAGACATCCTCAGCTATTTTTATAAAATAATGAGCCCATTTACTTGGCCATCAAAATCAGATCTCTGGGAGTAATCAGATTACTCTAATAATATGATCTCACTCGTCTACATGCACTTCTGAAATACCATTTGTTGTTTTCTACATTACCAAGCCATAATCACTTTTACGTGCGTGCATGGTGACGTCACATCCTGTTTTCTAAACAGTCAGTGTTGAACACAGCAGTGCAAATAAAAAGCTCCATTTTGGCTTCACAGCGAGAGAAGTTTGTGTCTCTCCGATCATCGGTACGTCAGGGATAGAGGATGGAGGAAGTCAGTAAATAACAAAAACTCTATAAATGCCACAATAATTACTTACTGTATGTTTATAAAACACCTGCATATTAAAATATTAAATTAACCATCAGTCTAAACTAATGAGAATGATTTATGTTATTATAATTTATCTATAGAATAGAAATACTTTATTAATCCCTTTGGAGAGTCCTCAGGGAAATTTGGGTAATCTAGTTTATTAGTTTTATTTAGTTTTAAAATCTAGTTTATCCATTAAATTGTTTAGCTGTATTTTTATTTTTTAAAAACCTACAATGGCTGTTTTACTGAATTTTCAATGACACGCAAACATCCTTGTCGACTAATCTGGCCTGTTGAATTGATGTGAGCTGATCTCAGGGTAGAGTGTAGGGTAGGGTAATAGTAGTAATTAGTTCAAAACTATATTTAATAGTGTTCAACACGATGCATTGGTCATTAGAATGAGAGGATCTCCTGTAGTTTGAATATGACCACAAAAACCTGAACCTAGCAGACAGATAAAAATCACTTTCCCAAAATTTAGTATCAGAGCTACAACAGCTCCACATTTTCTAAAGAGTGGTTAGTACCTGATAGTACCTGATAGTACCTGATAGTACCTGATAGTACCTGATAGTACCTGCCTGCAGCATTTAGGGACTCCCAAGACTGATGTCTGTGTCACCTTGTCTCACCTTCCTTTTCCTCCTCTTCCTCATCATAATTTAATTACATGCTGTTTGACTCTTGGATGTTTAGGGAGGTTTGTTGTGTTGCTGCAGTAATGCTACACACACACACATCATCATCTTTGCTGTTCATCTTCACACGTGATGCTACGGACTGAGCGAGTGATCAACACGCTGCTGCGCCGCTATGCTGCGACTTATTTCACATATGACTAGCAGGCAGAATAAAAACTGGTTCCTACCAGCTGGGTATGATTTAGACAAGATCCTGATAACATAGTTACTTTCCACTTTATTCTAATTCCTGATCAACTATTTACCCCAAATTACTAAAATATTGATCTTAACATGAAAATCGATTAAAAGCTGATATCAGAGGTATCGATATTTCAGTATAGATCTGCACATCACTAAAGGAAACTCAGAAAACAAATCAATCTACAAGTTTTGTTAATCCATATTAGATTAATTAATTTGAATAGATTTAAATTGATTTATTGATTTATAAATTTGTCTTTCATCTTATTTATTCAAATGAATGTCTAAACATGAGAATGGGCGTGGTATTATAAGATCAAGTAGCATCATGGTTAAGGAAGCTGTTCAACACAATATGTAAAATAACCCGTGTTGTCCTGGTACAGTGACCGTAGCCCTTTGCTCTGTAATGTTTCCTCTTTTATTTTACATTTTATTTAGAGACAGATTATCTCAGCTGTTGCCTTTTATCGTAAACCAACTGTTTTGTATGCAGTTAAGCCTCTATATATACACCTGTATAATCAGCAGCACCCACTGACTTTCATTTTCATTTCATTCTTTTAGAATTTCACAGCTTACAAAAGAAAGGATGTAACTCTGTGAAATATTTCTGTTTCCTCTAATGTATCCAAGTGTGTTTATTGTGTTACAGATTACTGTGTGTAGAGTTTAGCACAAAGTGAAACTATGTAGTTTGCTAATCCGGGTGGAGGTTTGACTTCTTCAGATTAAAGTTTTTACTAACTATTTCTTTTTTTTTTAATGTTCAACTTATTTAAGAAAAAAAATTAAAAAAAGGAATAGTAATTACACTAAACTGTTTTAATTTATGTACACACACATTGTACTGTGTTTTAAATAGTTTGTGGTCCTTTTTAAATGTTTTGTTTTTAATTTTCATTCTTTATTAATCTTATTTAATTTTCTATTTTAATTTAATTTTAAACAGATGACAGACTATTTTAATTAGATTGATGTACCATTTTAAAGTTTGCATAATAGTTTTGTTTAGGGTCTATAGTGTACATTACAGTTTCTAATTAATAAAATTCTTTGTTTACCCTGTAACACCTTGTGTAACGTTACAGTTTCTGTCCTATTACATTGACTCTTCTGCCCCCTAGTGGACAGATTTTATACTGCAATAACTCTGACTATTAATATGCAGGATATGCAATTCTTCTTCTTCTTCTTCTTCTTCTTTTTATTATTATTATTATTATTATTATTATTATTATTATTATTATTATTATTTATTTTTATTTTTTTTACTTATTTTGTTACACAGCCAAATAAGGACTTAGTGATGAAAAAAACAAATTTTCTCTCCATTGTTTCTTGGGTCAGATGTTAAAGAGTTAAAATGTTGTAATTGTCACAGTGAATCTTGGGAAATGGGAATGTTTAAAAAAGACAGCCTTACAATAATCAATACAAAACAAACAAACAAAGTGTCTCTGCACTTTATCAAACTCTTACTATGTTCTTGGGATGATTAAAAATCAGACCAAGTTACATTTATAAAATTTTGCTCAAAACTGAGACTGAAAGAGTGAAAGATTTTATTTTATTTTATTTATTTTATTTTTTTTTTTACTGTACATACATCATTATGTCTTATTCAACTGTCAGTCTGATGCAGGTTCTGATGTACTCTGCAGTGGAGCCTTGAAGGAATGAGTATATATTTAGTTGGTGATATTCATGAACATGGGATGTTTAATTAGTGGGATGTATGAAGTGTGAGTGTGTATATATCGAGGTGTATTTATCAAAATATCCTGTGATAAGAAGCTCTTCTTCATTCTTCATCATGAGGGAATAAACATGCCTCCATTGATGTTCCAGAGGACGTACTCCAATTTAACTTTTTCAACTTAATATTTTTCATTTTCTCCAGCTTGTGATTTAGAAATCGTTCACAATCAATTATTTTGTAGTCTAGCCTATCATTTGTGTTTTCAGAGCATATGTGACATCAGAAAAAATAAATAAAATACTGGATTCAATGTTAATGAAAGTCACAAATGTATTTAATGTGACATAAATAAGAAAATACAGCAATAAGCTGTAACACAACAATAGTTTGATGATGCAGTGGCATCACACAACAATCTCAGCTGTCAGTTCAGCAACATGGCACAAGAAGCAGGATGCCATTACAGTTCAAATCAAACTTTCCAGAATATTTTTTGTTCTGGAGTTAATGAGTCAGTTTATAAAACCAGAACAAGCAGTTCAGGTCGTCCCAGATCAGAGCAAATGAAAGCAGAATCAGTCCTCCACAGCAGGACGCCAGCAGCAACTAAAAGCAGTCTTGATTCTGCTGAAAAGTCTCCGAATCCTCTTCAGTAGTTTTCTAGAGCCAGAAGAAGAGACGGAGGAGGAGGCAGAAGGATCTTCATCACTGAGGCTGAGTGCTTTATTATCAGAGCACTTTGTAGAAGTGGCTCCATCCCCTGAGCTGCTGGATGGACGATCATCTCTGGTTCCACTGTGTGGATCTTCAACACTGAACCCAGGAACTGACTCTTGATGGGGTTCAGAGGCTGCAGAGGTGTCCACCATGTCAGCTGACGTCTCTGCTGAGCAGAAACTCATCAGGATTTTGGAGTCGATCCGACTGGATAAAGAATAAGAATCATTTAATGGATCAGTCGCTTCATTTGTTCTCTGCTTCCAGTGAGAGCAAACACTCGCTCACTTACTAGTCTCTGCTGTCAGGCAGCCCGGTCAGGTGGGACATGGTGATGAACGGATGCTGCAGAGCTTCACAGGGAGAGATTCTCTGATCCCCGTCAAGATGCAGCAGCTGTTTGAGGAGGTCCACAAAAACCTTCCTGTCCTCATATTCACCTGGAACTTCTGATGGAAAAAGCTGAGTTTGGAAGCAGAGTCAGGTCAGTGGATCAGCTCTCAGAGACGGATCAATAACTGGCTCTGATTCAGTCTGAACTCATACAGAACGGCAGAGGGTACCTACATCAACCAGGTCATCCAGAGAGTTGAACAGCTCAGATAAGCTGTGCTGCTTTTGTGTTGCAGCAGATGAATCTGTTTCTGGAGTCTAAAGGAACAAAATGAACATGAAACCTGTTTTAGAAGAGTTCAGATGAAATGATTTAAAAACCTCCAACCTAAAAGAAGATGTTACTCTACCATCAGGCTCCATCTTGCTCCATCAGCAGTTTCCTCCTCCTTAAAGTACTTCAGGGTGTATCTTCCAGCCCGGAGAATGTGGTCCTCCGGCTGACCCAGAAGCTTCACAATGCACCTCATCTGCAGACAGAACAGTCACATCAGCTGATGATCTGCGTGAAGTTTCCACCTGGTCCTGGACATCTGTGTGAGTTAGCCGACTTACCATCTGATAGGGACAGCTGGCAGGGAAGAGGTCACCACCGAGGTAGAGGAAGGCCAGCAGGCAGCCCACTCCCCACACATGTACAGCCTCCGTGAAGGGGAGGCCGAGGACAACTTCTGGAGCCCTGAGAAGGAAAAACAAGAGCTGAATATGATAAACCTGCTGGCTGACTTTTAGGACCAACGTGGAGGTTCAGACTGATGCAGCTCCTCTAGACTAACAGCTGAGCAGAGCAGGGTGAACCCACCTGTACCCCAATGGCTGGATTATCAGACCAGGATGGACTTGGGAAGCTGGGATTGCCAGACCAAAGTCGACGAGTTTGATCCTGAAAGACTGGTCGGGAGGACTGACGAGCATAATGTTGTCAGGTTTAATGTCTGTGTGCAGGATAGCCAGACTCTTCAGGGCGTCCAAGGCCACCAACAGCTGCAGCAACAAAACAAGACGAGAAAACTTTAGTTTTTCTATCTGCAGCTGTGTGGGGTTAATGTTAATGTTTCCTTAACTGATCACTGGTACTTATGCAGAACAATCAAAGTGTAACATATTAAATCCCACTAACCTGTGCTGCGATTGGACGGATCACATTTACAAGCAGTGGGTCAAAGTCGTACTCTCGGAGCAGCTCATCGAGATTCTTCTCCAGCATCTCAAAAGCTAGACAGGTCTGCCCCATGTGTTCAAACTGCTCCAAGAACTTCACCACGTTGTAGACGTCAGGGTCCAGGACACTGATGTCCTTTAAAATGGACAACTGGAGAGACAAGAGGACATGATTTAGATTATAATAAATATACCATCAACTCATGTTTCATCTTCTGCTGAAAGAGTTTAAATGTGAAGAGAAGTCCAAAGAAGCACCTCTTTCTTTATGAGCTTGACACTCGTGTCTTTCTTGAGAATCTTGACAGCCACTGTCTCGTTGGTCTCCAGCTTCTGACACTTGGCTACTTTGCCAAAACAGCCTTCACCAATAAACTCCAGAACGGAGTAAGAAGAGGAGCCGCTGAGCAGAGTTCCACCTGCCTGAATCTCAGGTGCTGCTGGTGTGACTGTGGAGAGTCGGTGAAGATGGACAGAGAAGTCAGTGGATTCAGTGTTAAAGCTGCTCAGTCAACACAAACACAGCTGAACCAGCAATCATGTCTTTATCCACCAGAAATGGATCCAGTCCTGATGATTTTATGACTATTTCAAGGATTTGATTTATTTAAAGAAGGTGGAACAAGGAAACGGCTGTCAAAGAAACACCAGCCTCAACTACACTGTAAAAACTCTGATAAAATTTAAACATTTTATTCCTTGTAACAAGACAAATGTGGTTTGTTTCCTCTAGTCTGAAGATATCTGTCAGGCCTCTGATGCAAGAACAATTTTATTCAGAATATAATCAAGTAAAATAATCTGCCAGAGCACTTAGATAATTACATTTGTTAAGGTTTCCTGAAATAAAAAACAATATATGTCTAGACTTTAGACAAGGGAGAAACATCTTAAAACAAGTTGTGAAAAAGCCTTTATTATGTGGAGAATAACTGGAATCTAGCCTGTATGCTCTTCTCACTGTTGTTTCTTTCTTACTTTGAGAAAATACACTTAAAACAAGATTAATTAAACAAGATAATTGTTTTTTTTATTATTCAAGAATTGCAATTATTATTTTTTTACTTAAAAATGAAAGTATTTACAATAGATAAAATAAGTTTTAACTTTTAAAGGCCCACAAAGCACTTTCCATTCATTCAGTCCACATTCAGCTGAACTGTGTGCATGGATGCGCTACCAGTTCATTAATTTATGTTTCTCTTGTTTTAAGATGTTTTCTTTCACAGTGAGACAGAAACAAGACTGAAATAAACATTACCAGGCTGGTTGTGAGGGGTTTCTACCTAAAAAGGACTTTAAATGAGTGTTTCACTGATGGTTTTAAGACGTCTCTCACGTGTCTAAAGCATAGATGTCTTTTATTCTTTATTTTACCAGGTGTCTTTTTACTTATATTGAGATGGGTAGTTGGTGCAGTGTGTGTGAACTGGTACTGGGTGGTTTGAAACAAGTTTGTGCAGCTACAATTGGCTGTAAAAGATATGTGATCTTAAAGGTAATTTAATCTAATGACCAATTTTAGGATTTATTAACTAAGAAATAAAAGACAAACTCTTAAAACATGATTAATCATCAATCATTAATTAATTAATACTCTGCTCTTGCCTCGTATATAACTCTCTAAACAAGATCCAGAAACATTTTGGTTGGATATCAGATTGTAAAGCTTGCTTAAATTGACTATTTTTGAAGCGATTCTTCAAGTAACGATTTTTCCTCCAACAGAAAACACCTGAATGTGACACAGAGCTGCTCTGTCTGGTGATGCATTAAAGCAGTGGTCTTTAACAGTTATTTGGTGTCTCCAGTGTGTTTTCACAGCAGAAACATTTAGCAACGTTGAGTGATCTTACCTGATGCAACGAGACATCTGAGCTCAACCGCAATGACATGTTTCAGTCTGATCTCAGGTCTGTTTTTCTGAGGTCAACAATGAATCTTTCAGCTTTAATCTTCTTCAGTTCAGAAGGTGTGTTTGTCTTTTTTAAATCACTTTCCTCTCAAATGTGACTGTGTCTCTCTCTAGATGTTGAAAGTAGAATGATAGAAACAATTCCATCATCTGCATATGACATGAATTTAGAACTCATTGTGTTCTTTTCTACATTCATTGGACAGTTTAAATCACCGCGGCTACAAGCTGACACATGTTTTTATTTAAGTTTATTTAAAAATACCAGTGTTTTACACACAGGGAAAAAAAAGTGTTTATTCTGTTTTTCTGCATCTTTCAGACATTAAACAAAACTAGCTACTCTAAGGGTTTTTATATAAGAACATTAAAAGATATTTTGGACATTTCAAGCAGTTTAAATCACCGCGGCTACAAGCTGACACATGTTTTTATTTAAGTTAGTTTAAAATTTAAAAAATTACTTTCTGTTCTAAAGGTTATAAAAACACAAAATAATTTGAAAAAAAATAACCTTTTGAGGTCTTTAAATTGTAGTAATGTAATTTGTTTTTGGAGCTGGCTTGTAACCTTATAACTCCAAGTGATGTTAACCTATTTTTTAATATAAAAATGCAAATAGAACCTTAAGCCGTTAACCACAGACATCATACATAAATAGCTTTTTCAGGACAGCTGGTTGTCAGGTTATGAGGCTAAAATAATGCAAAATAGATGCATCACTTTTCATGTTCTAATTAATTATTATATTTTTTTATTTAAAAAAACAACAACACTGAAATTTCCTTCTGGAATAAATAAAGTATTTTTCTTTTTATTTCCTTTAATTTCATTTTAATACATATAGCACCAAAAGATGAGCCAACAAAACAAAGCAGAATTTATTACTAGTAGTACTTTGTAGAAACAACACACAGATGACCAAGCCTTTCCTCATCTCTACATCATTCTCTGAAGTCTTGGCTTTCAACGTATTACTTCCTTGTCACTTGTTGATTTTTCGCTTCTCCTGATTGGACATTACTGTCAGTTTAAGTTAACTGGTAGAAAGTTTTAAAGGAAGTGGCTTCATTTTAATTTCTGGGTCAAAATATAGGTCTCTTAGCAGCATGATAGTACTAGGGATCTTTTTTTATAACAAAAAGGTGATAAATCATTGTTATCACTGATCATTCATTGTGGATTCATTGTAGGATCTCCAAACATTTTCCAGCTGGATTGTGAAACTTCTGGACAGGATAAAAACTATAAAAGAGGCACTGGGACAGAGTGGGCAGCTGTCCGGACTGGCCCCGCCCTCCCTGGTGGCCCTTGGGCTTGCGGGACCCTGGGATCTGTGCTTGGGGCCTACGCTCCCCGGTGGCGTCCAGGGTGCTCATTTATAAAGCTTGCTTACGCACAAAAAGCGGCGTAAGTGACTTTCTACGGAAAGTTTCTGATTTATAAAAACTAACGTGGCGGGAAAATGTGCGTACCGGTACGTAAACTCTGAAACTTGCTTACGAACATTTTGGAGACGGGAAACTGGCGGTGCTGCTGGTGAGGTGATGAACTTCACCTTCATTCATGCATGCCATCATGCCATCATATCCGACACTAGTGCCATAGAATCATAAACACAGAAGCCTGAAATATAGATGCGTTCCTGAAATCATACCTGTAGCCGACTTATAGGCACCCCATAGGAATTTAATGTTGTCAGTGCAGTATGGTCTTACTTGTTTTGATCGTAAAGCAAATGCACTCATTTGTTCACAGAAGCCTAATTGTGACAAGGTGTGTAGTAATGAGTGTAATTACTGAGTAAACATAAATAGGTGAATTACGACCGTGCGTAATGCAGAACTTCACAATGGATGCGCTGGCACTCCTTGAAGATTACGCAAACGGCAGGATCAGGATGGAGAGAGTTTTTAGAGACCATCAAGATTTCCTGGCCAACGATGATGACTGGCTGATATGCCGATTTAGATTTCCTAGAGCAGTGCTCTTAAATCTATGTGCTGAGTTGGGCCCAGTGTTGGAGCGATCAACCCGCCGGAACCATGCCATACCCGCGCATATGCAGGTGCTGACAACTCTCGGGATTCTGGCAACCGGCTCTTTCCAGCGGGAATTAGCCGACAGGTAATTTTAATTTAATCTAAGCTGACATGTTCCAGCCCAACACTCAGTGGGTTTCAATAAGTTGTTACATTCCATTTTAGGTCTGGAATATCTCAGCCATCGCTGAGTAATGTAATGCCTGCCGTTTTGGATGGCATTATAAAAATGAGCAGTCGATACATAAAGTTTCCATACACTGTAGGGGAACAGGCCAACATTAAAAGGCAATTTGCAGCATCAACAGGTTTCCCAAATGTAATCGGCGCGATTGACTGCACTCACGTTGCTATAAGGGCTCCAAGTCAGAATGAGTTTGTCTACGTTAACCGAAAAAATGTGCATTCAGTTAACGTGCAAGTCATTTCCGACTCAAACTTGCTTCTGACAAATTTAGTGGCACGGTGGCCTGGGTCAACCCATGATTCATTCATCCTGGCACACAGCAGTGTAGGGAATAGACTGCAGGCAGGTGCTTCGCGGGATGGGTGGCTTCTCGGTAAGTATCAACATACACTGTGGAAATCTCAACAAAGTCTCTGTTCTGCAGGTGACAGTGGCTATCCCCTGAGACGCTGGCTCCTCACGCCTTTTGCGAACCCGCAAAGCGCAGAGGAGGCGCGCTTCAATTCCGTCCACGTTCGTGCGCGCTCTGTTGTGGAGCGAGCCATCGGCCTCCTTAAAAACCGGTGGCGGTGTCTTGATGCGTCGGGGGGGGAGACTTCTCTACCAGCCCAATAAGGTGTGCAGGATCATCATGTCGTGTGGTGTCCTGCACAACGTGGCACTGAGGAATGGTGTTCCCCTCCCACCTGGCCTCCCTCCCATTCACCATGAGGATCCTGACGCACAGCCCCCTCCCCGGCATGAAGACCACCAACGGGGAGCCAGGCTACGTCAGCAAGTCATGCAGCGTTTGTGAAAGGAATACAGTAGGCAAATCTCATTTTTTAACAAGTTCTTTTAATGACGTGGAAATTTCAGACAGTACAGCACACATTCCGCTAATTACATGACGGATTTGATGTAATTCATCACGAATTTCCTTCACAGCGTCGATGGTGTCCCTTTGTGTTTGGAGGACCGCATCTGTCAGCACGCGGCCACCTCCAGCTGTGCCGTGCGCCCGGGGCGCACTCGTGGTGGGTCTGACCATCTCCTCTGTGGATGTACCGGGGATCTCCTCACCCACTGCCTCCATCTGTAGAGTGACTGGAGATAAAAAAAAAATGTTATTCGCTGCTTTTTACATGGCTGTTAAATTAAATAAACAATAATTTACCGGTCGGTCTCTGCTGTGGCGTCCGCCTGGTCTGTGTGTCCCCCTCATTCTCTGGCACTATGCCGTAGATGCTTGCGGGCCCAAGAATGGAGGCTATTTTCAGCTCCAGCGGCGTGGGGTTTGGTGTGGCAGGACCCCCGCCTGTGGCACACATTCCCTGGCGGTGGCGTGCCATCCTCCTCTTTGCCTCCACCTTGAGATCCGACCACTTTTTTTTAATGTCTGGCACGGACCTCTCCGTCACCCCCACACTATTGACAGCTGCAACAACGTGTTGCCACTCTTCTGTTTTCCGTTTGTTGCTGATGCTACTACCGAGGCCGCCAAATAATATGTTTTTGCGAGCCTCCACCTCACCAACAAGTACCTCCACCTCCGTCTCCGTAAAATTACGCTTCCTCGTCTTTTCGGTTGCCATGATTTAGGTTTAAATAGCAGAGATCAGCTGGTTTATTTATATGCAGAAATGTCCATGAGGTGCTTTGCATTGACCATTTATAGTAGAATGTGGGCGTGTAGGGGGCGGGCTAGCAGCAGAATTCACTTGCGCAAGCTTTCAGGCAGAGTGTGATTTATAAAGGGAAAATTGCTTGCACCTGTGCGCACGCACGGTTTTATAAATCAGAATATTTTGTTGCTTACGCAAACTCTGGATTCTTGGCGGACGTCCACTTTTAGTAGGAATCCTACGCAGAGTTTTATAAATGAGCACCCAGAGGTGTCTGGACTCATCTCCATTACTGAGGTGGAATGTCTCGGTTCTCTGTGGTGGCTGCTGGTTTCCCAGGGCTTGAGGCTTTCTCCATCTGCAAACCCATCCTTTCACCCCTAATGTTTAGTACACACACCTACATTCACACCCACACCCCTGCACACAGACTCGTACACACATGCAGACACACACCCACACACATATACTAGTTGCTGTTGTGTTTGTTGTTGGGTTTTCCAGCTTTTAGATTGTCTATTGTGTTTTCTTAGTGCTGGGATAAACTTGCTGTTAGGGACGTGTCCGCGTACTCATTATGGCCACACATTCCTAGCGTCCTTTGGGACGTAGGCCGCTCATGTTGACATGAGGTAATGTGTCGTGCGCACAGTAGTTAACACTTGTACCTGAACAGCTGGCAACAAATTGGAAGCATTTTGGAGGTTGATGACCTGGAAATACAATGTGACTGTTAGTTTGACCTTTTCACTATTTCTAGTGGTGACCTCCAGTATTGAGCGTTTTTGCCGTGTCATGCTTCCATTGTTTGCAGCCTGAATTTACACAAACGTAGGGAATGTGGAATTTAATGTTTATGCTTACATTCACAGCAAGTATATCCCAGAACTTAGAAGCATTTGAGATGTTCAGTCTTTCTTTACAGGTGTAGCACCTGGCTGTTTACTTTCTCTGATTGTTGTTTTCTAACTTTTGTTCCCCCTTTTTCTTTCTTTTCTTCTCTCCTCTATCCACCTTTTTCCTTCTGCTGTTTCTCCAGTCCGGTCCAGCAGTTTTAGGCAAAAACTTAAAATAATAATTATGAATAACACAACAACTGTGTTCACAGGCAGCATTTTTTAATTGTTTTTCTGTTCATCTGGGACATCCACCCCTATCCAACAATCAGCAATGGGAGCTTCACATGAGAAAAGCAAATTAAGTTCTTATTCAAGAAGTGAGTTTCTGAAAAACTTAAAAAAGAAAAAGAAAAGCAGAGGTGAAACCATATAGTGTTTCACTTTAATTCAATATGTGGACCCCAACTGATGGGTCATTTTAGCTTACCTGAGTCAAGGATGTCTGGCGCTCTGAGTCAATAAGGTTATTTTATAATCCGTCATGCATTCAGTGATATTGTTTTGTCTGGTTGTTAGCCACGTAACTCAAAGAGTTATGGAGGGAGTAACACAATTTTCAGGAAATTTCAGAAATGGAATAAGGAAGAAGTGATTAGATTTTGGGGCTGATCCCGATCACAGCCTGAATCTAGGATTTTTTTTTTTTTTTTTTTTTTTTTTATGAGGATATAGAGATACAGAGCTTTTTTAAGAGATTCTTCTAAATATGTGTGATATTTTAACAGTGTAAAATTATGGTCCAAATGCTTCAAACAAGGGAAAATGACTTGCAAAAACTGCACAGACACGTACTATTTGTGCGCTATTTGGTCTTTCTAAAGAAGCCTGGAAAGTTGAAGAAGTTAAATATTTTAACCCGATCAGTTTTTCAAGTCAAAGCCTACTTTTTGCAGCACTGACCAAAGATCTACAGTGATGAAGGCATCTGACTCAGTCCAGGAAGGAGCGACTCTTTACTAAAAGTCACGTGTTTCCCCAGCTGACGTCTGCAGGCTATAAACAATCCAGCACGCTGAGCCGGATACCAGAAGACTGTGCCAGAGGTGCAGGCTACGTCTTTGATATTATTCTTACTTATTTATATTAAACCAAGGATATACTATGGAAAATCCATACCAATATCCCGTTTTCTTTGAGTGCACCACTTTGAACGGGGAGCAAAAGAAAAAGATTGAAAATTATTTTCACATTTGCCGCAAATCGGGCGGAGGAGATTGCGGCGCGGTGACAGCTGTAGATGGTAAAGTGTACAGTATTGCTTTTAAAGAACGAGAAGGTAAGATACAGGCTAACAATCCTCTATAAATTTATGTTTTAAAGTTGGACTGTGTAGTAAAATACGTTGCTGCATCGAAAGTGAAAGTAGCCCATGTTCACGGGAATGTTCAAACTTGACAATATTTCAGGTTAACTTAATAATATTATGAATTTTCCTTTTTTATAACTTATTTTGCGGATCCATGAAACTTTTTATTCCCCTTTGCTAAACTGTAATAGTCGAGTCAAAGCAACGTAGCTGTAGTTTCACTTTCACTCAGGCTTGAGTTAAAACGCTGTATAATTATATAACCTGGCTCCTTAAGGCCGTTTAAGAACTACACAGATGTAGCTATCCTCCTGAAATACCTTTCAAAATAAGAAAAAGAAATGCCTTCATTTAAGCTTGTATACTTATTTGAATAAGTAATGCTCAGATATAACATTTGCAGATTAATTTCCTGTCAGGTGAAGTTACTGCTACACCTGTTTGTTTGTCAAAGCCTCAAATCCTGGTGGTACATCATGTTTTACAAGTGATTTTTTTTCTTTTTTCTTTTACAGCAGCTCAAGCCTTCACTGTGTTAAAACATTAGATTTTATTCCTCTAATAGCTTCATTAAAGTAGAAGTAAAACAGTCATAAAAGTTTGAAGGTCAACTATAAAAGAATATGTCCAAATATATTTTTATTTTAGATAATTGCATAACTGTGATGATGGTGTGTCGACAGCATGCCAGGGTAGATTAACTTGTGTTTAAATATTTAAGATGTACACAATAAAGAATCAAATTCTAGCTTCATTTGTCGTTATGCATGAAACTAAACAGGCAGTGAGAGAGGCAACGCTGGAACTTCAGATTAGTGTAAAAGACTAAAGCCTTGATAGTCAACACGCTCTTTTTCTCCTCAGCTCAGCAACGAGTCCTGCAAAGATCTGAGCATGTGCTGGAGTTTGCAAGTGGTTCTCTGGTTCTGGCTGTGCGATGCAACCAGGCTCCCCACAGCTCCCCTCATGCTACCCCGACACCGGGTCAGACGCTGGGGCCAGATTCATCGTCGGTAAGTTTGGAAAATCTATTACAGTTAACTGGCATTACTCTACTCTGAGGGAACACACACACACAAATAAAAATAATAGTCAATTACATCACTCCAATAAATCTCAATTTTTAAAGAGATTAATTTATTAAAACAATAGAATGCTTATCTTTATTTTAAAACTATTAAAATTATATTTCATGCAAACATCTTTACTAAATCTTTCATAAACAGAAGATGTTGTGTCTCAGTGGGACTTGGCAGAGTAAAGAAAAGAAAATTAAATTGCAATAAGTTTAAAAAGGAGTGTATAAATAGAGTACACTGCCAGAAATAAAGACCATGTTTTTAGGAAAGATGTTTTTAATGAATTAAACTATAAATCTGTTGCATCTTAAATGATGTGAAGTAGAAAAGTTACTTCATGAAAGTCTTTCAGAGAAAAAAGAAAAACAACCTCATGTGCAGAAAGCTTGAAAAAAAAGGTGGTAGTGACGCTGAAGAAAATAAACATATTTAGTTTAAAATAATAATTTCAACATAAAATAACTTGAATAAATTAAAATAAATAAAATTTTCTTTCTGTTTAAAAAAGAAATTATTTAAAGAAAAAACAGATCATCTTAAAAATTAAATGTGTATAATTGTTTACAAATTTTAAAGACTATTTAACCCTTATTTGAATTTTTTATATTAGTGTATGCAAAATTAAGTATTTAAATATACAAATGAGGTCTTGTCTTAAAAATGTTTTTGTCTGTGGTGTTCCTTAAAATAAACCACAATAAAGTTAATTTTTAAGTTTTATTTTATCTATTTATTCATGTAACTTTTGAGGAAGTGGTTGGACTGCTCTTTATTGAACTCGCCATTCATAGCCATCATACTCTGAAATCACCTCTAATGGATGACTGTTGTTTTTCCATCAGCAGACACAGCAGATCCATGCATCAAGCCTGACATCTGGTGGAGAGGAGTATGAACTAAAGCTTGATTTGTTTCTCCTTCGTTACCTGAAGGAACATCCAAAAGCTGAGAGAAAGTTGGAGCAGCAGCTCGCTGCTGTGTGCTGCTCTGCTCAGCTTCATCCAGAGGAGGAGCGAGTTTTAGTCAGGCGGTTAGCTCTGCCTGACGCTGTAGGTGACATTAGTAACTGGAAAGCTCAGGTGGACAAAGTGTTTGATGGTTACCTCTGCCACTATGAGATGGATTCTCATAAAATCAAAGCTTTGCTAAAGACCTGCATCGGGTTTACAGACGAAGATGAAGTGAAGGTTTACACCGATATTGGGATGGCTATTGTTGTTGGGGCACGTTCTCATGTGACCTCCATGCTGACAGACTTAGAGAACTTGTATGTTAAGCATCGAAGATCACTCCTAACTGAGAGGCAAACCAGTGTTCGTCGACTTGGTGAGGGAAAAATTTGCCTCCTCTGGGAAGGGATTGAACAAAGTTTAGGACAAAAGTTTCCAGAACTGAAGGTCACACGGGGAGATGCAGGCCAGCTGGTTTTGGAAGGTTCTGTTGAGGACCTACTCAAGGCTGGTGAACATATTTCTGATGAGGAGAATTTGGTGTCCGAGAGGACTGTTTCTAACAAGAGCCCACATTTTTTTACCTTCTTGAGGAAGGTTTATGGAAGTCCAGGGATGCTTGGTGAGTTTTTAGGAGTTGGTGACAAGGTGGAAGTAGAACTGCGAGACACAGAATTGCATTTCTTCTCTCTATGTTTTGATGACCTGGATGAAGCAGAGAGAAAGTTAGAAGAAAAATTCAAGGATGTCAAAATCTACGTTCCGAACTGCTCGGTTGTGCCACCAGAGCTTCAGGAAAAGCTCAAGTCCAAGGAAAAAGAGCTGAACCAAAGGGAGTGCAGGGGTAAGGTTGTGTTTGCTGCAGACAACACCCTGTGTTTGCTGGGACGTACTGAAGAAGTTGAGGAGCTAAAGGAAACTGTCACACAGTTTATTTTGGATCAGTTGAACATAGAAGGAACAGTCATTCTGCCTTTCCCAGAGTTGGTTCAGCTCCTACCAGAATTACTGCAGCTTCATTTGTTTGACTTTTCCAGTGTTAGCTTTCATCCCGTACCATCTTCCACCACGCCCATGGTGGTGCTCCAAGGTCCCTCCAGCAAAGTGACTGAGGTCAGGAATAGGCTGGGTCCATTTCTGGACTCCCTTGTGCAGGAAAAAATTACCATTGACCTGCCGGCAGCAGTAAGATATTTTCAAAGCCACTCTGGAAGAGATAGTCTCCTGCAGGTTTCTAATTCTCATAAGTCTCTGGTCCAGTTTGAAGAACAACCTCATATTAGTAGGAATATTACGGAAGTTGCTAAGTATAGCCTTCAGAGCGGCATTAAGCTGCTGGTGTATAAGGGTGACATCACTCAACAATACGCTGATGTCCTGGTGAACGCTGCCAATGAAGACCTGGACCACTGCGGTGGTGTTGCTGCTGCACTGAGTAAAGCTGCTGGCCCTCAGATGCAGAAGGAGAGCAAAGATATTATCAAACAGACTGGAAAAATCCCAGTAGGTGACGTGGTGGTGACCTCAGGTGGGGACCTAAAATGCAAAAAGCTGCTGCATGCTGTTGGACCTGTAGGTGGAAAAGTAGGTGGCAGAGAGAAGGTCTTGCTAGAAAAAACTGTCCTGTCTGCTCTGAATTTAGCAGAAATGATGGAGTTTCAGTCCATCGCCATGCCGTGTATCAGCTCAGGCGTGTTTGGTGTTCCTGTCACCGTGTGTGCGGAGGCTATTGTAACTGCTGTCAAAGAGTTTGGTAGTCAGGGTGGGCGCAGTCTGAGCAAAATCATACTTATAGATAGCAGACAAGACGTGGTGAGGGCAATGCAGGAAGCGTGCAGAAGGTTACTTCAAGGGATGGGTGGTGGAAACGGCACACAGAGTGATGTGGGGTTCCAGATGGGTGCTGATGGAGAAAGAGGAGCTGCTGCTGCTACAGATGGTGTCTGCATTGAGATTGTTCAAGGATCAATTGAGACCCAGAAGGTAAGAAGCAAGTTTTGAGGTCAATTCTACTGTCTGGTTTAAGAGATCAGAATCCTTCAGGAAGTGTTAAGTTAGATGGATTTAGATTGTTGTTCTTGTCTAGGTGGATGCCCTTGTATCGCCTATGGTTGGCCACAATCCCCTCTCCACCCGCGTCGGAAATATTTTCTCCAAAGCCGTCGGACCTCAGTTTACCCCAATGTTTAATAACGAGGCAGGAGGAGCATCGCAGCCTGATGACACAGTCGTTGTGGAGAACCTGCCCAGTCTTCAATGTAAAGCAGTTATCTTCCTCAACCAAGTCAGCTGGGATAATGACCCAAATGGAAATGCAGTCCAGGTAAAATATTGTGTTTTTTCTAGCCATGTCTGCTTGTTTTCTCCTGCAAACTACACAAAAGAGGTGTTGGTCCTTCCAGGTGCTGAGGCAGGGAATCAGAAAAATTCTGGCTTCCTGTGGAATCAGAGGCTATAGTTCAGTAGCATTTCCAGTTCTTGGGACCGGTGTTGTCCTGGGGTTTCCTCACAGCGTTGCAGCCAGGGTTCTTATGGAGGAACTTGAATCATTTGAGCAGGGCCGAACCAGCAGATCCCCTTTCCTCATCCGGATTGTTGTTCATCCCAACGACAAAGAATCTAGCAAGGTAAAAAGAAGTACTGTGTATTAAAAAGATCCATACTTAGAATTCAACAGTCGTGCTCCTTGTTTTCTGTTTGAAAACTTTAGATCTCAATAAGATTGTTTATCTTTCTTCTCCAGGCCTTCCAGTCTGCCCAGGAAGCTTTGCATCTCAAAGGATTGACAAATGATTCTAATCCAGCTCAAGGTTAATGGGAATAGCTCATGTGTATATTATCAAATGCATGAAAATTGGGCAACTTTGTGCCTAAATGTACATCCTTAAGAATAAATTAACTCAAAGTGATAAGATTACAGTTAAACATAACTAAAACTTATAAAAGGCCACTATCACAGCAATGATTGCACAACTTAAATGTTAAAACTATATCTAATTACACACTCAAATGAAAAATCTAAAGCTTTGAAATTCTTTCTCTTGTGTCACCATGCCTTTAGCTTCGTTTTACCAGAAAGTCTCCCTAACTAATGATGAGGTCACAGCCATGCTGGGTGGAGTCAAGCTCCAGATGGTCCATGGTAACATCATAAATGCAGGCACTGATGTCATCGTCAACACAACGGACTTCACCAACTATCAGTCTGGTACAATCTGAATGTTAGATTGATTTAGATAATTTATAAGTTCATATAAGCTTTGTCTGTCTTTATAATCTTTATACAGCATGTCATAGAAGATTTTATCCTGTTATTTTAACTGAGCAGGAGTCTCCAAAGCTATTATGAATGCAGCAGGGCCCACTGTCCTTGCTGAGTTAGCACAAGGTAAGCCTCCTGATCACAGAAATATATATTTATAGTAAATACCCTTTGAATTGGTTTTAGACTCATCTATCTTTGCTTTTTGCCAGTGGGAATTCCATCCAACTTCATGTGCACCACAAGTCCAGGGACACTCGGCTGCAAAGAAATCGTTCATGCTGGCTTCAAATGTGATCCTGAGATTTTCCGAAAAAACTGCAAAAAGATCGTGAAGCTTTGTGAAAGTAAAGGCTACAACTCAGTGGCCTTCCCAGCCATCAATACCGGTTTGTGTTGTGTGCAAATTTTACGATGCTCCAGTTTGATTAAGAACCGTATTACAGTACATATCATGTACAAACAAATAGAAATAAAACAACTTGTTCAGGTTAAAATAGACTATTTGTAAATATGACCAGTAAGAAGTAATGGAGTAATACAATTAAATTTAAACTTTCAGTTTGTAACTGCAACAGCTGTCTGTTTTACTGCAACAGGAGCAGCTGGTATGGACTCTGTGAAGGCTTGTAAAGCCATGTTGGATGGCATGGCCGCAGCTCTCACAGACTTGAAGCCTAATTCTCTGACACTTATCCGAATCATCATTATGCAACAACCGATCTTCCAGGCTTTCAGGTGTGGCTTCACTGTAAAGCAAGCACATTGCATCCTATGCGCTTCAGATTGCTTGTTATTATTTACCAGTCTGATCATATTTTCACAGATCAGAGCTGGAGAGTCGATTTGGACAACAAGCTCCACGCCGCCTCAGTCTGAAAGGTTTGTTTCCATTTATAATGAAAAGTTTCTTCAGCGCAGCTCAAGTACGTCAATGAAGTTTTTTTTTTTTAGTGCACAAGCAAATTAAGATTAGAAGCAATATGATGTTAATAAGCTCTTCTAACATAATGTAACAGAGTCGATTTGAGCAAGTTATTTATCAAAACAAACTATGGGTGTGAAGAAAAGCCAGTGCAGATCAAATCTTATAGTAAAAACAGTATGCATGCCTTTTATGGTTGCTTCCAAGACTAGCACAAAGAAAATGTTTGTTTGCAATGCAGCAGTAATTTTGATGTCAGGAAAACCTTGAAAAACAGTCTGCAGAGTATTAACTTTATTTAAAACAACTTTATTTATAAGCACATTTAAAAACATGTTGACCAAAGTGATTTACACCTAAGAGTGATAAAATGGAAATCAAAATTTGTAATAAAAAGGAGCACTAAGCAATAAAATAGATACAAAAGAAATAAGACTATAAAGTATGAAAATAATATTAAGGATGTTCCAGAGTGGTGGCATGAATGAACACATTCATTACAGCTGTTTTGAGTAAAAATACCAAGACAAATATGAGCCATTTATACCTCAAAGCAAAGAAAGAAGACGTTAAACAAGAAGTATTGTTCATGTTTTCTTTTCCTGTACCAACGATATGTTACAATTCCCTGGTCTTTTACCATGGTAAAAAAGTGACCTGTTTTCATTTACAATAGAAAATCAACATCATATAATAATAATAATAATAATAATAATACATCAAATCTAATTAAAAAAAAATCATTCAGCTTGTAAAAACAAACCCACCCTTTTAATTCAGCAAGATTTTTTGTGCAAGTTAAAATAAAAGACAAATAGTGTTGAGGCTGTGTATTAGCTCATAACAAGAACTTACTTTGGGCTAAATGCTAGCAGCATGGTAGCATTTAGCATACCTGTTTTAATCTGCTCACGTGCAATCATTGGCTTCTTTGTACTGACATCAGAAGCACAAAGTGTAACTGGAGCTGATAGAAATGTCATTGATTTGGCTTCAAGTACATCATATATCAAAATGGACAAAAAAATTTGACCTTTTAATTTAACTAGAACATAGAGGGTCATGAAAGAGGTAGTGCACCCAAAAATGTGTTTATAGAGCTGTAAACAAACAGTATTACTTAATTGTGATGAAAACCACTTACACTGTTGATAAAATTTGTATTGTTTTTTTATTTATTTTAAAAACAGGATTTTGTGGGTAAAAAATGGCTCATAACGCCCTCTACAGGGTAAAACAAGGTTATGTTTTTCATGACATAGAGAGGTTATCTACATTTTAAAAACCCCACAGCCCCCCTCCCTCCAGATATAAACAGACGGGTCCTCGTCTAGAAGGCATAGAAAACCCCCTGATCACCCCACACCTCAACACTTGCAGTTACAGACCTTTTTTCAAATTCAGCAGTGGGTGGAGTTACGCAAAATGTAGGGGGTGTAGTTACACATAATCTAGTTTACTTAAAGTGTATCTCTGAATTTTGGATATTTGTAATGTTTGACAGCAATCCATCTAAAAGTTTGTTTCACTGTAAAACACAAATAATACAAGCATCAAAGGAGAAATAAGTAAATATATTTCATACTGCAGCAATAGCAAAGGGTGAAGTGAAAATGGGCATATTATTAAGTAGTTTTTTTTTATTAATATTTTTATTGTTATTATAGAAAAGGCTAAAGAAAAGCTCAAGAAGTTACAAGAAAAGATATCAAGAGCCTTCACGCCCTCAACACCACAAGGCCAAACCTTCATGCCTGCAAAGCCCCAGCCTGCAGTGTTCCGCGTAATCAGCTGTGGTCCAGACGTCACCAGAGCCATCAAAAGAGATTTGGAGGACATCTTGCAGAAGGAGCTGATAGAGAGGGCGGTGGATGTGCATCAACTCTCTCTGCTGGATGACATGGAGTTGGAAGCAGTGCGGGCTAAAATCAGCATCTTAGCAATCAGCCTGGAGCACAGGAAACATCACAGCTCTGGGGCAGGGAGCAGCAGCAGAGCTAGAGGCAGAGCCAAATCTAATGCACGAGATCAGTCGGGGTCAGGACAGGAGGTCTATGTGCTGAAAGGCCTGAATGCAGATGTTTTGAGTGTCACTGAACTCATACACAAAGCAGCCCAAACAGCACTTTGTAAAGACCTCCTGGCTAAGGAAGAGGCCATGCTGGCTCTTACCATCCAGTGGTCGATGAAGGATAGCAATGGAGAATGGCAGGAGCTGAGCCTGCATGACAACTACAGGCTGGAGGAGGCTCACATAGGGAAGCAGATGTCTGTCGATATATCAACACCAGACGGCAGGATGCTGAAAGTAAACCTGAGCACAGAGGAAGCCACAGATTATCTGACAGGTATCACACATAAAGTCAAAAGGAGTGAATCAAAAACAGGTGGGTAACATTTTGTTGTTTCAATCCTTTCTTTTTTATTTAATTGTCTTGCTCTCTATTTCAAGCATTTAAAACACTAACATTAATTTCTATGTATTCATTTCTTTTTCTTTAGCTTTGGAGTTGCCTTCAAACTGGGAACCGATGTATGGAGAAATCTTTAAGAGGGTAGAGTTACAGAGTAACTCCCCTGAGTACAAGAATGTAGCCAAGCATTTCCTCAAAACAGCTAAATACAACATTTGCAAAGTAAGACCACACAAACCAAAACATGCATCATATGTTGTTTTTTTCTTTCTAACAAATGAAAACAGCCTGCTTGGGTAAAAAATAACTTTTTTTTTTTCTTAACTTAGATTGAACGTGTGCAAAACCTCTACCTGTGGCATGCCTACAGTGTATGCTTGCAGCGTATACTTGCTAAGAACGGTGCAGCAGAACTCGGAGAAAAGTTTCTCTACCACGGCACATCAGCAGAGTCATGCCACTGCATTGAACGAGACAGATTTGACAGGGGTTATGCAGGCGCACATGGTAAGATTTGGTCAATTTAAATCATATCTTCATACTGATCAAACATCTTGATTGATTGAATTAGGGTTTGTCAAAATCAGAAGTTTCTTAGCTATAAAACAATTGATCTCAAATGGTCTAAAAATGACTTTCTTGTTTAATTGTAGCTGCTCGTTTTGGAAAGGGGGTTTACTTCGCGGTCAAAGCAAATTATTCTGCTCGTGGATTTTCCCCGTCGGATGCATCTGGCCTGAAGCGGATGTACGTTGCTCGTGTCCTGACTGGCCGTTACACAGTTGGGAATCCCGCCTGGTCAGCCCCTCCTCCTCGAGGCTCCGACCCCACTGACCGCTTTGACAGCTTAGTGGACGACCAGCAGCCACCCTCCATGTTTGTGATTTTCCACGATGACCAGGCCTACCCAGAATACCTCATCACCTTCAACTGAGCGGGAATGAGAGAAGTCAAACTTCACGATGGCATGACTGAGTTTCTTTTTCAGTGCTGCAATGACTGAGATCACCTTTGAATGCACCATTTTATTCTTTATTGCTACTATTGTTTCTGTTATTTCTCAGCACCATAGATGCATTTTATTGGTCACCACACTGAACAGCTAAAATATAAATTATTTAGGAAATATTTTATTGTTTCTTACAAAATGTTTATTATATTCACACTTTAGAATAACTTCGATTTGACAAAGTTAAAGCACTTTTCTGTTTGTATTTGGCCACTCAAATGATGCAGCGTTCAACAGTCATGGAAGTGATTTTACTATCACACAACAGCCACACTCCAATGGCCACATCTGGAGGGAAATCAGTGTGTTATCCAGGGATACTCTGGACATTCCAAGAAGCCAGGAATTGATGCACCAACCTGTTAGTTTAGTGTGCAGCTTCTCTTCATCCTCAGCTCCAGCTGCCCATAAATATGACTTTTTCAATCAAAAATGAAAAATACAGCATACTTTATGTTTATCAGTAATATGTTGCTTGTTAATCATTAAATATTTTTTGTTTGAACTTTTTCTTTAACATGTTATTTACAACTGTTTATGGTTCATTTAAAAGAGGAAGAAAAATGACATAAGGATGAATAAAACCATCTTTGACATGTTCATTGATTTATTAAAAATTATTTAGATGGGGATGCAATCTATATATACCTGTATGTTAAAACGGTATTTAAGGGCTTGTACTTCAAAACAAAAATGCTGTTATTAAACATAAATAAGGTTTTTATTTCATGATGGAGGTTGAGAAAATATTTAAGCAGATTTGAAGGAATAGGATTTGTTTTTGTAACAGTTCTTTTATTTTCTAAAAAAAAAAAAAGGTTTAAGGTGGATTGTGTATTTTTTTTTTAGAAAACCTTGTTTTACATTGTGAGTTGTGGGATTGAGATTTATTTGTTTAGTTCACTTCTCTGAATGGCTAAAATACATGAAGAAAAGATTATTTGCAAACGACCTGGATTTCTGTGATACATTCTCAGGAAAGTTCACGTGTGTGTCTATGCATATAAGAAAAAACATTAAAATCATCTCTATAAAATCTTTTTTTTTTTTTTTTGCATAATGTTCAACTTGGAAAGAGCATGAATTCACTTATTCTGGAGTACATATTTAGATTATCAATCACTGTTGATAAATATTGCAATAACTTACTTTTTGAATACAATTTCCTTGGAAAAGATATGGAGAGTGTTCAATTCCAATTTTCTTTTTTTTTTTTTTTTGGTCTTTGGAATGTAATCTTAGCACTTTCGAGTATTTACACAAGTTTTTACATTTTTTTTCTTCTTCTTTTTGCATTTTATTAAACAAAGACTGAAGTTCTGCCTGTCTGCTTTGTGTTTGTACCCTCCACCTTCAGAGACCATTATTCAAAACCATTATATCCCCTCCCCCCCATCCCCAGCCCTGATGACCTTGCAGTTGTTTAACCTTTCATTGACTTTTTCTGTAAAGATTTGAATTAATTTACAGATTTTTGTCTTTTTTTTCCATCACATACTGACAAAAATAGTATTTAATACTTTCTTAATAATCAGTATTCTGGTATCGAGATAATCAATATTCAGCATTTTGAATTCCGTTTCTCATAGCTATTAATTCTTAAACTATAGGTTCCACTTTCACAACTGCACAAGGCAACAATCCTGAAAAAGAACATGGAGGCAGAGGTTTAGGTCATCTCATACTGTGGTGACACCAATAGTCATTCTTTGGCAGGGTATGTTTTTTACACGTATTCCAAAATAAATATATCTTTGAAATTAAATATATATATATATATATATATATATATATATATATATATGTATATATATTACATAATTTTGCATGTAACTAAAAAAGAAATCAAGAGCCATTCTCACATTGAATAAGATACAAATTTTTTTTATGGGGTACATCTCTGCCAGTTGACATCCTTGAAACATTTTTTTTTTATTGGACTTCTGTGACATAAACAGTAACATAAAGAATAGATATTCATACACACAAAGTAAAATATAATAAAGTTTAATAAAAAAATTTCTGGCTTCTTTCTATGTTTTCTTAAACATCTGTTCAAAAATGCTTCCATAATGTTCACATATGAAAGAGCAAAAATCCACTGAATGTGCAATACTTGTTACCATTATCATTTATATTGTACCCAGACCAAAGACGAACACTAACCACGTCACCAGTTTGTAGCAGCAAGATGGCGCTGTTAGATGCCGACATGGAGTGAGTTTGACTGTTGCCATACCATGACACAATCTGGTTTCCGTTGTGGAACAGGCTTCCGCCTGTGGCTGGTTTTCCAGACCACACAAAGGAAGTAAAGGAGAAATAATAAACTCCTCGCACTGGTGCTGTGAAATGACCTGCATTGAGCAACAAAAATGATAACAGTAAATGAATTTGCTGACTGTAAAATATTAAAACTACATCATATTTTAAAGAATAGTTATAACAGTAACACACTTTAAAGTTTATATGAATTTCCCACAACAGCAGCAGTAGCATCAGTTTCTGGTTTATGAGCCTCACAATTCATGAAGGAGAAGAGAAACTGAACACAGACCTGTTACTGGGCTGTAATGGCCTCCGCTGTCGAACAGAACGTTGCTGTAAACCAGAGGCGTATTAACACTTACAGCATTGATGTCTGGAAGAAGTGCAGCAGAAAATGCCACCCGAAGTTTTCCTGAAAGATCAAAATGAGCATGTTTTCATTTCTTTGTTTCAAACTAAGAGGCACTCCAAAAAACAACCACTCTGTAAGAGTTGTATTTGCCATCAGACAATATGTACAAAGCTGCATTTGTTTTAAAGTACAAAAATACCTATACATACTCTAAACTCTCTTTTCAGGTCAACAGGACTCTGTTTGTAGTTAGTATAAACGTAATTGAAATTCCCATTTAGACATTTGAAATAGAAAATAGAAACAGAAAAAGGATGTTTTACTATTTTCAGACAAATGCCTTTGGAACGATGATGTCTATGGGGACATTGTTCGAAAAGACTCTATTTTTTTCCGTATGTGTCAACAAACTGTCCAAAACCTGCTCTTAAAGAAGTGAGCAATTCTTTTGATTTCTAATAAAATCCTCAACACCTCATTTAGATCGTATGTTGTTTGGATTCCTGCATCACAAAGAAAGTAACATTAAGTTGTACTTGCAAAAACTGTAAGGCAAACTGAATAATTGAAAATTTGTGTATACTTATACTAGCTAGCAGGATTACTGTTGCAGTTTATTACCTTCACCACATTTTCTTTCTTGCATTAACCAGATAGTTTTAGCACCTTAACATAAACGGGAATTTGGGATGCTTAAACTCAATGCAACACTTAAACCAAAATCACCTAAAATAATCTGTAGTTATGTGAATGACTGATATCTTTTGGAGATTTTTAACATCAAGTCTCGTGTTTTTCCTCACCCCTTTCACTCACTCTTTTAGGACCTTGTTGATAAATTACCTTCATACAGGTTCCTGATATCAGTCAGTTCACTGCTGAGAGCAGCCACCTGCTTCTCGCTGGCCTCCAACTTTCCGTTTGTT
The DNA here is from genome assembly GCF_017639745.1 of Melanotaenia boesemani. Classification (NCBI taxonomy): domain Eukaryota; kingdom Metazoa; phylum Chordata; class Actinopteri; order Atheriniformes; family Melanotaeniidae; genus Melanotaenia; species Melanotaenia boesemani. Next base: position 27,739,873 of record NC_055686.1, read on the forward strand.
TTCTCAAGGGCTCTCTCAGTGGCTTTTTGTTTCTCTTCAAGAGCCCCGAGCATCTTCAGCACCATGTAGATGTTGGGTTCACATGCTGGTTGAATAGGTGTTAAGTTTGATGTCATATTGGTTGGTGTTTGTCGTTCTTGCTCAGGAAGCTCTACCCTGGTATCTGCGTGGTCTTCATGTGAGAGATCAGTGACCTGGGTTGGATTTCCCTCACCTCCAGCCTGGCACCCGGACTGCCCAGCAAGCAGACACATAAACATCGTCGCTAACAATCTCTCCATCCCTGAACCTGGAAGGGATTTTTACCAGTATATGTTCTGATGTAAATAACTGTGGAATGACTGTGAAAAGAATCCTTTTTATACATGTTTTAAGTTTAATTATTAGATGCTCTTTAAACATTTACTCTGCAGATAACCATAAAGATAATGGAATAAACTTTACCCATTTCCTTGTAACGTCTTGACGTTTGATTGTTGTTCAGGATTTTTATGACCTGACTGTCAGATAAAATCTCCCAAGTATAATTGGCTGATAAAAAGATGGATGATGGTGTTATGTTATGGATGACACACTGCATGTGCAGTGCAGGCACGTGAGTTTAATTAACTTACCAACAAGGACGTACACATGTACAGCCCACTTGTTCTTTTTTCCTGAACCGTCCCATTACTTTGGGGAAATACATTTTTTTGTCATTGTTTTCACTGCGTAAATATGAACATCTTCAGAGAAAAAGTACATTTGGATCAATTTGAAATAAATTGAGGCATCTACATGTGAATGATCATAGCTGTGCTTGGGAATGTGATTAATCAGTGGTCATGCTAGAAGGATAACACAATGAGAAAAGTGCTTAGCCTTCAAAATGTCGGTATTTTATCCATTCCATCTCCAAACAATGAAGCCTAGAAAACTTAATAATTCAATCACTTCAAGATTAAATTGACATGTTTATTGAACAGTGTGGTATTTTAAATTAGAGGTACAGTATGTAAGAATTACTGGCATTTAGTGTTGGAGATGGGCATAGAAATGACTTCAAATGAGCACAGTTGTGAATTTACTTTGGCCGTCAGTGGAACAAAAGACTGAATAAAAATACAAATTAAATTGTTTTAAAACTGTATAAAAGGTTGTTTCTGTCTGGAGTCACTCCTGACAGCAATAATTAGCAACTAAACCTGGTCTGGAGCAGGCGAGGTACATATCATAAATCTCCACAGTAACTTAAAGTATGTGTTGAATGTCCATGAAACCACCCTCTGTTGGCAGAAGACTCCACTTCCTGCTTGTGGCTTTTGTTCATTCTGGCATTGGACAAGATTCTGATAAACTTTAGCTTTTTATGATTGAAAAATACCTAACACGATGAGATAACCTGTTACCAGGACAAAACAAGCTTTCCCATCTACCAGTAATTAACCTGTGACCTCAGCATGAGTCATTAAAATGTGGCCTTTCCCGTCTTGTTGAGAACATGTTATCCTGCTTTCTCCTCTTGCAACACTGAGCAGTTTCTTTCATTAGCTGGGAATAAACACACGTTTATAGATATTTTGTCTTGCGAATATAACAAGTAATGCACATCCAGTAAAACATCACTAACTTAAAATAATTGTTTCTCTTTACTTACTTTTATATAGTCACTCTGATTATATGTACTACTAAGCAGACTATACACACAGAGATCTATTTTTTTAAGTTTGTTGTAAATTTATGTACATTCTGTGTAGCAGTGATGAAATATTGACTCATGCTGTCAGCCAGGCAACGCACATGAAAGCTGGAGGAATTTTTTTTATTTTCAGGACTCCTATATTTTAAACTTCCATTTATTAAATTTGATTTCATAATTTGTTTGATAATTTATCAAACAAACAACAAACAAGAAATAAAATTTGATCATTTTATTACTTGTTTGAGATCCCCTAACTGGCTGAGGTAAAAGTTATTCAAACAAAAACAATGACCCTTTTTATCAGCTGCTGCATGGGGAAATAAAAGGGGAAATATATTCTAATAGATCTATGGTTTTTGCATAGTACATCATGATTCCAGTTGATGAAAAACACACAGACTCCACACATTGCTGCTTTTGTTTACAAGAAACATACCCAGATGGCTCAGTCTGATACTTAAAAAGAAAACCCACTGAGGCACTGCAGTTGTAAATAAAGAAAGAAACATAAAGTTTTATGCACCCAATTTTAGTACCAGATTGGACCACATTTTGCCTTCACACACTTTCTGCAGATTTGTCGGCTCCACATCCATGATGAGAATCTCATATCCCAAAGGTTTTCCATTAGAGAGAAATTTAATGAATGTGGAGGTCATCATAGTACAGTGAAATAAACCATCAAGAGATGGTACACTGTGGTCAGACGGGGATGGACATGGTCAGCAAAAATACTCTGGCTGTGGCTCTACTGGTACTAAGGGGTCCCATGCAGAATGTGCCAATAAACTATCCCCCCACACAATTACCAAATGCATTGAGTTGGTGCCATGTGATTGCCTGAATAGCTGTTATATTAACAAGCAATTGAACAGGTATACCTTATATGGTGATCTGTTTAAAAGAACTGCTTAAAAGAACGCAGAGTGTGCCAATAAACTATCATAATCATAATTTTTTTTTAAATAAACAGCATGTTGATTATCTGAAGTTTTATACAATGATTACAACAAGCAAGCAAGACCAAACAGCGTCAGACAGACTGAAGCCTGAACAAAGTTGTAAACTAGACACACACGCACGTATAGCTATGGTGGGCTGCTTTACTTGTACTTTTGAATATATTTATTAATGAAAAAGTGAAGACAATGTGTTAGTAAAATACAGTGGTTTAATGTTATTGCACCCCAGGACCACACAGATCATGTTAGTCTGTTGTTAATGGACATGTAATCAAGGTTAATTTTGTCTTTCTTTGGGTACAAGAGCGACAACCCGAAGGTCTGTTACCCATCCTGCCATGAAATATTTATAAGCCTCGAATCTGACTTGTATGATTTTAATTCTGCCCCTGTGAAGTGTGGCTGACACGTACCTGCTGCATCCTGATTGAGAGGTCTGTGGTGATGTAACAGTTCAGTAAATAACCACACCCACCCACAATTTTCTTTTCAGTAAATGCTAAAATAACAGATGAAAGCTAAAGACGAAAAGTCCAATAGCTTAAAATGTTTATCAGAACACCCACACCATGTTCCTGCTGGAAAGCATGAATTATTATCACTTCAAGTTTCTTCCACAACCTCATACCACAACCTACGGGCCCCATCCTTGCACCTGTAGTTCCGCCCCTGCTTGGGTGCAATTTCCACGGCGGTGTTGTTGGACTTCTTGTTTAGCTGGTTCAAACTCTGCATCCCTGAACATAAAACCTATCCCACATATATAACAGCCAATCACACCTCCTTCCTCCTCCCTTCATCTTAAAATGATCAAAATAATATATTTTTAATTGCAGATTACTTTCTTGTTTGAAAAAAAAGGCCTTGTATTTGCATAATTTTCACTTTGCAGATTCTTTCAGAGAAAAAAATTGCATCTGAAAACAGAGGAAATATCTGAAGAGTCGCATTTGATGTTTAATGTCTGTGAAATCTCTTCTATTCCACGAGCATAAATTTATATGACTGAAAAAACAAAACAAAAAACATAGCAAGTCGACCAGTTAAAGGTTAAATTGGAAAAAATTCTGTATAGAAAAACAAATGGCCTGAGATCACATCATGATGAGCTACTCTGCCAGTTGGAAAGCTGGGATTATTGGACCAGAAGTGACACGTTCTCACTCCCAATGTGTCAACAGTCTGACGAATCCTTAGCGTCACATGCCGACACTGGATACCACATTAACCTGACGGAGACAAATACTCCATCTACAAGATGAACTGTGCTGCAAACTTGTAATAAAAAGTGCTTTAAACTGATGATCAGGAAAGGTTGAACTTGTAAGATGAATTAAATCACAAGTAGGCAGCACTGTCCGTGGTTTTCCTGGGTCTACATACCACTGTTCTAAGCTACGTGTTTTCTGTTAATGTACACTGAACTTTCTCAAACTCCCTACTTTAAAAAAAATCACTTCTAAAAGGACAATTTCATTAAACCATGGTGACATTTTATTTTTTCCTGGGTTACTGAACCTGAGAAGAAGATCTTGGGCAGTGTGTAATGTATCGTGTTTTTGAAAAACAACAAACTGCTGAAGAAGCAGTCGTTTCCAGTCTGTGTACAATCTGATATCATACAAATCATGGACGTCTTAGTTTAATTAAGACATCAATGATTTGTTAGAAGTTCTGACAGGTGAGAATTTTCTTTTCAGTAAATACTAAAATAACAGATGAAAGCTAAAGACGAAAAGTCCAATAGCTTAAAATGTTTATCAGAACTTTTCTACAGAAATCCAGCATTTTTAGTTTTGTACTTAAACTACATTTTCCTTCAAAACCTTATTTATGTTTAGTCCGGTAGAATTTTTCCATGCAGTGTTTCTATTTGTAGGTATTTTTTTATTTCATTTTGGTATTTTTACTTATATAAAATGTAATACTTCCCCACCACTGTAAAAAGATTTAGCCTCATTTATAATTTTTATTTTCACATATTTTTGTTGTCCCTTTTTTTTCCAAAAACCTAAAATGTCAAGTGTCATCATTTTTGAAGAATCAAACCAATGCATAGTTTAATGATTTATTCAAGAAGAGAAACTTAAAAAAACTTGAAAATGTGCATTTGCAACATAAAAGTGAATTCCAATACAACCATCATTTCATTAACTTAAGCAAACTACGTCATCTATAGCTATGTTCTGTTATAAAGAAAATAGAATAGAAAATACAACCAAACCTATGAAAACTACTCCTTACTTATTTCATTTCTTTGCAGATTTAGAACAGATGAAATTCATCTTGTCGTTGTCATTTTTTTTTAACCACTTATGCTCTCCTCCTGTCTCCATGGCTCCAGACATGTCACAGTCATTCCCATCTTGACCTGAGGCCCAGTTCGTATAGGTGACCGCCTGATTACTGACCCAGAACCAGAAATCCAGAGTGCAGGTGTAGCGCAGTCCCGTCCAGACATATGGAGTTGTGGCGTTCTTGGTTTTTTCCTGGACCCATCTCTGCTCATCCAGGTTAGTGATGGTGACCAGATCACCGTGGTATTCCCTGCAGTAGTATAAGGCATTCTCCCAGTTCATCTGTTCTTTGATCAGGATCACTTTATCTGCCGTGAAAGTAACAGAAACAAATAAACAATCATGTTCAAGTTGTTACTGAGAGGTTTTCAAAATTACAAATATGTTAACTCCTCCAGCTAAAAACAAAGAAATGACATTAGTTCCCCAGGCATGTATGATAACCTGCAACACACAAAGACTGCAAAAGGAAAAATTCGGGGAGATCAGACTTTTTCCAGCTATTAGGCTAAATACAAGGATGTTGTGTTATCGTCATAAATCATTAAAAGATCTCACCGTCATAACAGAAGAAAGGTTTCCTCTCATTACAGTCAAAACTGTTCCATGTCTTTGAGTCTTTCCGCATCGCAGTACAATTGTTAGTGTTTTGGTTTTCAGCAGCACTACATGTAAACAAATACAGGAACTAATTGTAAAACTCTTGCAAAGTAAAAAGTGAATGAAGAGTATATGAATGTGAACATTGTACCTTGTGAACGGTGCGCCCCAGTATCTGAAAGAAAAGCTGCTCCCATCAGACCATCTCCAGTTGTCTCTGAACAGGCCAAAAAATAACCGACACTCTGCAGTGTTGCACTCCTGGGTCGTCAGATTTAGATTTACATCTTGTAGCTGGTTTACTCCACTGACCAGGTCTGTGTGATTCTCTCTACAGTATCTCTGAGCTTCCAACCAGTTTTTGTTTTCTGTAATCAAATAGAACTTCTGAACTGGATCGCTTTCTATGGAATAAAGAGACAAACTCACATCACTGTTTTATCTACAGGTCTTTTGAGCAGAACACAAATATTGTAATGATAGCATGAAACCTGAAGTAGCTGTAAAGAAATGGTGCAGCCCGTCCCTGATTTTTCCTGTTGTTCCAGTGTTCTGTCGACATTCTTCTCTCAGTCTCAGTTTCTATTCAGTACAGTGCAGTTTTATTTAATTTAAAATGGAATTTATATTACGTTAATTCTGTATTGTCACCACCATAGCAGGGGGAAGGTTTAGTCAAACCACATCTACCCTCTTAATTATGACGCATTCTCTTGTTCTCTATCCCCACCATCATTTGGTTTTCCTCCTACAAGTCTTTTGAGGGGCACACACATTTTGTAATGATGATCTGTAATGATGTCATCTGTAATTTGTGATGATGAGTCGGCGACAGCGACGAAAAGTATAAATGGTGTAGTATTGTCCCTGTTTTTTTTTCTGGAACCAGTGTTGACATTTTTGTCTTAGTCTCTTTGCTGTAGGCTGTTTGTGATCTGTGCAGTTTTATTTGATGAAATGTGGAATTTGCATGCTGTTAATTCTGTTTTCTCACCATTATAGCAGAGGAAATAGTCTGCATCATTACAAGGATAATCAAACCAGGAGAGGTCTTTCTTGATCTTGCCACAGTTCTCTGGTCCATTACCGTTTCCGTCATCTGGTTCTCCACTTTTCCACTTTACATTGCTGTCATTGAACTCCACCCCAGGCAGAGACCAGTGCCAGGTCCTGTTAGTACCTGCTGTTTTGTTCAAACCAATCCAAGCTTCTGTCCAATTTTCCAGTTGAAAGAGTTTGCTCATGTCTGTCATGTTAGACACTGTGGCCAGATCAGTATGATGCTTCCTGCAGTACTGCTGGGCTTCAGACCAATTTTTTGACAGATCAATGAAGCGATACTCATAGAGTTGACATGTGATCAGACAACATTGACCTGGGAACAGAAAAAAGAAGTAAAGCTGGTTGTTAAATCCCTGACATCACCAAATATAAATACTCTTGTTTTGATTATAATGTGATTAAAAAGTAGCAGCCTTATAAATTAAGACTGAGCTGTAACTAAAAAGCTGTCCTCACCCATCAGAAAGACAAGGATCAGACTCCACTGCATTGTTGCTCCGTCAGATGATGGTTCTTTAACTTCAGCAGTTGCTATCTGCTGGATGAAGTATACGTTTAAAAATGTCATGAAAAATAAAAAGTAAATAATAAAAATATAACTATAATGAAAATAGAAAAGTTAAAGTATATTATATTAATAGCTTATATACAGTAAATAGCACATACACTGTTAAGTGATTTCAGAAAAGCTTCAACATGCAGAGGCAGAAATTCTGAATAACAGAGGTGAAACTTACATCTTTATCCCCTCCAGTCGTTGATGTGATGACTCTCCTAGATGTTTTCCTGGAGACTGGCCTCTCTGGTAAAACGTTGCATTTTAAATAACACAGATGAGATCAACTCCCCTTGAGCCTCAACATTTAAATATTCAAATGGGATGAAGGGCACGCTGGAAACAAAGCAGTTATTCACATTTTTCAGTGTGAGACACTCATAATGTGGGCATGGTTGGTGTCAAAATATAGAAAATAAAATACATAATATATATACATCTGCTATCTTAAATAACAGTTACTGTCATTTTAGTTGACAGAGAAACCCTAAATCATGTTTTTTGTTCTTTCCAGCATCATAGCATGTGGAATGAGGGTCTGGTTGCTGTGTGCTCAACAAATCACTGATTTTGGTAACTACAGTATTTTAAAATGAGTTTGAGAGACTTAAAATAAGAAATGTCAACAGGAAATGGTCTAAAAACTTAGTCAGTGCTTGATGTCACAGATAAGAACATATCAGCACACAGAGCTCCATGTTTGTTAGTTCATGAATCAGCCCATTGCAGATATATTTGAATAGAAAATAAGAAAAGCAGCATATGGAATGAACCCTTTATTACATTGCAATACAAATAAAACAACCACAGTGTTGAGGGAAATAGCGTTACGCAAAACCAGCTTAATGAAGAGCTTCTGTGTAATCTCGTCATGAAGGATGTCTTGTGTACTTTAACCTGTAGGGTTTTTTTGTTACCTGTTTTTGCTTCTCTCTCATATTAGAAGTTTAAAGTGGATCAGGAACAATTTCACTCCCATTCAGATCATACCCAACTTTGATCCATGTAAAGCTGCTGGAAGCCAATATTTTGTTACTGCAAAAATACAACAAAGAACTTGGATTACATCTCGTATTTGATATTCAAACTGGGTTGTTTTAATATTGTGGATCAGGAAGTAATGTTTTCTGTTCCATTGCTGTCACTGCCAAATCTCCTAGTTTGATATTTGAACAGTTTTATTCAGGCAGAGCAGATCAATATTGATATTATTTGCTTTTGTGAATAAGTTACAATAACAAACTATTTAAAAAAATGTAATTTTGACTCATAACTCTAGTGTTATAAAGGAATTGTGATGTGATTGAAGTGTAAACTGTCAGTTTTAATGTTGCATTAAATTATTTTAAATGACAAATATCAAATAAGTCCCTCCGTCTTTTAGGTTTTAAAGAAACTGGACAAACATGCATGTTTCTAAAAGTTAGAAAATGTTGAGACAGCAATGGCAGATGTAGCCAAGATCACACTGGCACTGATCTTGGCTTTCATGTAAATATACTTAGTTGCATAGTTTACTGAAAAATAATAGCATTACAGTTTGTTGAGGACACCACTGCATAAAACACACATTTTCATAATTTTTGCCAGATGCAGTCATTTTTTTGTCAGCCTTCTGTTTGGCCAAGATGAGACTCATACTCTTTAGGTTTGAAATGATCCTGATGACGTTACAATCATGATTATATGGTTTAAAATGGACTACCATTTTTGTATAAACATATGAACATGGTTTTTCTCAAAGAACATATGGACTCAAACCAGCCATGCCCATGCCATGGCACTGCCTCCTCTGTGTCAAACAGATGTGGTATACTTTGCATCATATGTCTTTTCTTTGGTTCTCCACATTCAGAGGCATCTTTATCCCCACCCCATTAATTTGTGTTAGTGAAATAATGAGATAAGCTGACAGACCAGATATTTGATTAACTTTAAGTCCTGTTGTCAGAAAAAGAGAATTTTCAAAATCTACACAAGCACTCCCCTAAATAACATATACACTGATGTTTGTAATCTATATGCATAACATTTAATAATTTGCATTATATTGTTCTGTTAACTGTTGATGGATGGATTGATAATGATGGATGAGGCTCCATCTACATCCTCAGCCACACATGCATCACCTCTGATGTCTGATATTTATTTTGCATGAAGACTTACTGGACTTTAAGCTACCTCTGTAGGATTCTTCAGTGAGGTAATTTGCCCAGGGCCCAACACAAGCCAGGATTGCCCCTGTCCATGCGCTTCAGTGTACATCTTTATATCAACCAGTGAAGCAGTGGTTGGCAACTGGCACTTTGCTGCCCATAATGCCTGGCCCACCAGATTACATTGATTTAATAAAAATAATTGATTGCAAGAGTTATATGTCAATCTGCAGAAACAAGATGCCGTTTACATCGCTGTGTTAAAAAAACATCATGACCCTTTTCAGGTTGAGCGAGAGAGAGGGGGACGCACAGCAGTTCTGAATCAGAGTGATGGGAACGTTGGAGTAGAGAAAGTTAGCTGTGAGAAACTGCCTGTTTAGTAGTCAAAGTTTTAGCAAAAAACACCACACAGCTCTTCTAGTAACAGCGGTCTTGTGTCTGCTTCACCACGGCTGGGTAAAGTGACGGGAGTTACCCCAAAGCTAGCTGCAGCTTCACCAAGGAGTAATCGCCTCTTCTCCACCTCCCGAGCTCGGTTTTGAGATGGAAGCAGGGAAGTTTCACAGCAGCTGGAGTTTTCATCCATAGTGGAGGCAACAGACCAGAACAACACAGCTACTAAACTGCCACAGAAATGTTGCACTACAGGAGCAAAAAGACCTGATAGACAGTTAAGGAAAAGAAGTGGTTTGCGTTGGAGCTGAATGACGACTACCTGACTCACTTTACCTGACTATCTACCTGCTGAATACAAAACATTAGAATCCACACAATGTTAAAAATATAACAATGATAAAACAAAAAGTTTATGAAAAAGTTTGCTCTGGGACTGGTGGAGATATCAGGATGTTTGGTTCATAGTTGTTTCCAAATAGTTGTGGCAATATTGCAAAAGGCTAAATGTTGCATGTACATTTAACCCTTTTCACTGCAAGTAGCTCAAATATTCCACATCAGTTTCTGTACGGATTGTAACTCTGTTTCAATCTTGCCCTCATTGTTTCACAGCAAGACCCTCCTGCCCATAGTTCATGCGAGTCCCACACGAAATAACATCTATTGTGCACATATGAGGTCATATCAACAGAGCAGTTCAAAATCAGAATTCATCATGTGCCACTTGATATTGACACTCTGATACAGGTGAAACTAAAAAAATTAAGATATCGTCCAAAACCTAATTTATTTCAGTAATTCAACTTAAAAATGTAAACTTATAGATGCATTACATGCAAAGTGAGATATTTCAAGCATTTATTGGTTATAATTTTGATGATCATGGCTTACAAAAAAATCTAAATCTTTCTGCATTCAAAATCTATTGAATGCAGAAATGTTGACCATCTAAAGATTATAGTCGTGCATATTAACTCAGTAGTTGGTTTGAGCCCCTTCTGCATGAATTACTGCCTCAGTGCAGCTTGGCATGGATGTTATTAGCATGTAGTCCTGCTGGGGTGTAATGAAAGACCAGGATGCTTCAATAGCGACCTTCAACTCTTCTGCATTGCTCAGTCTCATGTGTCTCATCTTTCTCTTGGCAATGGCCCATAGATTTTCTATGGGTCAGGAGAGTTTGGAGGCCAATCAAGCACATTAATCCCTTGGCCACTGAACCAGATTTTGGTTCTTTTGGCAGTGTGGGCAGGCATCAAGTCCTGCTGGAAAATAAACTCAGCATCTCCAAAAAGCTTTTCTGCTGAAGAAGTATGAAGTGCTCTAAAATCTCTTGGTAGATGGCTGCATTGACACTAGACTTAACAAAGCCCGGTGGACCAACACCGGCAGATAACATAGCTCCCAAATCAAGGCTGTGAAAACTTCATGCTACATCTTAAGTGTCTTTGACTGTTGCCTCTCCATTCTTCCTCCAGATTCTGGGATCTTAATTTCCAAATGAGATGCAAAATTTACTTATCAGAAAAGAGCACTTTGGTCTGCTGCTCAACAGACCAGTTTATTTTAGCCCAGGTAAGACACTTCTGATGTGTTTTGTTCAGTAGTGGCTCGATAAGAGGATTACAACATTGGAAGCCTATGTCCATGATCCATCTGTGTGTGGTGGCTCAGCCTCAGTCCACTTCTTGTGAAGCTCCCCCACCTTTTTGAATGGCCTTTTCCTGATGATTCCCTCCAGGCTGCAGCCATCTATGTTGGTTGTGTACCTTTTTCTTCCACACTTTTCTCTTCCACTTAACTTTTTATTGATGTGCTTTGATACAGCCTTTTGAGAGCATCCATTATCTTTTTGCAGTTACCTTTTGAGGCTTTCCCTCCTTATGGACGGTGTCAATTATGGTTTTCTCAACGTGCAGCTGACGGAGTGATGAACGCTGAATATGTACTCTCAGAATTTTGTACACTTACGTTATTTCTGTAGTTATTGGCTACTTAGCTAATGCTATGATAGGTTATGATAACGTTAATGTTTTTGTTAACATAGACTGCCTGGTGTTTTGGTGTTATGACTGCCTGTTTTTTAGGAATAACTTAACCACATGATATGTGTGAGCTGCCGACATCTGCCGGTTCTTGGCGTGCTATTACCGCAACAAGTCAACCTTGCAATGAGCTAACATTTTACATGCACATCCTGTTCCGGTGCTTCACACTTCAAAATAAGAGTTCCACTTTCAGCAGTTACCCAAAACATTACAACGGGGAGCGCCTTAAGCTAATTTAGCACAACTTTAGCAATGCAGCGTAAATAAAAAGCTGCCCGACACAACAAAGTACGCGTCACTCGTCATTGCACACGGCAAACAGAGTTAAACTGAAACTAGAGACATGCACTTGTCATGCTTTCATAACATTATATTAAATTTACTTGTCGGCAAGCTCCACTCGGCCCATTGCTTTAATGTAACCTGGCTAGCTACTAGCTCTGCTGAAAAGACAGGAGGCATGACTGTGGGATTGAATGGAGTCAGAGCTCCATCTAGTGGATTAACACCCCAAGGACATCATTCTGCAGACTCCGACACATAACAGAGGAAGTAAGACTAAATCGGTGTATAATAGGTAAAACATTGGCCGATATTGGCCATTTTGTAAAGGGCTAATATCGGCCGATTTAATCAGCCTTCCAATTAATCGGTTGGGCCCTACTATAGAACATAGACTGTTGTCTATATAATATAGTCTATATATTATGGTTTATAAAATATGTCAGTTTACCTTTTAAAGTTGAATTACTGAAATAAATTAGGTTTTTTGTGCAATATTCTAATTTTTTGAGTTTCACCTGTATTTTATGTTGTGGTACGCCCACTATTGCTGATAGATTTTGTTTCAATAAATAGTTTGAGATGAAGGAATTACCGTCATGTGATTTTACTTAAATGTCCTACATTTATGATATAATATTTGTGTAGCAACAACTTTTTTATGGATGGGATGGTTAAGGTGTAGATATGGTTTGTGAACTCAAGTCAGATAGCGATTGATATACAGCTACATAATAGCATAACGCCATGGCAACACAGCGCCTTCCTTAAAATATAACCAAACACGACTCAGAAACAAAGGAAGAGAATGGCGTTCATTCAACAGTTTGTGTTCTTTCTTCTTGGCGGTGCTTTTTAACACCATTTAAACTGAGATTTAATGAACAAAAGGAAAATCTGTTGCTCTAAAAAAAGAGCTGATCCTGCTTTGATTTTATGCCAGCTCGCACATGATGTGGCTTTTTTTCTCAACCAATAAACAGATGGCAGAGTGTTAAATTTCACCTTTTCGAGTAGGTTAGATTGGTACCCCCAATGGAAGGGTCCCAACAAGGTATGACGGGTTGGGTCAGATATTAGGGTACCCTTCCCAGTTTTTGCATGTGGAAAAACAAAAAAATGTGTCCCACCCCACACCCATCAGTGGAAACACGGCTTTCGTGCCACCTGGTCAAACGTCTCAGTGGGTTATTGTTACCACTTCAATCAGAAAGTAAGCACTATATAAAGACCACAAGAGAGTACCTTCTTTTACAACAACAATGGAAGACAATGCAGAGAGAGGAAGACTGAGAATGAGAGGGGGAGGAAGAGTGATAAGCAAAGGCGGATTTATACTCACACGACATCTGCGTCTGCGTCACCGCCGTAGGGGCCACGTAGGTCCACAGAGGTTCGATGTGCACCTCTTCCAGACCTAACGTGGACCCCTGCTAAATAGACGGTTATGTGGAGGTACTCCCTTGTGATTGGTCAGTTTGGGATCACGTGTTGCCGGATATCTGGATCTTCTTGCTGAATTTGTGTGGTAACCACTGTTGTTAAAAATAATAACCAGTGGATTAAGTTGATGGAATTATTCCTTTGTTGTCTTCCACAAGCTAATAAAGGCACTGAACCATACAGGATGCCATTTTTGTTTTAAAACAGAAAATACCTACCGAACTGAAGTGAACCATCAAAATAACTCCGACCTGGTGAGTTTACTGGTCGATACCTGCCTTTCAGATTAGGAGGAAAAACTGCAACACAGCACCAAAACGGCTGCCACTCCCTATGCTCAAGTGCGAGAGCACAATCACCATTGTCAGTATATACAGTCATGGATGAAATTATTGGCACCCCTGGAATTTTTCCACAAAATACACAAATACTCCCAGGAATTGTTGCAATTACAAATGTTTTTGGTTTAATTGTGTTTATTTCCTTCATGTGCATTGGAAAAACAAAAAAGCTGAAGAGAAAAGCCAAAATTGACAAAATTTTACACAAAATCCAAAAAATGGGATGGACAAAATTGTTGGCGCCATCTTATAACGGGGGTAAATAATTTTATTTCAATTAGGTGATGCTTGTTTAAACTCAGCTGTGGCACTTACCAGGTGCTGGTAATATAGAAATCACACCTGACACCAGTTAGAAGGTATAAAAGTTGACTTAACCTTTGTGTTGTGTGCATATGTGTCACACACCAAACATGGAGAAGAGAAAGAAGCGCAAAGAAGTGCATGAGGATTTAAGAAGCAAAATTGTCGAAAAATATAAACAATCTCAAGGATACAAGACCATCTCCAGAGATCTTAAAGTTCCTTTGTCGACTGTGCGTAATATAATCAAGAAGTTCATAACCCATGGAACTGTGGCTAATCTCCCTGGACGGGGACGGAAAAGAAAAATTGACGAAAGGATGCAACGCAGGATAGTTCGAATGGTGGATAAATATCCTCAGTCAACATCCACACAAGTTCAAGCTGTTTTGCAGACTCTGGGTGTAGAAGTTTCAGCTCGGACCATACGTCGTCATCTGAATGAGAAGAAGCGCTATGGCAGAAGACCAAGGAGAACCCCGCTGCTGACTAAGAGACAGAAAAAAGCCAGAATGGAGTTTGCAAAAATGTACCTGAGTAAGCCTCAATCCTTCTGGGAGAATGTTTTGTGGACAGACGAGACTAAGGTAGAGCTTTTTGGAAAAGCATATCATTCTACTGTTTACAGAAAAAAGAATGAAGCCTACAAAGAAAAGAACACAGTGCCTACAGTCAAACATGGTGGAGGATCAATGATGTTTTGGGGTTGTTTTGCTGCCTCTGGCACTGGGTGCCTTGACAGTGTGCAAGGAGTCATGAAATCTGAAGACTACCAAAATGTTTTGGGTCGCAATGTAGGGCCTAGTGTCAGACAACTGGGTCTGCGTCAGAGGTCATGGGTGTTCCAGCAGGACAATGACCCAAAACATACCTCAAATAGCACAAAGAAATGGCTAAAAACAAAGCACTGGAGAGTTCTGCAGTGGCCATCAATGAGTCCGGATCTGAATCCCATTGAACACCTATGGAGAGACCTCAAAATTGCTGTCGCAAGAAGGCACCCTTCAAATCTGAGAGACCTGGAGCAGTTTGTTAAAGAAGAGTGGTCCAAAATTCCATCTGAGAGGTGCAAGAAACTTGTTGATGGTTATAGGAAGAGATTACTTTCAGTTATTTCTTCCAAAGGGTGTGCAACCAAATATTGAGTTGAGGGTGCCAACAATTTTGTCCATCCCATTTTTTGAGTTTTGTGTAGAATTTTGTTAATCTTGGCTTTTCTCTTCAGCTTTTTTGTGTTTTTCCAATGCATATGAAGGAAATAAACACAATTGAACCAAAAACATTTGTAATTGCAACAATTCCTGGGAGTATTTGTGTATTTTGTGGAAAAATTCCAGGGGTGCCAATAATTTCATCCATGACTGTATATATATATATATATATATTTATATATAATAGTTTATGTTTTTTTTTTCCTACCCTTTTTTTAGATTACAATTTTTTGTGAGCATTGTCTTGTTCTCTCCAATGTAAATATATCTGCTGGTCATATGTTGTACTGACTTATTTGGTGAAAATGTTTCAACAGCATGTGTGTGTGTGTGTATCTGCAAATATTTCTGTGCTTGTGAACTATTTTAGTATTATAGCAAAAGTGTACTACATAAAGATGAATGCTTTTAATTATGCTGAACTATGTAAATTTGATAATGCTAAATGTAGTATTGGTTGCAGTGCTTTTGCATGTCCAATGGGGTATTTTGCATTGGGATTGTGGTTTTGTGAATTGTGTTACGCATTTTAAATAAAACCAAGCTAGTTTGCAAAATTATGTTTTAACAACTGGAAAAAAAAACTGTGATCCTTTATGGATTAAAACTGCAATACATTTTATGCCAAGAGTCTCTTGAAATTGAATCTGTATGACCCAGTTGCTATGAATAGCAGCTTGTTTACGTGGTAAGGAAAGTCTAAAGAGAGTGGACATATGTGGGGGAGAAAGAAAGGTTTGTGAAGGCAACAAAGTCAATGCAAGAAAGTGATTAAATGAATTATTTCTGCTGGATGTCATCAAAATCTGTAAGTACAAGCAAAAAGAAATGGAATTTACCAGACGGTACCTTCCAATGGAATGGGAAGAGCGATGGAGGAGAGAGAAGGAGAGGAGGAAAAGACTTATTGAAGAAGGAGGAGAAGGGATAGAACAGGACTGCCGTGAGCTGAGGAGGATTGTTGCTTACAATGACACCAGGATGGGCCTGACAAGTGGTGGTACCATTAGTGGAGGTACAGAGGTTAGAATAAGAGGCACTAATCAGGAAGTAACTGGGAAGAATATGAGTGATGGGGCATTTGAGTATGACGGATATAAAGTTAATTTATGCCACAGAGAAAGCTTCCCTAAGGAAGTTTTCGCAACTATGAAAGAATTCCAGGATTCATTTCTTCTCACAGATCTGATTCTGGCCTCTCGGGATGGGAGCTGCTTCCATGTTCACTCCCTCATCTTAGCTGCTGTCAGCACCTTCATTATGGAGAGACTGAGAGAAAAAAGTAAAGATCAATCATCCAGCATTCAGGAGAATGGAGCCCACATGTGTTCAATTCACATCGGTACTGATGTTAGCCATGCTGGGCTCAAGGCAGTGATTGACTTTGCTTACAGTGGAGATGTTTCATCTTTAAACAAGGAAACCTTGGAGCAAATCAAGGCAGCAGCTCAAGTCCTGGAAGTCCGACAACTACTGGATCTCTGCAACAATGAAGAAAAATTTGAAAAAGGGGAACATCCTGAGCAGGAGCAGCAAACAATCTCTGCAACAAAACGAATTAGCTTGACTCTTCAGGCCATTCAACAGCTACGAGCAGATAAAGTTGGATGTGATGTAATTTTGAATGTGGATGGTGTTTTTTTACATGGTTAGTAAGTATGATGTCAGCTTTCTGTTGGGTTAGGATTAGCTGTGGCTAAAGTTTGAACTCATCTGTTGTCTGTTTCTAGTTCACAGAGTTATCCTGGCAGCAAGCAGTGACTATTTCCGCGGAATGTTTACTTGCGGAATGAAGGAATCCCATGAGACCTGTATTGCTCTTCCCTTTCTTTCAGCTGCTGATTTAGAAGCACTTATTGACTGCTCTTACAGTGGTACCCTTCAACTCACCTGGGACTCTGTTTTCGAGATCACCTGTACTGCCCTCCAACTTCAGTTCCAGCCCGCTCTCATGCTTTGCCTCAACTTTATGCGGGAAGAAATGCAGACAAGTTCCTGTCTGGATGTGGCATCATTTGCTGAAGCATATGGAATGACAGAGCTCCTTGAGGAAGCCAATGACTTTGTACTGAGGAACTTCAGGGATGTGTCAGCTACAGCAAAGTTTCAGGACCTGTCACCAGAAAAGCTTCTTGACTTCCTTAGCTGTGATGGTCTATGTGTGCCCTCGGAGTTGGCTGTGTTTCGAGCTGTAATATCATGGATTGAGGCTGATCCTGAGGAGAGATTGCCCCATGCTGGCTTACTGATGTCTGGAGTGCGCTTCCCTCTCATGACATTCAGAGAGTTCAGAGAGGTCAGAGCAATTAACCTACGCATGGAGTGCTTTGCAGACAAGGAGGTGGAACTCTATGGTTCAGCACTTAAGGAATTTGGTTTCAGTCTTCCAAAATCCCAAGACCATTATCGGGTCAGACGACCCAAAGATGTGCTCGTCATTGTTGGAGGAGACCACTTAAACCCAGATATGGGTCAGCGTGTACCAAAGAGAGAAGTGTGGTATACCAACACCCTACGCAGTGGAACAGGGCTGGTAAAGGATATAGAATGGAGGAAACTAAGTGAGATTCCCGACAAACCAAAGTTCAGACATGGAGTTGCAGTAATGGAGGGGAAGCTATATGTTGTTGGAGGTTGTTACTTTTATACCAAAGATGACATAATGAAATCTGCATACAGGTAAAAATAAAAAAAATAAAAAAATCAAGTCAGTCCACAAATCCTTACCATGTCATATCCCATAACATTGATCTGACTTTTTGCTTACTTACTTTCACACCACACATGCTAGTTATGACCCTGCGAGGGACATCTGGAAGAGACTGGCTGATATGCAAGAGGCCAGAAGTAACTTTTCAGTGGTGGTACTTGAGGAGTGCCTTTATGCCATTGGTGGAGACAAGGAGATTAACACCAACATAGACAGCGTTGAGATGTACAACCAAGATACCGACTCCTGGAGGTAATATTAGTGTCTCTTACAGTGTACTTTATCACCCTTTCAAAGTAGAATTGACACAACATGATGCACAACATGAGATGCATCAGAGATGTATCATGCTCATTTTGAACACGACAGGTTCACACAGCAGCTCAGCCTAAGCATCACAACTACTTACCAGCTACCCATACAACTTTGACCTAATGAGCATAGACACATGACCCTTGGGGGATTTCTTGCCATGTCAGGAAAGTGGACTTGGCAACCAATGTTTTGGTTCCAGTGCTTTGCGGGATCTGTCCTTTGTCAATTGGACTTGATCGGGCACAGCTGTTGAATACTTCATTGATTGAACACCAGGGAGTGTGGAGGCTGTACTACTTCATGCAAAGTACATTAGCAATGATTAGACAGCAGATGTCACTGTTTGCTTAAAGCTTTGGGTACTCCGAGAGAATTTCTCATTATAATACTTATATAATTTTGTCTCTCAGTTTAATTACGATGACAGAATGAAAGTCTTTCAATCTTTCTGTTGTTCATCATATCATTTCAACTGAGACATTGTCCCATCCACTAATATCTGACTGGTTCCTGTTGTTTCATTTTTCTTAGCTATGTCCAGCCCCTGGACCAGGCTCTCAGCGGTTATGCTGCTGCTGCCTTAAACAAAGGGGTTTTCATCTCTGGAGGTTTCAATTGTAAGTATGTATGTCTGGTTTCCATGTTTTTCTACCATCCCAAGAGAGGAACCATCTACCTTGCAGACATGACTCATGATCGAGCCCAACACTGCATGGAAGCCCTGAAAGGATGCCTCTATGTGGCTGGTGGGGTGTGTAACCTGAGGAAGTTTTACACTGACCAACTAGCCTGTGAGGTGTACGACCCTGTGATGGACTCCTGGACTGAGTTTTTACCGCTGTCTGTGCCACATGTGGGTGCTGCCTCAGCCATCCTGGAGGAGAAGATCTACATACTGGGAGGATACTGCCAGGATGACTACAGTGAGTCTGGGCTGGTCCATCGCTTTGATCCCACCATACAACGGTGGGAGACCATGGGCAAACTACCAGGGGCTGTTACTGATATTAAGGCTTGTCTGCTCCGCTTGCCCCAGCACCTCAGACACTAACTTGCTGGTAAAAATCGTAGATATGAATAGATGAAATCCAATCAGAAAGTGCACCTGCTGTATGTAGAAACACTGACTGACAACAGTGTTAATATATTTTATTTACCATGTGTAATTAGGAGGAAGACAGCAAAAATGACACAAATACGGTAACAGATACAGCTCAGCCTTCCTGCTTTGGATGATCCTCAGCAGTCATAAATATTTTTACAAGATCATATTTAATATGGAAACTGCATTTAATATTTAGGATCTCATACAGCCAGATATGTCCAAAACTTTGTATTTATTCATATCATTAAGTTTTACAAAACATCTTTCTTTTTAAGTTATTTATGACTGTTTTGGAGGTTCTTTTCTACTTTACTTTTCTGCACCACAAAGATTAATTTTACTCCATCAGTGTTGCTCTGTTCAGATCAAATATGAACATAGATTTAATGCGATTTAAATGTTGATAAAATATTGGCTTGAGAGGAAGATATTAAATTCAATACCAATCTGGAACTGAATTATCTGAAAGATTACCACTGTGTCTCTTTAGGTTTGATGACTCAGCTCAGATGTTGGCAGAGAAAAACAGGGCGTCTAATTTTATTTAGCCTGCTGATTTTATTTGGTTTGTGTGTAGTTTAAAAAAAAATCTTGTTTTATAGATGGAAGTCTCCTTCATTTACCTTTACATTTACCATTGATGACAAATGAGATTTAGAATGCACTACAGAGGATGATGTTCAACTTCTTTGTTATGATTCACAGTTTATGTTCCTGTGTTTACTGTTTTTTTTTTTTTTTTTTTTGGTTTTTGTTCTGTTCATGGTTTATGTTCTTGGTTTCTTGTGTTTAGGGTTATATTAGTCCTGTGTTGCTTTGTTTCTCGCTTTGTAGTTCACCTGGTCTGATTTGCTCATTCACTTGTGTCTAGTTTGTCCTTCAGTGTATTTAAGTCTATTGGGTTCTGTTCTTTCTTCTTGTCCTTTGCCTCTTTTTGTTGCTTCTGTCTACTGTTTTCTTTTGTTGAGTTTAGTTTTACTTTATTAAAAAACATTTTACCTGCTCCGGTCTGCCTCGCACCTCCTTAAGCCTGCACTTGGGTCCTCACCCCTTCAGCGCCATGACAATCTTGCTATATCATAACGTAACGTAACAATATCTTATGACAATGTGCAGGTTTGACTGATAATTCACCCAAAATATTAGTAAGGAGGAAGGAACCTCCCTGCTACTGACCACGAATTGAAGCCATGGCTATAACAAACTTATCGACTATTACAGGTTACTTATTTATTTGTGAATTGCTTGTTTCCTCTCATGTTAACAACAGACACATAAAACAACAACACAGGATTTTGTTGCCATGTCTAACTTTGTAACACTACTGTGTTTTGGAAATGTGGAAAATATTACTATTACATGTTTACTTGTGATAGTTGCCTGAGATGACAGTCACTGATAGGAACATCTTCGATACCAGAGCTAAATACTTTCTTTCAGATGATTTTATAATATGCATGTAGTGACATTGTAATGTTTCATTATGTTGTGATCACATATTACATTTGTGAGAACTTAAAGAGCTGCCTTGCTGCAGATGAACATCATCAGATTATCTTGAATAGATATCTTGAAGATAAGGAAAAATGTATTTATCAGTAGCAATGTAATAAGTGAATGTTCCTTCAGTTTGGATCCTTAGGTTTCTGTTGTATTTTCTGGTTGTTTAACGAGAGATGACACCATCAGGTGGAGCTGTTGCCATGTGATCAGCAGTAATGTCTTGGGAGTGTTACAATGCAGCATTGTAACAACATGGCTGACGTTATCCACGCAGTTTGAATAGTGTAGCTAAATACTGTAAAACAAACAGTGCAGGCTGGTATGTGGAGCCTAAAGGGGTTGTTGTTTCCTTTTTCTTTTTGTTTATTAGCTGCTTTTTGATGGAAGAGTTGTGTGTTATGCTTTTCTTTTTAAAATGTATTGTTGGAATAAAGCCAAGCTATTTAAGGACTTGGCAACATCAATGTTTTTGTTTCTTCTTTGAGAACTCTTGTGGAATATTGTGGCTTTGTGGTTCATTCTTTTTAACTATGTTTGCTAAAGTTTTAAATCAGAAAAAAATGCTAATATTACCCCACATTTTGATGATGTATCCAACACAGAGCGCTTAATGGAGTGGATTTCTTATTTATTTATTTATTTTAGACCTTCTAACCCCACCACATACCACAACTATTGAAACAACTATTCTGTGTGTTTATTGCCTCACAGGCAAACTTGCTCAAAAACCCTTTCAACAGGTTGGGACAGGACCAGAAATGTGGTTCCTAAGGGCTGAAACACTTAGTACTGACATTCACGGACTCTCCTTTTTAAATACTGGAAGTGTATTAAACATTAAGGACACAACGAGATCCCAGATCTACAAGGAAAGAAATGCATGCAGTGCTTCGCCTCTGCTGACCCTTTTGGCATTCTTGTTTGTGGAACTGTGTTTTGGACAGAGAGGAGACGTGGACATCAGTGAGTGGATGTAAAAGCTTAGAGCCACCGCTGACTAACTGATGAGGCAGAGCTGAAACGTTACAACTGAAGAATGAACATGAAGGCTGGGATTTTTACAACAAATAACGACAATGTTGAATAATAGAGTGTTGACTCTTTAAAAAGGATTTCTTCTTAATTTGAACAGGCCTGAAAAAAAAGACTGGAAGTTACAGAGAAAAAGACTGATAAGCTGAAACAGAATAGTGATCAAAGTAAGATATATTTAAGTCACCATGTTAGTGGGGCTGAGTGTTTTACCACAAATATGTAATATTGGTATGCAGAATAAAGCCTTTCATGTAAAAAAAATCGCTATAAATTTTCTCTTAAGTGATATATGCATGATTATTTTCCTGCAAAATCTGCAAATGTTGCCATTCATTTACATCTTTGACATAATCAGTTTTTTTTTTTTTTTTTTTTTTTTTTTGGATCTTTCTGTCAAGAGCTGCTCCTTGGATCACTTTCTCTACATCTTTGGCAAACTAGTAAGATTTGCAATGGACACAAAGGATCTTCTCAAAAATTGGCAATGGCTACAGTGCAGCTACAGGTATATCACAGGATATGATCTTTTATTTTTAATATAGAGTGGTAGAAATCTAAAATTATTAGAGAAATATTTTAAAGCTTGTATTTTCTTTCTTGATATTCTTCTATGTAAGATTGTTTGAGGACACTTGCATGCCCCAAAGGGGTAAAACTCAATCTCCTCCCCCAACAAATATAGAATATAATTACCGATATGGTATGATTCAGGTCATTTTTATGTGCTGATTGCTTAACATATTACTATAATCAATGAATAAAAAGACTGATTGTTATATGAAACTGATTTTTATTAAATCTCAACTGTGCTCCAATACTTGATGAACATAATGGAGTATTTTACAATTTAAAGAAGACAGATATAACATTCCTGCATGTTGTGATTTTTTTAATAGCTACCAAGTTCAAAAAGGCTTTTGAAAAAAACACTTTACCTTCAGCACTTATGCAACACTCATGCTACAGTAGCCATATAGTGAAAAACAATGTCCTTCAAACTTATACCTAATGAAAGCCCTACTGTAGAAGGTTCTGACATGAATTCTGCAACTGGCTGCTGGTGAAAAGAGAAAGCCACCTCCACTAAAAGTTTGTAGCATGTTTTTTTTTTTTGCTGCAAAACCAAAGAGACCAACAATCATAAGGAGCAGATAAAGAGTCATAGTTTTTGGTTTGAGTTTTATTTTTTCAAGTATTTCAATAAAATCTGGACAAGTATATCAATCTTCTGCATAATGATGATAATAATAATAATAATACCAAAAATAATAATAATAATAATAAGAAGAAGAAGAAGAAGAAGAAGAAGAAGAAGAAGAAGAAGAAGAAGAAGAAGAAGAAGAAGAAGAAGAAAAAAAGATCTTCAGGCTTCTTCTTCCTTGCTAAACCTATCATGCCCAAAACCTTCCTGCAAGAGGTTTGTGGCAACCATGCCAGTAAGTAAAGGGAGGATAGCTCCCTCTTGTGGCCATTCGTTACAATTACAATAAGGGAATCAGATATTGTTTTATGGGGGATTTACACATTTCAGCTATTTCTATAACATGAACTATTTCACTCTAGCACCTTCTGCATACAGAATAATTATCTGTAAAATAGATAATAACTATAATGATTTTCATTTATAGCAGAAAAATAAACTGACATAAATACTATAAATAGACAAGATAAATTGGGTGGCATGGCTCACTGGGTAGAGTGATCGTCTTGTAGCCTGAGGGTTGCCGGTTTGATCCACATCAAGCTCATGTCCCTGAGCAAGACACCAAACCCCAAATTGTTTCTGATGGGTTTTGGTTAGCGCCTTGCATGGCAGGGTCCACCATCAGTGTGTGTGTGTGTGTGTGTGTGTGTGTGTGTGTGTGTATGTGATGTATAATGTGAAGTGCTTTGGTACAGTAGAGTGCTATTTAAATACAAACTTTTTACCAAATGTACCAACATCAAGCTAAAAAACAGACGGCAGCCAAATATGTAAAATACAAAAGCACATTTTTTTTTTAAACAGCTCATGTCTATTATCATTTAAAGATGTAGGCAGCTTACAAAATTACAGCAACCATGGTTTAACCTCTTTGTAGCTCTTAAAGTAAAAAAAACTGTTCATAGGAAATAAAAATCATTAACTTGTGTCAAATGTTTTGACATCAGTTACTTTGTGTTGAACTGAAGTGCACAAAAAAACTCACCTACACATGTCCAGGCAGGTCCACAATGTTTTCTGCAGTGTATGAACAAACTGAGTTGAACTCCATTTTTTATTTAAGTTCTTGCAGACTACAAACACTGAATGTGCATTCTGTAATTATGTATTTGAGAGTGTAACATCAGGATCTGAGGATCAAACCGCCAAGCTCCCCGCTTCTGGCCATGACCCAGATGGGGTAAGCCCATGTGGCCTGGCTCCAGGAGGGTGGCACCGTTTCCCTAGGTGAGGTCACTGCATTATGGTGTCCGTCTATGAGGTCTTTGAATCCTCTGAGGCCACTTTGCCCTCGGAGAACCTACTAGGGGTTAATGTCACAGCCCTCAACCCCATGGGGGTACTCAATCCTCTCCATCTTGATAAGGTGACAATTGACACCTCCCTGGTGAAGTGTTTTAGGCACATCCCACTGGGAGGAGGGCCCAGGGAAGACCCAGGACATGCTGACAAGACTACGTCTCTTTGCTGACCTGGGAACACCTCAAGATCCCTCCACATGGACTGGAAGAAGTGGCTGAGAAAAGGGAAGTCTAGACTTTCCTGCTTAGGCTGCTGCCCCTACAACCCACACTCAGGTAAGTGGAAGAAAATGGATAGATGGTTATCGAGATCATCAACATCAGTGTGCTTTTGTGGCAAAAACTTGAGTAGTGAGTAGCTCTTAAAACCTGAAAAGTGTGACGAGACAGAGAGCTATCTCTGCTATATCTCAGTGACACAAGCAGTGGGAACAGGCCATGTCATGCAATAAATAACGTCAGGAGTGATGATCCTTGTCATGAAGTCCTACAAACGGAAATGTTGTGGTAAACGCAGCACAGAAACTTGCAGCTCATTATTTGGCCCTGGCATCTTTCCCATGTTCTCCCATTTCTGTAAGGCGGCATCATAACGATGTACCATCTTAGTGTCACTGTAGTCCTCCTGGCTGTATCCACCCAGCACATAAAACTTTCCCTCCAAAACGGCACTTCCTGCTCCTACATGAGGCACCGGCAGAGGTGCAAAGGCAGTCCAAGAGTCAACAGCTGGATTGTACACTTCACAAGCTAGCTGGTCGGTGACAGCCATGTTATCATGTGTGGTGATTCCGCCTGCTACATAAAGATATTCAGCCAGGGTCTCCATGCAGTGATTAGCTCGAGGTCTGGTCATGTTTGCCAGATAGGTGCTTCCTGTGTCTGGGTGGTACAGGATCATGGATGCAAGACATAGGTAGTCATTATTTAGCCCTCCTGAGATGAAGATCCGCCCTTGTAAGACCTTTGCAACATGGCCACTCAAAGGTAGATCCAAGGGCCAGGTGAAACTGAAAGAGAAAAGATGGTTTACACTGAAATTCTCAAACATTGCAAGCTGCAATAAGTGTGTAATTAGTAGGGTCAGTGTAGGGACCAGTTGAACTAGATGTGAGGTCACAGGACTGACAGTAGCAAAAGTTACAGAAAGTTTAAAAAGCAAGATGTAATGTTCTTGATTTAAATAACATCTCTGATACCACTGCTGTTGTTTTTTTTCTGTCATGGTCCTAAAATTAATACTAACTAAACACTAATCTCATCTATTGTCATCATATTTATTCAATTTGGTCCCACGAGGGCCACAGTCCTGCAAGTTTTCAATGTTTCCCTGCTCCAACACACCTGACTCAAATATAATGGATCCAACAGCCTATGAATTCTGCACAGTGACTCATTAATTTGAGTCAGGTGTGTTGGATGGAGCAGGGGAACATTGAAAACCTGTAGGACTGTGGCCATTGTAAGACTGAATTGAATAGCCTGGTATGTACACTAAAAATTCAGCAACTCTGGTATGAGTCCTCTAATGCACCCCATTAGAATCCTCCAGTAATAAGAGTAGAACACAAGCAAATTTGTGAACATTTATGTTCACATTGCCTATCTGAGCACCAAGTAAAATAGTGTGTTCTTTGTTTTTTGTTTTTTTTACTACTGTGTGTTTAATGATTGGCTTTAGAAACATGTCAAGTAGTTTTGGTAGTTGAATTTTGACATTATTCTCAAACCATAACTACTCCTATTTGGTTGAAACACTAACTTAAATTGTGTTTAGAAGTATACAATAAGTTTAACTAGGCTTGTTGTAGCATGTCTGCTAATGTTAGCTACAGCTACATTATTTTCTCTTCACTGAACCTCTGATTCTCACTGACTGTTCTATTTTTGGAAGTCTTATGCTGCATTCTTCTGCAGATGAGCTCTCTGGATTTCAGTCCTCAGAAAGGATTAAATCAAATAAAAGACACCTGAAGTCAGATTTTAAGCTCAGCAGCTCAGGCAAGGTTTTTTTCAATCCCAAATTCTTCATCTTAATCCGCCTCCCAACAACAGAACCCAGAAAATGTGGATGAATACAGTTTCACTATTTTGAATATGTTTGGCTTTATAGTAGCTCATTTAACCCAGTTGCTTTGTTTGAAATTAATTTTGTCACTAAAGTTTTTATAATTCTAGCATTTTCCTTTACTTACTCAAATGTGCTTTAAATTAATTAAAACTTTAAGGTTCTTACATGAAAGAAACATTAACTCAGGCATAAACCATCATCGAATCATTGTTTTGTTTTTTTTAATTTTCTGTTCTTACATTGGGTTTTAATTCACTTAATTTGATAGAAATCACAACATGAATACTTGGTCGTTGTCTAAATGTAAAAAAAGACAGCAAATCAAGTAAATGGTACATTTCTGTTTTAAAGAATAATATTTGGTCTAATGTACCTCCAAGAGTTTGTAGTGGGACAATAGCATTCAACTGTATCTATATGGTCAGGATCACAGTGTCCTCCAATGGCATATATTTTTCCATCCAATACAACCACAGAGAAAGCGCATCTCTTCTCCTGCATTTCACACAGGTACTCCCAGGTGTTTTGAAGAGGATCATACCTACAAATGGGGTAAAATGAGATAAATGTAAAAATACAGCATGAAATGTGTGTATATTACATAATGTTAATAACAATCCCCCGCCTGACAATGATAAAGTCCTAGGTGTTGGTGCATAATAAAAGAGAAAGATCATCTGGTCCTGATCAGGTCTTAAGATGAGGTAACTACAGCCTCAGAGGAACAACATTACATGACTTGTTACAGTATGTAGTGGGCAGAGTAAAGCAGCTACATGCTACTAAACGAATCCAGCTGATTGATGATCATCAAATATAAATACCTCTAAAAAAGCAGAGGTCTGGGCTGTCTGCTAGTCCAGCGTGCAAGTGTGTGTTTTATCAAAGAGGAATAACAGCAACAATTACTGACCATCAATATGGGAAGGAATATAAGACCATTCCCAAACAATCTGGTGTTCATTATTCTACAAAGAGAAAGATTATTCTCAGGTGGGAAAACAGTCAAGACAACTGCCCACTTTGCCAGGATCAGACATCCCAGTAGGTTCACCCCAAGGTCAAAGAAAATACCAAGATCCACATCTCAGACTCTACAGGCCTCAGTCAACATGTTAAATATGAAATCTCTTCAAATAACATGACAGCACAGCTTCAGCTTGGAAAGTTGCATCTGATCAAACCATGGGATCTTTTGAACGATGTCATTTGGACAAATGACATGTTTGGAGAAAACCAAACACAGCAATTATCAAGCACTGTGGAGGAGGGCTGGTGATTTGGGCTCAATTTGGAGCCACAGAACCTGAACACCTCGCAGTCATTGAGTTGGCCATGAAGTTCTCTGTATGCTTAAGTATTCTAGAGAGAAATGTGAGGTCATCTGGCAGTTAAAGCTTGGCTGAAACTGTGTCATGCAGAAATGATCCCAAACACAGCAACAAATGGCT
Organism: Melanotaenia boesemani; assembly: GCF_017639745.1. Taxonomy (NCBI): domain Eukaryota; kingdom Metazoa; phylum Chordata; class Actinopteri; order Atheriniformes; family Melanotaeniidae; genus Melanotaenia; species Melanotaenia boesemani. Next base: position 27,767,909 of record NC_055686.1, read on the forward strand.
GAAAAAGAAAAAAATCAAAGTGCTGCAACAGTCCAGTCCAAGTCCAGATTTCAACTTAAATTAGATTTTATAGGGGGACCTAAGAGCTGTGCATAAACAAACCCTGACTGAATCAAAGCATCACTGTAAAGAAAAGCTGATCAAAATTCATCCACAATGATGTCAGAGACCAATAGCATCAAACATGATTACTTATATGGTGGTTCATGTATTCTTGGTCATTTATTTACCAGATTTTAACACCTCGTAAGGACCTGGAAATCTCTTATTGTGTCTCAAATCATGAAACAACATTACTGATTTGACTGTATGTTGCATTTATATACCTGGCTCTTAATCTGTCTTACCTATAAACAGAGTTCAAGGTGTCACCAATGCCATAATATTTCTTGCCTCCAAAAACATACAGTTGTCCATTAAGCACAGCTACTTCATGACTAAACCTTGCTGGTTCTGGCATCTCTCCCAATCTTCTCCACTCCATGGCTTTTTTTATCCCTGTATGGTTTCTCAAAGAATTCCCAAACCAGATATCCCTGCTGATGCTGCGGCTACCCAGGTCTTCAGAGATCTGGTCACCTCCAGTTAAGACCAGACTCTCTTTTGGCAGATAGATGCGACACTGACTCTGCGGTGCAGTCTCATTGGAGCAGAAGTCTTCAAAGATTGCTTCATAAAGCTCTGTCAAGCTAGGATCAGCCCACATGTTCTGAGACTGGACTTCTTTGAATTCCATAAAAGTCATCAGTGGAAAATGGACTGTTTTCATCAGTTCTTTTGCAAGTCTGAGCCGCTTGTTGGGGTTTGCTTGAATCCATGCTACAACTGCCTTGAATACAACAAGCTCAGATGGAACACAGAGTGAGTGACTGTTCAGGTATTTGAAGAGCTGTTTAGCCGGAAGGTCCTTGAACTTGGAGGTGCCTGCCACCTTTTGGAATTGCCGCAAGACAAAATCATCGGCAACTTCAAGAAGATATGTTATTTCGTAGGCTTCAGCGAAAGACACCACATCCAGGCAGTTGTGAGGATTTAGCTCTTGTTGGAGGAAGTTGAGGCATAATGAGAGAGCAGGCTGGTACTGGAGCTGGAGAGCAGTGCTGGTCATCTCAAAGACACAAGTCCAGCTGATGGAGAGAGCCCCATTGTAAGAGCTGTCAACTATAGCTTCCAGCTCCCGAACCACCAGGAAGGGAAGGCTCACACAAGGCTGGTTAGACTCCTTCATGCCCAAGGTGAACATACCCCGGAAGTAGTCGCTACTGGCAGCCAGGATAACTCTGTGGACTAGACAAATATGGTAAAGAGTTAAAATCTCAACTAGCATATTGTTATATAATCAAAAAGTGGAAATAAATACATTTAAAGGTTAACAGCTGGGCTTAAAATGGCATCAACATGCTTCTCAAGTAACAATCCGTATTTTGATCTCATCTTCTCACTCTATTTACAAATAAACACTTGCATTAAGTTTGTTAGCAAAGGCCAAATGCCAGAATCATGCATATGCCCATAACCCTATAGCTTAGTTATTTAGACCCTTGCACACAATTTTCCTCCAAGTTATATTCAGATGCAGCAAGATTCATTCAAGCAAGTCCTGAAACATAGTCCACTCCTGAATTCAATGGTTTACGGCTGGACAAGAATGGCTCAATGCCTGAAAGGTTTACAGTTATTTCCTTACATGACCCTTGTGCATAAAATATGGAATAATTGGAGTTTAACAAGTGCAGCATTTAGCCACAGGAGTGTTTAAATAAATCAGTGGCAGTTAAAGTTTGCGGGGGACAGCTAAGATCACAGCTGATTTGGAATATAAGAGGAAGATCAGTCCATTAACAGACCACAGTACAGAGGAAATGTCAGTCATGATGATAATAATAGCAAAATCAATCCCTATTCTAAACACTATTACAAAATGCTATAAAGCCTAGAAATGAACACGACTTAAACCACTTGGCAGAGCTATAAATACCAAGAAATCTTAAGTATTGCAATCTTAGATATCAAAGTTATTAATAAACACTTTGCTAATGTGCTCACTCTCTGCAGTGAAGGATAAAGTGTCAATATATGTCTTCTGGAGGTGAAAGAAAATAGACAAATCTGACAAAAAAATGTTTAGTCAAAGAGGGATGGTGGAACTGTGTATGACCCAAATTTGAGGGCTCTAAATGAACTAACTGGGGAAGTACTTACCACGAAGCGATCCACTAAGGGTTTCCAGAACGACATCACAGCCCACTCTGTCCATCCACAGCTCTTTGATTGACTGAAGGCTGATCGTCAACTGTTGTGCAGCAGAGATCTTTTCTTTTTTCTTGTTTCCAGCACTTTTTGCAAGCCATTCTTCTTCCTTGGCACAAAGATCCAACACCCGGGGCACGCCGAGTGTTTGAGCTGCAGCTTTTATCTGCTCCAAGTTATGCTTGTTCAGACATGATATGAGTCCACTGTAAGCAAACTCCACAATTGCCTCCAACCCGACATGATCCACCTCTGGGCCAAGAGACACTGACCAGACACGAACGCCAGCACTTATGTCAATGTGTATTCTTTCATTAATTCTACTATTTTTTACTTTGCTTCCACTTAGGTTTTTCCAGATGAAGGAGCTGACAGCAGCCAAGACTGGAGAATGCACACAGAAACTCTGCCCATCCTCTGTTTGCAAAGTGAGGTCAGTGAGAAGGGAGGAATCCCTGAAGTCACTCAGAGTGAGGAAAATCTTTACTGGGTAATTGTCTGTGCAGTATATCACCTCATCTTCATCATCATAATCTTCATCCTCATCAGCTGAGCATTCTGCTTCCTCCTCATCTACAGACTCATGTTGAACATCTTTGTCTTCCTCTTGAAAGTCTTTTTGAGATTCCCAAGATTCTGTGGCTGTCTCTTCATCATCTGTTGACTTCTCACTTCTGTCTTTTTCAGTCCTGCCCATAGTCCATAATTCAAAGACGCCATCTTTATTTTTCCACGACTTTTCATCTGGATCTTCTTGTTCAGCTGAACCTTCATCCTGTTTCTCAGTATATTGGTTTTCAACTTTGTGCATGGAACCTGTCTGAGAATCTTCACTGCTAGCAGATCCCTGTGAAACTGAAAAATAATCCCCCTCTTCTTGTCTTCTACTTTCTTGGTTTTGCCAGATGTTCTCGACTCTGAGTTTTTCCTCAAGGTGATGTCTTCCAGTTTGTTCTTGATCATCATCATCATCCTCCTCCTGAAACTGCATTTCTTCCACCATCTCCACCTCATTGTCTTCATTCTCCACAGCTTCACTCTCGGTGTCATTATTTTTTTCTTCCTCCTCATCCCTCCAGTCTTCCGCATCTTGCCTTACCTCTTCATTCTCGTTAATATTGAGTTCCCCTTTCTCCACATCTCGTCTTGTATTTCCTTCAGACATCTCAACTTCATCTTGATCTTCATTTTTCTTCTCTTGAAATCTTTTCTGAAGACTACTCCCTCCTTCATCAGTTTCTTCTGTCTTCTCCTCATCCCTCTTCTCTCCTTCTTCATATTCTTCCCCGTCCACATTCACATCTTCCTCATTGCTTTCCGCATCCTCATCTTCCTCCTCCTCATCTTCTTTATCACTCATGTGTGTGTTAAGCCAGCGGCTCAGCCTCTCTCTCAATCGTTTCCTTCTGTTCTCCCCCATCTGTCTTTTCCATTCCTCCCAGTCTTTCCGGAGGTGGGGATAGGCCACAGCCATATTCTCCTGTATTCCTTTAATCTTTTCCAATACCTTCAACTTCCCAGCACTTCCACACCTCAGGAACCAGAAATATTGCAGATTGCTAATTTTTTTAACCCAGTTTTTGAGGGAAATTTGCACCTAAAGTTGCAAATGATGAATATCCATCTGTACTCTGCTGTTGGATGTTGCTGTTATTGTTGCAAGCAGCTCCGAGTCTTATCCTGTCAACAGCTCTGTTGTCTATTTGCGCCTCTCCTGCAACTTGCTCCTCTTGTACATGAATGCTGCAGTGGTACAAGTGCCCAACTATCCCGCATGTAACCAAACAAGCTGCTATTTACAGTCTACTATATCACTGGGTAATTGAAATTCTAAACGCTTTAATGTGTTGGACTGAGACTTAACAAAGGTTTGTAAGGGTTTGATGCACCATATGTTGGGTCATATTTTCTATATTGTTCCTGTAAAATAATTCTACACTTTATTTTTTTCATATCTATTACCTTCTTATTGTGTTACATTGTTATTTAAAGATGGTCATTGTATGTTTCTTTGACAAATCATGCAGTTTTTCTTCATGTTATTTAAATATTCCACATTGCAAACTGAAACCTCAGAAATTACTGTTACTACAATGCTATGGTTCTTCAATTTGTACAATAAAAATCATGCCTAGCAAGAATTAAATAAGACTGAAACCTGGAGGCAGCTGGATTGACGCCCATCTGGGGCTATGAACAGCGATATCTCAAGGAGCCTTGGCAGGAATTTAATTCTAGAGCATATGACTAGGGGATCAGTAATAAATGCCAAGAGGGTCACATTGCTTCTCCACATCCAAACAGAAAAGAATTTGGGTCAGGGATCAGCAAGCAACAGGAAAGAAGGAGGCTGAAGAGTGCATTAAAACACTCAACACCTGTTGCTTCGCCGGCCTTTGTGTCAACAGAGCAAGCAAACAGCTGGGTCACACCGTAACCTTGGCTTGAAAAATAGCATCACAGGTCAAAGGTGGATGTAAGCTGACCCAAACAAATATGCTCTGTCTTTGTGTTATTGCGTTGTTAGGAAGGACATTTGGATTGGGTTACATCAGCTGTTTGTAAGGTTAATATCCTTTAGTTAACTAAATTGAGTTGCATCTGTAAAGTTTAACAGCCAGTTTGATGGTGACAAATTAAGCAATGGCAGCTTTTCTGTCAAAAGCAAAACAACTTAATCAACATGAGACTACTTAAGCATGAGATAAGCATCAAGCCTATAACTGTAGTATCTTTAACTGTTGCTGTTTTTGCCCCTTTCACCCCGGCTGTTGATCTTTTTTTCTTCAACATCAAAATCTGCCTTTCAAACCCTTTCAAATCGCAGGAGTAACACTTGGATTTTGACACGCAGAGTGAGCCAATAAAGCTCTAATGACATGCTTTGAACTTTTAAGTGCTGTGAGTGGGCGAGTTTGAAATTAAACTGGGGGGTGGGGGCAACGTCTTGCTTTAAAAAGAATCCCTACCTGAGGACACACCAACTGTGACTGCCTTTTACAGTCGTTCACATCACTTACTGCACACACACACACACAGAACGTGCACACGGGGAGATTTAACCGAGCACACGAGTGAGTCAGGCTGTTATTCAACCGTAGGCAAATGAAAAACTGATCTTGAATCTTTTCAAACGTTATGAATGCATAAGCGATCTGGGAGAGAAGATTTTCTTTGCTGAAGAATATCAGCATCCAGAGTTTTATAACCGAGCAGATGTGCAGATGTCGGTGTACTCAAATTATCACCTACACTGAGCGTTAAGCTCTGGGCAAAAGCTCACAGTCTACTTATGATAAGTCTGTTTCCTCAGCAGTCCTGATTGTTACCATGACAACGCTTGCAGAGAGTGCTAACCTCTTTATGGGACACTCTACCCCCTCCCATTCACTACTTCCACCCCTACACCAAGAGCAATAACATTGCTGGGACGCGAGGATTAGATTCCTCTTTGTCTACAACTACAAGAGCAAGCATCGTCCACAATGGTCAAATTGTGTTGTGCAGTAAGCTAATGTGAAAAATCTATGTTCAAAATCAAAGAAAAATCAAGATTAATTGATAAAACAGCAAGATGTAGTGAAGATTTCAAGTTTTTCTAACATACGTTACACCAAAACATGAATAATGTTACAATGTCAGTCTGAAGCTAGAGCCGGAACCCAGTTAGCTTAGCTTAAGCTCAATGAAAACCTGGCTGCAGCTTAGCTTAAGCTAAGCTAACTGGCTCAAGTTTAAGCTAGTTCTAGACTGGAAGTTGACATTATAAGATGTGTTAACATTTAGTAAAGTTTCTAAATAAAATGTGTAATGTTTTGTTTTTACTCTAAGAGATTAAATATAGTAACAAGTTGAGAGTTTATGGGAATTGGAGTGCAAACTGAAAAGGCTTTGCCTTTTGGGCAGTCTTGAGAGACTCTTGAGGATTACTAGCCTGTATTTCTACTAGTATATATATATATATATATATATATATATATATATATATGCCAAGTGTTATCGTGTTTTCCATTCTGTCTGTGTGCCATGAATTGTTTAAAAAAAGAATTATGGAAAGTTCCTCCATCATAGAAAAAGTTTTCTCAGATTGTGTTGTCTTGCATAATTTTTTTCCAAAGTAGCCTTTGCAAATGTTTGTAGAAAGGCAGTGGTATAAAATTGGCTGTAGTAACCAATTTAAAAAACTGCATCATAACCAATCAACACTGTGGCTTTTGCACGATTTGGCGACATCTAATGGTAAATTTGCAAACTACAGTCAACGAAATATCCTTATTTTTTTTCCTTATCCAGCCTGATAAAATAAGGCACAAAAGAAATTTTTCTCTTTTATTTTGACAAAATACAATCTAGTTTTATTGAACTTCTATTGCCTCATAAAACAGAGAGGGGAACATACAGAGAAAAACAACTTTTAAGATTTAAGACACTTATACACCAAGCAGTGGGGGAAAGGTATTAAAAACAAATATGTTAAGTTAATACAGTACAACATGATTATAATTTATAATGAACATTTCTGTGCTAGGCTGCAAGCAAAACAAAACTAATCATTCTAAGATCAAAATCTTAAAAAAAAAAACATAAACACAACATGAAACAGACAATACACAGAAGCCAAAATGGCCCTTATTAGTTATTTCAGCTTGAAATAAGTAACATGACTGATTGTCAAGCTTAGTTTTCTTAAACAATAATAATAGACTTAAATAAGATCACCTGTATGACTGTGTAACTGTTTTTAAATCACTTTAAAATAATTACAGTAGGTTTCACTAAAGCTCATTTTATGTTGAGGTCAGCTTATTCAACTATAAACAGATACAAGTGGAGCCAGGCAGAAAAAGGAAGGATGAACCTGTTTTTAAATCAGTATGCAACAAGTAAAATAATCCTTGTAATCCATTAATTAAACTAACAGATGTCCTGTAGATTACACACGACAGGAGCTATATCTGATCTCTGCTGCTATTGCTTTTAAAATTAGGTCACACTCTATTTTAGAGCCACAAGTCCCTGCATTAACAAAGTATATTCCTCAGAGAAGAAAAGGAAAGGGGGGCCAAGAAGGTGATGACAGCACCAAGGACATGGGACACAGCAGTCAAGATGCCACAGTAGGACCGGAGGAATTGCATAGTGCAGCAGCATCGTCTTTCACATGGTTTCTGTATTTTTGAAGTCTGTTATTTTTTTTTTTTTCCATTTCTGAAAGTACTTGCACAACCCTGAAACTTCTTCCTCCACGTATCACTTATGTGGCTCATTAGAAGATGGAGCGAAATGAGAGGTCTATTTTTAAAAAAAGAGGGGGTGAGAAAGTGAGACAAGGTGAGATTTTATGCCAGCATCAAGCACTGAGTTTGAGTTGTGTTCATCATGGCAGGAGACAGACTGGTGTGGTATGAAAGCCTCAACCTGTGCTTTTTGTTATGAAATAAAAAAGACGATTAACCCCTTTCCAGAATTCTGGACAAAAACATTAATCAAGACTTTATTACAGTAGTTTATCTGGTAATGCTGGAAAAGAATAATGATTCTCTTCTATCCACTATATTGATTGGGGTGTCAGGTTTTCTTGCAGTTTAGTCATGTCATGTCATGCACTGGCCCACGGCAAAAGAAATGACACAATGAAAATGATGAAGGAGAGGGAGATAGGCAGCAAGAGGAGGAGGGTAAAAGGAAGAGAGAGGGATGATGGCCACAGCGACATCAGTTTAGAGCTTTGTGACAGTTCGGCTGGAGTCTTCTGTTTCTCGACATTCGGCCGACAGATGACCAGTGGCCTGACCTGTGATACACTCTCCTAAAACAGACACGAAAAAATTAGAAAAAGATTATAAATGCACTTGAAAATATTTAGGTATCTAACCTAACTGTCAATTAAAAGACTATTCACAATCCCTATTACGTTTGTTTGTGTGAAAATATCTCATTTGATCTGCTCAGACTTGCAGAGACCTTTTCCATCACACTTTCAGCTCAAAGCAGAATGTTTTTCCATGATAGCTCCTATAATCTAATCTAATGACAGGTAAAGAAAACAAAGAAGGGCCCACATTTTAAGCTGTTCCAAAATTTTCACCACTGCCCCCATGTGGCAAAAGAATGCGATAACAAGTAGGCATGCCTATGCAAAGCACTACTGCAAAGAGCGTATGTAGATCAATTGCAGCTGTTGTCCAATACAGTCAAACCAAACATGTCATGTACAGTCATCGGCCAATTTATTAGGTTCACCTTGCTAGTACAAAGTTTGCTGGGTCCCTGTTTTTCCTTCAGAAAAGCCTTAATTCTTGATGGCATAGATTCAACAAGGTGATAGAAACATTTTTGCTCCATATTGACATGACAGCATCACACAGTTGCTGCATCTTCGTCATCCATGATGAGAATCTCCCGTTCAACCACATCCCAAAGCTGCTCTAATTGACTGAGACTGTGGAGGCCATTGGAGTACAGTGAACTCATTGTCATGTTCAAGAAAGCAGTTAAAGATGATTTGAGCATTGTGACATGGTGCATTATCCTGCTGGAAGATGCTACACTGTGGTCATAAAGGGATGGACATGCTGTAGGCTGTGCTGGTTAAATCATGCTCAGTTGATACTAAAGGGCCCAAAGAGTGCCATGAAAATATCCTCCACTACATTACACTTCCACCAGCCTGACCTGTAGATAAAAGGCAGGATGGATCCATGAATTCACATTCAAAGTCACTTAAATCCCCTTTTTTTCTCATTCTGGTGCTCAGTTTGAACTTTAGCAAGTGGCCTTGACCATGTTTTCATGTCTAAATGCAATAATTTGATGCAGTGTCAAGCAATGAACAGGTGTACCTAATAATGTGACGGGTGAGTGTATGATTGTATGACCAGTTAAACTCATAGCTCATGGCAATAACAACAGAAATCAAATGTAAAACTAAACTGACCCCATTTTAGAGAGAAGGGCTCTTTTAAAAAGTAATGACATTCAGTTTTTATCATTTAACTGAAGTTTGAAATCCCGGCTTATAAATACTTCTTTCTCCTTTATTGGGTTAGTGTGAGTCTGCCTATACACACATCAGATTGTATGACGTAGGCGACATGTTCATTTACATACAGTAAAGGTTCATAAAGATGCATGTAGGGACACATTTAACTGTCAGATGTGAACACACACACTTACATACTAACAGCTCTCTACCTGTGATTGGACCGTATCTGAACAACCTCTTTGGCTATAGTTACAGCTGTGCAACATGAACCAAAATCCAAATCTATTTTATTTTCTTCATATATTTAGTGTTATAACAATTATTCTCATCATTGTCATTAAAATTATTACGTGATTAGATTCTGCTTCCTGACAGCTAGTGTCAACTTTACCTTTTTTATTATTCTGCTCTCGTATAGTCTTGTTTAATGTTTACATGTCGTTTTTTTCCTATCAGACAATCTGAAGCAGAACGGAATGAGGCTCCATGAAACTACAAATTACTCAACATTCACTTATTTAGTTATTTAGGGACTAAATTAACATAGAAAAAGTCTAATGAAGTCATTGTTTTCATATAAAATGACCACTTGTAGAGAAATTTAGGTGATGAAAGAAGCAGGTGGACTGAGAGGAAAAGTGAAGGAGCAAATACTTTGGTGTTTTTCCATTACATGGTAAGGTATCATATAGTAGTTTGACTCGGCACAGCTCCTCCACACCTTGCTTTCATTCTAGGCAGCATCTCTCACTGTGGGTGGAATCAGCTGTTTACCAGGACAGTGTGTACAAAGCTGTGGATACACAGACGAGACACACAACTTCTCTATGTGTGCATTACATTACAATGATTTAGCAACCTAATGATGGGTAGAAAAAACAAATTTGAATGAAGGGTTTGAACATAAAATATATTTGGCAGTGATCTTCAGTGACTGAGCGAAGAACTCAACTCCTGTCAGAAGAAACAAGGATCGATCTGTAAATCTATTTTCTCAATTAACAAACATGTTTATGTATCCAGTAGTATTAAACACAACATGTGATCCACAAATGGGATATTAGTGATTTATTTTCAAAATCATGTGCTGACTTTTATTGACTTCGTGAAACACGTAAGGGAGTCGTATGTCCCAACAAATGATGATCTTCTCATCTCTTTTCAGCCACAACAGTCCCAGTTCTGGTTCAGAGCTGGTTACAGGGCCAATTCTAAGTTGGTTCTAGCTGATAAGCATCAGAGTCAAGTCATTACATCACTTTAAATATCTCTTGTAAGACATGTCTGACCCTTCCTCGTGTGATTGCTGGAAAGGACCACAGTCCAGGACAAAGTTTATTTTAACAACAACAGATAATTTTTTTTCCCAATTTGTCTTGCAAACTGTTGTGTTTATATCACCAGTGTAGCTTTAAAACACTTATTAATACAACAGTTGGTGTTTAGGAACGCCCTCAGTAATGCTAACTGGTATTTCCAAATGCCACTTAACATTCAAATCAGCTTTCTTTTATTGTTCCCTCCTGAATTAAGCAGATTAAAAGATGGGTTGGTTCTGGTTAGTAAAACCATGGCATTCTTAACATTCAGCTGGTCAGATGGTCTTCATAACCTGCCTCCAGACCCTGATCCAGCAAAAAAAACTGTCTCTAACGTAGCAATTTTTATTTATTTATTTCTTTTGTGCTGTAACCAGAGATGGTTTGGAACCAGTTCCGCAATGTTTCCACATCACCACATAGTATCGGCTCAGCTTGCCTGGAACCTTTGGCCAATGTAGTACCAAAAGAGACTATCAGACATTATCAGTTAGAGGTTCCAACCTCCAATGGAAACCATAAAAAGAAGAAAGTAACGGAAGCCGAGCTATTCAGTGGGTGCAAATGAAGGGCGCAGCGGAAATTAGAGAGGAATTATTCTAATACTGACACTGGTTAACAGACATGCAAGATTACACTGTGCCGATATGAGCCTTCTTGCCGAAAATGAAGTCGACCAGTCCTAGCTATAGCAACGCTGCAGGTCCTTCTTTACTTGAGGGCACTCAGGACTAACTGCTATGCAGGCTTTATGCAAATGTACAACATGGTGAGGTGAGTAATGGAAGTAAAACGTGGACTAGAAACAAGGCTTTACCAACAATTCATAAGCAGTGGGCGGCAGCAACTCCCTTCAGTGTGGACTTCGTAACGTTGCATACTTAATAAATACAGTCAAAACTTTATAGTACACTCAGCAGAATGGGCAAAAAGCATGACACAACCTCTGTAAAAACAATTAGTAGATATCACAATGACTTCATTAGCATTAGTTACGATGACCAGAACATAAATTGAAGAAAAAAAAAAAAACAGATTGATTTTGGGGTGTATTACCTCCAGTATAGTCCTGCTTTGTGCTCTCTCAGGACTGAGCCGGAGATTCCAGCGATGGGATCTGTGACTCCGCCCACCATCGTCTTCGCTCTCCGTGGTGTCTTGACGCGCCACCCGAGGACGCTTGCGCCTCCGTGAGCTGATTCGCTGGAGGGAACCGGGCTCGTGGAGTCTGAACCAATCAGGCAAAAAGGTCAGAAGCAGCAGAAAGAAAGAACCACTAGAAAAGCGAAGTGTGAGAGCGTTGCCCACATCACACCTGCAGTCTGTGTCCTCTATATCAGCATCTGCGTCACTCTCTCCCTGAGGGTCAGATAATACACACTCCTCCTGCAATAAAGAAAAACACAAATACACATGATATCAAAATTTATTTGTTTAACTTGTTCAACAAAATCCAGGTGAATCATCCTTTTTCATCACGATTAGTTAAGCAAAAGCATCACTTAGTGACAGCATCTGTCTGCGTGAGTGTGACCATGTGTCACTTTTTGTTATGTCACTTTGTTAATATGCACAAATCAGCTGACGCTTCTGTCCATAAGGTGATGAATGAGCTCAGAGATCATATAAATAACCTCCTATTTATATCCCCATGGTATCGACCTTCTCAAGAAGAACGAAGGTGACGTTATTATCACTTTTGCTATTTGATTATAAGTCAGCCAAAAGAAAAGGATATTGAAGGTGATAATTGCGGCCAGATAATAAGCTTACAAATGTAAAATAACAGGCAGTGTTTACTAGTTTAGTTTTCTAATTCTGTGTAACAACACTGTGTAAAAGTATTGTGCCAACCCTCATTTCTTCATACAGAACAAAAAGAGAGAAATAAAACAAGCCAATGTCCAAAGAAAAACATTTACACACCTTCAGAAAGTCTAAATAGCTAATGTTCAAGACTGCTTTAAAGGTTGTTGAAGAGATGTGGCTGCTTGAAATCAAAATATAAAGCAATGTAAGGTGGCTTGAGACTTTTGCACAGTGTGGTATTGTCTGGGAATTGGGGATGGTAACCAGCTGTGAAGCAGTCAGGATGATGAGTCTGAGGCCATGACTGACTCCTGAAAAAAGGGTCCAGAGCTCCATCCGGGTTGGGTATGAGTCGTTGCCTCAAGCTGAGAAGTATCTCAGGATCTTGGTAATAAGTGACGTTAGTATGGAACAAAAGATCGACAGGGTCATCCACAGAGTTGTAAACTCAGCATCAGTCTGTCTCCAATTGCCCTTTGGTCTACGTTCCTACCCTCACCTATGACAGTCCTCGGTAGTGACCAAGAGCAGAATCCTGCAGATCCAAGCGGCTGAAATGAGTTTCCTCTCCAGGGTGTCTGGGCTTTTGTCTGGGCTGCTGTCAGGTTTCCTGTTTCTACTTTTGTCAGAGCTCATCTATTGGTTGTTGGTTGTGTGCGGTATGCGACTCGCAATAATATCAAACACGTTTGATATTGTTCTAAGACTAGGAAAAGACAATATGAAACAGCACAGATTACAACCTTAAACTTAACAATCAAGATGACAGGAGTGAGCTGTGACTCCAATAAAACTCCTAAGTTTTACTAAAGACTTTCAGTTTTCAGTCTGTGTGAAAATCATTTGGTGTAAGCCCAGCATTAGGCCAAAAATATATTTATCAGTGCTGGGCACGTTAACACAACGCTTTATTAATGCGGACGGAAACTGCTCCCAAAAGACAATGAGAAACTTTTAATTTATTATTATTTTTATAAAAGTGGTTTTAATTTAGGCAAGACAGCAAAAATAAGACATGTTTTCTGACTTTTACAAACGTGCAGCATAAATCGGGTCTTCTTCTGCCTCTGGTTCGGTGAATCTTGGTCGTAGCGAGATGAAACTTCCAGCTGTGGAATCTGTGAGATGTGAGCTTTCAGTAGAGGAGTCGTTTGTTCGTGTTCATGGGGAGACATCATCTGTGACATCATTTGGACTTTGTGTACCTGGTCTTTGAATTGTTTGTTGTCTTAACTGTGTTCGGTGGACACAGAAATGGTTTTGCTGAGCTGGTAGCTGAGATTCTGGACTTTCTGTGGATACCACACATGTTTAGTTGCACATCTGACGCTACACCCGTAAATGAGATATTAACCCCTTAACTCCTGGTAGCGGAGGCTGCAGGTGCAGTCAAGCTAAAAATGAAAGTTTAGAGAAATTATAGGCCAGAAATCTGGAAACTGAAGCACTGAAGGTGTATGGATGGAAGTTATTGTGCATACTGTGAATATTTCTCTCTCCTCACCATCTAGAAGCTGTGAGATTCTAATCCTGCTTTCTGTCTGTTCACCTGATGCTGAAATTCATCACATATTGTTCCTTCTGTGTTTAGAAGGAAGCAGCTTCACAGCTTTAAATTCATCCTGCTGACTTTTTAACCTTTTAGTTAGTAAATCCTGAACATTTCATCCTTCTTTCTCATAAATATTTGATTTTATAAATATATATGAAGAAATATTTTAACTGTTGGTGTTTAAAGAGAAAACTGCTGCTAAATCTGTTTATGTGTTTAGTGAAGGGGTCTGCAGCCTTTCCAATCCAAAGAGCCATTTTTTCCTCAACAGACTACATAAAAATCCTTTAGAGACGCAAATGTTACGAGACTTTTCAAAAAGGCAACTTAATAGATATATATTTAATGAAGAGCCACCATAGGATATTTGTTATTTTTGAAGAACCATGTTTTTATTTCCACCTTTAGGTTTTAAAATAAAGAAAAACATAAAACCTTTATAATAAAAAAAAGAGGATAAACAGACTTTCTTCTAAGGGATGTAGATAATTGTGGAAAATGATGTAAAAGAAAAAAAAAAGTCCCTGGTTTCCAACCTAATGACAAGAAAGATAGATTAAAAAAAATATTTTAGCCACTTATTTAGAGGCATTGTGGAAGGTCCAGAGAGACACTTGCAGCTCCAGAGTTGCAGGTTAGAGACCCGTGATGTCGTGTTTGTAAACCAAAACTTACTGCATTTTCTTTTTATAGCTGTAGGCCTTCTTTTAAAGGAAAGAGACATTTTGCACATAACAATGCGATTAATTGCAGCATGTCATGCGATTAATCGCGATAAAAAATTTTAAATTGTTGCCCAGCACTAAAATTTATCATGTTTATCATAGTTATTTGAAGGGTGCACATTCTCAGAACCTAACATTACACATTTGCAAGCTCCACCATGAGATTAACCCCAAGGGACAGTGCTGGGGCCAATTTTCCCAGACACACAAAAGGTCAAAGGTCTTTTAAAGACAACACAGTAATCTCAAATACTTTACCAAATGCTAATCTCGTCTTTTGTCTATATTTATCTTTCTGTCTACACTCTACAAATTCAACAACTCTATCCAGTCTGAGTTCTCTAATGTTCCATCTAGTGGAATCCTCCGGTAACAAGCATAGTACGCATGCTAGTGAACAATACTGCCAATGGAGGAGGTTGAATATGCAAACATGAGGTTAAAAAGCAAGTATATTCTCTGCCTTCTAGATAAGGTGAGAAGCTTGGTCATCCTAGATGGGCTCAGAGTAGAACTGATGCTCCTCTTCTTCAAGAGGAGCCAGATGAGGTGGTTCAGGTATCTGGTTAGGATTCCTCTGGGACGCCTCCTTGGTGAGATGTCCTACTGGGAGAAGGCTCAGGGGAAAACCCAGGACATGCTGGAGAGACTGCGTCTGGGAATACCTAGGGATTCCCTGAAATGAACTGGAAGATGAGGCTGATGAGGCTCTGCTTGAGCAGCAGAAGATGGATGGATGGTTTGAACTTCAGCAAGTTGTGTTGACCATGTTGACATGTATTGAGTGTGACTGGCTGATAAGCAGTTTGTGTTAAGGTGGATTAGTAAAGTGGCTGGCAAGTGTATATTTCACAAAAGAATTACAACATGATTTGGACTCATCAACCAACTGTCAGGTGGCTGTTATACCACTTCAGCATTAGTGTGTGAAGCTAACACAACTTCAGAAAACACCAATGATGATGCATTATCCTTAAAGCAGCCTTCTAGTCCCCACAACCCTCAAAGAGTCCTTAAAACTGTTTGGTCTGATTACATCCATGAATGCCTTTACTTGTAGACTTCTTTGTACTGAATCATCACCCCAATTAAACTTTAACCCAACGTTCATGAGCTGGTTGTGTCTTTTTTTTTATCTGACACCATTATTTGCTAAAATTCCATTATTAGTCCAATGACATTAATTACGTTTTCTGTTTCATCAATCATTTTTAAACTCCTGCACAAATAATAAAAGTCTTATAAGGTTTTAGATCAGCAGAACCATTACCTCTGTGCCATATCCCTCAGAGTACCTGGTTATCATGACTCTGTTTTTCCCACAGTTCTCACACAGCAGCGTGTCCTAACAACAGAAAGACATCAGAGAGTGATCGATCTGGAAACTGTACGATAAATACACTGACAAGTTGCTGTGAGAGGTTCCTTTAAAACTATACAGTAAAGAAAGAAAAGCAGTGACAGAAATGCAGCGAGGTCAGCGGGAAGCTGGAGGCAAGTATTTACAGCCTGATTACAGACCAAGAAACACTCAGAGCAGGTTGATCAACACAACAGACACTCTAATGGAAACACTAAGCGCTCACCAGCGTAGGTGTGTGTGCTTCTGAGTAAAGTGTACAGGGACCAGCCTCGCACAGACACACTATATCTACCTCTTCACAACTCGCCCCCACCTGAGACATAGACAAAGAAAGGGAAGATGAACAACTGTTGACTTTTCAAAGCCTCTTATCCCTTTTTTAATGTGAGCCACCAGCATTTTGGAAAAGGTAAAGGCAAGGTATTAAAGCTTTGGTGGAAAACTGGGTTCTCAGATGTTAGCAAAAGTTATGCCATGCATCACTTAATGCTACAGTGATGTAATCTGGCTTGTAACCTTTTCCACCTACTTGTATTTCGAGTGCTCAAAAATGGAGGCTGATTAGACTGCAGATGTGAAAGTTATGGAGGCTTAAAAACCATTTAATCAAGAAAAAAAAAGAAAAAAGGTAAATAGTGACTCATCCTGCTTGTCATTTGTTTCACCTGGCTGTACTGGATTATACATCCCTCTAGTTTTAATATAACTGAGTGTAAATGAAAATCTATTAAGCATGTAGCATAAACAGACTCACCTCACAGTCATTGTCAGATGTCTCTCCGGAGGTAAAGAGGCTGTGGGAGTCCCTCCGCAGCATGACCTCTGACCTGTCTCACACACTCACATTGACCTGCTGGGACACACAAGCAATTTCCTTCTTCATTCTTATGCTAATTAATTACATATAAATCCACCTGACTAAAATCTGGCTCAAAATTCATATATTGATATAGATTATTTATTTTTTTTTAACAATTTTTCTCTATAATTACCAATAGCAGTTAGTAGTTTCTTGTATTTCTGAAACTTAGACTTTTTTTTTTTCCTCACAATGAATCAGTGAAGGATTAAATGTGGCTTGGCAACAGTCTCGGTGTTACAGTGTGGTAGAAATGATGCTGTTTTTACGCAGACATGGAAGTCGTGAATCAGATTTTTTTTATCACATTCTCAGTGTAACATCTGCTCGGCAGTGTCCGCACTCTCATTACGTAACAGCCCATGACAATCGATGTTAGACAACTTTTTTGCAAGAGGAGAGGAGGAAATGTCATTTAAATATTTAATATTTGAAGAATTGAAAAGTATCTTTACATAATCAGTGGCGAAAACCCCAAACAATTCATAATTATAAGGCATGATTTAATAACGATAGTTAATAATAAAAAGGAACAGAGTAACCCATCTTACCTCAAAAGCATCCTGTCCGAGAACAGAGGATAAACCCACGAAAGATTAATTGGAGTTTTGTATTTAGAGGACGAGCCGTAGGATGCGGTGATGCGTCTCATAGTGGCGCGGGGAAGCCATGAGCTCGCGCTGCTTGTGGACGTTTGACATTGTGGCAAATCCTCTGTGTGATGTCAGCCGAAGCGATGACAGGCAGCTACAGTCCGGGAGGCGCGCGCTCACTCACCCAGTGCGCTGAGCTGGTGACGTACCCAAAAACAAGACGGGAGCGCGGAACTAGGAAGGCGGGACTTCCGTTTAAGGATGTTTAAAAAAAATGTTTTGAACTAAAAATGCGTTTCAAGATATTGTATAAAAGTGTGAACAGCTTTTATGTGCAAATTTATACATGCCTTTATTTTCAACCTTTTAAATTGAATTTTGTAATTAAAGTTCTTCTCTGAATTTATTTTAAAAGTATGATTAAAAACCTTTCTATAACAAGAACCTTGTAGTTCACAAGCTACAAGCTCCAGGGCTTGTACTAAAATTGTCACCTGACCTCGCACAAGATAAGAGCCTAAATTAAAGGCTTGCACATGCTCTAAAAAACAGAAAAATGTGTTCTATCTCTGCAAGAAAAAAAAAAGCATTTTTATTTTCCTTTTTCCTCACAGCCCTGAGGCCTGTACTAAGAGCCTGGATTTTCTATATTCAAGGTAACGTCAGGTTTACCATACTATACTACATACTACAATATTGGTTCACTTCTTACTAGGGTAACTCGCCATGGTAACTTCCACTGAATGTGTTATCTGCTCCAGAGCAAGTTATGTTCTGGATAAGAGATCAACAAGTATAAAGCACCACCTCCTGAGCAATCAGTTCTCTTGGAAAATGGCCTGCCCATTCTTGGAACATCATGTGTAGACGTTAGCATGTGGAACCTTAGAATTTCCCTTTGATGAAGAATTAAAGCATAATAGTGGAAATTGGTCAGCCGTAACATCAATAGAAAAGTTATGCCCAAACAAGAAAAAGAGAAGCATGTGCAATGCAAAATCTGCAAGGTAGAATTAGCCTTTAGTACAACGATGATGCACCAACATCTTAAAAATGAGTACGCTGTGGCTGATTCATTTTCTGATGAAGTGGGACAGTCATCTCGGTAAGCTAATTGGCTAGCTAGCTGCTAACATTAATGTCAACACTGAGCTACTTGTATCAATAGCTGTAACATTAACAGTAGTGATGGCGATTTCATTACCCTTAGCACACGTCATGTTTGCTGTAAAGCCATAAATGTCATGTATGAATGGAAAATGTGATAATGCTAATGTTTTGTTTTATAACACTATGTTACAGTGTTAAAAAAATGTGTTCCTCTTCAATGGACGACTTTGTTGCCAGTTTATATAATTATATAATCCGATTAGTCAACTAATCGCCAAAATAATTAGTTACTAGTTGATTATCAAAACAATCGTTTGTGACAGCTCTAATCTGAAATAATAAGGTTTATAATGATGGTCATACATAGCAAAACTGCAGAACCATGAATTTTTGAAATGCACAACTATTTGTGCTGTCACAGTGAGGAATTAATATTCCAACACAAAACAAGCCCAAAGAGGGAGGCTGAGCCTCAAAAGAACTCCATGGAAAATATAAAGGAAAGGAAGGACACCAAGAAAGCACTCTGCCTAAAAAGTGTCATAATAAATTGAACTTGAGTGATCAGAGTGCTGTTCGTTTACATTGTTCAATGCATTAACTCACAAGAGTTGGCAATTTTTCTGCCAGCATTACTTCTTGGCGTTTTGCTCCAACAACAGAGATGCTTTTAGCCAGATGATGGGTTTGAAGTCTTTATATTTTTTAAGAATAATTCTCTGCTCCTCACCAGTAAAGTATGCTTCTCTGCGGGTTTCTCCGTGTTTGTTATTGGTCAGGCACTGCAAACTCCACCCCTTTGATATGGTAAGTGAACCCAGGTGATATCCTGGATATGTTATTCCCACTTCATAGAACATTCTGGTTTGAGAGTTCTTAAAGCTACAGATGGGTGTATCAATACTCTGAAATCGGTACTTTGACATCTGTGGTCAAAAGATCAGATTTGATACTTCTGTAAATACTGCAGTACCGCTCTTCTAATACAAAACATGCCTTTTTTCACTTTGTAGAGTTTTAGGCAATTAAATTACATGTGAAAATTGGTCCAGTGTATTCCTCTGTTCTGGCAGCCTGTCAGATTTCATAAGGATGATGTTGCTGCTTCTGATGATGATGTTGTGTTTTAATAATAACTGGTTCACTGCAGGTTCTGGAGTACTATGGTCTTTTATTTTATTTTTATATTTAATTAATTAAATAGTAGTTTCATATTTTTTTTTTTCAAATTATTTAGTTTCATCAGAAATAAAAAGTATTTTAAAAAAGTGTCTATCTATTTTGGACATATTTCGACAGAATCTGAAAAAAAGTCTGCTATCTGGGCAGTAATTTGAAAAGAAAATGTGCTACTGAAGCAGCTAAGTTAGTTAGCTTTGATATGCTAGCAACCAGAGCAATCCACAATTCAGTAGGCTGTCAGCTTTGCTATAATGGTGGCCAGCCTCTCAAAACAAATGTCCAACCAATCCAAACTTAAAAACAGCCTAGGCATTCTAGACATTAGCCTCTCCAGTGCTAACACCAGCATTGCCTTGCTAGTGGAAAGCAGAGGGAGAATAGCCTACAGTCCAGTTCGTGATAAACCAAGAGCAGTTAGCCATTAGCCTCTCCAATGCTAATGCAAATCTGGGACCATACAAGATGCAACTAGTCGCTACATTTCAAGCCAAAATTATCGACAAGGCAGGACATTTGTTATTGTGGATTTCAGTAGCTACTGAAGCTTTGGAATAGCTAATCTTCTGCAACAAGAATATAGCCACCTCTACTATGCCCCCTATTATTATTATATTATACTACACCATAGGACATAATTGATGGTGAATTTTGAGTAATTGGCATGATTTAGTTTGCAGTCCAATGTGATAATTCTGCTTGCATCACTGCCTTTCTGTTGATCAGTTGGAGGATGCCTGTTGTATACATGGACTCTATAAACACCTACTGTATATTTTATTATATACTAGAACTGGCTAAAATCACACCTCAGTCCATGTTTACCAGAGTCTGTTTTAGAGAATTTGGCACAATGGCATCCTGTAAATTAGCAGATTTAGCTCCCATTCGTTGCAAAACTGCTGCTTCAGTGGATTTATAAAATTTAAACTCGTACATCCACTCTGAGTGAAATATTGATCAGAAGAACACACATTTGAGCACTGTTCTTGCATTGGGGTGAATTTTTATACCAGAACTGCCTTCCAACACTTTTTTTGGTCCCTTTCTCTTTTTTCCTCGCTATTTCTTCCTGCCTCCATGCAGTTCTGCTGTTTTGACCTATATAGGCTTTTTGCTAAACAAGCAAACAAACATGGAATAGGGCAAGATGTGTCCCAATTTGTAATACAGTAACTTACTTTGCATTTTCCAGCACAGCACCAATATGTTCTCAAATATAACAAGTGCACCTTTATAACAAAGCTTAAAAATGAGGTAACAGAAGTAATATAGCTGAACCAACAAAAAAATTTGCCTAGTTAATTCATATCATTGTAATACAGACAACAGCATTCTGTCAGAAAAGGTCAGAATGTTGTTGCTTTTATTTAACCTGCAAATGGGCCCTGGATATGTATTTGGTACTATGTTATTTTTCTTACAAGTGAGGAACACACCTTTCCCAAGGCCACTTCAACATGTTAAATGCTGCCCCCCCCCCCCC
The DNA here is from genome assembly GCF_017639745.1 of Melanotaenia boesemani. Lineage (NCBI taxonomy): Eukaryota > Metazoa > Chordata > Actinopteri > Atheriniformes > Melanotaeniidae > Melanotaenia > Melanotaenia boesemani. Next base: position 27,789,139 of record NC_055686.1, read on the forward strand.
CCCCCCCCATGAAAGTGATTACATCAACCCACCAATCAGTCTTAAGAAAAATGCCTACCTGCTCTACAAAGCATTGTTTCTGCTGCTTTGCATTGTTGCGGTTACAATGTGGTGCAAGAGAATGTGGTGCACTGCTATGTTATTGTCTTTGAGGAAAATGAGATGTTCACTTACCTAAATGTTGAGCGGTTTGAACTGAATTCAGTATTGTTATGTCTGATAGCGAAACTTAAGCTCAAAGCACAACTCACTTCAAACAGGGAACAATTACATGTATTTTTTTTTCTCAACCATGATCTTTATCTTGGCGCTTAGAGTCAGACTGTATTCAGTAGTTGTGGTGGGACACCCAGAAGAGCAGCCAAAAAGAGATGCAGGTATTTATTTACACAACCACTACCACACAGACACACAAGGGAGACGTGGAACATCCCAGTGCGTTTCATCAAAGGAAATTGTCTGGAATTGTCTCTTCCCATGTTCCAGTTAGTGTGCCACATCATCGCCAAAACACTGCAGCTGTAAAGCTTGATGTCGTCTCTGGTAGAAGTTTGGAACAAACCCTGTTTAGTGTTAATTGTTGACTAGTTTCAACAGATATCAATATCAATGATATGTTTTTATGGTTTGCAAAAAAAGAAAGAAAAATGTCTGAAAGGTTGAGGAAGTGAAGGTCTTTTGGTCCCAAAAAAATGAACCGTTCCAAAAACAAGCATTTTCTGTATATTTTCCATCAGACTTAATCCCCTCTGTTGATAAATAAATGTTAAACGATCTTAAGCTTTGCAAATAGAGCTCATTTTGGCTGAAATCTCCCATGAGCCCCACTGCCGCCTGTAGACAGCAAGGCCACTGAGCGAGATAAAGTGTAATTGGGAGAGACTTAATGGCCGAGGGAGGGATCCTCATTAAGCCTGCATGTGGACCATGCAAATGACCCCTGAGAACAGCCGTTTGCTGTGTGCTTTGAAGAACTTTCAGGATCAAAACATTTTCTTTCAACATTTTGTTGCCTAGTAGGAGCTAACAGGTACCACACATAAAATTTTAAGATGTTTCCATTTAACCTCATTTTGCTGCTGAACTGTCATTCAAATGCTTCTGTGAAAGCAATGTAGGGATAATTTTGGTCAATAATTCTCGTTTATGTGATCATAGGAGGGTAATGGGGGGGCTACAGAGAAGGGAAGTCACAGATCTTCAGAGGGAGATAGAGAGGTTCGTGTAAACACCACTAGTAATACAAACAGGAGATGAAGGCCCGATAAGGAAATTAAGGGAAAGGGTGCAACTCAAATAAACCAAAACTGATGCATCCATGCATCTCTCTCTCTCTTTGCTGTCTTAACTGAAACTCTCACTGACTGTCAGGTCCAGAAAGTCAGAGGGAGATGAAAGTCGGGGTTAGCTTAGTTAAATTGCAGAGGCACGTCATTTTAGACATTCTGGAAGCGCTGTAGAAACGCATTCCTTGGATTTTCTCATCAGATTCACAGTCAGGACTAAGCACAACCCTGCAGAACTCAGAAGAATTCTTTCTTTTTCACTGAGGTTGCAGGTTTTTGGCACAGACGCAGAACAGTGGACGTTTGGATCCGCCGCAACTTGTCATTTTAGATCTGAGGGACCAACACGGCAACCCAGAGGCAATTGCAGGTTTCGCTGCGGAGAGAATAGCCAGAGGTGGCCCAGAAATTGGGATTTGGGCGTGTGAGCTATGTGCTTCTGTGGTGGACGAGTGAGGTAGAGCATCCATAGATATTCAGATGGTGTTATGGTGTCGGTGAGATGGAGGCTGACTTCACAGTGAAAAGAGAAAACAAAGGGAGAAGTGAGTTTTGCTTTAATGCGGGACATGACTGCGCAAAGAAACATGCTGTGATCACACCTGAAAGACCTTTATTTTGCATTATGAGGAAGAAAAGTGCTTTTTGGAGCCAACTTGAGAAAGTTTAACCTGTTTTATCAGGTTAGTGCTACAGAACTAGTTTTTCTTTTGAGTGACAGACAGCTTTGACGAATCAATGAAGGAGTCTGATCTTAACTGGGATTTTGACCAGTCCTGGGATTCAATCCTAAAACCAGCTGCACGTCTTTGCCTCAACACCTTGGATTTTTCAGACTTATGGGATGAGGACGACAGTGGAGAGGACGAGGGAACCATCACAGCAAAAGACCTAAAAACAAGCTCCCAAGGCCCACCGGCACCCCCTCCTCTTCCTCCTCTCGCCCCACCTTTACCTTCAGCTTCCCCTAAAGGTGCAAATGTTAAAAGTCACACCTTGAAGCTCCACTGGAGGGAATTACAGAATCTAGCCCCGCTTCCCAGGACAACACGCTTTGGGAGGCAGACTATCTGGGCGGGACTTGAGCCAGTGCATTTGGATACAAACCGGCTTGAGTACTTGTTTGAATCTAAGACCAGCACCACCAGTTTTAATGTGGTTTCTGCACGGCAGGTGAGAGAAGAGACAGGGATCAAGCTTCAGAAATGAATACCTTCAATTCAAAGTATTGGTTTTAGTCTAACAGATATTATAGAGCAACATCTGGGTCTCCCTCATTAAGTCATTTTTTTAGTTGTATATCTGTCAACAATATATTCCTTGGCATGCAAACTCTGTAAGTAAGTGAACATCCACCATCAAAGATTCCTTTTGTAGCAGAAACAGAGCAGTAAACAATGTGCTGGTGTTTGGTTTGTTTACTGTGGGTTAATGTACCAATATTGCTGCATCTGTTGGTAGACTGGGAAGAATAGGATTCATATTTGGCCAGTGTGTTTTGGATGTTAAGTGTATTTTTCAGCAACATCTGTGATTGCCTTTTTTTCATATTGTTTACTGCAAGATCAAAATAACTTGCAGGTATGATACAACTTTGTCAACACTACACAAAGACTAAATTTGGTTGCAAAAGAGTGAAATCTAGTCAAGATTATAATTTCTTATTTGATCACAGAAAACATTTAACAATGTTTGTTTTGTTGTCAAAAGCTTATAAAGATTTTATGGTGCTTTGAAGAATGAGAGATTTATGAGGCTTAAGTGCAGAAATGATTAGATTTAACTCTGAAGGTCAAATACTTAGAATGTTTTGCAGCTGTAAAAGGTTTAATATGGGAATTTTTATGATTTTTCAAGTTCCCTTGTTTACAGCTTTGTACATGTTAGTGAGTCGCAAGAAATGATCCACTTGTGTTTCATTGCATAAAATATATGATGTGCTAAAGGTTCACAGTCAGTAAATTACAACTTTTGTCAAAGCATGCATTGAATGCTTTGCTTATTTTCTTGAATTTAATGCTAAATTAAAATTCTTCAGAGGGACACTTAATAAAAAGCATGACATTAAAGGATTCTTTGACCACCTAAAAAAAATATGAGATTGCGTGCCTTGCAGGACTTTTACCCCCATCCCTGTTGGTATTTTTATTGTTTTGTTGTTCAACAACATCCATCCATCTATCCATGCATTTTCCATACTTGCTGTATCCTGTTTCTGTCTGCAGAAGGGCTTGAGGTTGCCCCAGCTGTCACAGTCAAGCAGCCATGTACATCCAGACAATCATTTTAAACCAATTCCCCATTTAGATTCACCAAAAATATGAATGTATATGAACTGGGTGGAAACTGCAAATAAAAAAAAGAATATTTTTTATTAGGCCGCATGAAACTGCGTTTACAAAATGCTAACCTTGTCATCACAACACAGAAGCAGCAATCGGTCTCAGTGCTGGGAATGAAGCGGAGTAACATCATCGCCATCGCCCTGAGCAGCCTGCCTCCTCCTCGCCTCCTCCCCCCTGCTATCTACAGCATGGACAGCAGCGTGCTGGACAGAGAGGATGTCCAGGTACATTATAAGTCATATTCTCCAGATTTTCATCCATGTTTTTTGGTTCACCTGTAAAATTTGGTGTTATTGAAGTGTTTCTTTGTTAGATGTAAAGTTTTGGGCATGCTTTCTAATTATCCTAGTCCCTAAGAATGTATGCCCCTAGTGGACAATGATTATAGACCAGTGGCTCTTACATCCAATGTCATGAAAGCTCTGGAGAAGCTAGTAGTTCAGGAGCTTCAAACTGAGGTGGAACCATGTCTGGATTCGTGTCAGTTTGCAAAAGAAGTACAAGTTATGCCATTTCAACTATAATGCATCTTATTTTAAAACTCCTGGAGATCCTTCTGTATGCAGGATTGGTTTTTACTCTTTACTTTACGCTTTTAACTCCATTCAGCCACACACCCTTCTTAAAATTATTCAGCTGTAACCAATTTTTAATCAAGTGGTACTACTCTTTCTTGTCCAACAGGCCACAGCAGGTGAATTGTAACTCTGTTTTATCTAACATTGCATTAAGTAGTACTGGAACCCCTCAGGGCTGTGTTAGCTCGCTGTTTTTATTTATGTTGTACACAAATGGCTGTGTCGGCTCCCTGTCGGGCCAATATGTGATGATGTTTTCAGACGACACAGTAATTTTCAGTCTGCTAAAAAGTAATGGCAACATTATCAGCCACAAATCTGGGGTGGAGGAGTTTGTGGATTAGTGTGATGCCCACCAGCCACAAATAAACACAGAGAAGACAGTGGAGATGCTAGTGGACCCCAGGTCAGTGGGAGATCATTGCTCTGTGGCCACACACGGATGTAACATCGAGCAGGTCAACTCATACAAATACCTGGGGGTTTGTATTAATAACAACTTAAGCTGGTACACACAGCTGGAGGAGGTCTGCACCCAAATCCATCAGCGGCTGTATTTTTTTCTGTAGACTTTGTTGTATAAAAATATTATTTTGATCTTTTACAGAGCTACTATTGAGTTTGTTTTACGGTACGCAATCACTAACTGGTTTGGTGACTTGACGGACAAATCAAAAGCTCAGGAAAGGCAGTCTGGTAGAAACAGCAGGTAAAATCATTGATACAAGAGCACTGCTAAAGATCTGTTCCAACAAACCACCCTTAGACAGGCCGAGAGAATCTTATCTGACACCTCATGTACTACATTCTGAACACCACCTACTAAACTCAGGTAGAAGGTACAGGGTCCCTCTCTGTAAATATAACTGGTACAAACATTCATTCATCCCTTTGTCACTGAAGCTCATTAATGAGCGGAGATGTTGGGAGGAACAGGTGAACAGGAAATCCTTGAGGCTAGGTAGAGAACTGTTAAGCTGGATTTATACTCTCGCTGTGTCTACGTCACCGGCGTAGGCGCACATAGCTTCACAGAGGACCGACATGCACCTCTTTCAGACCTGACGTGCAACCCTGCTATGCAGACAGGAAGTACCCCCTTGTGATTGGTCAAATTGGAATTACGAGTTTCTGGATTTCTGGATCTTCTCGCTGAATTTGTGTAGTAACCACCATTTTTAAGAGCAGAACCCAATCGATCAAGTTGATGACAAGCTGATCGAATTATTTCTTTGTTTTCTTCCACAAGCTAATAAAGACACTGAACCATTTGGGACACCATTGTTGTTTTAAAACAGAAAATATCTGTCAAACTGAAGCTAATCTGAAGCTGCCACCTTCAGATTAGGAGGAGAAACTGCAACACAACACCAAAACGACGCATATCCCTTACAATCGAGTGCAAACTCACCAGCGTCAGCTACGGCGCAGTCGACCACAGACGCTGCACGAGTAGAAATCCAGCTTTAGACTACTAAGCCAGCTCTGTAGTGCCCCTATTTTTTATTTTTTTTTATTTTGCTGTTGTTGTTTTTAATGGTTATGGTTTCATGATATGGGTGGTAATGCGTCAGTGCAGCAAAATCCTTTGTCCAAGACAACTTTCTCCCAAGGGAGACTAATGAAAATACTTTGACTTTTGACTTTAAAAATGATACATTTACTGTAACACAGCGTCTTCAAGCTCTGACCCCAACAGAAGAGGAACTTTGTTTGATCAAGGAGGCCAAAGCCCAGAATCCACACTCCCCTCTGGCACAGGCCGAGCTCTGCCTACTCACTCTGGGAGACATCCCTCACCTGAGTACAAGGCTCCAGCTGTGGGCCTTCGCTCTGGACTACGATTCCTTAGAGAGGGTAGGTAAAAGCTGAGCAAGCTACGTCATAGACGTCACCAGACTTACGTATCCAATGCCCCATAAACTTGTTATTTATCTTTAAAGGAAATTGCCGAGCCTCTTTTTCACCTAAAGTTGGCCATGGAACAACTGGCATCCAGCCAGACCTTTAGGTGTATTCTAGCCACGGTGCTTGCGATCGGTAACTTTCTTAATGGATGTAAGGTGAGACATTCCTCACAAACCTTTAAGTCTTTTTTATGTTTTCATGCACTTTCTTTCTTTTCCCAAATATTTTAACAAAACATTTTCATTTTTAAGGCCCGTGGTTTTGAGCTGAGTTACCTGGGAAAGCTATCTCAAGTGAGGGATACGCACACCCGCCAGCCTCTGCTGCACCACGTCTGTGTGCTCCTGCTGCAACTCTACCCACAGTCCTCTGACCTGTACTCTGACATCACTGCAATTACTAAAGCTGGGAAGGTGTGTAGATGCACATATGTGTGTGTTATTGTCTTGACTTGACTTATTATGATTTGATAAAAAGCCTTGAATGATCTATGCAAACCCTTTGCCTTGTCTGTACAGTGTGACTACTCCCAGGTCCAATCCAATTTTACTCTACTGGAGAGCATGTGCAAAGCATCATGGGAGCAGCTGAAGGTACTAGAGAAGGCTGAGGAAAAGGGGAAAGGATGGAAAGGGGATAGGAAAAAAGGAAAAGGCGATGAGGCCTTGGCCCCTGAGAGTTCAATTCGTCTCAAACTGCCAAAGATTCTGAAAGAGTGCGAGGAGAGGCTGAAGGTCCTGAGAGCTGTCCATCGTCGAGTTGTCAACAGGTGCTCTGCAGTTACTGGAGACATCAACAGAGACAAGTTGAACTGTAAGATTTTTGGTTAGAAAATAAATCTTTTGTTGCTGTTTCTCAAGGTTCCACTCTTTCCTACTGTTCCTGGGTTACTCTCGCTCCATGGTGAGAGAAACAAAAGCAGAGGACTTCTGCAGAACCATCAGCAACTTCTCGCTGGAGTACAGGACCATGCGGCAGGCCATCCTCCTGCAGAGAGAGCGTGAACAACAAAAAGGTGGAGCAGAAAGCACAGGTCTGAACACACCCGTGGGTAGGAGGAAATGTCAGCAAACTCCATCTCAGGTTGTCATTTCAGATTCTTTAAAAACTAAATCAGTCCATGCAAAACTACAAGGAATAAAGACTAATATAAGTTCACTGTGCAGGAAAGCGATGAGCAGTGTAGGTTGGAGGAGGTGCTAAAAACCCCTGAGTCCATCTCAAGACTGGATGTCACTTTGCCTCGAAACCGAAGGAGGATGACTGACGTCCAAGGTACTTTATGCTTGTTTTGATCCTTCTTTTCTCTCTTGTTCTGTTTTTGTGCCATAATAAACATTTCTTTGTTTACTTCTCAGGTTCATTTTCACGGAAACTAAAGTGGTGACCCTACTGATTTACTTTTCAGTACCTGGCAAATGCTATTTATGCTAATTATTGCATCGCTATAACACGTTTAACCCTAGAAGCAGCAATCAAAAAGCCATTCATGAGTGACAGTTTGAAATAAATGTGCTTTAAAGCAAATGCTTTGTCTGTGCTTTTGTTGAAAGTCAATAAAATGATGAATACATGAACAACAATGTGTCAAATCTTGATTACATAAAAAATTAAATGAAAAGAAATGTATTAGCATAAAGAAGCTTAGCCTAACATAGAACTTCACGCTAAATAAGTGTTTTAAAGCAATGACATATTCATATAAGCTATCCAAAGCTCAGGAATAACATCAGAAGAAAGTGAGTCTTGAGTATAGACCTTGTATTTCTTACCTATATTAGTCTGTTTTTTATTTATTTTTTTCTTTGCCAGACTTCAAAGTTAGACATGCTAAACACTGTTCAGTCTCAGTCAGTCTTTATTTATAAAGCACTTTTCATACAAAAATGCAGCACAAAGTGCTTTCCATGGTTAAAACAATAACCCCCCCGCCCCCCCCCCCCGCACCCCCACACACACACACACACACACACACACACACACAATCCCGTCCCTCCCCGCGTCCTCTCACATACCAGTACGTACAAGCAAGCATACACATAAACATACACATACACACACACAAACTTGCACATGTTATATTGTACTGTGTTATACCGTCATTCAAATCATTTTTATTTATTAAATTTCCAAATCAGTGCCTTTTTTTTTATTTATTTATTTTTTTATTGTCATTTAATCTACGGAGACGCCCCCGAACTCCGTCATCCATCAGAACAAAACTGGCAAGCAAAACAGCCAATCACCGAGAAGTTTAACCCCAACGAGGATGTTATATTTACCCAATCAGAAACTGGAACGCAGAAGTGGGCGTGACTATCCTGTAGCGTATGTGGGTGACTCGACGCCATTTCGTGTCTGCTGGTTTCAAGGTGATAGTCAGCAAGCTGCAGAGCCATAAGCGGATCTTTACCCTTTCAAGTAAAAAAAAACCAAAAAAAAAACGAACGTTCAGTTGTTCTCATTTTTAGTGTTAAACTCCTGGTGAGTATTTTTAAACGCGAGATTTTTTTCACTTTTTTCTTTTTTCTGACTATGAAGCATCGCTGGGACTTTTTTGTTTTTATTTTGATTGCATTTTTCCTGGCTGGTATTCCCGAGACTGTGTTGGCTGGCTGTTGTGGCGTACATCTTGTGATGGCAAAATAAACTGCACAGAAACTAGGTTTTTTTTTTTTGGTTTTGTTTTGTTTTTTTAGTAGCTTCAGCTGCATTTTTTAATGCTTTTGTTTTTCAAATAAGACTATAAAAACAAACCCCTGAGTTTTTCAGGCTTTCTGTGTGGCCTTGTTGCTTATCTGCTTGTTGGTTTTTACATGGAGGGGAATGTTGAGGATTGTTCCAGGATTTTCTTGACAGTTTTTAGAATTGGTGGCCAGTTTTCTGGAAAATGTTTTTATATTTTGCTTTTTATTTGCGTCCGGTGTCTCTACTCCACATTAAACTTGGTTCACAGTTCTTGACATTGATTCCTAGAGAGTTTCTTTGGTATTTTCATCTGTTCTCAGGCATCAAGTCTTTCAGGAATATTGTGATTTTTCAGGCTTTTTTTTCTTCTTCTTCTTTTAAGGAGAAACATTTTGATTTCTTGTGCAGTCAAAGAAGGGAATATTCATTTTCAGAAGCACCCTAATAATTTACACGATTTTTTTTTTTTTTTTTTTTTCTGGTAATTTTGATTTCATAAGGCTTATTTGCAGACTAATAAAGCTGCTCATATAGGAGCAGCTGTATAGAGCTGAAGGACGTGCTGCAGTGAGCTCTGACAGGGCTCAGACTGAAGTATCTGTCTTCTCCACACCCTGTTTTCCAGTGATGCTGCTGTACCTTCTCCTTTATTCATCCTAAAGTGGAGGTGTCCCAAAGCAGGAATCCCTCTGGACTCTAGGGGTGCTGCAGCTGACCTTTTTATTCAGACCTGTTCAAGGTGGGGCGGGGATAGGAGGAGAAATAGGGGGGGGGGGGGCACCATTTCCTTCAGAACAGTGAGGCTGTGATGATGCACCCTCTGAGGCAGACAGTGTCTGATATCACTGCTGTAGTTTCACTTTGCAAATTTGTGGGAATCTTACCATAAAAAAAAAATGCAAATCACCACTTTAATATACATACATTTTATTTCCAGTTATTTGCTTTTGCTATTTGGATGCACGTTTGAACACTTGGGGATGCTGTACAGCGCTGACAACGCCTCAGTACCTGCAGTGTTTGTGTCCATCTTTGTCCACAGCTGCGGTGTGTAAAGTTAACCAGTTTTCAGTCCTGAAGCAGCCTGCTTTCATGGCTCTGACTTAAAAAAAAAAAACAAACAAAAAAAACAAAAGGAATGTTTTCATTTATATTTTTTTATTATTATTTTTATTCAGGGGGAAAATTCAATAAAAATAAAGTTCACATTATGCCAAAAGAACTATTCAGTATATCAGTTTTATAAGGGAAATGTTTAAATGTTGTTATGATAGATGTTAATATTTAGTGAGATGTGGGATCAAATGAAGGTTTGAAGCTAGACGACTTTATGGCTTTATAGCGAGTTATTGTCGATGAATAATGACCACAAAATTTAAATTACTTTTTTTTATTTTTACCTTGTTTTTTTTACATGTTAATTTCTCTTAAAAAAGGCTGTAATTTAATTATTTATTTTAAGCCCCCCCCCCTTCATATATTACAGCTTAATTTGTTTGTTTGTTTCTTCTTTTAGTAAATTCTTCCCCCCAAAACAACTTTTAGATTTGTTTGGCTTTTTCTTTTCTTTCCTTTTTTTACTATTTTTTTCCCAAAGTATCATTTTCATTTGCAAATGAATTTGACTTTTTTATTGGGCTGAAATGAATCTATGTTATTTTTTTCCATAAAGTTCTGAATATCTATAAATGAAGACCAGAATGTAGAATGACTTCAAAATGGAGCACAGGAAGCTAAACTATAATTATATCAAAGCAGAATAGCGGCACACACGGCTCGGATAGAGGGATCATATCTTTAATTAATGCAGCTGGGTGAACAGGTGACTTACATTTTTAGGATTTTTGTCCTTTAGATTCTCTGCTGCTTGTTAAAAATAAACATTTAGTCAATGTCTGGTGTTTTTTTCTTTTTTCTAATCTTACTTTTTTTGTTTCCTTCCGTTTAGTTTTTGACGGCACTTTTTTCACCAGCAACAAATCGTAAGTTGGTCTCAAACTTTTTTTTTTTTTTTTTAATTTTTTTTTTTTTTAAATAACCTTTTTTTCCACCTCAGCTTCAGCATCATTTTTAATATTCCACTTTTCACTCCTCTGTGATGTAGCCCATTTCTTCCCCGTTTTGGATTTCAAATAGCATGTTTTTTTTTTTTTTTTTTTTTTTTTTTTTTTTTTTTCCAGCAGTGAAAGTAGAAAAAAATCTGCTTAATTTTCTGTAACTGTTCACTTTTATGGACTCTTTCAACAACCTCCCACACATTCCCAGCTTATGATCAGTTGATGCCCTAAATTAAGGACTGGCAAAGGCTAAATGAAGCTGTTTTTGTGGTTGTGCATGTCATTGGAGTCCAGTCTGACCCTTTACTCATATAAAAGTCTCTTCTTTGTTTTGTTTTAATTTTTTTTTGTCCATGTAAGAAGCATTCCTCTTGGTGATAACGTACTAGTCATAAGCCCCAACAACTCTTGTCTATTTTGCCCTTTTAAACCAGCATGAACTAGCATTATTTACTAACTTATGAATCAGTTAACAATGTTTCTACTCCTGCTTATTGCAATGAGTTATTAGCCTTTTTCCACATCCACCTTCATTTACTCCGATCTGATTTTTACCCCAAAAAGCTCAAGATCATAGCACAATTTCTATTTTCTGAATCTGTATTAAAGAAACCCACAAACTACCATCACAGCTGTACAGATGTGACACATCTGTCCTGCTGCAAAGCTACTTGTCTTCTTTTGTTTTTGTTTTTGTCTTGTCTGTCTTCAAGCATGAGTCCTGGGAGCTGCAGTTGCAGTGTCTTTCACAGTTTAAGCACCAACATTTCACTAATATAACCGACATGTAGACTCATATTGAGCCCACTTACCAGCAAAAACTACAATAAGCCCCATATAATGCCATCTATTAGACAGGAGATCAACACTGCAGCTAATAAGGAAACATCCTTCAACCCAGGCTACTTCAGCGTGGCCAAAATGTTGAATTTAGATGAAAATTCTCAAGAGACAAAATAATTTGTTGTAACTTAAAGAGGTTCATGTTTATACTATTGTCCCATTATATTACGCAGCATGTAGAAATCCTCCCAAACAAATAAAGACACTGGGGAATCAGCCATGACTGAACATAAATGAGTTATTTTGTTCTTCCAACTTCATCTCCTCACAGTCCAACCAGTTACCTCAAAGAATCAGGTTTGCATAGAGGCCTGTGATTGGCCTCCCTGCCCCTCCTCTTGCTGTTGTGGACAGGCTGTCGGCTCACCAAGTTATAGCTTCATCCTGGCCAAAATAGTGTCCATGAGAGCAGAGCATTAGGCTTTGGCCAGACAGCCTACTGCAAAACATGTAATCCCCTGCTAGTGGCTGCTGGCTGGAGAGGCAGAGGCTGCAGTGAAGCCCAGCTGGCTGCAGTGCTGCGTTTTGGCAGGTGATGAATGGCTTTGCAGCAGCTCGAGTGGTTGATGTGAGGATGAGCAACTCAGGATTGGATGGGACAAAATAGTTTACCATCACAAGGGAAGGCGCAAGAAGTATATCCAAGCAATTTCAGCCATAATTACAAGCTCCCTCGTCTTGCATTGTTACATAACTTTGCAGTCTCTCTAACTAATGCATTGAAGAAGAGGTCTGCCCCCTCCTGTTTTCCTACAAAGGCTGAGTCTGCTCTGCTAATCATGTGATGTGCTTCACTGTCTGCTAACAATGGCTGCCTGAGTAGCTGGTGCATTTATCCAAATGCTCCATTTAGACAAAGCAGCAAATTCTCAGAAATTGGGATTTTTGACATAAAAAAGATACAAAGCTGCACTTTGAAAGTGGAAGAAGACAATAAAAGGGGGTCCAGATCAACCTAAAGGATGTTGGCTCATTGCAAGTTTGTCATGTGATTCCTATAATCTGCATTTACATTAAAGTAGGGTGTTGTGTGCTAAGTAAAACTAACATTTATTCAGAAAACAGTTTTATTTGACCACATAAAGAACCAGATATTTGCAGTGAAACAAGGTAGATGCTTACAAGTGAATTTGTTTTTGTCATAACAAACATTTATCCTACAGGTGTCTGTGTTTTAAACCCAAATCAAGATTTTATCCATCCCTTAAACCTTTGCCTTCCATCTTGTCTTGGGTTTACAAAAAAACCAAGACATAAAGAAGCTTTTTGAAGGTGTAGTAGATGTCTCCCCACAGTCCCTGACGCCGCCTCTCATAGTTTCTCGACAACCCTCTTCTCTCCAGCAGACAGGCAGGCAGGCTGACCTCCACCGACCCCAATACAGACACAATGGAGTGAGTGTTGGCTGCTTCGTGACCCGATCACACTCTCTGTTCTGCTGTCCACTTTCTCTTGTTAGAAGCCCTTGTCCCCCATTTCATGGTGGATGAAAAGTACATACAGCAAAGACATTTGCTTGGAGCCGATACTAGAATTTCTTCTGCACACCAGCTATTTAAATGGCTTTTATGGATACATGAGTACATGTCATAATAAATCATTTATTTGATTCACAAAAACCCAAATAAATTTAAATATTTCAGTTCTTTTGTAGAGAAATAGCTGATTTTCTACATTTTGCAGGATATTTCTTTGTGTTGCAGAAACATAAAAAGGCTGTTTTTCCTACTAAATTTACTGTTAAAAAATGTAAACCATTTGCATTCCTTCATAGTTTCCTCCACCTCATGTATTCACAGCTTAGGCAGAATAAATAAATCCCTACGATTGAAAGGAATAACAAGACTACATACAACTTTGTTCCAATGAGGAATCCTAATATTAAAAACCTTTGTCCATTCTCTACTTGCCCTTTGCCTTCACCTTGATCCTGTGTTTTCTTCCAAAGTTGGTCTCCAACCTCCACCTCCAGCCTCATGGCCAGCAGCAACGTGACTAACAAGACCGATCCCCGCTCCCTCAACTCCCGTGTCTTCATTGGCAACCTCAACACCCTGCTGGTTACCAAGGCTGACGTGGAGGCCATCTTCTGCAAGTATGGGAAGGTCGTTGGCTGCTCCATCCACAAGGGCTACGCCTTTGTCCAGTACTCCAACGAGAGGAATGCCCGGGCTGCCGTGGCCGGGGAGGATGGACGCATGATTGTGGGACAGGTGTTAGGTGAGGTGGGGTGATGAAGTGAAGCGCCAAAGTCTTAAATCCAGTACTGGACATAGCGTATACCCCACAGCAAAAACCTAAAGGTTCTTGAATGATACAGACAGCTCAGTAAAGGCCTGTTTCCACCAACGGGTCCAACTAGGATGGAGTATTTTGGTGTGGTTTGGTTCCAAATCCAACTGTACCCTAACCTGGGAGATGGTGTAAAAAGCTGGATAGCAATAGCTATGAAAAAACCGGTGCAATGCCTTCCTTCTAACGAAGAAGAATGTGACACAGAAACAAAGAATGAGAATGTAGACATTTTGTAGTCTTTATTCTTGGCATGCGGCTTTAAACTGCAAGAAGTCCACAGTTTATTTAAACATGATACTGTTCCCGCTTTGTTCTTATTACCGAGTCATAAAGGAAGTGATGATTCTCTCAACCAATCAGCCGTTTTTAGTGTGTCAAGCTCCACCCTTTAGGGTCAGATTGGTAGGATCCCAAAAAAGTAGGATGGGTCAGATCAGATATTCTGGCTCCCTTCCAAAGTGCCTGTGGAAATGTAAAAAAAAAAAAAAAAAAGAAAGAAAAAAGAACATCCTGTCCTGTCCCATACCAAGTTAGACCCCCTTGGTGGAAACAGGGGCTTCACTAGTGTGAAACATTCAAAATAAAGCCCACTTGATTTTCAGATTCCTAAATACTTTTAGAAAAAGATTCAGAATCCGCATGTGGTGACAGGAGACAAACACATCCGTCTCAATTTACAGTCTTTATCCTTGAAGACCAGTTTCCTGTTTCACATCACAAACAGCTGAGACCCTCTGCTGCCCTCTTGTGGTGAAAACTAGGCATTGACAACAGCTCAACCACATTTCACATATGACATTAAATGAATGCAAACAGCTGCTTTGGATCGCATACAGATACCTTCTGGTGGGTGTTTAACCTGCCAATAGCATGCGAACACAATCTCTATTTTACTAAATAAACTCTACTTTCTTCCATTCCTCCTTCCTTCCGTGTTTTTTTTTTTTTTATTTTATTTTTCCTCCTTCAGACATCAACCTGGCAGGTGAGCCGAAGCCTCACAGGTCGAAGACAGCGAAGCGATCTGCAGGAGACATGTACAGGTGTGTCTGTCCATGCTGCATAAATTCACAAAGTCAGAGTTTTAGTGAATATTTATTCAGGCATGTTAAAGTAAAAATGTTTCTGTGCTGCCCTCAATCCCACAGCTCATCTTTTGATTTGGACTATGACTTCCAAAGAGATTACTATGACAGGTGAGCTCTATCTTCTTCTTATATGGGTTGATAAAATTTTAAGCAAAACATCTAAATGCTTCATTTTAACACTTAAAAACTGCTGTTTGGATGTCTTGGAGTTAAATTAGGGCATTTAGTGACACCATTCATCACTCTGCTGCTCTCTCTGTCAGAATGTACTCCTACCAGTCCCGGGTGCCTCCTCCTCCTCCGCCATTGTCCCGCGCCATCATCCCTTCAAAGCGTCCCAGAGTCAGTCTGAGCGGAGGCAGCAGCCGACGAAGCAAGGCTGTCTTCTCCTCCTCCTCATCCTCCAAGATGAGCCAGAGGACTTCACGCACAAGTATGTAGCATCCACAGTTAACTCAGCTCTCTTACCTGAGCGCCAGTTTGAGTAAAATCTGTCAGTAATCACAATCCTGTCCTTTGTCAGTGCAAATTAATATCGGCTGATTCAGTCCCAAATGATGGCCTATAAAAAGTGTCTCATTATGAAGCCATCACACTAGCAACATCTCATAGAGTACTTTCAAGACATTTGCAACCTTATTCTTGCAGGACATTCTGATTGTATTGCTTACAGATGGATTTCTAAACTTTTAAATGTTTCAGTGAGCACTGATGGAGCAATAACCCGGAAGTAGAAATAACAGAATTTCGCCATCAAGCAGCTACAACCAGGTGCTCCTTGCAGGATTTTTGATTTCAGAGGAGTTGAGACCTGGAGGAAAGACCTGGAATTAGCAGGCACAGCTAAGAAAACAAATAATAAAATAAAAAAAAAAAGAATACAAGTAATGGACTCGACCACCACGGCCTGTGTGCAGGCTCATCATATAATACTTCATTGCTGATGAAAAAGCATGCTAAGGCATGTTTTGCAACACATTTAGAAAGACCTGTAAAATACAAATACTGTAATTTGTTCAGATGAGACCAGGTGGAACTGTTTGGAGGGCAAATGGCACACGCACACTATGGCAACAGTGAGGTTTGGAGGTGGGAACATCATGGTGCGGGACTGCTTTTCAGCATACTCTTCAGGCTAATTTCATATAATTGAAATATACTGAATTATAAAGAAAAGACAAAAAAGTAAAGAAAATCTGCTGCCATCTGAAAGGATAATGACGTCTAAATGAGGTTTGACATTTCAGCAACACACAAAGAAACACTTCATTAAATTCAGAGAAGGAAAATAATCTGCCTGAATGTCAATTATTTAACTGAAACGCAATGGAAAGAACCAAAGATCAGATTTTATTTATTTATTTATTTTTTTATTATTTTTTTTATTTTTATTTTTTTATTTATTTAATTTAATTTATTTATTATTTTATAGAAGAAACCAATGAAACCTTCAACATTTCAAAGCATGTTTGTGTGGAAGAATGGACCAAAATCATTAGATGTATGAGGGTTAAATAAGTGTTTTCAATACATTTTTCCTGTATTACACCATTTTAATGCACAACTAAATTTCTGATTGTATTTGTTTTGGTTCGATTAATTGGGCTGTTACCAACATTTGATGAAAATTTCATGTCAATAGTTTCCTTAGAAATATATTAGCTGAGAAAGATGTTACTAATTTTTCCTGCAGTATTGTATTTTACGGACATCATGAAACCCTACACTCCAAATGTTTCTCTCTTCTGTCTTCCAGAGATATATTCCAGAAGCTGCAACAGAAACCCATTTATCTGCCTCTTAATGCTCAATAATCGGAGCAATGCTCTTCTCACATGTTTCTGCAAGCATAAATCTGCTCACCACAGCTCAAGTTGTTATTTAGGATGCTTCAGCCCCCCAGAACTTTTTTCTGAAATGCATCAGGCTTGTTCAGGGGCTCTTTTGCAAATGTTTGACAACATTTTGTGCTGAGACAGCACGGCAAGCAGGGTTTCAATCACGTTTATTGGTGTTGCTGCTCAGCAAAGTAGTGTACAAATATCCCAGAGTCTGTTTCACATGTTTTTTTTTTCTTCTTCTTCTTCACCCGTCCAGTAATCCTGTGATCAGATCTCTAAGAAAGTTAGTTTTCATTTCACAATTTCATTCGAACCGAGGACCTAAAAGTACTTAATAAATAAAGGAGCCTGTGGAGGAGTATCCTGCCCTTTTTTAAATTTAATTATAAAAATATACCAAGTCCTAAATATTGATTATTGGTTATCTGATAGCCAGATCTCTTTGTGTGAACTTTTCCATGCTGAATCTCTTCTTTTTTCTAGAAAATTATACATAACAAAAAAGAGACAAAAATCACCAATCATGTTTGAAAACAATATCTTGACTTTTCAGTTTGACAATAAGAGGAATTATGAGTGTCACAGTTTACAAGTCAAACCTGAAGGTGATCCACTGTTTGTCCCACAGTGAGGACGGATGATCTACAGACCATCAAGAGAGAGCTCACACAGATCAAACACAAGGTGGATTACCTGCTGGAGAGCTTGGAGCGCATGGAGAAGGACTACAGTAAGAAGTCAGGTGGGTCCTTTTGAGAAGAAAAATGCTAAGTCAGAGCTAAAAATTACATTAAATAAATGATCAATTAGGCTAAAATAGCACAACAGATTATAGTTTTTCTCTGCACCAGCTAATAATAAAAATTAAAACCTTTCAAAATCTTCAGTGTGATATCAGGTAGCTTTATACAGTTACATAAAATGCTACAAAAGGCACTAAAAACATAACATTTTAAATACATAAATTTGATCCAAAAATGTTCTGTCATCATTATTTTGATGTGAGCCATCCAGATGCAAACAATCACCAGCAACACAGTTTCCATAATTTGGCTCCCAGTCCCATCTTCTAACCCCTGACTTAGTTTTTATCCTTTTCCCCATCATCCTCAGAGATGAAGAGCTCTAAGCCAGAGCCTGGGGAAGTGTCCCCCCTCCACTCGTCTACCTCCAGCAAGAAGGAGGACAGCTTGAAGAGGGACAGAAAGAGCCAAGAGCTGAACGACTCTGAGGAGGATGAAGATCTGCTGGAGGACGAGGATGAGGTGAGAGGGACCAGGGCTAACACCAAGACATTCTTTTATATATGTATATATATATATATATATATATATATATAGCAATCTATCCCCAAAAATGTAACTTTTAAAGTTTTATTATGTTAAAAAAATATTTAATTAAATCATTGTATTTATTCTTCATCTTGTGTTGGTTTTTAATCACATTTATTTTCCCTGTTTCCACTTGTCTGTCCCTGCAGATAAAAAGCAGAGGAAGAGAGGAGGATGAGGAGGACGAAGGTGAGCATGAGGAAGGGGAAGATGATGGCGACAGTGCCAATGAAGACGAGTCCTGAGGTGGCCGATTCCTACAGATTTACACAAAACCAGTTGTGTATGAAAGTTTCTCCAAAGCAAACTGGTACCCAGTGTTTCATGTGCTCGATTTGGCTAAAGTAACTGGACATTTGCAGTGTGTTGTAGATTTTGCTGCTCCTCCCATTTTTTTAAAGAAAATTCTCTTTTAAAAATCACCTGCTACTGCATTCTTGTTTGTCACACTCAGACAAATCGTAACCATCGTATGTTTCTCTATAGACTATGCTGAACACACCTAGCAGTGGCTTTTCCTTTAACATAAAACTGACATAAATATGTGAATAAGTCCAATCACTTGAGTTCAGAAACATAATACATTATTTGATCTAGCTGCTGCATAGCTGCCTCCTAACCTCCAGGTGGCAACATATCTTAGCTACAAGATTACAAGGAGGGTCTGGACAATCTCTTTCCCTCTGCTTGTTAGATAACATGAGCATGCACAAAATCTCAGGCAATACTTTGGAGAAAAAAAATGCTCAACGGCAGAAAAATGTCTTCAGCTTGTGTAATGCAGTCAGCTTCCATGTTTTGTCTGGTTCCTGTTGCTTTTTTTCTCTGGACTGCCCTGGTGGAAGTGAATAAACATGTTTCTCACATTGGAGCCTTTATAAACTTGTCATACAATACAAATGCATACTTTATTTTTCACTCATGCATTATACTGGAGCTAAACTGATCAATTTAGTGGAGAAACTGGGTTATGTAACAGAATGACTGGCAGGAAAAAGGAAAAAAAAAAACATCTTGTCCTGACTGGGTCTTGAAAAAGAGGTAATTAGAAAATCAAATTAACAGCCACATATGACATTACAGTGTGTCAATGCTCATTTCACAAGAACTAAGATAAAATTTAGAAACTGTGTTTGAAATAAACTTAAATACAACCTCACTGCTTCCATAGGAATCCAGAGGATTAATAGCAGATGGATAAATAACAATCTAGAGTTGACCATTGCACAGTGAGAAAGATCATTCACATAATACCAATCGTCCCGGGAGTAGATGTTCCAGAAAGTTCACTTAAGGTTAGACTGCAATGGGGGGAGAGGGGGGAGGGGGGATTAGGGCTCGGGCTCATGGGAGGTGGAACTAGAGGAGTCTCCTCTTCTCGTGCCAGGGGGCTCTGGTCTGAGGGTTCCTCTGCTCTGGTCTGAGTGGACCGCTGCTCTCTCTGTGCTGGCTGTCCTGGCCTCTGCGGACCTGCCGGGCCTTTGGGGCCTCGGGCTCCCCCGTGTCTCCCTGGATGCTTCGGGGTGCGGTGTGGTCACTGCCCCCTTGCAAGCACACGTTTCATCCTTGTTGCATGGTCACACATTCGTGCTTACAAACGTGCTCGTCTCTCCATCTGCTTCTGACTAGATGTTGCTGATGTTTGTGTTGGTACGTCTCTCTACAGGTATGCTTGATGACTGTTGTACTTTTTCATATCATCATCATCCTATTTTCTTTATGTATCATGTAGTACTGTGGGAGTTTATATTGTTTTTTGTGAATACTGATCTGGTTTAGGCAGCCTAGACAACTTTTATTTCCACATTTCAATTCTGTCCTTTTCTCTTTTTAGCTCTTCCTCTGTCTCCCTGTCAGGTTCGGCACCGACATATCAAGACTAATGAAAATAAGATTATAATAAAATAATAAAAATATTCCAAACATCAAGAGCAGCCATTTATATAACATGTCTGCCTTGGTAGAGAAAATCTGTCCAGCAAAATATGGCACACAGACCGCCGTTCTGTATATTAGGATGCTGGACAGGAAAAAAAGGAAAAAAAAAAAAAAAAAAATAAGACAAAATTTAGAAACTGTGTGTGAAAAAACTTAAATACAACCTCACTGCTTAAATACAACCTCACTGTCTCTGATCTGATGATGTGTGTTTTGTCCTAGTCGATGATGTGGTTATTTGTTTGCAGTGATCCGATATGGCTGATTTTACTAGTTCAGTTGTTTAATTGCCAGGTTCTTCTTTCTTTGTCTGAAAGAAGAAACCGTTAATATATTAAGAAAGAAGACAAAATGAACCTTTTTCAGCTAAACCACAAGACCTCTGGAACACAGGCCATAATACACAACATCAGATTTAAAGAAACCCAAACGTCAGCACAAACACCTCATACCAACTGTTAAGCACGGTGGTGGAAGGATGATAGTTTGGGCTCATTTTTCTTCCACTGGACCAGGACACCTTGCAGTTATTGAGTTGACCATGAATTGTATGTATACCAACATTTTTTTTTTTAGATTCAGCTGTCTGACAGTAAAAGCTGGTGGCATGCAGCGGGTTAATGAAACCTGCAACATAATCTCCAATAAAGAAAACAATCACGGATGGTCCAGTATGCAATGGTCTAGTTAAAGCCCCAACCCATCATTCAGAACATGATCAGTTCAAGTTATTTCTGCTTAAATTGGTCAGAAAGCTATTAAATCACTAGATGTACTTAGTTTTTCACACATAGCCTCTGCATTTTATCTCTTAAGACTTGGTAAAGACCAGATTTTCTTTTTTATTGTGTCCTAACTGGACTTTTATTCATCATATGACTCCATCTGCTCATTTGTCCACAGCATAACCACTGCGTCAATACTCAGCTTCCTTATTAATATACATTATGCTGCTGGGAGTCTGCAGAGACCTTAGAGCTGTGTAATGAATGCAAGACCATCGAACTGGCAGCAATAAAGAGGAATGCAAAAAGCAAAGGGGGGTGGATAACTGGTCAATAAGCAGGAGTCTTCAGGGTGAACTGTGATTAACGAAGGGACAACCGGCGGACAGGGCAGGATGAGAAATGAGAGTATGGATGAAGAGGATGGATGGATGGTTGAACAGACCATGGAAGACTGGAGACAGATGGAGGAGACGCTAACAGATGGAGAGAAGACAGAAAGAGCGGAAAAGATTTCATGGTGTGCACTTGGGGGGTAAAGAATGTAGAAACAGGGCTGTTACAGTGAGTGATCACAGAGCCGGAGCCTTTGTTTGTCTTAATACGTCTGGATGTTCTTACAAGACAGAAGCAACACTTCATTAACTAAAATAAACTATGTATTTAAAAAAAGAGTTTCTTTCTTTAAGACCACTCTGAAGGTTACTGCTTATTCGTTTTAAAGAAGTAATTTGGCTAGGCTTATATCTCATCAACTGGACAGATTCAGTTACAGAGACACATTTCACGACTGGTCTGCAGAAACACTGCTGCTCTTGTATTCTTTATGAATGACTGCATTTTGCAGGGAGGCCATAAAACTCTGCAGCAGCCTGGACAAGCAGGGGCTTTCCTATGTTAAGCACTGATCATAGCAATGTTTTTGAGTAGCTGTTGCTTCACAATCTTTGAAACAAATCACTATATGATCACAGGCGTAGCTCCTCTTCAGATCAATTAAATATTTTACATTAAAGCATGAATCCACATTGGGGTCATATAACTAAACCATCAAATTATTATGACAAGCTGAATGCTTAAGAATAAAAAGATCAAATCAGATGGCACAATCCTCATCTTCTGGGATGTCAATGTGGCTACAGAAGCCTTGATTTAATTAAAATGAGAAGTGGAGTGCAGCGGGATTGCTCTTACGAGGGGAACATTGCCCAGTCCAGCAGGAGTTTCTCCATAAGGAGGTGCACGGCAAACACACTTTTTGCACACTGTTGGGATTGTTATATGCTTTAAAACATACAGAACATATGGAGTATGAGGTTATGCAGCTCATATTTGGTCTGAAGCAGATGGTGTAGTTCCCACAGAGGCCTGATCTCAACATCAAGGGGGGACTCTAGGAGGAGTTTTGTGACATGGTGCATTATCCTGCTGGAAGTAGTCTTCAGAAGATGCTACACTGTGGTCATGAAGGGATGGACATGACCAGCAACAATACTCAGGTTGGCTGTGGTGTTTAAATCATGCCATGTTGGTACTAAGACTACCCACCATTACAAAAGCAGGAAGACTCCATCCTTTCATTTGTTTACTCCACATTCTTATCATACCATCTGAATGTTGCAGTTAATATCAAAACTTATCAGACCAGGCAACATTTTTTTTCAATCTTCTGTTTTGGTGATTCTGTGTAAATTGTATCCTCAATTTCTTCTTGACTGACAGGAGTTGCACTGGGTGTGATCTTCAGATGCCCTAACCCATCTGCTTCAAGGCTGGATGTGTTGTGCATTCAAAGCAACCAGTTGTCATCTGAGTTACTGTTACACTCCTATCGTCTTAGACCAGTCTGTCCCTTCTCCTGTCCACGCCACTACAGTTTACTGGATATTTTCTCTTTTTCAGACCATTCTCTGTAAAGCCCATGAAAATCCCAGTAGATCAGAGGTTTCTGAAATGCAGAGCAGCTGGTGTGGCATCAACAACCATGTCACTTCAACCCCCTTCTACTCTTTTTTCTTTTACTTTATGTTGTATGTTTTTTGATTTTGTTATCATGTTTTTTTCTTTTTGTTTTTTTCAAATAAAAACTTTCAGTTAGCGTATGTCCCCTCAACAGATGTTTCATTCACACTTTTCCAAGTGTGAATGAGCTCTTTTAAGAGCACAGATACAACCCAATACCATCACAAAGCCTGGCTTTTGGACTTGCAGCTGATGACACTGTGGTTGGTCCTTGGGTTGCCTTCAGTATGAAATGTGCTATATAAATACATTTGCCTTGCCTTCTGTATTTTTTGTCTAGTGCACATGGTATCTTTTTATTCCCATTGCTATTCTTTTAAATGAACATGTCTCCTAACCTCAAACCTTTAATGATTTGGGGTTGTAAAACCATGCAAATGTTTGCTTGCAATTAAAATCTCATTGAGAGCAAAACATTTACCAGCTCGCTTTTAAATAAACAGAACACATGCTGTGGAAACTTTTTGAATTGAGTAAGAAGAAATGTCTTTAGAAAATATCATGTATGGTAAGATTCTTCAATGAGAGGAATGACAAATATTCCAAAGTGGAAGGAGTAAAAACCTTGTTCCTCTTCTGAAACTTGCAACAACACAACAACACTCTCACTGTTGCAACAGAAATCAGCATGACACACATTTTATTATGGCCACTAACTCTTTGTTCAGCTAAATATCTAATAAAGTCAATCATAAATGGCACAAGAGACTTTGAAAAAACAGCTTTATGTCCCTATTCAACTGAAAGAGAGCAGAACTGTGTGCAGACCAGAGTTACTCTGCAGTAACAGCTGAAAAAGACTTTTCGTATGGGGTCATTCTTTCCTGTTACACCAGGAGAGGCTTTATATAACTTATTTATTTATACCACCTGAGCCCACTTTGGAACATTTAAATATGGCCAATCTACTAATAATTTATTAGTACCACTTCTTGAACTTAAAACATTCCTCATGGCTAATCAAGATGTTACAAATGCTTCAGCCTCACATGGCTTACTACATGTTTAAAAAACACAAAAACAAATACAGCAGGGTATACCCTGTTTACACCTTTGTTTTTATGGTTTTACATTTCACTTACATGTGCAGTTCAGGCACCAAAAACCTCAGGGAAAAGCTACTACTAGCAAAGGCTTAACATTTAAGGCTAGTTGGTTAGGGTGAGGAAAACATGGCCTACTTTGGAATGGATGTTCATCTTAAAGTGTTTACTACATGTTAGAAATGCACATTTTTAAGCATCTTTCTCTCTTAAATTGCTTGAAAAATATGGATGAAATTGTATGCTGTTGCCACATCATTATGGGGTCATTAACCAGATTCAGTTTTTCTGATGAGAGCAGTTTAGGTTAAGGCACCAAAACCACTTGGATAATTTCAGATATGTAAAACTAGTTTGGTTTAAGTTTGGCTTAAGTATTTAAAAGATATGCATGCTTGGTTTTGGCATTAAAAACCACATGGTTAGGTTCAGATAGATCAAACATGTATTCACAGTCTATGATCCTTATGGTATAAACCTAAATATGGATAAATAGGTCTCAGGCTAGCGTGTATAACATTAAAAGATGTCCTGGGTGTCATGGAAATAATGCACACTTTGAGCCCAACACTAAAATCTCAATGATTTTTATCTTATTAATATTTCACAGGTTAACATGACAAGTCATCTTTTCTCTAATTAATAGCACATAGCTTCGAGCTTTGCTAATGACTCTTTTGAGGAAAGTTTTGAAAAGGCTTCTTTTGCTTTCATGCTGATAGCACTCATGTCTTGGTCTAGCAGATTCATATCACACAGACTTGAAAGCCTTATTGATCGTCTGACTGCCAATGCTCTGCAACATAATGAATAACCCTATTTACTAAAAAGTCAAACTCCTACTTCACCAGTAAACTAAACCAGAGAGTATTGATTTAGTGATTCTTTTAGATGAAAAGGTATGTATGTTGAAACTAGGCTGGATAGCAGAGCCAGGATTATACTTGCTTATTTAATTAAGTTTATT
Source organism: Melanotaenia boesemani (assembly GCF_017639745.1). Taxonomy (NCBI): domain Eukaryota; kingdom Metazoa; phylum Chordata; class Actinopteri; order Atheriniformes; family Melanotaeniidae; genus Melanotaenia; species Melanotaenia boesemani. Next base: position 27,814,094 of record NC_055686.1, read on the forward strand.
CTAAAAGATTTAGCTTGGCAAAAATCCATAGCATTTTGATTTCTTTCCATTGTAATTCTGATAAAATATAGTCAACATTTAGCAGACATATTGCATAATCGGGGGGGGGGATTGCATCAGTTTAAATATATGAAAAAGAAGATGAACCTACCATAAGGGAATATGAGTAACATGACACAACCTTAAAGGCTAAGGTGAAGATGAAAAATGGAAAGCTTCATTCTGAGCCATGGAGAGGTCACAGGAGAGATGGAGACGGATGGGAGGGGAAGAGCGAGGGATGAGAAGATTGTGAAAGGGAAAAGAAATGGGGAGATTAGAGTGAGGAGTGTTATACGGCAGCAGGAAGGTCGTCAAGCGGTGGAGGGGAGGAGGGGGAAGGGTGCTGACATGGAGAACTGGAAGGATAGAGCTGTAAGCCTCCGGGGCGATTTATCAGTCACTGGGAGCTCTTTGTGTGAATGTGCAAGAGAAAGTAGAGAAAGGGGGAGCTTGGAAAAAAAACACGATGAAAGAGATATATAAAAGTAGAAGAGCCAGTTTGAGACTGTATCAGATGAATGTGCTCCCATGTACGTGAACAACTGTGTGTGCATGAGAGAGAGAGGAAAACAGTGAAATATGAGTTACACATCAGGAGATAAAAGATTAGTCCCTATGGGTGTATTACAGCTTGCTTTCAAGCCAACTGCGTGAGTTTGTGTGTGTGTCAGCACATGTGTAAAATAAGCAGCAGCAGGAAACACTTTAAACCGTCAGTTTTACATCTACTTCCCTTCTGCAGTTATTAATGCATTTGCACTGATTTTAATTCTGTTTTCAACAAAGAAAGTAGACTCAAGGATTTCCTGATACCTCTTTTTCTTGTCTGTGTTATTGATACTGATCATAAAAGTTATGTTTTCCTTCTTTAAAGCATAGTTTTGGTTGCTTGTCGTAAACCTGAATGTGGCTCCTGCTGGCGGTACTTTTCCCTCTTTGGAGAATTACTAGTGCAAATTACTGCAACAGACTACAAGAACAGTGGTATTGTTTTTCAAGCTGTGGAATAGGGCCATTGTGACTTTGAAAAAAGATTTGAAGCCAAGTCAGTGAAAGAAATTTCAGCATTTCTGTGATTAAAGTAATACTTTAATGACTAATTACTCACATACATGGAAAAAAAGAAAATGCAATACTGAAATCCAACTTAAATGAAGTTCTTAAACTGGGATATGCCCTGTGATAGACTGGTAACCTGTAGAGGGTGTACTCACCCTCACACCTTACAGCAGCTGGGATAGGCTTCAGCTTCACCATGACCCTGAATTGAAATTAGATGAGTGCTAGGTTACTAGCACTTTATCTGAATATTTTCAGCTTCATCACACCACAGACACCATTAGAAAAAAAAAAAAAAGAAAAAGAACGCAACCTGCAAAAGGAAACCAGGCTGGACCATGGCTGCAAATCACTAAGTCATTTTCTTCTGAACAAATCCATTTTAAGTTTAAATCCCTCTGACATAATTATAGAGTCAGATCAAAGATGTTTCCTCATTGCTGTTTAATTAAATGGCAAATGTGTCACCAGAGGCCATTCTTGGGTCTCTGGGGCCAAGACAATATTTCTCAGGTTGCCCCTCCAACCAGCATTCATTCCCTTTTTTATTAAGATATTTATACTTATAACAATAACAGTAACACATTGATAATATTATCTGTTAAGGTGTTGTTGTTACAGCATTAAATTATTTAACTGCAACTTTTATTTATTTATTTATTTATTATTTTTATTTATTTATTTTTTTATGGCTTTTACTTCTTCTGACTCTTAACTTAATTTTTTACTATTTTTATTTAATTAAACAGGCGCGATATGACTGAATTATTTAACTATGTGCTGAAATCTGCACGTGACCCTTTAGTCACATTTATAGCTAATCCAGCACATATGTAGTTTTCAGTAGCATGAAGTTAATGGACATGGAAAAGAAAATATAAACACCATACACACAATAACTTTCATCTCTGTACTTTAGTACTGCAAATTAGATTTCTTGCCAATGAATTCAGTTATTTAACATTCTAATATTCACAATTAAGTCAAAATAATCCAACTTATTTCTTTATTTTCAGCCTCATGACACCCAGGTAGACATCAGGAGGACAGACTGAGCTGCTCTGAGCTTAATTAGCCTCTAGATTATTTGCACTACTTACCACTGTCTTGCACTCTTCTTTACTCTCCCTCTTTTTTTATATCTTCCTTTCGTCACTGCCACATAGAAACCTTCTCATTTTCATACTATAAACCGGCTCTGTCTGTTTCTCCTGTTGCTGCTCGTAACATGACCACGAGGTGTAGGTGGGGCCCCTTGAGGGAGTTCTGTAGTGATCAGCCACTGCCAGAGCAAACTCTCCACATTACCGTTGCTTTGTGTGTTGTTTTAAAGTTGGTTGGCCCTCGGCGGCCCCCTTCTGGTGCAGGGCCTCAAGCATTTGCTGGTATGCCTGTTGGCAAGCGTGTCACTGAAAGCCAATAACAAAGCAAGAGCAGGTATCATTGTGTGATGAATTCTGTCCAACCGGTTAAACTGAACTACGTAGTATTTTGAACAATTTCTAAAAGAATGTTATCCAAGCTTTTTCTTTCTCTCTTCTTTTTTTTTTTTTTTTTTTTTTTTTTTTGCTTTTAATTTATTTATTTGAATCTTGTGATTTGAAGTAACACTTAGGAAGATGACAATTTCTTGCCACAAGTCATGGAACATTTCTGCCCAATCCCTGCACAGACCTGCACAGAAAAAGTGTACATACTTTTTAATCATGCCAAAAAGGCTTGCGAAAACATCAGAAGCTACCAAAAATATCAAGACGAAGTGTGGAGTAATGTAAGAATGAACAAAAATAAAATCCAGTTACTATGATGTAATGGCAAAGGACACCAACAAAAAGACAAATATTAGAAAGAAATGTTAGTTTTTCTGTAATATGGTTTTCTTTTTTGATTCACATTTTGAATATTTGAATGTAGCATTGATGCACTTTAAAGTGTCATTTATTGCAAGTTAGCTGAGAACCTATTAAAAGGCTGTAGACTTGTTACAGTCATTTTTTATAAACCACTTACCAGTAAGACTTGGAAACAATCAGCATCATCCAAGGTTCACATTTTTGGTTAATTCAAGCCACACTGCTGTTCATTTGTGAGTAATGAAATAGGTTTCTTGGAAGGAACTTGTTTCCACAACATTAGCTTCATTAATGATTCATTATGAGGGGGGATTTGCATTGTGTTGCAAGCTAGCTGTTAACAAACAAGCTAAATTAGCCATCTATATTCTTATTATTTATTAATTTTTTATTAGCTTGTTCTGTAATGGCCAGTCAGCCTAATTGTACTGATTTTGGCTGAGTGCAGTGCCAGATGATTTAATTCAGGATGAAATATGTACCTTCTCTTATTACTGGTGCATGACTTGACTGACATATCAAGAGTTATAGCAACATTTAAGCTAGCTTTAGCTCACAGTTGATGTTAAAACATTAAGGCTGCGTTTTAAATTTTTAAATCAAATATTTTGTTTATTTGATTTAATAGTGTTGGTATTTTTTTTTAACAGTATATGGAGATTTAAAAAAAGTTTACCCACTGTCAAAACATTTAACACTGCCAGTTATGATAAGTGTTTCTGTTATCATTGATGCACTTGGTTGCACTTCAATTAGCTTTACAAAGACGAGCCCAACTGTATTAGTGTGTGTTCCTGTGTGTGTTTGTGTGTGTGTTTTGAACAGCGTTCAGTGGCTGCCCTGTCACTAGCTCTATAGTTTGTGTGAATATAAATGAGAGAGAAAGATCCAAACACAAACGAGGAAGAAAAGAAGAAGAAGAGAAGGACAAGAAGAGGAACAATTGCTTTGGGCTATTTTGCCTCCTGCTTCTTTTTGTCCATTTGGCCATGTTCAGAAAGAAGAGAAAGCTGGATTGTCTTCCTCTCCCTCTTCTTTTGTTCACCGGATCCATTCTTTTTGCTAACATGACAACTATCCTCCATTTTATATGCTCTTGACCACATCCCTCAATCCATATTTTCAAACTCTTTAACTACACACCACTATTTTTCCACATTTTTATCCCTCTTTCTCTGTAAACCATTAAATACAATCTCTCTCATACCCCTCCATCCCTCCGTACTTCCCTCTGACTGAGTGATTGTTGACTGATCTGACTGTATCCACAGATTAGATGTGACCCTGCAGCTGTGATCAGCCCACAGTGTTCCTGCTCCTCGCAGATAATCTGCTCCAGTTTGGGAACGCAAAAATCTGCCAATACATCTGTTTCGCACTGTAATACAATTATACGTGTACACCACCACTGTTACCATTATGATGCCGTGTCTGCTGGCTGAGAGTGTCATTTCTGATGAAAATACTGCTGGAGTAGCAGCAGTGCCATAGCAGCATCAGAAAACTGCATAAAGAGTATGAATACTCCATTCAATGACTTGATGAAAATGAACTTACAAGCATTTGTATTTTACATATGAAACTAGATAGAGAACCACCTCCATCATGAGTGTAATTGTTCACATACTCTTGCTTGCACTAAGCTTGTTACCAGAGGCTTGTTCCACTAGGGGACACATTAGAAAGCTCACAGCCAATAGGATTGCAGAATCTTTTGGGAGTAAACAAAATAAAGGTGACAACAGAATAGATAGGTATTCAGTCAATTTTGAGATCATGATACAAAAAACATCAGTGTCCCCTACACCAAGCATACCGTGCCTTGTCTTCAAAACTTTCCGTCATGGTCGCCATACTGCCCCTAACGGTTACTCTCATATCGCAGCTTGCCAACACGTGTTCACATGTCACCCAGGCAACCAAAAAATCTGACCAACGTATTTTAGTCCTAAGCATAATCATTTTCTAACTCTAACAAAGTGATATTACTGCCTTACCCCAACCAGGAACTGGGTACATGTGTAAAGTATTGTTGTGGTAAAGACTGAATGTAAACCAAAAGCGGTTGCATCTTAGGGCTGGAAGTGCTGCATATAATTGTTACCATCCAATTATTCCTTCTGAGTGGTATTTCCTTATGCTTGTGGGGTTAGGTTAATTTAGGGTAAGCCCATGTAGGTCACATTTCAGAGTATGAACAAACTGCAGATTTTGTTGTTTTGACTGAAGGACTTGTTGCCTAAGCCGCATGTCAAATTGTACCTGTGTTTGTAACAACCAGCACTGATAAATATACCTTGGATGACATATAAAATATTATCCATTTGTAGTCAACCAGAGACACTGGAGTAAAACATTTTTACTAACTATATATTGGCTAAGCAAAGTTGAAACTATACATACAGTATGTTTAATATGTTTTTTAGAAACTTCATATAGAAATGTTTTATCATCATGAATGAGCTGTTGTTCCCTATAACTTGCTTTCAAAAGAGCTTGTGACTTTAAACAGTGTGTGTTAAGGCTTATCTTGTCCAAAATATATGTAAACTAAAGAAAATATGCATGCTTGAATCCTAAAAAAATCCAACTATGTTTTTATCAGTGCTGTATACACAGTCAAAACAAAAGAAAGGAAAGAATTTGCATCCTCTGGGGGTTTATGAGGTTAAATTTTATGCCCACCTACTTGATTGTTGCTTAATTTGTAGAATGAGTTCCAGACGTTGTTCACAGATGCTAATTCAACACATGTACTAGACACCAAGAGAAAGCTCATGTTCACCATACTCCTGAGCGGTGCTTCGGTAAAGGCCTCTGGAGACATTACATTGTACAAAAAGTAAGACCAAGAAATTCCAAAGTGTGTCTAGAATGGTCAATAAGACTATCATCTGTTGTTGACTGTTATCTTGGTGTCAATACTGACTGTGTTCAGACAAATGAGCAAAATCATTGAAAGAGCTAAAAACAACATTCCAAGAGCAAAGAGTGTGAGGCAACATTAGTAAATGTGCTGGCTGTGCATTACCTCCTGCATGTTAAAGTATGTTTGACATGATCTGGCCTCTGTACCAGGGAGCAGTGTCCAACCTGGCTGATGAAGAGGTTTAAGATCTAACATACAGTACAATTACCGAGAACCTTTAGATATAGTGCATGTGTGAAAGCACAACCCTCAAACTGTAAGAGGATGAGGTTCTGATAATATGCAACTTTTAAATGAAAGAAAAGAATCTTAAGTAGATGTTTGTACTTCATTATTCTTTGTCTTTCTGTTTTTTTTTTTTTTTGTTTGTTTGTTTTTTGTTTGTTTGTTTTGTTTTGTTTTGTTTTGTTTTGTTTTGTTTTGTTTTGTTTTGTTTGTTTTTTATATGGACCTAATTGTGAGTCTGAAATAAAGAACTGAATTAAATTGAATCATCTTATTTTAGTTTATGTGTTTAGCTTCTTTCTATCTCTTAGGTAAGATATCTTCACACAAATAAGATGACAGGTTTTTTAACCTTTGATATTTTCCAGTAACTACTGGATAACAAATATTATTAAAAAGCTGTTGACATAAACCTGCCTGAGCCATCTCAACCACTTGGTTTTAGTAGGTAAAGGTCTTATGTTATGCCCTTATCTTTAAAAGTTTTGATCATTAAACTATTTTTATTACATTATCAATTAATCTCTCAACCATTTGTTTAAAGTCATTGATTGTTATATATTATTGTCCCATGAAAATACAAAATAATATAAAGAATCATTTTATCAGAGTTAAATGTGAAAGAGCTAAATGTTGGTTTTTGGTTTCATATTTAGCAAACATTGATCGATTTAGATAAATGTGATCCATATATGAAAAATGTATGGATGATAAAAAACGTGCCCAAATTAGGTAAAAATAAGTAAATAAATAAATAAATGAGTAGATTCATAAACCCTGTTTAATACTGAACATCTACGACATGTTTAGCACAATATCAAACATCGATCAATTTTAACTGAGCCTTTGCGCTCGCTAAGGCATTTATGGACCCCTTTATGTTTTCATGGCTGGAGGAAATTAGGGATGCACCAGTCCACATTTTTTTCACTTCCGATCCTTTTCCGCTACTTGAATTTACCGATATTGATACTATTCTGATACCAGAGCTGTATTTGCTTTAATATTATTGCTGTTATTGTTATATTATTTTTGATTTTATGTTAGGCTGTAATAAACTCTTCTCTACGAGCAAGTTTATGTACATATCGTTGCTGTTGGACAAAAACCTCCTACGTCCAAAATTCGTGATTTTTGTTTTCCTTCATAAATCAGTGCTATTGGTCACCCTTTATGTCTGTCTGTTGTTTTACAAATGTTTAACCAAAGATGTATGATGTAAAACACAATATCAAGTTTGATGACATTATGTCCAGTTATTACAAAACCACAGAATTTTTTTTCATTTTTTGAAAAATGACAGTTTAGGAGATGGGAGGTTTGTATGTACGTACCAAAAGGCAACTTAAGGTAAGTATCCTGAGAACATATATGCAACTGTAAGGGTTTTAAATTAATATTTATTGCATTTCAACAAAGGATTACTACATACTAGTGAAATATACATGGTAAAAAAAACACAAAAAAACTGTCATATATACTAAACAGCACACATACAAATCACCACTATACAGTAACAGTTTCTAAGCAGTTTTTAAGCAAACTAAACCTGGATGGTAAACTATTGGCTTGGCTGCAAGTGTTCAATCATGCTGTGAAACTGCTAGTTTTCCACCACCAATAACAGCTGGTCACTGAGTACGTTGAAGTTGAGCGACTTCTCTGTAATCCCTTTAGCTTTTACATTGTCTGCTGAAAGTTTACTCTGCTTTTTGAATGACTCCAGAAGTGATTCATACTGGCTCTTTTCCACTTTGTCCCCCCTGGCTAAAAAGTTTCCATGCTCTCTCAAGTGGTGTTTGATTAAATTAGGGGTGTTGTACATCACGACAGAGGTTCCACCTCTCGGAACAACGGCTTTCTCATTGGGACACACACATCACCTCGCTAGGAACCAGACAAAGTTGTAGACATAACTCATGGATCGCAAATTTTCCCAGGTTGGATCAGAAATTTCCTATCTGTAAATTAAGTTGGTATCAGCACCTGATTCCGATACTGGATCAGATCAGCTCCATCCCTAGCACAAATTTCATAACATTATAGATGCTTTGCATATCAGCATAACTATTCTGTTAGTTTATGACATGGGTATGATCTCTCTGACATGCTATAATTATTCCTAACTGCACTACAAAGCCAGATTCTCTTTAGTCACTGTGTTCGTTACAACCACGTCATCTACTCACAGTGTAAATGACTGACTGTGGGTCGGCTATATAATTTCAGATATGGAAAGTTACATGACCTACAGCCTTGGACTGTGTTTACGTACTGTTTGCATTAGCAGTGTGTGATATTTTTCACCTACTTGTGTAACACAGCAATGTAATACGATGTACAGTGGAGTAATGTAGCACATATCTGCTGAAAATGCACATTTTAACACGAAATCAGTCAACAGACCCCTGCTATCCATATGGTGGAAGCTTGCCGCCTCGTTTTGTCACATCTTTGGGGACAATGCTGTTTTCCAGCACATTAATATTCATCAGTATAGCTTTAATCTCCAGAAAGTGGGTTATTGGCATGAGTAGATGAGTCTCCTCTTTCATCCCAGCCACACTCCCCTCATTAACTCTATTCCCGTGCTCATGTGTGATCATAAAAAGGGTGGAAAAAATGCAGATGCATCCTGAGATGGAAACAGAGAAAGAGTGAGAGAGTCGAAGGCGTTGTATAAGAGAGCTGATGTGGGTGACAGAGAAAAAGGGAGACAGACTGAAAGAGACATTTGTGACGTCATGGACACTTTAAGTAGGTCAGGAACCAAGTTGTGATGTCACTTACACTGGAGTCATCCCGCTGGGCCAATCGTGTGTTGGGACACACCCCCTCTTTTTCCCAACTGCACCCCCACCTCACCCCTTGTTTTTCCACAGCTGTCTCATATCACATGCATTAAAAGCGCCGCCGCATTTGCACCAGCATGTAAATGTTTCTGCAGCCTGAAATGCTGACGACCTCAGTTCCACTGCTCCTGCTTTGAAGCAAATTATTTTTAAACATTTATGCAAGAAGTTTTATTCCGCTTTTTTTTCTTTTATATGCATAATTTAAAAATTTTAAAAAAAGGAAAGGGGCACTATATAAAAAGTTTTACCATCCCCAGCAATGAGCAGGCATGTGCTCATCAAATAACTGATGTAAACAAAGCTTAGAACACCGTAAGAAGTATTGACAGATACAGATTGATGAATATGAATATGTACCATACTTTATTAATCCTGAGAGGGAAATTTATTTTTCACAGCAGCCATCAGAGGTAAAATAAAGAAAGAAAGAATAAAAATACAATCTAAGAAAAATGTTAATGCAATTAAACACAATATAAACAAGTAAAAACACAAAAAACAAACAAATAGTAATATACAATGGAAGACTATGTAGAAATTTTGATTTAGAATACCAGTGCAGAGCTGTGATCACCTCTCACACATGGAGGATTTATTGTGAAGTTATTGTGAATAGTAGGAGTGATTTTTTTTTTCAAACCTTTCCTTGTGAAAGCAGAGGTGCAGCAGTCTGTTTGAAAAAGAGCTCCACTGTCTCTTTAGTATACTGTGCAGTGCGTGAAGAAATGTCCATGATGGAAACCAGTTATCTCTCCAGGGTTGCTGATAGCGATCCTGGGTCTGTTTCAACCTGATCTAGCTTAGAGTTTCTGACTGTTTCTATGTTCTGTCCAATGATCTTACCAGCCCAGTTTATTGATTCTGCTCAATTCCCTGCAGCTCATGCACCCCCAACACACCCCACATTTGCATTGACCATTACAGGCTGGGATATTATCTCCAGCAGCTTGCTGGAGATATCCTTGGGATATAGTCTGCGCATTCCCTTCTTGTCCAGTCTGATCTCCAGGTGCACACCTAAGTATTTGTTGCTGTCCACAACCTCTATCTCCTTGCACAGGATCCTGATCAAGAAAACTTGAGTTTACTTTAGTTTTACTGCTCTTAGATTGCTCATTAAAACCCTCTAATTAAAATATTACTTGTACTTGAGGTCCCCAATTTGGGGAACTTTGAGAAGAGATGGTGCCAAATTGTACCAAAATGGCCATTTTGTAGACCTCGTCTGAAGGGTCCATACTTAAACTTGTCAAAGTTTGCTCTGCTTCACTTGATCAGAGTTGGCCTTTGCAGAGATGATGTTCATATATTGTACTATGATGATAGAGATACAGCTGCATCCTTCTAAAGCGATAATCATATGCATTGTGAAAGTATTTTTTGTTGTTGTTTTTGTAGGAGAGCCAGAAACCTTTTTAATTTGTGCTTTTTCTATATCATCATTCTTTACCAGTAACACATACATGTGCATGTTTATAAATCTGTCATGATCTGAGTTTTTGGTTGTGGTTTGTCTTGTCATATTTTGCTTTCTGCTTCCTGTCATTAATGCACCTGGTTTGATTTAACTAACTGACTTCTCCTGTTCCTCATTAGTCCTTCGGTAAAATTAAGCCCATTGGTTTCAGTTCCTCCATGCTAGTTCATTGTAGTCTTCATGTTATGTAGTTTTCTTTCTTTTTGGTCCTTAATATCAGCCATTCCAAAAGTGAACTCTGTGTAGAACGGGCTGTTTCTGTGTTTGAACATTTAAATGTTCATGAGTGGTGCCTGTCCACGCCCACGCCACGCCCCTCTCTGTGAGAGGATCTGGCTTTCACTGGCACCCGCTCTGTGATTTTAGAGGGTAGGCTCAGCTAGCCGGGGGGGGGGGGGGGTCAGTGGCAGTATCCACTACCAGGGGTAGTGGTTATTTCTTTTCATGATGTCACAAAGGGAAAGATCTCAGACTCACCTGTTGGGTACATTTGTTAAAAAGTGGAGCAAGCAAGTGAGAGAGGAGACAGGATTTTTTCCTTTTTGGGCCACATACACAGGCTATGATGACATAAATCCCTGTTAGGAAACCTTTAGAAAGTGAATTTTGCATAATATGGGACCTTTAAAACTAATCTAGTGCTAACATTTTACTAAGTTGGAACTATTACATAGCTTCATGCTAACATTAGGCTAGCCTAGCATAACATTAGCAATTGTACTTGAACATGAACAAAATCCTTTCTAAAAATGTTTATTCAAATGTCAATACTTTAAAGGATGAGCAATTAGAAAAACCTTGGTGTACTGACACTGGTGAGCCATGTGTGCATGGAAAGACATTTTTGTCCTTCTTCAGTAACCTGTCAATCACCTGAAATAGAAATCAGACAAAACTTTAACGTGGTACCGTATAGGCTAATCCAGAAGAAGCAGCAACTTCTCTACATCTCCTTTTCCTCCCCCTCGCTTGGTGCTTCCTCTTATAAAACTAATATCTTACCAAAGCCTCTTCACTCTCTCAGACGGCTCCAAAGAGGAGGTCTGCGCCGCATAGGGAGCTATATCTGATGTTCTTTTTACTTCAAGCATCAAACAAATCTACTTGCCCTTCATCAAAGTGAAATAGTGATGCATTTATGTCTAGGTTTGTGTGTAAAAGTGTGTGTTGGAGAAAGCCTAAGCAGCAGGAGGCAGATTTATACAGAACCAGAGGCTGAGGCGAGTTTGCATGTCAGCGTAAAGGCTTAATTTGACAATGCTGTAGGGCTATGCTGCAAAAGACTTTCTGCACTGACAAAAAAAGAAGCAAAATCATAAAAGAGAACATAAAACGCTGAAATAACAATGTAGAAATAATGCCAGTGGGGTTTACCTTTGGGCTCAAATGAGCAGAAAATAAAATGTTTTCCAATAAGAAAGTGACTAACTGTGAACTTAATTATCACTCTGAAAACACAGGTGAATTGATGTGTATTATTACTTCCACAGAGTTCAGCATCTTCTCACTAAAAAGTGTGAATCAATCATAAAATGACCCCCATAAATGAGATGAAGTCTTAGATGTGTTTCTAAGAATATAATCTTTTCTGCAAAACCTTGTTCTTTTGAGCCTTAAACAACATGCACATATAGCCATTCAAGACTAAATCAACGACATTTTATTTGTGTAAACTCAACTGGAGATAATTTACTTCAATTCTCTTTATTTATAGCTCATATTTACAACAACAGTCGTCTGAGAGCACTTTTCTCAGGGAGTAACCAAGTTCAATACAAGTTCAATGAGGTCAAATCCAATTCAAACCAATTACAATAATAATCCAACTAAGTCTAATTTATCATACAGTTTTTGTATTAATGTAATGCCAGTAGCAAAGGAATCCCCTCCCTGAGCATCTATAGGGTAACAATGACAGAGTTAGGCTCAGGAAGGATGACCATGTTTCTTCTTCAGTTTGGGGTTAACAAGACAAATCTGCCTCCGAACCCAAACTGGGAGCCAGTTCCACATGAGAGGAGCCTGATAACTGAAGATCTTTCCTATTTTACTATTAGGAACTCTTTGAAACCTGTTATCTGAAAGTAAGCAATCTTTAGGATGTGGTAGAGATTGGTTATTGAGATCTTTATATAAAGAGTTTTTAGATTTTGAAGTAACTAATGAAGAGAAGGAGGATTGGAGTAATAAAAGCTTTCCTGGTAATTCTGATTGATTTGCTTGATTGTTGAAGCATCAGATATAAATAAACTAAAGAATTCGGAAAGGTAACATGTTGCATTAAGAAAAAAAAAAAGCTGTTCAAAGCATTTAGCTCAAGCTGCATCCCATTTCATGGGATGTGTGCAGATAAAATAGGAAATATATCCTCCAAACACTAAGTTGTGACAGCTTGGTAATAATGCCAAAATGATGACAAACACTAATGTATGAAGTCTAATTTCTTTGTTAGCACTACATGTTTGCACATCCCTATAAATTACCACAAGCTTAGAAAAGCCAGTATCATTAAGACCACATGACTTACTCAATGTCAGTTCACCCTGTAAAATAAGGATGCTCTCAAAGCTTCTAGCGTTCCCTCCTATTTTTATCTTCTGTCCTTGTGTAATTTACCCATCTCCTACTGGGTTTGTTTTTTCTTTTTGCCTTGTTTTTTTCCCATTTTTTGTCAGATAATGATGAAAAGAGGACTTCCACCAGCATAAATGGTAGCCAGTTGGCGTTTGACATTCTAAGATAATAACATACTTGCAGTGCAATGTTTGTCGCCTGTGCAAGTGCACTCACTTTTGCTTTCTAATTATAATCATTTCACATGATCAGTCAAAGAAAAGAAAGAGGCATCCATCGGAGTTTGTTCCAACTGTCCTTGAAGAACAAAGTGAAAGTGAAAAAATAAAATAATAATAATAAAAAAGAACTAAGTAATTACATGTGGCTGCTTTCATGACTATTGACCATGTATGGTTCTTAAAAGTGCTAACTTCACTGGATTTGAGATGTCTCCCTGATTAAAATCAAATGGATCTAACGGCTTGTCAAGTTCTGTGCAATGACTGATTCAATGAATCAGCTGGGTTGAAACAGAAAAATTTAAAACCTGCAGGACAGCAGCCCTCAAGGATCAGAGTTACCTACCTCTGTTTCAGAGTGAGCAAAGCTTTCATTGATTTGACTGGGAGACTTGTTGCATAAAGACAGTTTAAGAGTATTTCTTGGAGGAAAAAAGGACAAAATGTAAAAGGCCATTTAAATTTCTGACTGCACCAAATAGCAAACAGACGAAGCCATAAAGATGTTGGAGTAATTTGGATCTCAACACAAGACACAAGCTATTTCTCAAAGGGGTTAATTCCCACAAAAGTTGTTCCTAAACAGAAAAAAATGTACACCTAGATTGATATACAGTCTTAGTTAATTTGTTTATACTGCTCTGACCTGGCTCTAATAAAGTCTCAGTGCAAGTGCACCTCCAGATGTTGTCTGGCTGGTCTGATATAAACTTACCAATCAGCATACAAGTTTTATTCCATACACCCAGCAGATGGATTTGTACTGAAACAGAAAATGTGACAGATACTTTTCCTTACCCTCTGGCTGATTAAATGACCGACAACCTGAACCTCCAGTAACTCTGCGTCTCCCCACAGTTCAATCATGGTTAAGCTGAAATCTCATCACTTTAATAGCACTATGGTGAATTACACCATTCAGCCTGGTATTTGATCAACACAGAGGGGGAACTTGATTATAATGGACGGGTGGGTGGTGGCAGCATCCTGCACAATCAACAGTCTGGGCCAGGTGTAAAGTGTTTAGCAAAATGTAAAATTCATTCCTGATAAAAAATTAAAAGTAAGCTGACCCTGGCACCACGGGGTCCTTTAGAAATTTGAGTGTCAGGTGTTGTTTGAATGTTAGGCCACATGCGGTGCCAGTTAGGCTCTCTGTAATGTCACATCCTGCTCAACATGGAGCTGTTGGCTTGTCTTTGTCTCTCAGCAGCCAATATTTTATCAGAAAACAAACAAAACCTTTTCCAGGCTGATTGTTTTCTAGGCTTCTTGTCTGTTTTTGTATAGCATTACAGTAGATGGGCATAATTTATTCGTCCTGCTAACCTTTCCATTGTCAGTGGTACAAAAGCAACTACATGTTTATACTTGAAGCTACGTGTGTTTTTACCAGCTCTGGCTGGCATGAACTGTGCAACAATTCCCTATAGACCACACACACTGATGGTGTATATTCAAGAATGGTTGATGTAATAGATGTGGTCAAGGAAAAACTTCAATCCGCCATGATGTCTTGGTAGAATAGACATGCTTGATCGTGGGCAGGGTTGGCTTGTTTAAAGTCTGGGGTTGTTTCAGGTAACACATAGGTCAAGTTGGAGGCTGATTCTTTATGGTTTTGAGAAATGTAGTTTAAAATGGATGTTATGTCTTAACTCAGCTAAGAGAACGACTACCAAGAGGAATTTCACAGAAATTCATTCATCAAACAACAATGGGAGCACATACATTCAGGCTTCTTTGTCCCTAACAGGCTCGTCCAGCCGGTCCTGTGTTCCTAGACCAGCAAGTTCTGGTTCGGCCTCAGGGTATCCGAAAGGCAGGGTTTGTGTTTTTGCCCTGAAAGGGAACACTTTCAATACCTCTCAGTTTTCTTTTTTATTCAATCTCAAATAGAAAGATCACCAATCATGCAGAGAAAAATAGTCTCAGCCCCCAGTATTTTAACTAACCTATTAGGGCTTTGTCATTGCAGGAAGACTTATGTTGTTACTCTATCAGAGCAAGTTAAACCTAAGCTAAATCCTGCTAACAGGGCCTTCTAAGACAAGCAGGTCAGGGTTTAAGATCCAGCAAAACACTATTCTAAAAACACCTATGTGTGCCAGATGTTGTGAAATTTGTTCCTCTGCTTGAAAAAGAGAAACCTCAGTAAGGCCTGGACATAGAGTTCATTAAGGTGGCCAAGTTGCCAATGAATGTCGATCAGACTAACCCTACAAACACGCTAAAAACACAAACCAGAAGTTGTCCAGTACCAAAATTTTATATGGTACCCACAGATTCCACATATTCATATACACTTACTCATGTAGATTAGCCTGTTAGCAACTAGCAGATACATCCCAAAAAAAGCATTATCTTAACACTGACATTTATGTGTAGTTTATACAAACAAGATGTTGAGTTTAAGAGTAAACTGGAAATGTACCGATAAACAAATTTCATTAGTTTTGACCATGAGCTGTGTTAAAAGTTAACCAGTTTTCAGTCAATCAATCAATCAAACTTTATTTATAAAGCACTTTCCATGCTGGGGCAACACAAAGAGCTTTACATGAAAAATCAATTTATGCACATTAAAACAAAAAGAAACAAGCAGGAACATACATATATACACACAAAGTAGATACCCCCCCCCCCCCCCCCCCCCATTCATCACACAACTCCTTGATTTCTTTCTCTGTACTAAAAGTAGTATAAAACACTGAAAGTGATAACGAACTGGCTTGATGTTGCTGTGAGGAAACAATATCATAGGGATCCATCCACACCAGGAGCCAGTCCACCCATGTCCTACAGAGGCCGCCATCACAACAACCACCCTGATCAGGGCAGACTGGGGCCCACACAACAGCCATAAGGCTGCAGTATAGGGCCCCAGCGACCCAGACAAGGGCAATCACCGCAGCAACAACCCCCAAACTGAGCAGGCAGAGCCCCATGAGGAAACACTAGAGTTAAAACAAATATTAAATAACCTTAAGAAACAATAAGCTAAGAGTAAGTAAATAAATAAATAAACAGATAAATAAAATAAATACAGTTGAGTAAAATTAAATGAAAATAAAATAACAAGATATAAAATAAAAAAAAGATCAAATAAAATTTTGTTAAAAGCTAAGCTAAAAAGGTAGGTCTTAAGCCTCTTTTTAAAAACATCAACAGTCTCTGCAGGCCTGTGGTTCTCTGGCAGGCTGTTCCACAGACGAGGGCCGTAACAACGGAAAGAAACCTCACCATATGTCTCCGTCCTCACCCTTGGAACAACTAATAGACCGCTACCAGAGGACCTCAGGGTCCGCGAGGGTTCATAATTTAAAAGCAAGTCGGATAAATAAGAGGAACCAAGACCATTAAGACATTTATAAACTACTAAAAGAACTTTAAAATCAGTCAGTGTAAAGCTAACCGGCTAATTAGAAATGACTTTAGCTGAAAATATTGGTTAGACCCTTCTTTAGATGTTCAAATGTAATTATTCTTCACCTGTGACCACACACAGTGGTAATGCAACTGTCCACTGACACATCCTGGAGTAAGCTTCTGCGTCATCAGTTACTCTAACCAAACAGTAGGCGATATTAGCCCTTTAAGCCCTTTGTAGATCTGGGAAAACCAGGGCTTTGTGGCTTAAAAACACATGGTCTAATCAGCAGAGGAAAATCTGACCCTTCACACATTTCAAACTGTATTTCAGTGATTTACTCCCACAAGTATGAAAGTGTGACCAAACCTGCTGCTACAACACAGGAGGGTCTGATTTACAGCACACACAAACAGAGGGTCCACTATTTTAAGAACATTGTTACATTAAGGCAGAAATATCAACACAAACTACGCCTGTTGAGGATGCTGATTCACTTCTCGTTTACACAACCAGATATCTACCGCTTATGCTGGTAGGGTGTGTTAGGTCAACTGCATGCGCTTTAATCCTACCGGGATGCACAGCTGCGAGGCCAAGATAAGCAATGACCACTGATATATACAACTGCACCAATTACAGCTGCTTCTGAGCATGTCTGTAGTTCTCTGCAGGTGCTATCTCAGCTTTTAATGTAGCTAATAATGTAACAAATTACAAGTCATCTGAACAAAATGCTGCTTTTTTCTCCGAAATGAACATGTAAAGTTTAAGCACAGCAGGACAAGTTGGCTTTTTTTTTTTTTTTTCAAGTGAAGTGTGAGGACATTTTTACTGTATGTGTCGATTTGGGCTGAATCCAGTGGCATGATTCCTTATTTAAATGTGCACCAATGTGTTCTGGTGGAACAGATATGTGGCTCACTACAGCTTGACAGAAGCAAGGGATCATTATGTAAGCTGGTTGAAATAGGACTGCAAAGAGATTAAGCTACAAACTACAGTATGCACATATGTATATACATCAAGTATATACACATGCACAGTAAAAACCCAAACATTTGCCATCAAAAGCCTGATCATTACACCAATACATCTATAAAAAAATCCTTTTAAATATTATTATCACCATGTGGAACCACACATTCATTATTAATCCTCAGAGGAATATTGCAGTAATGTTGTTGTCCAGTCTAAATGTTGCTGGGAAACACACACAGGAAACTATTTGGTCATCCAATGGCAATACAATATGATGCATGTCACTTGGGGAAACTATGACCCGACTTACATAACCATCATTCTCAGCAGCTCCACTCTGTCTCAACTACGCAGTACAGACTCAGCTGGATTAGATGTATCATGCCTATCGTTCCTTCTTCTTCTGTATGAAAGAGTTCATTGTAGCTTCTATATAGAGATTTATAAATGTAGACCACTTTGTGGATAAATGTTTAAAGTTATATGTGTAATTAAAGTGTTATGTTAGAATTTATGGTATGCACATAACATGTAAATACTGTAAATTAGGTATTTACATATTATTAACCTTACGTCACACAAACCATCTTTCATACTGGTTCCTTTTTATGTAATTACAGACCAAGTGTAATATTTAAAGCTGATGGAATACTCACCAATAAGACTGCTATGGGATCTTCATAATTAGCTGCATGTCTGTTTCCCTTTTTTAAAAAAATCATCCTTGTTTTCATTTTCAGTCTGTGCATTGACTTAACTGAGCTTATCTGAGATTTGAAGCTGACAGATGACACTGATGGCTGCTCTAAATGCTGAACATGCAATTGCATAGGCCTTTTTTTCCTTTTAAACAATGAAAGTGGACATTTGACATAAAGCTAATCAGAGGCTCTAACCCAGTGCAAGTCATGTCGAGCCAATCAAATTCTCTCCGACCCCGAGAGCCCCAGTAATAGTTAAGCAGGACGTTAGTTTTTTGTACCAATTATTTTTCTCGTGCATTTTTTTCTGACCCCATTTGTAGAAAATTTAGTTTAGCATTTAGTTTTCTTCAAACTTCCTGTAAATAATGACCAAATATCTCCACTTTGGTTTCATTTTTCTAAAGAAAATTGCCCTTGGCATTGTTTTAGCATTCCTAAATGCTTCAGCTGTGCTGACAAAACCTGAGTTTTAATAACTTAGCTCACACCTGGTGATATTTATTTAATCAGCTGCATTTAATTATCAATACTTTGCTACTACCTACCATTATAAGTCCTAAGGAAGTGGTAAGGTTTTTCACATACTGCTTCTGCATTTTGGCTTAGTTTTAGTTCATTGAATTAGCACAAGGTGAACTCATGTGCCATTGTTCATCTGTGCTAGGTTTGACCTGATTGTAAGACCTGGTAAGGATAAGAATTTTATCTTATCAAAATAGAGAAGGTTTATATTCATTTTCATGAAGGTGTATGAAATTATAGCTTAGTTGTAGCTCATGTCTGATAACAAGAAATTAATAGTTTGTTGTGAGTGGGGACACAAGAAATTAAATAAAGACATTTAAAGGAAAGAAAATGTGATGTATTAGTCTATATTAGTTTTTATCTTTGGCCATAGATGTTACAAATTATGCTCTAAATTTATTTTTCTTGTTACAAGTGACAGTCGTCAGTTAAAAGTGAGCAGCGTTTTGTGCAGCTCTTGATTTTGTGTGATAGTGGAAATGGCCATCTCCCCTGCAAGAAACAGTCAAATAACCTGTGCATATTTACTTTAGTCCTAAATATAAACATATTTTGAACTTTTTAAAACTGATTTTCACAGAATTCTGTTTAACTTTACATTATAAAAAGGTTTTTAATGTTTTGAGAAGGAAATGCTTGCGACTGGCAACAACTTTTATTTTTCCAGAGGACCAGAAACACCCGCTGGAGACACCGCTGAGGTCCCAGACCACCGCTTCAGGTTTGAAGTCTCATTGTTGGGCTCATAGCGGCAGAAAACACCCGTTACTTTTCATCTCCGAGCTCTATTTAGTTTTACTCCAGGTACGTTTGTTTACCTACTGACTGGAAACCCAGGCGGGAACCGTCTCTCGCCCGGCTCTGCTCCACAAGCTCAACAAGGGCGGACTGTACCAACCTGGATACTACGAGGAGGGGGGAACCAAAAAGTGTGATAAACTATTTTCTCCCAATACCACAGCAGCGTTTTGTCTGGTGTCGGACTTCAGCCGTCGCAGCGCCTATCAAATATGATTTAAAATATCTGGGAGTTAAGCAAACCTTTTTGCTTTGATTCATTGTCGATTAATCTACAAATAACTTTTTGATTCCCCTACAAACTCCAAGGCTCCATCTTGCCTTTTGATTGACCGCTATATTTTTTCTGGTTGCTGAATTTTCTTCCTGCTGGAGAAAAGAGAGAAGAGGAAAAAAAGCAAACACGGGGCGACTGAGAGGAAGAAGGCACAGAGGAAAATAAAGGAGGTGGGGAAAAAGTGAAATAACAGATTAGCGGGAAAACAAGAGGGACAGGTTGGAGAGCAAGAAGACATTGCGCAAGTGGAGGAGACTTGCTATATATTTAGAAGTCTGAATTTGCACGAAGATCTTTGGTTGCTGTCTGTTCATAAAAAAGGTGAGTTAGTTACCCCCCTTTTCCCTTTTTTCTTTTCTTCATGCAAAACAGATCAGCTATTTATTTTAAGTTTTTTTTTGCTCAGTGTTTCTTCCAGAAAGTCAGGGATTATCTTGTGCATTCAATTCAATAGCATTGAAACTATATATTAGAAAGGGTTTTGTCCTCTTTCCACTCGCAGGAGCTTGGTGTTGAAAATACAAAA
The DNA here is from genome assembly GCF_017639745.1 of Melanotaenia boesemani. Classification (NCBI taxonomy): domain Eukaryota; kingdom Metazoa; phylum Chordata; class Actinopteri; order Atheriniformes; family Melanotaeniidae; genus Melanotaenia; species Melanotaenia boesemani. Next base: position 27,834,510 of record NC_055686.1, read on the forward strand.
CGGATGCAAGGTGGTCCATCGCATTATTATTACATTATGTAAAGGGTAGCCGTAGATAATCCACGCGCTTCACAATAACCGCACACATTCAACTCATTTAAGAAAAAGGAACATTTCAGTATCCGCTTTAACGTAGAAATGCAAGGTGTTTTGAGTACGATAGAGCTTGTGACACACGTTAAGAAAGAGTGCGTGTTATGGACGCGCACATGTGGCACAGCCAGCGGCTCTTTGTTGCCCCCCCTCTCCACCACCCTCCTCTCTTTTCTACAATAGGCATGACAGTTCAATGGCATGACTTAAATCTGATGCAGGGAGAATATAGGCCAGTATTGACATGTTCGTTTCGCATGAACTTGAGTCGCATGAGCTGTTCTTTTCGCCACGTCTTTATTACCTCTTAGCTAAAGGCGCATCCATCCCTCCCCTTTGTGCTGTTTTTAAACAGTTAGGGCTGCAGCGCTGCTGGTTTTACGGTGCAATGTCGTTTATTTACGTTGTAGAAAGACTGTTTTTTTTTCCTTTTTCTAATAGAAGAGGAAGAGGAGGAGGTGGGGGAGTTAGTCAAGGACTCATGAGGAGGGGGTGCTGTTGCTCTGCCGCCCCATTGCCTAATATGTGCCAATGTCAAATGGAGGTGTGTCCCCGATGTGTGCGTGTACGGGCCCAGTAGTAACTTGTATAAAAAAAACATCTGGGAAATTATGGGCAAATAAATACCTTGAAAATGTGTAAAAACAGCATCTTTTGTGTGCTATTGGGTGTCTTATAGATTTAGCTGATTCAGGCGCGCGAGGAGGAATGTTTTGATTCTGTGTGTCGTGCCAGACCAAGGACACACACATACACACACTCATCTGGCTCCACACCGCTCTTCAGACAGGTTTTCACCGTTGCGCAAGGCGCACGCGCGCACTCTAGCAAACCAGCTCGCGCGCATATCCTGTGAGTCATAACCGCAGTTGGAGACTCGGGGCCTCACTGCTCTTTAAGTGAAGTGGAGCTCCTGCTGATAAGCGTACACGCGCACACTTGCATGAGCTTTTTTTTTTTTCTTTTTCTTTCTTTCTTTCTTTCTTTCTTTCTTTCTTTCTTTCTTTCTTTCTTTCTTTCTTTCTTTCATTCTTATTTTTTTTTTACTGAAGTAGATGTTTTTTTAAAAATCTTCTCTAGAATTGGTCAACGCTAAGATTTGGAAATTTAATGTAGCACGAGGACGCAGGCGCGCACCTGCTAATGCACGAGCCGTGGCAGAAATGATAGATTGGTAGCCACACACAGGAGTGTGGTGGTTGGGTGTGGTGTTAACTCCACCAGCCACGACTCCATATATCCACATACTGACCAGACTGTGTGGCAGCAATGACAACTTCCTTCCTGAAAAATAATACTGCTGGGTGTGTATTAAAGGGTCAATCCGCCCAAATCTTAATCGAGGTTTATCTTTATCTGCTGAGGCGTCTGCCTTGCCATTTTGACGCTGTCATGTTTTCTTTGAAACCACGTTTTGTTCTAATATCACTGTTTTTATATGTTTTGATGAACAGGAAGCCCACCTAACTATGCTGCACATGGAGAAGAAAATCCCAAGTAATTTTTAAAATAGTTTAAAATAAAAAGTGTGTAAGTGGCATTTTGTACCACTCTGCAGTAGTCAAAAGTTTATTGGCTTAAGCTCTGATTGTTATGAGTTCTTTTTAATTTGCATTTAGAAAGGAAATGATAAAAATTGAAGAAAACATAACCCAAACCCTCCACTGTTGCAGAAAAACACTTGAGGTGCTCTTTACCTCCTTAAAAGGAAAATGGGAGCAACTTTACAAATCCTGCCTGACAGGTAATGAAATTTGTCTCATCAGCTGCTTTAGGCCTGAACAAACAAACAATATATTCACAGATATAAGAAGACATTCCCAGAGATGGTGGTATTTCCTGAAGAAGAGCTCGCTCCATTTATCTCTTGTGGATGTCCCCCACATTGTTTGTATTTATATTTGTTTCCAGTTAGAACAAATTTGAATTACAATGAGCACCACAGGCTGTGCTGCTACCTTCTGGTTATGCAGCTACATTTATTGATAGAAACGTATCTTAGGGTGCATTTACACCAGTACTTCTTAATCAAGCTCTAACTTCTCATTTGCTCAGTCTGTTTTTGAGGGGAGTGTGAATGAACTGAACTCTGATGGGCAGCTAAGGTGCATTCACGCTGGTCCGCTTCCACAGATACGGTTTGTTTGGAGCAGTTGGTGAGGACCAAAGTAGCGAACGTGCTGTTTTTTTAGATCCATGTGAAAATATATTTTCTTTTATGCAGTTTATATAAAGTTTGCATCATTACTGTAAGGAAACCACTCTTACTTTTAAAGCAGCTGCTGCCCAGAACTTTTTTTTTTTTTTTTTTTTCCAAAAACAAACTTTCATGTCTGACTCTGACATTGACAGCAGCACCATGTGTACACAAATAAGCCAGCAAGATTTTTTTTTTGCTTTCACCTGTCTGTAAGACCACTGGTAGCTCACTCTAAAGACTGCTGCGTGATGCTGATGTTGTGAAGATACAGTGTAGCGCTATACCTTCATGTTGCCATAGTTACAGGCTTATCCCATGAGAGTTAGCGGTAGTTTCTGGTCCGATCCTAAATACACTGAAACCCCTCAGAGCACTGAGCGTAAACATCTTACTCCTAGCATTGGAAAATTGATTTAATCAGCTTGTCCTAGCACATGTACCCATGTATAAACAAGTTTAAACACTCTACTTTTGGTACTAAAGAGAGCACCAGAGATATGCATATGAAAACCACAGCAGATAAAAGAGGGAATATGTGCATGCCAAGCTTTAGTTGTTAACCGTTTGCTACTTTTGCCTGGATCTCTCAGTGTTTGCATTTGCCATGTCTCTCTTAAACCCATAGACAGAACTAACACTTTTGTGAGGATAAGATACTTAAAGGGTGAAAAAAAATGAAAAAAAAAACAAAAAACAGAGGACTTTGCCACAAGATGCTTGTGTTTGTGCAACATTTTTGAAATACTGAATAATGATGAACGTTAACGTACTTATCATGTGTTGTAAAAAAAAAAAAAACACAACCAAGTGGAAGTTGCACAAGCATGTGAAACATAGGGGAAATTTCTTAGTATTTACAGCAAATTACACCAGATTCCTCATGTTTACTCAACTAAATATATCAGGCGGTTACATTTGCCAGTTATTCTTCAGGGAGTATGATTCGTAATGCAGACTGTATATGAGTGTATATCATAAGCGGTGGTGCAACTGTTGCAGCCTTAAAACCCTGCTTACATGCAAGGAAATAAATAATTTAACAGTAACTCATTTATTTACAAATCATTTTTTTAACTTCTTATTTTAAGTGAATATTGTAACATTGCTGGTTTATTACTGTTGCTCCATTAAGTTATCATACTTTTCTCTCTGCAGTGTGTCCCTGGGTTAGACAAAGCATCTTTATTGTGCCTCTGTCATTTTAAAAGCTGAGTGTGTTGGTAGGAAGACATGTCTGTCGACTTCAAAGGATTTCTGGCCGTCTAATCTGCTTTAAAGCATGGCTTATTTATTGAGGTCATGAGAACAAATTGTTCTTCGGTGCATTTTTATATTAATGTTATCAGTGTCTACAGATGCTGAGCTGCAGAATCAGCCTTGTGGATCGCTGACATACAACTAAGGCCTGTTCTAATATGGATTAGTAATATATGATCTCTATTAGACATGCTTTATTTCTGTTCTTCTGGCCGCAACTTAACATGTCGTCGCCTTGTCAGAATGGACACCCTGTTGGTTTGGTGATAAGTCATGAAAACAATCTTATGAGGTTGGATTTTCTATTATTTACATATCAATGTCAAGACGGCAGAAGTTAATGAGGATACTTAGACAACCAATGGTGGGTTAAATTGGAATAAGAGCTACTTTTCAGAGGAATACTTGAGATTATTTAGCTGAAAAAAAACATGGTTGTTTTCTGGAAGAATATTGAAACTTTGGGAATTCCATGATGCGGAAAACATTAACAAAGCTGCAGAATTTGACAATAAAATTGGAATCAGTTGTAAAATGCAGAATGTTTTGGAATTTTTCTCATATGTAGATGCAATTTCCTTCCAATCTAAGTGCTTTCCATCCTGATTTGCAGTTACTTTGCCCAAGTCTCACCTGCTAAGTTGTATGAAAAATTAAGAAATTTGAAACTTAGCTGCATCAGTTTTTGGTGAAGTATTGCAAAATAGGTGCAGTCTGTCTAACAGTATTACCCTGGGGGGAAAAATTCAACGTATATGAAAATATGTTCTAAACTGAATTAGTTTACACATCCACCACCTGACCAGGCACGTTCATCCTAGAAAAAAAAACAAAAAAAAACAATGAATTTACATAATAAAACTCAAAATTCAGGGAAAAAAAACACACACTGTGGACATTACTAGTCCTTTCTTTTTGGGATATATATAGGTAGCATAGAGCCCCATCTACTGGGACTGCTGCCATTGCAAGTAAATAGTATATCTCATCACAGGATCAACCTCCTAGGTAACTGATTTGCATTTATATGAAAAAGTGAAAGCCTTTAAGGGGCAGCATGTTGATAAATGACCAACCAAAGAAAGTTAGTCCTCCTTCTGAAGGAATTTATATAACTGCTGCTAAAGTAGACTTTTAGCTTATTTGTTATGCTCTACTTTATGTGACTTTTTCTGCTGTTCACCTCTGATAATGCAGTAAAAAGGAGACACTGATATTGAAACAAAATACATTACTTCACAATGAGACTGTAAATTACCTAATGTCAAATAAAATTCTGTAGTCAAATGTGCCACCCAAATATATGTTTTATGATACAACTATCAGTAGCTTTCAAACATTACCTCCATCAATTTATTCCTTTGAGTGTTCCTTGTTGTATATGGCCTTGGTCGGTATTTAAAAAATCGGATTCGTGCCGTTAAAACTGTCATCTGAATCTGAACTGAGCTGCAGTGTGAACGGAGCCTGAAGCTGTGAGACTCCTATATCTGGATGTAAGAAGAGATTGATGAGGTCAGTAGTATTATGGACCTTATGTCTTCAAATTGCTTAAAAAACACAAGAATCAAGTCAACTTTCAATGTATGTGATTTAAGTTAAACTGTGAAATATATGCTCTTTCAAGTACTTTTGAGGATTTGCTATTTGCTTACATTTTCCCTCAGTTACGTGACCAGAAAAGGTGACCAGCTACCTTCTATCTGACCCAGAGCATAGCGACGTCCGTGTTACTTTCAGTGAGCTGGGCTGATGATTTGTCACAGCGGTGATTTGTTGAGTCTTTTTTCTGTCTGGAGTCATGTCATACACATCTGTCAGGGCCCAAAATAAACTCCTCAGCTGAAACGGTTGCCCTTTGCTCTGATGCAACCATCCCTGAGTGTTTGTGCTTTGGCCAGTCCAGTAATCCAAGGAGATAAACTCGTTGACATCATTGCAGTGTGGCGGATGAGTTTGGTACTGTCTCCTCTGATGGGAATGACACACATTTAGAAATCCATTTTAGAACTCAAACTATAGAAGCAAAGAAATCATTAAAAAACAATAACAGTTTGTACATGTTTTCCCCTTATTTAGATAAAAGAAAATTAACAATAACTGTGGTTTTTTTTTAAACCTTAGCACTCATGTTGCATTGTCTCAGCACCATTGTGCTTGTTGGTAACTATTGACCAGCCTGACCTCATTGATGACTATCTGTGCCATCATTGGCCTTTACCAGTGCTCATTCAAATAGCCAGTGACAGCTTGACCTTTTGCTCTCCAGGCAGGGTCAACTCTGACATTCGCAGGGTTCCCAACATGGACTTGGTCTATGAAAGTGTTTTTTATAAAGCATTATTTAACACACTTGACATTGTGAGATAAATGTTAAACTCGACATGTGTAAAACTAAAATAAAAGTAAAGAAAAAAATGTGACTGGATATTAAAAGAAATTGGGAAACATGTTCCATATGTTTTGTAAGAGTGAGCATACATATTAACTGCATTAGCCAAAGAGCAGATTTACTTCCTTGGCTACTGATATTTATAAAGTCACCTTACTTGTTTACTGCACCAGTATTAACATTTACCCCTGCAGTGTTTGCTGACCCATCAGTGTTGATGACAGGGAATGATGATATGCTTGACCTATTTTATATTAGCAAAACCAAGTCATGGCTTATTTCTGATCTGAAACACAAGAGAAGCTGGATTCACATCTGGCAACTCGAAATCTGATTACTGAAAAGTATTAAATAAAGGAGCTAATTTACAGCATTAACTTTTCTATTAAATTTTCTCTATGTCCCATCGGCTTAGACTGAGCATGTTTTCCTTCTGTGAAAAAGCAGACACTGGACACAGTTTTGAAAGGAAGATGGGTGTGTGGATATGCAGTAAACTAGGTCGGTCAACAGCTATAACTTGACTCCTGTTGCTTCAGAGGTGGATTCAGGTCCTAGAATATCAGAAGACTAAATTTTGTTGTGGTCTTGTCAGCTCAGAAATAGTCTTGCTGACGGGACTGTCAGCGTGCCTGTCGAAGTGCCTGGAATGCCAGCTGTTGGGTGTACACGCTGCTTTTCTGATACATTTCAGTGTAGCTACGATACCAAGCTCTGATTAAATGTGAAGTGTAGCGGTGGTAAGTGGTGTTTCAGTGCTGGAAGTGCCATGGAGCTGATGTGTGTTTCTGTGGGTGTAATTGTCTCTTTAGATTGTGAGTTTTTGCTTATTGTTGACTTTAGCGATGGGTTTTCATTTGCAGTTGAAGTACTAAAAAGTGTTAGATGTTGCAGATGCCCAGTTAGTGTATTAAATTACTACAAGTACATGAACGTTGCTTGTAGTAAAGCCCCACAGGGAGTGATCACCGGACTCTGCTCTCATCTAATTCTGCTGAATAATTTTAGCGATTTTCTGCATACATCAAACATATTTTAAATGAAGTTGGACTTAACAGCTAAAACATAAAATGTCTCATTTAGGAGGAGCCAACAGCAACGTTATGACACTAATAAGGTCTCCAAACAATGTCTCCAACAAGACGAGAAGCTCTTTTTTTTTAATGAAAAGTGCAGGGCGCATGTGGTATGTTAATCTAATTGAACAATGTGTGTTTAGTACATACCTTAGATTTAGAAGGAGCCAGTATGATAACCTGCCCTCAAATATTTGACCACAAAAGTCTAGACTACATGTACTGAATGACTCCAGGGAGCCATGCAGTTTGGTTCTTGTCTTGGCATGTTTCTCGTTTCTGTACTTCTAAGCTTACCCACACAACCTGAAATAGGGCAGGGTAATGCTGCAAATTTTGGTATTGATCTGATACCAGATAAATCCAGGGCAAGTATCGCAGATACCAGTACGATATTGATACTTTTTGTTTGAAATTTCACAGTCATTTAATAATTTTACCTTTAATTATTGATCATGATTAGAATGATAATAAACAAAAGCAAAACCTGCTATTGGTTGGCTCTTATTCACATTTTTTGTCTTTCTGCCTGTGCAGTCCTTTGCAGAAAGAAATATTGATTTCATCATGCTGGTAACGAATGATACCGATACTGGCCTTGCTATCGATATTTGGATCGATTCACCCAGCCCTACCTTGAACTACAGTTTGGCTGGATTGTATCAGTAAAATTATTTATTTATATATATATATATATATATATATATATATATATATATATTCGCACATGACTGGGGGTTAGCCACATTTTCCACTGATTTAAAGAGAATTATTGCAGTAGCAGCAGCGTGTAGCTGAACTGGCTGAGCAGCTACCCAGTGTACAGAAGCTACAGCTCCTCAGTGAGGCCTTTCCTACTTGGGGCTTTTTGCTGCATGTCATTCCCTGCTCTCTCTGTCTCTCTCTCTCTCTCTCTCTCTCTCTCTTTTTATTTATTTATTTTTTTTATAAAGGTCAGGGACCATGCACAAAAAATCATTTGTCTCAGAGGAGAAAAGATGCATTGTACCAGATTTAACCACTAATTTAACCGCTAATTTCCATCTCTGGTCCCAGGACAGCTAAACAAATAAAAAACAGTCAAATTCAAACAAGTGAATACCAATAAACAAGCAACAACCCACTACAATAAAGCTCATAACTATATAAAACTCAAAATAATTAACCTTATATTATAATTTTTATCCATACGATGTAATAACAACTATTATTATCCAATGAGTAATAGTAATAAGAGTTTATCTAAGGATGTGCAGAGTGACAGTCTTAGTTTCATACATTCTTTGTACTCGAAAGCATGTTTGCAGCTTAGATGGTGCATCAAATGACTCCTGTTGCCACCTTTGCTGATCACATTAACTCGACAGCAGCTGCAGTAAAAGTTGTTTCCAAGTCTAATCTTTTTTAACCAAAGTACCTCCAGATAACATAGATGGCAAAAATTCTTCTGTTTTGTTTAACTTAAATGTCTGTGGAAGCTTCACTTTCTTAACTTTCTCATTTTCACAGCTTAACATGATAACACAGGAGCTCTGCTGCAAGCATGTTTAGTGGTGCAGCAGTGGAAAAGTTCCCCACTTCCCCACAATCGGCATTGCTTTAACTATTTAAACTGGGGTGGCAGCACAAGACAAATCATCTCAAAACAAAATAAAAAACGGTATGAACTGGTAAAACGTCCATACTAAAACCAAAGTCTTGCAATTAAAGCATTTATTTGTTTATTTGGTGACGTACAAATGATCTATTATTTGTACAACAGATCATTTTTCTTTTTGAAAAAAGATATTTTGAATCCTAATTTTGATATTTTAAAACTAATTTACTTGTTTTGTGTAAAAATGTAGAAGAAGCCTTCTCGTCCTTTATTTATATGGCCCAGATCCTGTGCAGCCCATCTGAGTGCAGCTGCTATTAATAGGTGTGTATAGTTTTGCACTTCTGGCTGTTGGAAGAACAGAAACACAGATTCTTCTGTGTTGGTTGTAAATTCAACTTGGTGTGTTAAAAGCCTGGCCACCATAACCGGAAAAAGTGTCGAAAATTCAGAATAAACATTTAGATATGTGGTCTCATCCTCACTAACAGAAAAAAAAAGAAGAAAAGTTTTAATTGCAGGAAACCACAGTTAAAATGTTTTCACCACTCAAACCTGCACTTGTTGCTGTGTAAGAGGATTTCACCCACTTCTGTTAATAGAGCAGGTTACAGTCTCTTGGACAGAAGTGGACAGAAACACACATTTTGAAAGAAAAATAGATTTATATGGATTCTTCTCAATAGATCTACTGTATCTTTATAGCCCAGAAAATGGGAGAAATACTCCTACAACACTAGCTGTGCTTCTAAAAGGTCCCATATTATACATTTTTTCAACAATTTAATACGGATTTCAGAGTTTTCAAAGTGTATCACCCTAAATTCAGCTTTGGTTCTTAATTTCAGCCATTCCAAATGCGGCTCCAGTGAGCTCTAATGAGAACAGGCTGTTTCTGTGTCTGAACCTTTAAATGTTCACGAGTGGTGCCTGTCCACGCCCCTCTCTTGGAGAGGATCCGGCTTTCACTGGCACCTGCTCGGTGATTTTGAAGGGTTGACTGAGCGGCAACATCTGCCGGTAAAATGTGAAGGTTATGTGGAAAAGCAAAAAATTGCAGTTCAACCCTCATCTACTAGGGGCTGGCTCCAAAACAGAGTCAATCCCCATAGACTCCCGTGTTAAAAAGACCAACTTCACAGCAGAAATAAACATGTTTAAAGCCCGGTACAAAAACATTTTAGGATGAATAGGTCACCCCCCACCCAATATGACAATTGGGAGGGGCTAAATTTTTGCCTAAGTCATCCGTTTAGATTTATTTAATCTTGAAATTCAGCATAATTAGGGACGTGTCCTTTTGACTGACAATTGATATCCAATTTCCACGGCAAGAAGGGAGAGTGTAGCACAGGTTTTTAGGCAGCTAACAGTGCGCCATAGCCTTAGCCCGCCTACCTCCATTAGCTGGTTAACTATCTTTAGCTCCAGGTTAGCTCGGTTAGCTCTTAGCTACAGGCAGCTCAGAGTTTGATGGGTGTCATCCACCCCCACCTTCACAGTCTCCCTCTCTGCTCCACCTCTTTGCCCAGTTTTGGATTTTCCAGGACGACATGCGTGACGCTGCCAAAATGGCGACGAAACCTACGGGTGACGGCACGGAGGCTTCGTCCATCTTTTAAGGATGGAAAGTGAATTTTGCATATTATGGGACCTTTAAGCCATGCCACTTTCAAACTTTTAAGCCATGCCACTTTCTTTGATATGATTCCCAATGTTTCTGTTTGCAGTGTTCACTTATGTGGGTTTTATAATATGAGCTCAGTTGTATTTTTACTGTCTGCACAGTGAAGAAGAGCATATTAGCTGGTGACCGAGACAGCATGGAACGGTGTTTGCTGCGTAGGTGTTTAAGATCAGTCTGGTCTAAATAATTTCTAGCTATGTGAGTAACATTTGTTCTTGTTTCACATCAGAATTTATATTTGTTTTGGCCAATCGTAGCGTCTAGGACCTATGAGTCTGAGTAAGAATATGGATTTCAGCTTTTTATATCCTGTGTAGGTGTGTGTGAGCATGAGAGTGTTAGCATCTGGGTCAGTGCGTATGGATTTTATGCTATGTAGGTGTATGAAATTACAGCAGGCTTCGTATTTAAGCATGTGGGCTGTGTTTGAGAGAGGAGGGGGGGGCAGATCAGTCCTGTGGCTGATGGCTTGAGGCCAGTTACAGATAGGCCAGGCAACACAATGCTTTGTCTGTTCCCACGAGTCCAAACGGGCCTTCACAACATCCTATTTATAGCCATACACTCTGCCCAAAACTTCATTCATATTTCTAAGGTGGATGTGTGGAGTCAAGTGTTTATAGATGTATTTTCTTTCTGTCTTTTTTTCTAACTGAAGTGTGTGGTGCAGATTTTACTCCCCAACCTGATTGTGTCCAAATGTGCATCCAGTCTGTCAGAGGCGATGCTTCACAATGTGGGTGTTACATAATCAGGGGTGTTTGTCAATAGATTTGTCGGGCAGAGGAAGGGCTAAACAGGGTGAAAAAAAGGAACAACGCAAACATGTACAATATGCATGTGAGGTGTTTGGATAAGAAGTAGACTGAGTGCAGCGGTGTCACAAATCCCCTAGCAACAAGAGATGCCGTCACTGTATATAAAGCTGTAGGGCACTCATGGGCAGGTTTGTAATAGCAGCGACCTGAAACACTGTTTTCATGCAAACTGAGATTTGTTTAACATGGATTATCTTCCATTTAAAGAAGTTAAAAGTAAAAAGATTTGAGAAATTGTAATGATGTGAATTAGACTTTGTTTTTAACTTCTTTTGCTTTAGATTCTGCATATTGAACAAATTAATGGCCAAGGTCTGTGTCTGGCCAGGACCCTGAACTATGAAACAAATTCTGATTGGCAATTTGGGGTCAGTGTTTTCTGTTTTTTTTAGATAACCTGGGCTGACTTGGTCTGACTAAGATAAGGTAAGGCCCTTTAGGCATGTTTAACTTGGTTTGTAGTGCGGGCCCAGATGTTCAATCAACCTCTGAACTCAGCATCCCGTCTAAAAGTCTCGACCATTTCAGTCGTTTATTAGTAAATTGTCTTTGGTTTTACCTTCCTAAACATTATCATCATAATTTGGGGTCCTTAGCTATGCTTGTTTTTCATTTTTGGCCATAGCAAAAAACACTTTGTTGACCAGCTATATTTTTTTTAAAAAGAGAACTTTCTGCAAATACACTCTGGTTTAACCAGAAAATTCATCGAATTAATCGTAACTCCTAACATTTCAGTCCTAATCAGGATGAGTGGAGCTCAGGATACTGACTTGAGTACATTAACAACATTTCCTGTGTCCTGTGTTGGATCACTGTGAGCCTGCTGTCACCACAGACACTGAAAAAGAATCAATAATTATAATAACCATAGCAAGGAGAGACATTTCCTGATTTCTGCTCCTATTTACAGACTATACTAATCACTGTTAGCTGGTATCTGCTGTAATAATAGCAGTGTATCATTCAGTCTTCGTCACTTAATCTTTATCTGCTAGCAGCTCTGAGTCAGACTCTGAGGGAGGAACTATACACTGTGTATTTAGTCTTTGAGTATCCAATCTATTATGCCCCTATACATCATTTATCTGCACAGTCAACCACAAAGACTATCAGTCCCTCATTAAATTTTCATCTATGAGTCTGTAACACTCACCAACGTGATTTGATGTCCCACACTGTGCATGATTCTGCTCAGCATTTGCAGTAATGAAGCAATGACCCTAATTGTGTTTTTTAGGAAACAGTATACCACTTTCCTCTCATGATGGCTATTAATAGAGACAGAGAAACAGCAAACCAAGTATATTGTGACAGACCAGTGACGGCTAATGACACAATCGCAGGGAGCCAATCTTTGTGTGACTCACCTAATGCACATCATGTGACCTGGTAGATGATCCTAGATGCCTTTAGCAACTATAAGAACATTGTAAATGTCATAGTTGAAGAGAGCTTGTGAACGAAGGTTGCAATGTAATATGGCTAAAAGTATGGTTATATTTATCTCTCATATTGCTATTTTCCACCCATGTCATTGCAATTAAAAGCCTTTACACCACAGTTTGTTGCAAACACGGAGTCTTTTCTACTATCTTAAACTGACAAGAATATTTAAATGCTGATTTTGATCATAGATTGATGTCCTTTATTTATTTATTTATTTATTTTTGCTAAAATACATGAAGTTGGCGGCAGTCGTTTGCAGTCTGAAAACAAGCTAACTGTCAATCAGACTTCATCCAACTGCTCTGATGCTCTGGTGGCTGCAAGAAACAAATGTCTGAGGTTGTTTCCAAAATCTTTTGGACAGCATTTCAAGCAGATTGGAGGCATTTTGTGTGTTGTGGCGCCGCCTTTATTGTTGGTCCTAATTACTCGTATCTGACAAGGACAGCACTGTGGCTATCTGGACTGATGACGTTAGACAGTGGTCCACTATTACTGATGAGGGCATCTTAACTGGCGTTATAAACGCTAGTCTGTTGTTCATATTAGTCTCTGCTTCATCTGACAGAAACTGCTTTTAACAAACAACACTGGTATATAAAACAAATCTCCTTTATAACTTTAAAAAAGTTGGTAAAGAAACATCTTCAAACTTTTGCAAAGGCTGTCAATTTTCTACTTTATCTCTAGTGTTCAGGCTGAAGGACACCATAGTACATGATCTGTTTGTGTTTCTGACATAATTATTTTTAATAAGAAGAGTAACTAAAATCTAGCGTTAGCTAAAACAAGCTACTAGCGTTTTTCAGCACAAGCTATAACGTTCAGTAGATGTCTGTGCATGAGTTTTTGCAGTGGAGCCCTAAATGAAAAAAAAATTTATTTATTTATTTATTTTATTAACCGCAGATCATATCTTCATCACAACTTTCACCAGTGTCATTGCATATTGCATGTTTTCCTAATATCGTGCAGCCCAATTTCCCCGGCACCGGTGAGGGATTCCAGTGTCGTGGTGCTCGGTAGAGTCGGTCACCAGGATGTATGCAAAGTGTGTGCAGCGCAGGGCCTACAAACACACGCTTTCTGACCTGCTGTATTAAATTTATACCTGTATGCTTATCTATTGTTATTCAGAGTCACCTGCTGAGACTATGTTAAAGCTACAAGAAACATTTGAAATTGTTCAGCTCAGTCTTAATCATTTAAAGTAAGTTCTTTAAGAGGAGCGATAATGAAGAGAATTAATCTGTTTCCAGCTCACCTCTCTCTCTCTCTCTCTCTCTCTCTCTCTCCCTCTCTCTCTCTGTGCGTGTGTGTGTGAGCAAAAATGATGTGGAGAAATAGCAATATGAATGAACGGAACAATTTTTTAGGGCTGTCAAATGATTAAACTTTTAATCACAGTTTACAAATTAATTATTCATGATTGATCACCTTCATGGCTGTGACTGAAACATGACAGTTTTTACTGCATTCACAGAAAGAGCAAGCCAATGCTTACACATATTTAATGTTAACTGACCTTCCCTAGGGTCAGATTTCCAAAGGTCAGTAAATGCAGCATGTAATGTACTTTTATACATTGATGTGCATCATCTCTACTATTTTCTAGATCATAATGCAGAATTCATATGAAGCTGTAGAGCTTTGGAGTTGAATCTATGGCGCTGCACCACACATTGGTCTACTTGTGGGAAACCCTGTTATAACTAATTAGCTAATATAAACTAGACGTTATTAGCTCTTCTTCAACAGTCTGAAGCAATGTTAGGAGGGTAACTAACTTGTGTTAACTAGTTAATTAGCTAACACAGGCTAATAATCCTATATTACCTAGCTATAGCCTGAAGAGCTAGACTATTATGTAAATGATCAACATGCTAAACATGCTAAATTTTGCTGCCGTTCATAAATGTTAATTTCAAGACGGCATTATCTTGTATTGAATTTTTGGACAATTTAACAAGTTAAATTTCTATATTTTTTATGGGATTAAAATATTGTGTATTTGCCTCCTTTGGGTATCACAAACCATTGACTGATACCATCTGGAGAGAGATTGGGAATAAAACTGTATGTTCCACTAATATTACTAAGGAGTGTCTTTCTTTGCCTGCAGGGAAACTCCTAATTTGTTTAAATGCAGTGGCCATAAATGCTCCATCACCAAGCTGTTTATCTCTTTCAGCTTTTAGCCAGTGGCTCAGCTATATCAATTTACCCTAGTTTGAAGGGCACTCAGTAGATGTGTGTGTGATTGCGTGGCTTTTTGTGAGTCTGTCTGTGTACTGGTGACCTAGATCAAACCAATCGATTCAGCTGTCTAAATCTCTATGGCCTTTTTATTTATTTATTTACATGCTGAATAAACATTCACTGGTATACTGAACGGCAGGTTACTTTTTGTCCAGTTGTTTTATTATTAAAGATAATTAAGTCCTTGTTCTAATTCATGCTCACAGCCCGAGTATGGAGTGAACAAAATAAAAGCCTGTCAGTTGAAGGAATCTGAATTTCATCCATGAATAGAGAGAACTGGAAAAGAAACAACACATGCTTGCCTTTCATCAGCATTTGTTGTCCTTTCCAGTACATTAGACTTCTTGGAAGTTCATGTTTTTGTTCTGGCTATTAAATTTAATTAAGTTGGCTTAATGTATAATATCACTTACTTTCATTTTTGACATTTGAACTGCAATTTAAGCTTAAAAGAAATAAATCCACCACTCACAAACTCTCAAAGTGCACATCTTGAACAATCATATTTTACTCGTCAAAAGTTTATATGTTTACAATTAACAGACCTTTAGCTTTTAGACACTGGCACACATTTTTCAGCAAGTATATACAATATTGATTCTGTCATGTTTTATCTGGAGTTAAACCGCTGGTCTCAGTAGTATTCACCATAGTCCTAAGTTTGTGCTGCCCTTGAAAAATGGAAGCTAACAAGTGAGGCTAACCAGTTACCATTTGAAAGGTACAGCTGGTTCGATTTAGGGCAAATTGCTGTCAGAGATTACTTTTTGATGGCATAACTGGTCATTGGCAATTCTCAGCGAGTTGTATCACTATATAGACAACTAGCATTTGTGCTACTTCTCCCTTTAGCACTTTTAAAACTGCTTATTCAAAAGTGCAGTGTTGTGCTAGTTACTAGCTATAGTTACTAGCTACAGTCCATTCAAAAAGTAACTGTTACATTGATGATTACTTACACCAAAAAGTAATAAATTACTGTTAAAAGTAACTTTTTAGTTACTTTTGTAAAATAACATTCTTAAAAACTCTCCCATTAAAATCTGTATAATTTAATTAGGATACAATGTTGTAAGAAATATAAAACAAAAACAAACACAAAGTCATTTTTTAACACTAAGTGATTTAACATAGGTCAGCAGATTATTTGAAAAAATAGAAATGGAAAAAAAAGTTATATAACAGCTGCTGAAAAGTTAAATCTAGGCTGGAGCCTCCATCTTTCTCTTTTTATTTACAAATTTTCTTAGTTATTTGTCACTTTCTCTACGTCAAGTGAAGTTGCGTGTGTGTGTGAAGGTAAGGGCGCGCCAGTTTGGATGCCCGCAGTAACCAAGGAAACGGGGCTGTGGACACAAGTTCCTGGAAAAAAGAACTGCCGCATTCACATTTATGTTCCCCATCCCGGGGTTACTGCTTTGTGGACAGCTGCGAGAGAATCAGGAGGGCTTCACAAAAGAAGCACAGGAAGCCTCAACCCACGAGTGACGATATTTTCAAGCGACCTCACAGAAGAACAAGCCCAACAGAAGAACTTTGCAACACTGCGCGTGTCGTCCTGCATGCGCTGTAAACAGGAAGAAGCTCATAGCTGCCAGCCAAAAAGTATTCATTTAGCAAGTAATGGAGTAACATGCCATAGGGTCACATCAACACAAACACACAGACAGGAACATCTGGGCTAGAAAGAACCTTTCTTTTATAGCAGCAAGAGATGACGAATGGAGCAAATTTGCTCCCTTCATGTGTTCTAATTCACTTAAAGACACATTTTTCTTTTCAAATATTCATTTTTTTCTTTTTTAAAAAAGAAAAGGCATCTGTTTGTGCTCTTACCTTTATTTGTATGAGAAGTCCGTGTACCTATCCTGCTTCACGCACATCACTGCTAGTAACGCGTTACTACACAACACTGTAAAAGAGCCACCTTTATACTCCCTAAAAGGTGAGGGTGTAATGAGGGGATTGTTGTTTCGCCTTAAAGCCAGAAATGAATGTAACTGCTGTCTTAGCATGGCAGAACAGGGGTGTAACTCTTTGAAGACGTGCTAAAGTGTGAACCACCACTGGGGAATTGAAACAGCTGAATGAAATTGCACCGAAATGACTGGAACCCAAACACAGCTGTCTTCCACAACAGCAACCTCTGGGTATTTATATATCCACAGCAGATGTTATCACACTGGACACTTTACATATAATGGCCATTCCCAATCTTATGAAACAATTGTTCAAACAGGATTAATTTGTGTTGCTTTTGATTGTTTATACAAAAGAAACACCAAAACCAAACATTAGTAGGAAATTATCTAATAGTTCTGTTAATCCACTGCATATTTTTGACATAAGCCTCTTATGCCCACGTGAATAATATTGATGGTGTTTATATTACATGCAACATTACACTTCCAACCAGGTGAAGAAATTAAATTTTGTTAGTACTGTTTGTCAAATTTAAATTATAGTAATCACCATTGTATTTTGAGTGTGAGTGGTAGTTCGTTTGTATGTGTTGAAGGGTGTACTCGGATGGATGGATAGATGGATGGATGGATGGATGGGTGGATGGGTGGATGGGTGGATGGATGGATGGATGGATGGATGGATGGGTGGATGGATGGATGGATGGATGGATGGATGGATGGATGGATGGATGGATGGATGGATGGACTTTTGTACTTTGTACAAAACTGTAATCTTGGTTTATAAAAATGTGCGTTGCACTATAACTCGGCCCAATCCTGCTGATATAACATTTCTGTGGGAAAAAGTACGATCTAAAGTGTTAGTAAGGAACATTTCTCTAGAAAATAGCAGCATCACTGTAATGCCTGTCAAAAATATTGAATCTTAAATATCATAAATTTTAACTATGATTACATAAATCAAAGATAATTAGCAAAGCATTACAGAGGTCAAAATAATTTACATCTTATTTGCTACATATTATGATTGTTTTATTATTGCAAGTATTATCCACAAAGGTATTTTTGTGCTTAAAATCTGCTTAAAATCTGCAGTTTTAATAGAGCCAAGTACCATGTATCCAACATTATTCTACTGCTTATTAATGTACTATTGTAACGAACCTCACAGCACATCTCAATAGAAGTGCATCATTCAACAGGTACAAGTTTAGCTGTGATGCTTTGCTGCAATAATTGGCTCTTTATTCACTTTGCTGCAATTATGAAGCTAAATTCTGAATAGATTAAATAAATTTCTTTAGCTGCCAGTCAGTTATCAGAACAGTTAATGTTCTATTAACTAATGTGCTTTCTAACATGATCTAATGTATCATCACAATGTATGTTCTACCACGATCTGCCCTTGTACTTTGGTCAAAGTGTGGACTTACCTCCAGAGACAGAAAGAGAATGGAAGCCTGAGTGGAGGTGAGGTCATGATGGAGAGACTAATATGTGGCTTGAAAATAAAAAGGACTGAGCTGAGCTGCTGAGTGATGGACCACAGAGAATGTAAGCAGACAAGAGGCCAAAGCGATCTGCCGAGAGACAGAGAATGCACAAAATCTTGGCTCAGCAATGAAACGAGGGGGGCCTTGGCTTCTCTCTGGGTCTCAATGGTGGCTACTGTTGTGCCTCCTTTCTCTCCCCAAATATTTGTTGCTCAGTTTTCTTTCTTTTTCTTTTTCTTTACTTATTTTTGTTAATGAAGTGAGGGTTTGAAAGATTTCTCAGTGTCACTGTGTCACTTGATACATGCTGAGGAAGATAATTAAGACAATCAAGGATACAGACTGAAAGCTTCCCAGTCACATCAGTGTCATTTGGCCTTGGCTGTTAATCTTTTATGTCTGTTTGCAAATATACAACTGGGCCTTATAAATCCTGATCAGCCACATCACATCCTAATTGCAGGTAAGAAGCTTACATTTTTATTACATCAGTTCATTTTGTTGTGTTTATCACTCATATGACTGCACTGAATTGTAAAAACAAAAGAAATTTGTATCTCTGCAAACAGTTTGGATGCTGAGCTGCTCATCATTTGGCACTCAGCACGTATAAACCTAGCATAGTGGTACCCAGGTGTGACAGCAGTGAAGCACTGCATACTATCATGATTTGCTTCAGCAGAGGGTCAGATTCAGTCTTGGGAGTGGGTGCATCTTCAACACCTGGGGCTCTTCCCTGCATATACATACAGTATGTTACTCTGTGTATCTGGGTGTCTGCACACACACATCGTGCACATCTAACTGCTATTGAGTGAAATCCTCAGTGACTTGGACTTATAGTGAAATTTAAAGATGGAAATTAACACTCAGTTTTTAAATGTGAGATTGGCTTTATCTGTTTAATATGCAAAGTAGGAAATCTTTGCTATTTTCTAATTTAAAACAGGAAATCTTCTAATTTTTAACAACTTTTTATCACATTATTAGTTGAACTGTTTTACTTCTGACCATACCCAGGTGTTTTTATGTAATGTCTCTAAAGCACATAAGGGAGTGTAAGGAAAAATAATGTGCTAACTACATTGTTAGCCTGGGAGAAGTCCACTTTTAAAGCTATTGACAAACTAACAGCAAATTGGCATACAGTTTATTACAGGAGTCAATTTTCTTTCACTTAAGGCAGTGGTGGAAAGAGGTCTGAAATTTTCATCTATCAATAAACTGTAATGTAGAAACATCAGAATGGAGCTTCTATAACAGTTCTTATCTGCAGTAACTTTAACATTACATTTACTCCAGGTCCAAGCCTTAGTCCAACTTAAAAATGTGTTACTCAAAAAGACATCATGGTGAATATTGGAATCACTTTCTTGCCTCAAGACATTTAAACATGTGGACTGGGGGAAGCTCTACTTCCTGCGCCACAGCAGCAACACAGTTTACATGCAACTCTGTCAGATAAGTCTATTGCAAAGTCATCTGTGTGGAAAATTCAGCTCAGTTGAAGCATGTCTATGAGGTGTCAGAGGTCCCAGCTGCACACCTGATACAGAGGCTGTTGTATTTCTGCCTGCTGAGGTGAATGCTTACAGGACTGGCAAATCTCATATTGTGTTTCTTCCTTGATCTCAAGAATGTAACCAGTTTTAAGTCTATGCCAGCTTTATGTAAGCTCACCAACTCATTTAATATAACACACTTGAACATTATGTTTCCAATGCCAATGTGATCTGTGTTTTCTTAAACAGTCCATTTGCTTTGGCAAGTGTAAGTGTCCACTTTGATTACATTATTATGACGTTACTATGAGCAGTACCAACTGCTAGCACAAGCCTTAACACTAATTCAGTTTGAACGTAACAGATGTCCTAATCACACTAAACTGATGCTGTGATAGAAAAGACAAAAGACAAAGACCGCAACCCATCCCGCATGTCTTTGCAGCATAGTACCGGGTGACCATTAATGTAAGTGAGGCTCTGTTTCATAGGATGAAAGTCAGTTGTTGTATGGTTCTGGCTCTAATAGCCAGAATCCAGAACCATCCTAATATTGTTTTCAACCCTGTATCAATCCATTTTATCTGATTTATTTTGGGTATTTGGTCCAGAAGGTGGGCTACGTTATCTTTCACACCTGAAACTTTAATCATAAGGTAAATAAATAAATAAAAATAAAAAATCTTTATCAAAAAGCAAAGCATACCTTGGAGACACCATCCACTTATGAGTATGATTTTAAGTCTTTTAAGAGACATCTGCTGGTTTGGTGAAAGAAAATGCCTGTGGGAGTGTCAAAGTGAACTAGGACTAATTTCTACATTGTTTTAAACCAGGGAACCAGACTACAAGCGTGAACTAAATCTAAGAAGACCAGACGTTTATGCTAAGCTACAGCTAGCTAACACAAGTTTTCTTGTACAGTAAATGGTTTACCTTGTTTTAGTGAATACAGCATGATTTTGAAAATACTATATGTATTTCATACAAAACTAAAATGAAAAAGTAATAATATAGTTTGACTGAGTTTGAATCCTGTCTGTTCTTTTGTCCAGTTAAGAAATTTTAGCTAGTTGTTTAGGCTTTAACTTCCAGAAGTCACTGCTTTAGTCTTTGTCCTTGAGCTGAAACTAGCTTAGTTAGCAACTAAGCTAACTATTTAGGTGACTTTTAGTACCAACAGAGCCAAATTGCAAGGCATACACAGCCAAAAAACTTGTAACCTAAATAAATAAATAAGTACAAATTCAAAGATCAGACAGGAGAAGAAACAAACACAGAAGTTAGGTGAATAGCTCAGGGAAACATATGAGTCCAACAAGAACAGAACCCAACAAAACCAAACAGGATCAAGCCAAGAGTAGTCTAGAGCAGAGGTCCCCAACCCTGGTCCTCAAGGCCCACTATCCTGCGGGTCTTAGGTGTCTCCCTTCTGCAACACACCTGAGTTAAATTGAACGACTCTCTGAGAAGCTCTGCACAAGTCTGTTAATGACCATTAATTTGAATCAGGTGGGTTGCAGCAGGGAGACATCTAATACCTGCAGGATAATGGGCCTTGAGGACCAGGGTTGGAGACCTCTGGTCTAGAGTACACAGACGGACAACAAACAAAGGGAGAAAACTAATTGGAGAACATGAGGGAAGAGCAGGCAATCAAAAAAAGAACAAAAACCCACAAACACAGGAAGTAAAATCAATGGAGACATGCAAGTAAAGTGTTAAAGTGAAAAGGAAGAAGATTAAACTGACACACAATATAAGCATTGACAGAGAGAGAGAGACAAGGAAACCTGGAGGAGACTCAGGGAGACACAAGGAAGGCTATATTACAAAAGTAAAACTATTACAAAAGCTTAAACTCGGACACTTTGTAAACTACTTAATCCCATGAAATGATATATTTCTGCCACCAAGAGGCAATGATTCTAACTAGCTTAACAATTCTCATACTTTGTGTCATATTGTGGCACAAGATTTGATGTAAGTATGGTGTCCCCAAACAACTGTTTCTTAAATATCAAGAACTTTGAAGAGGTTTAAGAAAAAACAAAAATATGAAGGAATGAAGCATTAACCCTCCCCTCTTATTCTGACCTTTTGCTACTCATGTCCTAAACCCCACGACAGCAATGCCTCCACCCATTGAAGAAAGTCCTCCAAATCCACAGGTTTGACCTTTCGGTATTTTGGTCTACATTCTCAGTATAGGTGACCTTAATGCTCTCTGCCCTACATTTGGCAGCTGTGTTTGTGTCTGGGTCTGGGTACAAGCTCTGAAGGTCCAAACTGCAAACACTGCTGGCACCAGAGCGCGACCAGATAAAAGAAAGGCGTCTGCCAGTTGAAATGTCTGCCCTTTTTTTTTTTTTTTTTCTTTTCACAAAAGGGAGAGACAGAGAAAAGGATGGTAGACAAAGACTTAGTCATACTGAAGAGGTGCAGCGGCGACTGGTAGGAAACGAGAAGCAGGAGAATGGAACGTGTGATGAAAGATGGATGGAGCGAGTTGGGAAGAGCTGTGAGAGAAGGTGATTAAAATAAAGAGGGGAGATGGAGTGAAAGAAATTTGTCTTGTGATAGCAGCTTGTGGATGATTTCATTTATATCTACAAATTAAAGAAGCCTTTTCCTTCAGCAGTGATCCACCATTGGATTTGTAGAGATACATTACCATTGGGAATCCTCCCAGTAACTTCTTCTCAGACTTTTTTTTCTTTTTAGCTATTTTTTTATTTTATTTTATTTATTTTTTTTTATATGACTGAAGTATGTGTAAAGGATTGCTGTCATCCAAAAGCAAAATAGAAAAGTGAGAGAGAAGATTTAAGACCCTTATACACGAAGCAAAAGATCAGCCTTGTCTTGAGTGTTGGTGAATGCGTTTTCTTGCATCATCAAAGAGTAACACGTTGTTTGCACTGTCTGCCAGTTTAGCATGCTGAATTTGCTTCTGGTCTTGTGGCTTTCTAGTTTCCACAGTTGACTAACATAAATGCACCACCATCACCTTCTGAGCAGGAGATCATGTCCACTTCCACAGATGTAGATGATACCTTAGATGCTTCCTAGGACTATGTTTTTGCCCAGATGCTATTGACGCTGTTACCTTCCGACTTACTGCTCCTAACCGTGGTACAGACACGTCTGGTTCCAGGGAAAACTTGGCTCGTACGCTGATAACTCGTGTCCGCCCAAGTCGGCTGGACACAACCGATCTTTCTTAGTTTAACAGATTTATTTACTCCAACCAGCTCAGAGGCAGTGAACTGTACAATTTGAACAGTGGGACCCAAGGGGATGAGTAGCTGTATTGAAAGTCCTTTGTATTGGGGCATTAGGGCTATGTCTCCCTCTTAACTTAGCCCCCTTCCACACGTAATGTGGCTAACAACAACAACTCAACCTCCGCCTTCTCTTCCGGTAGTCTCCCGGCTGCAGTCGCTCACATCCCCGATGTGCTGGCTCCCTTTTGCATCACACCATGGAACAGCCGGGTCGGCAACAAACTGACCTTAGACCAGATCACAGATTCAGTTCTTGCTACTTTTCTTTGTGGAGAGTCCCCTGTGACAACTTGTAGCTTTCATGGTCATAAACATACAGTACAGTAAACTCGCCAATATTGCTTTTGAATTGTTGTAAAGTAGTGTTTGAGTATTTTTGCTACATAAAGACTGGGATTCCCTTTAGTATTGCTCAGATATTGGTCATGAATCACTTTTCCTGTTTTTTAGTTTTCTTTAAAATATCCGTAACAGTTAAAATGTGTAGACACACTAGAGCTCATACTTTTTCCAGCTGCAGCTAAACAGAAACATATAGATTTGAGTAGATCCATACACCTGGAGTGGGCAAGGGTTTTTTTTTTAATCAGATTTCATTTAAAGACATAAAATTATTAATAATGTAGTTGATTTAAAAGATTTTAAGCTTTTAGGCATGACATGCAGTGTAAAGAACAGAGACCTGGTTGCACCAACATGTAGACCCTCATTAAATATGATGGAGTAAGAGGTATGCTTGCTGACATCCTGTAGTCATAAAAATCCATTTCAGTCAGCTTCCCAAGGTCAAAGAATGATGTATTTTCTCTGAGGGGCAGTTTGATGTGCAGCCAACAGTAAAAAGTGGCCATTGGAACAATGAATGCAACACAATGAATAAATTATTGCACAAGTACATAAAATGCAACCTCGCAAAGTGAGATCATGGAAACCAACAGCTACCAGAATAGAAGAATTTCTGTCTGGATCTGTAACCTGACTGAAGCACTCAAAGTGGAAGCTAGGATCAGCCAGGACTACCTTAGCTTCTTTGAAATAAAGGAGTCAAGAAGTCAAAGAGATGTCCACAGTTTAAAGTTTGACAAATGTCAGTTGCAGAGACCAGTCACTTTGTCTTGTTAATTTAGAAATAGTTTATGTAAAACCAGTATAATTGATATCCACAATGAAAAGAGTAAACTGTACTGATTTAGTAAAATTAAAGTGGATTATTTGCTGCTTATCTGCTGTGTTTAATGATTTGGATTTCATTGGGCCAGTCCTTTAAAGTAGAATTACTAAATAATTTTACTACTTCATTCATAATCCAAGTAATTTGAACATGTGGACATTATTATGTGGAAACATTTTTGAATAGATATTGAAGAACATCCACTGTTTTTAAGTTAATGTTCTTTAATGTTTTTATGACAAGAAATCAATCGTTGATAGTTCAGCTGCTTGCTTTAAGAAAAGTAAATTGTTTAAAATTTGCAGCTTTATTTTCTTGTTAGTTTGGCACTAGATGAGGTAAAGCTGCATTTTGAAATCTGACATGTGCCTTACTTAAAAGGTTTTTTGTTTTTTCAAAGGCATACATGGATGTTTCATCACTAAAATCACTAAAAAGTCATAAAACCATGTGAAAACTGGACATTTCTGTTAGTTTCATTTCCTTGTTGCCATAGAAATTGCAGCAATTGAAGACAATTATGCAAACATCGTGTTTATCTTGAATAATTATGACAATTTGACTAAGTGTTAATTATGGCTGGCCTCAACACAATTATGATTGGTTACCTGCCACTAGTCAGGCTGATCCTATAAGAAATATTATCCATAAAACGTAAAGCTTTTTTATTCAGTTTAATTTCTTTACTAAAGTTCTGAAGATCATGGTGAAAAAAAAAAAAAAAAAGCTTATTACCATAAATGAACCGGAGTTTGGTGGCGAAAGTCATTCCTCTCAACACGGAAGCATTATAATACTGATTCAGAACTACAGGAAAGGTTCTGAACATCCAACCTGAGGGGATTTATGTGTTTAATTATATATGAACACTTTCAGCAAACAATAGAAATCTTGCTTGCCAGGTACTCATTTTCACGGCATATATAATTTTCCTGAGAAATTCAAGTGGTCACAGAATCTTTTCAGGGGAAACCAGCAGACCTGCAGCTCTGAGGCTCCAGAGTTACTGTGTGGTGACATTGCAACACACTGAAGGACGAAGACATGGAGTCAGCGCGACAGAGCAGGAGAGAACAGGATGAAGAGGGAAAAAAGGGGGGAGGGGAGAAAGACTGACAGAAAGGATTGACAAAAACAGACAGTGACATGTTGGATTGAGGCGGCCTTACTAACGGGATGGCACAAATGAAACGCTATAGCTCAGAATAATTATTAATGTGCAGAAAACTAGTTTGATGAATTTAGCCGGAGCAGTTATCTGACACAGTCGGACATCTGAGACATGGAACCTGTTCACTGCAGCAGATGAACTGAACAACTGTTGTCTGACAGCTGAAATGTGGAAGAGGAGGCAAATGAGAAGCGAGGCATGCATTCTTAGCAACATGTTCCCTGCCATGGTTTGTCTGCCTCCCTCCCTCCCCGCTCTCCATGAAAATCTCTCCATCTTTTTATTTCTCTTTCCATGGTGACAGACGGTGCCTCCTGTGCCGTTTAGTAGTTATTACATGCTCTAAAACACACCGACTCAGAGAGGCAGCGGCAGAGATAAAGATGGATGGAGGGAGTTAGGCCGATTAAATGTTACGTCAGCAAACTGTATGTGGAAGTGTATTTTTGTTAAAGAGCACATTACATATAATGGTTAAGTTACATGAGACCTGTATAAATAATGATTAGTGCACAGTGATGTTTTGTCTGACACCTTGACAGTTTGATGTTGCATCAGTCTTCAGACAAAGTGTCCTTTTTGTTTCTACTGAGTTTCATTAATGTATTAATAGTTTATTAATGACATACTTTTAAACATATGTTACTGCACTATGAAAAAAAAAAAAAAAACATCCGTATCTGGCTGGAAAGCTAAATGTGAACCCTAGAATCACACAGTTGGCCAAGTTCAAGTTCAAATTTGAGTTTTGTATTTTATTTTCACAGTGATACAAAAGTATATATTTAATTTAACTTGATTTTTATAAAGCACTGAGTGTTAGAAATATTGATTGGTGCATATTTAACAATTTTATTGAATGTGAAAGAAATTGTCAGCCACAAATAATAATAAAAGAACAACAGAACTTTTTATACATCTTTGCAGTTTCTTTGAGGCTTCGAGTTTCTTTTAGCAATTTGTTTTGGTTTTCCATCCTTTTTTTTTTTTTTTTTTTTGCAATTTTCCTTTGGTGTAAATAAAGTATTTTTGTTGCATTTTTATAACTTTTTTAGTGCATCTTCACTCTTTCTGCATTACCTGTTTAACAGTAATTTACAGAGTTACTGGGTATATAGTAGAGATTATGGCTACAGAGTACAGTCAATGGACAGTAAAAGGAGAGCTGAGAAGCAGAGAGAGCTTTGACTTATTCCTAGACCATTTTTCTTTTTCTGTCCCTTCTCAGAATTGAAGACAAGAACAGCTGAGAATTTTGTTGTCATGGTGCCTTCCTTCTGGGGAATTCCCTTCCTCATAGTGAAAGAATTTCAGTTCACTCTTTCTTAACATTGGTTCCGTTTATTGAGGTTTGCTGCATTTATTTACTGTCAGTTCTCGTTAAGGTCCTGTTACAACTTCATGTGGGTCATTGCAACAATTTGGTTCCTTGCTTTTTTGCCATTTGGTTTTAGATTTGATGGTATGGTCAGGATCTTTGTCCTGTTATATTGTCCCAGTTTAGGGCTATCTTTAGTTTCCAGACAGATTGCCTCACGTTTGACTCTAGAATATTTTGATATGCAGAGGAGTTCATGGTTGACTCATGACTGCAATGTGTCCAAGTCCTGTGGTTGCAAAACAAACCCAAATAACCAGCCCTCCACCACCGTGCTTCACAGTTGAGATGTTTTTGCTGACATGCTCTTTTTTCCTACCAAATGTGGCCCTGTGCATTATGGTCAAACACACTGATTTTTTTCTTGTCTGTCCAAATAAAATTGTCCCAGAAGTCTTTTGGATTTTTCAGATGTAATTTTGCAAAGCTTTTCTTAACTAGTGATGCCATGTTGTTTCATAGAGAAGAGATTCTCTCCTCATAGCCCTTCTAAACAAGTCATACTTGTTTTTTTTTTGTTTTGTTTTGTTTTGCTAATTGTTATGATAAATAACAGTAACTGTGGTGAATATTAATGGACAATTTGACTGAGGCCTGTAGAGCCTGAAATGCAGTGCTGAAATCTAGACTTTATTTACCTGATTTAAAGGTCTGATGCCTGTACTACAAAGTGGGATTGACATTAATGTAATGTCTTTACTTACCCAGACATTCGCAGTCCCGATAAGCGGTACCACAAAGCTGGTTATCAACTTAGTAATTGAACCCAGGGTTTTCCATCTTGATCAGTGCATGCTCTTATAAAAAGGGTGGTGTTTGCAGCATCTGACCAATTGCAGGTATGGAGAAACCCTGCAGAGCAGCCTACTTTATCATGGAGTAGCAGACAATTATTCTTAAAAAATATGAAGAATTCGCACACATCATCCAGGCCAAAAGCAAAACTGTTGCCACAGCAACAGCCAGGAAGTAGTGCTGGCAGAAAATTGCCAACTCTGTTAATGTGTAAATTCATGAGATTATACAACATTAATTCACCAGACTATGTAAACACACAGCACTCTGATCACACAATTTCCCTTTAATATGGCACACACGTTTCGGGCAGAGTGCTTCCTCAGTGTCCTTCCTTTTTTTTGAGTTATTTCGAGTAGGGCTGCAATGATTAGTTGACAATAGTCGACAATAAAAATAGTCGACAACAAATTTACCCATTGACTATAGTCAGAAAAAAAAAAAAAAACGTACACCATGAGACATCTCTTCTTCCTTATTTCTGAGAGTTGCACATGCGCGAAGATAAAAAAAAAAAAACTACAAAGTGAGACATCTTTTTTTTTTCCTACCTCTGCTGAGAGTTGCACATGCGCACTAAAGTCTGCCAGGGGAAAAAAAATTGCGACCGACCAGGGAACAAAACGGCAGCAGAGGACGTCAAAAGTCTTAAATAACTTCACGTTAAACTTATAAAATAAATTAAATACATTTAAGATTTGTAAAGCGGACCTTGCGTACCACGGAAGTACGTCTGCAATGCTCGAACATGTAAAGAGGAGGCACGTCATGCAGGATTTCAAAGCTGAAAGTGAAATAAGAGCCATTTAATAATTATGAGATACATCCGATTGGTCGACTAGTTGATTTAATACTCGATGACTAATCAACTATCAGAATAGTCATTAGTTGCAGCCCTAATTTCATTATTTCAGATGCAACTCGAGTGGCGCTAAATGGACTTAGGAACAAGTCAAGAACAAGTGCAAAAATTACTTAAACGCAGTCACTGACAAGGCTTTATTTCTTCACATTGTGTCTGTTGTATGAATAAAATCAGCTGACTTTATTTGATATTGTTTGCAGCCTATGAGTTGTCAAATGTAACACACTCCATCCAGTAAAAATCAGTACCTTTCGGGGACATAAAAAAAGATTGCATTCATCCCTAAAAACTCTTTCTGTCTTATGTGCTCCTCTCACAGTCCCTGCATCAACATCCACAGGATGTTCTAAGAATGGGCAAGCCATTTTCCAAGAGAACTGATTGGTCAGAAGGTGGTGCTTATATACTTGTTGATCTCTTACCCAGAACATAACCTGCTCAAGAGCAGGTTAGCCGTTTAGCCTAAGTTACCATGGTGGTTGATTCTTTGTAAAAAGTGAACCAGCGTCAAAGATGGAAAACCTGAAGTTACTCAAAATGCGAATAGGAGATAGAGTCAGTAGGAGGAAATCCAGTGTTGTACTACAAGCCTCTGGTAAGGACCAGATGTTTTAAAATCTGTTTTTAAATTAATTATGCTCTGTTGCATAAAATCATACAACTAACAGAGGTTAACTTTATATTTTTACATGACTGTTGTACAATGTGTGTAAGAAATGACCTAGATGTGCAATTTATTATAAGGTGTGTGTGCACAACAAAGTCTGCCTTGAACTGTTTTGGTCTCCTGACACAATCTGTGGTTTTGTTTTGGTTTATCTTATCTACTCATATTCTGAGTGTTTTTATAATAATTTGACTGTCATGTTGTCCTCTCTATAAATGAAAACCCTCTTCTGTGAAAACGCACAAAATTTTGCATGAACTTAGCATAAACAAATGTTCAAAACATAGCATCGGTTTCTTCTCTTGTGTAACTGATTCCTAGTGACATACTCAACTTTAGTCATTTGAAGAGAAAGATTAATATCGTGTATATAAGCACCAAGAAATCCAACTAATAAATAAGCTAGCAAATATGTTCATTCTTCAGATGAAATACCTAAACACTCAGTTTCTTTCCTGTTCATTGAGATTGACTATATTTCTTTTTGTGATTTTAATGTATCATGTAAAAGACCTTAAATTCATGATGTACTGCATTTTTTACGCTGGTGGGGATGTTGCAGCAAAGAGTTCAAGCTTAACTTGGAATGTGCAGACTGAAATAGTGCCAAATGCATAAATGGGTCATCCATATAGTATTGCATGTTGCGTAAGTGAGCATACTTGACTGGACTGTATGGATCATGTGACCAAGGAAAGTGTTACTATGCCTGGTTTAGGATATATGATACTTGAAATACTAGTGGGTTTACTAATAAATACTAATAAATACTATGGATTCCCACCCCTGCTGGATTCCTACCACTAGATGATTACTTTTTGTTTTTTGGGTTTTTTTTTTCTTTTTTTCTTGTTCTTTTCGCTCTCATTATTATGTCTCTGCTCTGCTTTCGGCACCAACAGCATAGCATACAGATGTAATTTTCTCTGAAAGGAAAACCCTGAAGAAGACAAATCGCAGCACTTACAAAGACGACAGTTTCAAGTAAAAGAAAAAAACAAATAAGGAGAGCTGGCAGAAGATTTCTCAGCTGAATGCCTTTTAGTTAACTCTAAAACCCAGCAAAACTACCATATAGACAGATACAGATACAGTACAAACTCTGTATGTGCAAGACTATTAAAAAGATTAATGCAAAGAGGGGGCAGTAGAGATTGATGGTGAACAATAGAAGCAGTGAGTGTTTGCATTTATGTGTTGGGGTTCTTTGGTGACTAATCATTTCCGTTTGAGACACACAGCATCCCCGTAGGGCAGCTGTTCATTTTCTAATGAGTGCACACGTGCACAGAAACATGCACTCAAGCGGACATACACATACAATAACTACCCCCCTCTGATGTAATGCCAATCCTGCAGATAGAATACAGTCATCGGTTTATGAGAGCATTTTATGCATGGGTGCACACACTCACATACACAAAAAGTGACGTCAAAAGGTCCCATATTTCAGATTTAAATGTCAGATTGAGTATAATGATATCAGATAGACGCAGTAACAGAGAGTCCTTGTTTATTTTTAATATTTACTTTTAAATATTACATTTTACTTTACTCTTAAGAAAATTCTAAAAACACATTAAAATATTAAATGTGGACATTTTAAATATGGAGACTGAAATCTGATTGAGAGTCACTGAAAACAAATGGCAGCTGCCTGATTTACCTTTACTTCTAATGATACAGCCAAAGCCTAAATGCTATTTGCCCATGGCTATCTTGGATATTGTTTTAACCTCTTTATTTGTGTATTTAGTTCTGTTTTTGATGTCCAACTGATTATATTTTAACAACAGGGAGGAATGCTCATTTATAAGGCTTTAGCTAACAGTGGTTCACATTAGCTTAGCCAGCATAAACATTATAGCCGATAACTTGATTATGCTAGCTACACTAACAGATTAGCCAGTTTGATTCATACTGATAGGTTACAATCATGCTAACTGATAGCATAGACAGCATAATTCATGCTTACTGCTACCCTAGCCAGTGTAATCAATCTAACTGAATCAATGCAATTTAGCTTAATTTGTGCTAAAAATTACACTCAATTTTGATATTAACTTAGGGTGCCAAGTATCTCCCGTCTTTTTAGTACACTTAGCTGCTTAGCTAGCTAGTCATTTCATATAGCCTAACCTCAGAACTGTTAGCTTCATATGTGTAATGAATCTATTACTTGCTTTTAAAAATACATTTGTTCATCTTTATTTATTTAGTTTAATTGTTTTCTTCTTCCCAAAAATACTTTTATGCTATTCTTTGCCAGCACTAAACTAATTAACCTCCATAAGGTCCCACAGCCCAAAAAAGGTCTCCAAGGACAACATCAGTATTTAATCACTCGCTGAATATGTGCACAAATTTGTGTGTAGCCCACAGTGTTTGTTTGAGTGCTCATATCGCAGTGTACTCAGCAGAGTATTTGTGTCAGCTGAGAGGGAAAATAAAATGTATTCATTGTGTCTTTTATCTACAGGAGGTGGCATCATGACGACAGAAATGCAGGAAATCGCCATTACAGAGGACAAGCCTTTACTCACGGGTCAGGCTGATCCTGCCAAGGTCAGAGATGGTTTCACACATACATATAAAACATTCTCCACACACTCTTATTTCCATATAGGCTACATGTGCAAAAACTCATATATACTGTTTCAGTGTCATCCAAACACAATGAAACATACAAAGCATATATTAACTATGAGTATATTGCAGCCTGTATGTGTGTGTGTGTGTGTGTGTCCCAAGAGGGAAAAACAAGAGCTGGTTAATGTGTGTTTCCATGTGTCCTGACTGTGCATGTGCGCATGAATGCACGAGTGTTTGCTCTTTGGAGTCTGAGAAAATCCTACATGTGACGTGGTCGTAGCACATATGTGAAACTCAGTGTGTTTGCGAATGTGAGCCTGAGTGTGTGTGTTTGTGCACAGCTGCAGCGCTGGCTCATGTCTACCAGGTTGACGTCAAAGCCCAGAGGGAGTGAGAGCAGATCCTCTGCGCTGCTGTGGCTGTGTTGCCGTGCAGATGCAGCGCTGCAGAGCAGAGCTGCTTGTTTCAAGCTGCTGGCACCTGGTGGGCAAAGAGGGAATTGCAGCCTCAAACATAAGCAAGATTATAAAGTCTAAAGAAGTAAAAAGGCATACTCTAATTAAGTATGCAATGAATGGGAATAAACAGAACCTGTAATAAATATTTTGACATTATAACTTCCAGACTTCCTTTCATCTTAACAAATTAAGCTCTTTAGATTGACGCTTACATTCAGTCTGTGTAAAGTCAAGACCTTCAGGACCCCCATTTTCTCCACCCACCTCCACTACAACTTCCAAAACCGCTAATTATCTAAGAGCTTTTCATGTCAGCAATTCATTAGCCGGAATGAAATGATTCCAAAGTCTTGAATGAGCGACCCACTTATAACCCGCTGCCAAACTTCCTCCACGTAATGCTTCACAATGCTGCCATGGGTATCAGTTAGGATGCAATGATTTACTTCCACACAAAAAAAAAAAGCTGAGGATTTTCTCTTTTATAGATGAATACAAAATGGTGGAAAAAGCCAAGTTTGATTCCAAGGAAACATTTTACAATACTGGGGTCCATATAGTTTATAAAAGGGCTGAAAAAATGTGTCTGGTGTGGAATTTGCCAACAGGTTCCATATTGGTCCCAGGTGAATCACACAAATAGGATATTGGTAATTCACTGATAGTGAATGAACAAATTCTCTGGGGCCCACTTCATAGAGTAAGTAAACCAATTTGGGCAGTCCACATAGGACTATTATGGTTCATTTGGACCGTTCTTTGTGTTTTCCTATTTTTCAGCCATTTAAAACCCAATTGGAACCCAAATACAGTCAGATCCATATATATTTTGACATTGACACAAGTTGTGTTATTTTATGTTGGCCAAAACAAATTCAAGATACAGTTTTCTTATCAATATGGGCTTAAAGCGCAGATTCTCAGCTTTGGTTATATAGTATTCACATCCAAATTGGAGGAAAGATTTAATGTTCTGATACGTAGATGCCTTTTTTAAAGAGACCACAAGTAACTGGACAGTTAACTCTAAAGCTATTTCCCCATGCAACCATCATTAATCAAGCAGGTAAAAGGTCTGGAGTTGATTCCAGGTGTGGCTTTTGCATTTGGAAGCTGTTAATGTAAACTGGGGTCATGAGATGCTTTCAGGGGGCTGCCAAATAATTGTAAAATTATATAGTCTACATTTATAAAAATTAATTTGGGATTTTCACCATGGCTGTCAAAATTAAACCATTATTGAAGAGATAAATATTTGCAGTTAGCACCTTTATGTTTGATGTGTAAAAAAATGAACAACAAAGTTAGTACACATGCCATATTACAAATCGAAATTTGCCATTATCTCTGAAAGAAATAAATTTTGGGCATGTAGGTGCCTTGTCAGAGCGTTGAACCACAAAACAACATTTTATCTTTCTTTATTAGGAAGATTCTGACGGTTTTCCAGCATTACATTTGTGATACAGGATGACTCATCTCATATATCATACCATTATTCACCAAGTCATCGTGTGGGGGTGAGGGTGGTGAACACCGACATAAATTATCTAAGTGGTTGTGGCTCAGAAAGTTAGAGAACAACTACTTTAGAGAGATTGTAGAAATGTTAGGAGTGACAAAACAACAAGCAACAACAGCAAACAGCTGCAGTATTGAAAATAAACATTGTATTTACAGTAATGTTAATTGTCCAAATGCTTTTGAACCCCTGAAATGAGGGACTTTGCATAGAAACGGTTGCAGTTCCTAAATGCTATAGAGCAGGGGTGCCCAAGTCCGGTCCTCGAGATCTACCATCCTGCAACTTTTTGATGCAACCCTTCTCCAACACACCCGAATCAAATGACTGGCTCGTTACCAGACCTCTGCAGAGCTGAATGACATGCAAATGACATCTGATTCAAGAGAGTTGGAGAAGGGTTGCATCTAAAAGTTGCAGGATGGTAGATCTCGAGGACCGAACTTGGGCACTCCTGCTATAGAGGATGTTTTTGTTTAACTTCAACCCCTTGAATTAAACCTGAAAATCTGCACATTACGTCTTATTTCAATGTGGTGGCATGAAAATTGGGTCGTTGTTCAAGAATTTCTATCCCTAACCCTTTCTCCTCTAACTGTATGCACAAATGTTTGCTAGATTTGAGTCACATTCTGTAAGAAGCCGATTAAAACCAAACAGAATATTATTTATTTACTCTTTTTTTTTTTTTTTTTTTTTTTTATAAAAATTGAGTTCTGTGTTATTTCTCTTCTACTTCCTAATAAATAATCTTCCGGGTAGCAGGCTTAGTCCTTTGCTTTTGTGTCTGAAGAGAAAAACTCCTTTTTTTGATTGTTTGGGTGTTTGGAGGAACAGTTGTTTTTTTTTTTTCTTTCCAATAACAACTCCCCTGTTCCTACAGGATGTTGCTGAACTGGCTGCGAGGATACTCCTGGATCAAGGACAAGTAAGACTGCATCACAGGCCACTGAATAGATTTAAGTAAACAAAAATATCATGAAATTAATTTAAAAAGACTTTTCAAATTGATCAACTCTTGAGGTAAGAGAACCTGACAAGTAAATGTAAAAAAATGTTTGTAAAGAAGCACCTCAATGAAGAAAGGATGCAACTCAGTCATTCAGAGAGGAACTCATCATCATCATCCAGTGGTGCTATATTCTGAGACTGTTGTTGAAGTAGATGAATGAAACTCCTGCTAGATCTACACAGGCCAGGCCATGTCTTTTAGTCAGCCCAGAGCATGGTAGAGGAGGTATAATGGTTTGGGCAGCTGTAATTAGAGAAGAGCTAGTTGGACTTTGTTTGATTGCAGGTTAATTGAAAATCAACTTCTAAACCTGATTCCAGTTTCTGAAAGATATGTCCTTCAAGAAGTGGCTTACAGGAAGAAATCTACAGCAGTTCCTGGAAAGACAGTAGAGGACTCAAAGCTGACGAAACAATTACTCGCCTCCACCTCCTCGCATGTTTTAGATCACTCTAGAACTTGTTGGCATTTTTTGTTTTCTCAAACATGGTCAGATAGTAAGTAAATATATAAATTAATAGATAATTAAGTAAATAAATAAATCTGAATTAAATAAATAAATACTTGAATATAAAACACAAGTAGAACAAATACATTTTAAAAAATATAAGGAAATATGGCTTAAGTAAAAAAAATAAATAGATAAAACATATAGGTCAAACAAGTAGTTTAAAAAAATATTAAATAAATTATTTTGAATTAAATAAAAAAAAACACAAGTACAACAAAAAACTGAAATATTTATGTAATAAATAAATGAAAGATTTAGAAAGAAAACGTCAAGCTTGATTTGTGTTTTCTCCTCCAGGAGCACAGCGTTGAGACCCCGCATGGCGTTCTCCATGTGACTCTCCACGGCACACGGACCACCCGCAGGCCCCCCATCCTCACCTTCCACGACGTGGGTCTGGACAGTGAGTAGCCTCCTCTATCCCACTTTCTTTATTTTTCACAGTCTCTGATTTGCTCTTAACTCTTCCTCACCATCTCTGTAGGTAAGAGCTGCTTCTCTACTCTGTTCAAGTTTGAGGAGATGCAGGAGATTGTCAAGAACTTCACCCTGATTCATATTGATGCCCCAGGACAAGAGGAGGGGGCTGCCGCCTACCCCATGGGGTATGACGTTCTCTTTATGTGGACAGGCAGGACGTCCTGCATTAACCGTGCCTTACTTCTAAGTAAATTTCTCTGAAATGGAAACAATCTTCTGTGCAGGCTTAAAATTAATCCCCTTTACATACTCAACAGTCCCATCTCTCACATCTAACCCCCGCCTGCTGTTTAATGCGCCCTCGTCAGAGGTTTAAACAAAACCTTCATTTTTTCTTTTTTCCACTCCACGGACCCCCTCCTTCCCCTCAGTTCTTCATTACCTCTCTTCCTTGTGCGATTATTTTAGTGGCTCAGGAGGATTTTATTACATGCATTGTCACGGTATCTCCTCTGCGACTCGTTTTCTTTTTGGTCTCATTTTAAATCCTACTGGATAAAAAAAAATAAATCACCAGCCAGCATAGGTGCTGACTGAAATCAATCTGAAAATCCGCCAGCCTAGTTACTGCAAATAGTTTGAGGAGCTCTCAGGTCAGAAGACTTTCCCACCCATACATAATATTTTCATCATTTTCACGTCAAGGCGCTTCACTGGTTTTTCTTTGTTATTGTAGTTACCAGTATCCCTCCATGGACACCATAGCGGAGATGATCCCTGCTGTGCTGCAGTTTTTCAAGTGAGTTAACTGTATTTAATTTCACTTAACCCAAACATGTTTTTGCTGCTGAAAACCCACACAGAATATCAGTAAAGCTTTAAATAAAAGGAAAGGTTCAGTTAGCGTGTTTACATGCAAAAGTGTACATGCGTGTTTTAACTTGTCTCCCTCTGCCAGCTTCCGTACTGTGATTGGAGTGGGTGTGGGAGCAGGAGCGTACATCCTCTCCAAGTTCACAGTGAGCATCATCTTTTGTTAGAAGCTGTCACATGTTTGTCTGCATGTTTTTAACATAAAATAACAGCTGTCAATATTTGATGTTGTTTTAATAGTTAAGCAACTTCAGAATATGGTAGCGAGTCCTGGTTGCAAGAATGCAAATTCATAAAAAGAGAATCACATTAATGAAATCTTTTATCTTTTGATTGGCAGCTCAAGAGACCAAAATATTTAGCAGTGCTTTATTGTATTCTTGTTTGTCCTTTCTGGAATGTTTTCTGTTAATTATAGAAAGTAGACAATTGACACTGTTTAGTTGGCATACATCCAATGAGTTACATCCTGCATTAACTTGCAGATAATGTAATTATTACAATAGTAAAACAGTATCTATTTTATTGCAAACCCCATTTACAGAAAGTTTTCTCAAATTCAGCATAAACTTGAATCTGTAATTCTTAATTATTTTGAATCACTATCTAACAAACAAGTGTAAATTATTTTCAGCATATTCACCGATCGTCTTCTCTGCATGTAGAAAATACTGTATGAACAAAGATTGACATTTGAAGACTAAAACAATGAAGTTGGGATTGAAATGCATGAAAATGCTAGACACTACTGGGTAAATATGTCTTCTTTATGGTTGCATTTGCATCTCCAAAATGCAAGCCACTCATGATATGTACTACAGATGCTAACTTTGCAGCTCTTTGTTTTGTTTTTTTTTTTCCTTATAATATATAATATATATTTCCTTATAAACAGCTAAAATGTGGACTCATCTGACAGCAGAATATGTGTCCACTGAGATGAGTTTGTGTCCAGAGACTCGGTGTCATGCGTCATGTCTGCACATAGTTGAAACATGGCTTCCAGATCGTTTAATGCAGCCTTTGGTTGCCTTTCTGGATGAAGTGTGTAGTCCTGAGCCCACGTGGTTATACTGATCATGGTGGCACAGTCAGTTCTCTTGCAGAGATTTAATGTGATGCCATTCAACAGGGATCTCTATGCTGATCTTTACACACTGAGCTATCCTCCAGACTCACTAAATATTTTCACAATATGATTTTATGTAGCTGCCTTCTTAGTCTTGGATTGAGAATTTATAATTCTGTTTTCACATTTTAATGATTCTTTGATCAAATTGGCACTAAAAGTGATGAGCAAAAACTAATCCAAGATGAAAAGTTTAATTCAATGATGGATGTTTCTTTTATACCCAATGCTGACACCCTTACCTGTCATCAAATAAAATGCCAAGTGTGAGGTTCTAAGTTATAATGCTTGCTCCAAATGTTTAAATCAGTTTTTTTTTCTCTAAAAACAAATATGTTAGTCAGTGAAGACAACATATTTCTTTCTGCTTGTCTGTTATGATTAAACTGCAAAACCTTTAAAAATTGGGGTTTGTATAATTAGAATTAAGCATCTTTACAAAGCTTTAATCCAGAAATGAGGGATAGTTTGTCATTGAAGTTTTTCACATGTTAAATACTTCTTCTTCGGTTTGATTGTGAAAAAACTGGATGTGACACATTTCTTTTTTAACACATCACGTCTTCAGCTTGCAAATCCAGATTCAGTGGAGGGTCTGGTTCTGGTCAACATTGACACCAACGCTCGAGGCTGGATAGACTGGGCTGCTCAGAAGGTACAGCATGTCTGCATCGTCTTTTAACTTTCTTTACTTGCTGCTGTCTTTCTTTTGAGCCAGGAATGTGCTGTCATGTGTGCAGAAACCTGGTATTTTAATCCAATTAGTCCTAATGGGAGTTCTTCATCAATTTCACTTTAGCTGTGGAAATGAAATTAGGCAACTTCATGCATGGTTTGTGTCCTTCAGTGCTATTGATTATGTGAATGTTTATTATATATTAAGTTACACTGCTCCTCATTTAATATAGTGTAATTAATCTCTGTTTTTGTCTCCCACTGTAGCTCAGCTCTGTGACTTCCTCCCTTGCAGAGCAGATCCTGGCTCATCTTTTCAGCCAGGTACAACATGATGTTGGATAAAAGAAAAATAGTTCTAGTTAATTTTTTAAGCTTGCTAATGAGCTTTAAATCCCTTTTGTAGGAGGAGCTGTCATCAAACACAGACTTAGTGCAGTGTCACAGAGAGCGCATCTCTAAAGCTTCAAATCTGGTCAACATAGAACTCTTTTGGAAGACTTACAACAGGTGAAACCCTCCTGTGGACACGAGTACAGAAACATAAACATACTCCCCACTGAACCGCAACCAATATCATCTGTTTGTCCCCACAGCCGCAGAGATTTGAACCTTGATCGCAGCTACACTTTCAAGTAACTATACCCTTAAAAAAAATAAATAACTAAACGTATAAAATCTTTAAATGCTGCTCAACTGACTTGCAACGTGTCCTCCTCAGGTGTCCAGTGATGTTGGTGGTGGGTGATCAAGCCCCATACGAGGAAGCTGCTGTAAGTTTTGTTTGTATTTTAATGATTTTTATTAGACATTTTGATTTATTTTACACATCAGGTCAGAGGTTTATTGTGCTCTCTCTCTCTCTGTGACCACCAGGTGGAGTGCAACAGCAAACTGGACCCAACAACAACTTCATTCCTCAAGGTGGACATGATGTCTGTTTTTGTTTCATCTCTGTTTCGCACTGTCTGTTCTTTCACTTCGACTCACTTCGTCTTCTGTCTCGTCACAGATGGCTGATGCTGGCGGTCTTCCTCAGCTCACTCAGGTAACAACACCAGGAAGTCACTGAAATATCACATAATACTGGTAATAAAGATGGATGATGAACACCAGATGATTTAATTACAGTCTGACTGACATTTTCTTTAAGTCCCAATGTAGTTTGACTGTAGTCTGGGTATGAATAAAAAAAATACTGGCTGCCTCTGGGGTTCACCAGTGTGCACCATGATTTAGTTCAGGTAAGAATAGGTTGTTGCTTTAATAGCAAATGACATGATGCTGTGTTTTATCTGCAGCCTGCTAAACTGACAGAGGCTTTCAAGTATTTCATCCAGGGCATGGGATACAGTAAGTTGACATGATGATTCATGAGTTTCTGTTTACCACTGACACAAGGCTTTAATGCAGGTTCTTACTGATGTTCATTTTAATCCATCTTGGTGACTAAAGATGGATCAAGTTAGGAATATAGATCAATTTTGTGCATTATTAAAAAAAACAAAAACAAATGCAACATGGAGTCAATCTTATTGTACTGAGATTATTGTGTTGTAAAATAATGAATGTTTAGCCATTTTACACAATTATTTTAATCTAAAATGACACTAAGATGCCTTGTTAGCTATTTTTTTCTGATTCTTATTGGAAAATAAAGAAAGAAAAACAAAAACAAAACAAAACAAAAAAAAAAAAAACATAGAAATTGAAACAAAAAATGACACAGTATTGCTTTTGTATACTTCATGTTTTAAAATGAGCAGGGAAAACCCAGTCAAGCATCGAAATCGTTCCAACACTGTTTGTATTGCTTTTGAGCCTCTTGGAAGACAAAGATTATATTCTGGCCTGTGATATGAGATATCTAGCCAATTAACAAATAAAAGTGTGCTTGAAATGCTGAAATTTCTAAGAGATGTATTAAACTGCTGTTCTTTAACAGGGATGTCACAATTGTTTATTTCCTTGGTACAGTAATTGTCAGAGAAATAATTATGATCAGAATATCCAGAATTTATGCATTCATTAGTTTCACATCTCTACAAATGTATTAAATCAGTGGTTCCCAACCTATCTCTCTTGAGAACGTCCTTCATGCAAATGCTAAAAAGCCATGGACCCCCTGCCCCAAGTAAAAAACATGCTTGGTTTTATGCTTTTTAAAAAGTGAGATTCTCACCAGAATTAATGTATTCTGACTGAGTCCTGTCCTTTGATAAAGCCAAAGTTAAATTAACATGACAGAGCCTTACTTTTTTTCCTAAAATAGGGACAATATGTGGATTTTAATCAGAATGGCTCTGAATGTTCAAACCCTCAGGGACCCCCTGTGCTTTTTGGGTTAGGGTTACCAGACCCCAGGTTGGGAACCACTGTATTAAATCACATGAACACTCCTTTAAATGTCTACTTTTTCATGCCAGCATAATAAAGGAACAAAGTGAAGTAAACAAAAACTCCCAACCAAAAAAGAAGAAATCCCCTCGTCTCTGTAAATAATGAATAAATATTAAGTATTAACTCTGTGTATCTCTCAGAGAAAGCAGATGGGGAAGACTATGGGACATCTACCTGGACTTTCAGAGGGTTATTTTCTGTAAATTTGATAGGAAACGTGTTTTCAAACATGTCTTTTGAATCTGAGCAGGAAATTTTGAAACCCAGGGAGGAGCATTTAGCTTTTGACTTACAGCTGCCTGTTAGCAGGTTAGCTGTCATTTGAAACCTGAATAATACTGGAACAGAGAAACTGAATAAAGAAACAAGTTAAAATATCTCAAATGAAATACAAAATTTTCTACAGACCATTTCACACTGATGAAAAATCGTGGCAACGTCACACCAAGTCCATTATGTTTGAAGTTTTTCACCACAGACTGAAAACAAAGCAGCAGAGGAAGTAACAAACACAAATGTTTTACAGCTTTGTTTTTGTTCCGTGTGTGAGTTATTATGACCTGCTGATATGTTTCAGACACAGAGTTTTATGGAATGTTTTAATACAGCATTTAACTGAAATCAAGTAATTGTGACATCCCTATTCTTTGCTGTTTCCATCATTTTATCTGATGTAATCTTTTTGCTCTCGTCTGTGTCTCTCTTCCTCCTCAGTGGCTTCCTCTTGCATGACCCGCCTGTCTCGCTCCCGCACCACCTCCCTCTCCTCCTCCTACTCCATGGATGGCTCCCGCTCTCGCTCCCGCACCCTGTCCCAGGGCTCGCAGGGCGGCCAGATGCCTCCCAGCCCCTCCCAAACGATGGAGGTGTCCTGCTGAAGCAAACAAAATAGAGAGAGAGAAAGAGAGTGAGAGAGAGTGGGAAAGAGAGGAAGGGGATAGCAAAAGAAAGGGAAAGGCGAAGCTCGACATTAATGCAGGAGCATGACGAACGGCTTTCTTATTTGCCACAACACGACTCCCATCATTCCCCACAACAGCCGAATAGAAATAGATGCAGTAAGAGGGAGGGAGGGAGGGAAACAAATGGGAGTGATTTTGGTGGAAGATAGAGCTGACCTCCACAAGTTTGCATCTCATGCAAGTCCAGTCCTTCTCTTTACATCCCCAGCTGAAAACAAAAGTATACCGGGTTGTTCTACAGCAAAGCACAGGTTTTAAAAAGCACGACAAGAATAAATACAACAAAGAAAGGAGGTGAAGAACAATAACAGTCCTCCCTCCCTCCTTCTGTTGGAGCCTCTGTCAGCCATTTGAACCCTTTAATCTAGATTCAGAGTGGCATATAGAAGCCGCACACCTCCTGTTAACCAATAGTAATAATTCTGAAATGTTCTTGTTGATGATGATGATATTGAAGCTAATGATGATGATACTCTAATAGAAAAAAAAAAAAAAACTGTAACACTTTTCTCTTTATTACATAACGACTTTAATAATTACATAGATAAAAAAAAAAAATCATACTATAGCAGCGATACTTACAACGATGTGTGTCTTCTACTTTTTTAATTTAGCTTTTTCTTTTCTTTTCTTTTCTTTTTTTTTTGTCGGATTTTTATTTTGTAATTTGTAACCTGTCTCAACAAGGGGCTGAAGCTACTGATTGGTTGAGCCGTCGTGTGGTAACAGCCAATGAGAGCCATTATAGTGATTACTTCCTCTTTGATGTTGCCAGGTTGTTTATGTCTTCCATTTGCCCCCAGTCTATAAGTTAGTGTTTCTTTTTTTTTTTTAAGGCAGGAAACTCTGTTTTTTGGGGATTTTTTTTCTCCTTCTGGACTGTTTGGAAATTGCATGCCTGGTGTCAGCCCATGTGAACACTGACTGGATAATGTTTTACTTTCATATTCTGCTTACGCGTTGTATGAATTTGTGTATGTGTGAGTGGAAAATGATGCTCCGAAGGTCGGAAATGGTAAAGTTTAGAGGAGGTTTTTATGTGTTTTAGCTAGCCGGCACACTATTATTAACATTAGTCGCGCATTATAAAGTGCTTCCAATATCACTGGTTGTCTTGCACCACGTGTTGTGATATCCAGACCTGTGTGCTCCTCTCTAGCTGGTCTGGATATCGCACTTTTAGTGCTAGACCGGGCCAGAAGGGATCACTGTGTTCATCGTCTGGGTTGTAGTTTCTTAGCCTTGCCCAAGCATAAACACCTCCTAACAAACCCAGCCAGCATACTTTTATGTTTATGTGCGCTCTGAGGTGAAATGAACACACAGTCCTCTCCACCAAGAAGCAGCTTTATTCGTGCAGTGAGGTCGGGACAAATGCGTTTGAATGTGATCGTTGTGTGAATGAGGAGGTAAATGGGGGGTGAATGGGAGCGCTTTTATCCAGTAAACACAATTAACAAAGCAGCAAAGAGGGAGGAAGGACAGGGTCCACAAGGATAGCGTAGTAATAATTGTTGAGACCAACAAAACCCCCTGTGACTAATCAATGACAATGAACCAGCCCCTTCACTGCCACCACACTCAAGGTACAGAAATGCCTGCAGATGTGAACGAATGTTCGAACTTTAAACCAAATGGTTGTAGCCAAAAATCATCAAACAGTAGGTGTTTTTTTTTATTTTCTTGGTCCAAATTCTGCCATCAGAAGCTAAATAAAGACTTAGTAAAACTAACCTTCCTCTGAATTGTTAAGATTTTAACACAAAGCTTACCACTGCCCTGTGACGTAGCCATTAAACTCTATTTGTAAAGGAACCCATATTTGGATCCAAGCATGTGCATTTATAAGTGTGTTCTGATCCAACTTTTTTTAGTTGTTTTTTTTTTAAAATATAAAGAGCGCATCATTTAAATAAATTAGCTGGAGGTTGCCTGTTTCTTGCACATGCTATGCAGTGCTCCTTTCCCCAAACTTTTTTTTAGTAAGACTGAGTGATGATGATTTTGCTGAGCGTGAGAAGAAAGTCAGCAGAGTGCCTGGGATTGGAGCTTGTAGATTGAGGCGATGGCGGCAGCAGTCTGTTTTAAGTTCCCTCCCCTCCGAGCTGCCAAAGCGATGCACGGCCACGTTTTGAGTCGGTAATGGTCGATAAGTTTGCTGCTGAAAACAAAACATTGTGACATCAAATCAGGATGCTTTTCCTTTTTCAGGCACATTAGATTTCTAGAATGTTTGGTTGAAATAAAAACAGTCAGGCATGGGAAGGTCTACCAAATAAAGAACATGTAGAACCGTGATAATAGTTAATAAGGAAAACAGAGTGGTACTTCTTTCTGGAGAGTTGAACAGGGTGGTGTGATTGTAAACGCTTGTCCATTTTGTCTTTTTTTTTTCTCTTAATTTTTACTTTGATTACTTTTTTCTTTTCCCTTATACAGTCTTGAGGTTTTTATTTTATTTTAGTTTTTTCATTTCTTTTTTAAAATCTATGTGAAGTGTTAGTTTACTGTCCCAATGTGCTCACAAGTTAGTTAACCGTGTGATAGTTCTTGTGTAACTTTTTTAGCATTAGCGCTTATAAGGGAGAATAGTAATATAATTACCAATAAAAAGATGAAATGCTAAGAGAATAAAAATCAGATTTACTTGTGTGGCTAATTTCTCTGTGTAACACAATGGACATCCTAAAAAAAGTCAAGCAAACTTAAATATTAATAAATGATTGAGCGGATTCTTGTGTCTCCTGTCTTTCTTCTGTGATATTTGCTTTCCTCGTGTCTGGATTTTTAGAGATATGTGATTAGATGAAACATAAAACATTTACTATTTCATTACATTTGCATCTAGCTGTCTTAATAGTCGGTGTTCAGGAAACACAAATAAATAATAAAGTGTAAAGAACTTCGACAACAAGATTCAAGATTCTTTATTTGTCATTGTACAAGTGCAGGACACAGGTACAATGAAATGACTTCCAGTAAC
Source organism: Melanotaenia boesemani (assembly GCF_017639745.1). Classification (NCBI taxonomy): domain Eukaryota; kingdom Metazoa; phylum Chordata; class Actinopteri; order Atheriniformes; family Melanotaeniidae; genus Melanotaenia; species Melanotaenia boesemani. The sequence continues at coordinate 27,879,132 of NC_055686.1, forward strand.
CAACAACCACAAAGTGATGGCAAGACATCTGGTTCCTGGCATCTCCACAGCTGAAGATCTTGAGGGCTGGTCCTCCTCAGAGGTCCAGATCTTTCAGAAGTGGTTCAAGAAGAAAAACCGGTGAACAAGGGACAAGCTCATGGAAGGCTAAAGTTTATATATGTATCTAGAGACCACCCTGTGTCGCCTATTCAAATAAAAGAGCTACTGTGGCTCAAATTACTTTAAAAGTTTGTACTAATTTCAACAGTATTGAATAAGAACCCATGACACATCATAGTTTGCTGCATTGAGGGCTGTGTGATTGCAAACTGTCCAGAGACTGGCAACTGAAGTGGTAGCCTTGTCTTACATTATGTGCATAACTTGGTTCACATGCATCTCTTACCTTGGAGAGACATGGCAGCATGATGCATTCTGGGAAGAAGGTGAGTTGATACAGACTGTGTAAAGCATTGTGCAAGGAGGATTTATTTTTATTTACAACCCTTGGCACTAAATATATGAACATTTAGCCAATCAACAGCCTTTATGTCATCTGTTATGAGTGTGATGCTTTGGCTCTAAAGATCAGCCCATAAAAATAGTTATTATAGTATTTATTTATTAAGGTATTGTTGAGTTGTGGGTCACAGTTCTACAATTTTATTACAGCAAACATTTAAGTCACATATATATTAAAACTCAGTAGTCAATAACCAGCAGTCTCATGACAACAAATGCACATTTTATTTCACAAAATCTTATTCCATTGAGATATAAATATATTTAGTCAGAACATTTCAACAAAGGATTATATGAATTGTATTATTTTAATGAGTTATATAATTATGAAATCTTAATCATGTTCAGACACTTTTTAAAAATTACAGTAAACTTTATTTCAATACAAAATTAAAATTGTATTGTCATTGTGTAACTTTCTCCTTTTTTACCTTATCACATATACAATGCACTGTAAATATCATCATGATATACAATAAAAATGTAATAAACATGTATGCATGACTTAAACAGTTGTGTTTACATATGAATAAAAATGGAAGCTCTAGTTTTTAATGTATTAAAATCGGACACAGTGTCCGTGTCTGTGTGTGTGCTCATACCAAATAAAAAAATGTGAACAAAAAGAAAATGCTGTTTGTCCTGTAACATTAGTATTTCAACTGAGTAATTGTAATAAATATTTTTATAACAGATGATATAAATGGTTAAGTCTACTTAAGATTACATGTTTTATTTAAAAAAATAAAAACTACTTCAAAAGCTGCATTAAAAATGACCTTAAGTGTAAAAAAAAACTTGAAAACTGCTGAATATTAACTCTACTTGCACAATTTCTTGCTAAACTGGCACATAATTCAAACCTTAACGCACAATCCTGGCTATTCTTGAAAACACACCAGCCAGAGAGAACGAGGTATCTAACACGTAGATATGAGTCAGGCCCATAGCTTTGAGACTCATGATTTCAATGAACACATCAAAGGACGGGTGGCTAATGAGTTGGCAGCTTATCAAAGGGTCTCTGGACAAAATATCACTCACTGATTCCATTGAGAGGACCGCCACTGGCAGAAAATGCTCCAGTGAGACAAGGAAATAGACTAATAGTTCCTCCACTTTTACATATCCGCCTCTGTCTATGGCCTTCTGTGTTCTTTGTATAGCTTCAAAAATGTTTGCTTTGAAAGACACCAGAACTGTGTGTCTGGCCATGACATGTTTGTCAAACCTTGTCAAACCATTCGTTTGCTGTGTGACGTTTCTGTAAGTGATGTCAAGCTGTTCGAGGTAGAGCTGAACAGACTTGAGGGCATTTTGCAAATCCTCCAGAGCTCGATTGAGGCAGTCAGGATCCTGATGCCTGTTTTGCTGGGTTAATGTTGCAAAAGCTCGGTTGTAGTATGCAACTGCAGCCTAACAGTGGTCTTCTTTTATTGCTTTGGTGTACATGGTGATGCTCTCTGAAAGCTTTCCCTTTTTTCGTAGCTCATTTCCCAAAGCAGTGTAGTGGTGCAGGTTTGATAAGGGGGATTCTCCCTTCTTGAGTTTTTGCATGGCTTTGTTCAGGTCGTCTTTCAGCCTGATTTTTAGTAGACTGATGGAATCTTTGTTAAATTTGGTGAGGAGCCACATTCCCCAAAATTCATTGAGTGCAGCCACATATGATTCTGCTGGCTTGTTGCTGCAGTCTTTGTACAGATCATTGAGTATTTGCAAATACAGACCAAAGAGCTCCTCCTTCTTCTTTATATTTTGGATACACTCCAAGTATGTAGATAGTTCTTTGGCCACCGAGTCATCTCTTAATGTTTTCACCATCATTATAGCTGAATCTGACTTTTCAGTCAAAATAAGTGGCAGCATCGAAGACACCTCTTTGTGCTCATCACTGTAGCCTTTCTGGTACAGCCTCAAGTGCATCATGAACAGACTATGAAAAGATGAACTGACATCTGTAACATCTTCCAATAAAGACTGAAGTCTCCTTGTTAAAACCAGCAGTTGATGTAGCTCTGACAGATGCCTGGAACAAACAATGAGCTGAGCAGACCCAGGAGAACCTTGTCTAGCAGCGCGACCAAAGGCCTGAGCCTCCACACGAGCGTTCCTGGGTAGGAAGGTCTGCACAACGAACAAACCTCCAGCTTTCTTTACCGAGTCAGAAATCTGAAGGTCTGTTCCACGACCTGCCAGGTTTGTGGCTATGATGATGTCTCCTGCTTCAAGATGCTTGGAAAAGATTGCTTTGTTGTCCATGTTGTTATTTATATAAAGCTTTTTGTGTGGGACCTTATCTCCCAGAGCTCTGTGGACAGTTTTTGCCCATTTGATTGTCTCACAGATGATCAGCACAGCTCGTTGACCCCTATATGGTGCTGGTTTGGTTTGTTCAACAACAACATCACAGATTTTCTCAATCCATTTATTTTCATTCTCCACAATCATTCCTTCAACCTCAAACAGCTTTCTACGTTTGAAAGAAGGTATCTGACAGGTTGTGATTCCCTCATAGATTTTCTGCAAAGTTTCGGTCTCTGCTTGTTGACCAAGAGTTCCAGACATGCCGTAGATCTGACTTCCATACTTCTGAAGCAAGCCAACACTGGACATGTAGTTGGTGATGGCTGTCATAACACTCAGCTTAAACCCATGTTTCATTTCCAGAAACTGGTGCAGACCATCTGTCCACTGCATGAAGTTTTCAACAACCCCTGTGCAGCTGTAATCCACAGGAACTATTCCATGTCTCTCCAGGACATATTCATGATCCATTTGCATGGTTTGTGCATGGAATGCATTTTCAATCCAAACCTTTAGTTTAGATTCAACCAAATCTGAGAGGAATCCTGGGATGAAGCAGCTACTTTCAGAGTCCTTCAGTTGGCATGGTGTAAAATGCAGAGCCCCTCTTATTTCTTCTTCTGCAGCTCTCAGCACACTGTTTTTGTCGGTGTACATGTACTGGCAGAAACCTCCGTTGACCAACAGCAGGGATACTTGTCTCTGCTCATTTCCTCCTTGTGGTTTTTTGTGCAGTTCTTTTATTTCTCCATCTGTGCTTTTGCAGTGCAGAGCAAAGTGGCAGGATGGGAATTTTCTCTCAACTGTTTTGAAGAACTCAACCAGCTTGTCTGCAGGAACGTTTGCTATTTTTTCCATTAAAAGACTTGGGTTCCTTCTTATTTCCCTAACTGATCCTTTGGCCAGTACACCAGCTTCCTCTGCTATCTGAAGAACTGAAAACTCATCGATACCTTCATCTTTAATCTGTTTAGATACAACTTGATGAAATGGGTATTTTCGTCCTACAGTTGTCTGTCTGTTGATCTTACTGTACTGATTAACTGTGGCCCATATGAATGCCAGCAGTGGGTTGAGATGCTGCAAAGCAGGCATGTCACTGCTTATGTACACAACATGATGACCTTTATCTAACATCAAGGAATCCACCTCATCCACTATAGCACACTGGTACGTCCTATTTCCCAGGATGCCCATCCTTTGGAAGTGGTGTCTAAGCCAGTCTCCAGCAAACTCTTCCACGGTACCATAAACAACTTGACACTGGTAGCACTTTTTTAAGTCATCATCTAGTTTGTTGATGTTGCAGTCCACGCTGATATTCAATAACTTATAAAATTCTTTCCAGTCATCCAAATCCCTCTCTGCTAGAACTGGTGAGCTCGACATGATATCTACTTTTTCTCCTTTCATAGCTCGGAATGCTGCAAACATTGCCACAATGCATGACTTCCCTTCTCCTGTGCCAACCTGAAGTAACCGCCCCGTTGTGGAAAGAGCCATGAGACACCAGCTCACCATCTGAGTCAGTCGTGGTCTGTATTTGGCTGTTTTTTCCACTGCATCACAGATCGTCTGCAAGATTAGTTTCAGTTCACTCTTCTTTGATCCATCCTTGTGTACAGTCAGCTTTTTATGAACCGATGACACAATATCTTTTATATCATCTAAAAGCTTTTCATCAACTTGGTTTAACTTTTCATGTCGGATTTCCTGAATAATCTCGTCCAGTGTCTTTTGTTCATCTTTTGATAAGTGATTCTTGAGCTCTTCATCTGTTACAGTCTTGTCTTGGACCAGCTCAAGAAGTGTCTGTCTTGATTTTGATCTCCAGCTGGAAGTAATAAAGTTTACTTCAATGCAGTGCAACGTTTGCATGAGCCAGTTGATTAGATGGGATCTGTCATTTGTTGACGTCAATTCAAATCGGATCAAAAGAGCATCAAACAAGTCTGACACGTCCTCTGGGCTCCACTTGATATTTGTAACCAGTGCTTGAAGCTTCTGGAGAAGCTTTTTCACATCATTTGGAGACAATAACCTGAGAGAAGTATGTAAATATGTAAATCTGAATATGTGCTTGACTCCAGGATTTGGGTTTGAGTCATCCATTTTGCAGAAAACTGTCACTGGTTAAAAAACAAGTGGAAAATGGTTTTAGGATTGTTCATTTGAAAGAAATTTTACACGTTTAAAAAACTCTATATTAGAAATGGGAATGAGAATTAGCTACAGCACTGAAATCTAAGAAAACAAGCAGCATTTATTTTTTTTTATTTAATCAATCAATCAAAATAAAATAAAATCAAAAATAAATTAAAATTCCAAAACAAAACAAAAAAGGTTTTCATTTGTTGCTTCCTATTTCTTATTTTTATATTACATAAATTGTGCATCTTACCTGATGTGAGGATGAGAAAAGTAAAAGACGTTGCATGCCTTTACCATATCTGAGATCATCTGCCACCCCTGCGCTGTGCCTTTCCCTTTCATATAACATTTGTTTTAGTTTCTCTTTCACCAGCTGTACCTGTGCACCGCCTGAAGGGATTTTCCTTTCTTTCGATATTAACTTATTATAAATGGAGTTATTTACTGTATGTAAGGGCCAATCAAACATGTTAGGTAACCATCTAATGTCAGTTCTAGTCTGTACTGCATTTTTTTTTTATTTTATTCTTCTGTCAATCTCTTAAAATGATAACGTTATTAATGTAAACATATTTTATTACCTACTCCTGTTTCTAATAATAGAACAAACACCTTTGTAGGCTTTATCTAGTTTAATATAAGCAGCTGTCAAAAAGGTCATGAAGTATTTTAAATCCATACTTCTTCATTTCTAAATTATTTTACAACATATTCTAATAATAGAAGAATTTTCTATTGCTTTTTAAGGTCTGAGTCCAATTATTTAGCAGTCTGAGCAGAGAATCCAGATCATGCCCTCCCAAACCAGCTCCTCTGTTGCTTCTAGGGGGGAAACTGAGGCGTTCCCAAACCAAATGAGAGATATAAATTCTCCATTGAGTCCTGGGTTTGCTTCAAGGCCTTTTTCTGCAACTGGACACCATCTGGAAGTCATTCTGAGTAAAAGCCTGATCCACCTCAACTGGATCTTCACTTTATAAGCCCAACAAGACCACATCATCTGCAAAAAGTAAAGATGCTTTCCTATGTAGACCAGTTTGGAAACCCTTCATCCCTTGGTTTTATCTTTAGACTTTGCCAGTAAAGGTAATAGAATCGATGATAGTGCTGCCTGGCAAAGCTCAACACCCAGCATAGACTGGTCTGACATGCTGTCATCGGGACCAAACGGCCTGTAAAAAATGACCCAATAATTTATATACTGAAAGCATCTGTTACAGGACACCATAAGGTCATAATACCCCCTGTTTCCTACCTTGGTAAAAAAATTTGGACCCACACCTCACTTTTAAATCCCACAAGTGGCTAAATGGAAGCCTTCTATACCTCAAGGAACTACTCATCCCCAAAACTCCAATTTGCTCTGCCCCGCTCCTCTCACTTAAACCTCATCTTTACTCCTTGGACAAAGCTGAGTACCACAGGGCATGTGTGTTTTTTCCCTGCGTCTATGAGATGCCCTCACAGACACCCTTTGGGCTCCACAATCCACAGAGAGATTAAAGAAATGTTTGTGTAAGTTTGTGTGGAACGGGGGGGTTAACTGCTCTGTTTATGCATGTGTGTGAATGTCTGTGTGACTGGGGTGAGAGAGATAATAACGAATGTGTTCTTTTTTTGCTTGTTTGTTTTTAATTGTTATGTTACTTTGGTGTGTGGAGGCTTGTTTTTACTTTAAAAATATTTTTACCATGTAAAGCACTTTGTGTTGACTTTGGCAGGAAAAGTGCTTTATAAATAAAAATAATTTGATTTGAAGAAAGGACTTAGGACTTTTCTTTTAGCAGAACCTTTGATTTTTAGAGTACTTTCGTATAGGTCTGGTTTACAGAGGTACTTTGGTAGATTTTCTCAGTGACATGCCCCTATTGATGGCTAATTTGGCATCTATCTTGCATCCTACCTGCACTGTGAGCTTTCTCCAGCCAGTAAAAGACAGTCTCATCTTGATTCTGGCTTTATTTTTTGCTCTGTCTCTTTCCTTTTCTCTTTTCCTCTGACAAATCTTATTGCATTTCTTTGACACAGTGCACGTCCAAAATGGCTGCTGTGTTTATATCCGATTGCTGGCATGTGACGCGATGTGTAAAGCCAACTCAGCTGTAACGTCACACGGCGTCCTGGATGAAAAAAGTTGTGAAGTGAAGTTTCTCCACCTTGAGATGCTGCTGGGTAACAACAGCTCCAGAATAAATTTCTCTGAGCCAAACAAGTCACGAATGCAGAAATGAAATTGGAATGTTACATAGATCATCTTTAAATCTCCTTTTTAATTCATTTTAAATTTATTTAACTTTTGTTTTGTGTTTTATTTGTTTTTGTTGTTTTGTTTTTTATTTTTATTTCTAGGTCTGTAGCACATGTGAAATACATTCTAAATTATTATTATTATTACTATTATAATTATTATTTATTAACCTAATATTTTATTAATAAGAACAATTAAAAACAATGACTCATGTACTATATATTAGAGCTTGTAGCATTCTTCCCATATCACTTGAATATTTAATATCTGTTGCTAGATTGCTGACTTAAATGTGAGAAATATATACGTTGCAGGTTACAGTAAAATAATTAGGCTACAAAAAAACTAAGAATCAAACCTTTAACTGAAGTGCAACACATTGCAGCCTGTGTCATTATAAAGTCCTCAGCCATCCCTTACTTTCGTTTCTTTTGATGTTTGATATTTTGACACAGCCGTGGTTGTTTGCAAACATTGTGCCGCATCATGGCAAACTTTGTTTCCTGCGGAAATCCCCGACAAGAATCAGCTGTTTCAGTTTGGTTTTGCTTTTCTTTTCTTGAAAATCCTACAGCTTGTTAACAGTACAGTACCACTGTAGGTAGACAATGAAGCCTAAAATTTGGTCTCCTGATGAGCAGAATTAAACATAATGTCAGCTTTTCTTTATACATTTTTAGCACTTCTTGGTCATTGTGTGTTTTGCACAGGCCTTTTTTTTCTTTTTCCTAAAGCCTTGTGATTTTAATTTAATTGGTCACAAAGCATCTACTTAAAAAACACTGAGCAATGATAATACACACATGATCACTTCCTAGTGAATTATCCAGAGTTGTCTTAAGCCTGGTACACACATAAGGATTATCGGGCTGTTTGCCAGTGTTTATGCCAGAGCTCCTACCACTGATCTACAGTATATATTTATCTATCTTGTTAAAGGTCATTTTGGACTTAGCTGTTCATATTTGTGTTCTGAACATGTGACAAGTGATTTATTCATAATTCAGTAGATAACATTTACATCTTCAGTCAGGAACTTATTAATATTTAATATATTAATTAAATATTTAATAGCAAATAAAATCAAATGGAATATAACAAAGTAGTGGCCCAGATGATTTAATACAGTTTTTCTCAGTCATTTTGGTACATTTCTTGAATCATCCTCTACATTTCAAAATTGCATTTCTTAAAATGATTCGTACAAATAGCAAAACACTGAATTGCCTGCAAAATCCAGTTTCTTACTCAAAATCCTTAGTTTATTTCTCAAAAGTAAATAACTGTGTTCATGAACATGTCTGTGCCATCAGAATGACAAGTCCTTGTGTCATTGTGTTGGGATAAGACCGCCAAATTGCTTAGTCATGTTGTCAATACAACAGCATATTCTAGAGGGCTGAATTATTGTAAATCAAAAGTTACAACTTAATGTGTGTGGGAGATTGATTGCAAGAGACTAGAAAAGATTTTTACTGTTTGTAATGCAATTTGTTGACCGACCATGTCATTGCAATACAAAAAGAAACAGACAGCACTGTGTAGCACAAAGGAAAACAAAAAAACAACAAAAAACAAAAATAGAAATGTGAACATAGGACAAATTTCTTAGGGAAAGCTGTACATGTAGTGTTGCAGGAATTACAGTCTTACACCTCCTGATGTTCCTGTTGGGCCACAGATTCCCCAGAAGGGTCAACTGTGTGGTGATCATATACTTTCCATCTCCATGCTGAAAAAAATCCTTGATGGGGCTAAGAAATGGGGAATAGGGTTAGCTTCCTGTTGTGGGTCCTAAACTATTGCCTAATGATGTTGAAGTGATGAAAACAGATGCTGTCCCAACTATCAGGTACTTTGGCATGTCATATCCAATCTGACGCCTCTCTTTTTCAGGGATGAGATCCCTGTAGAGATTATCTAAAAGGTAACAAAACGTTCCATCTTGTATGGCCCAATAATGGGAATCCATGTAAGTACATTCTCAGAGACGGCAGCACCCATGGTTATGTTCCCATTGGCCTGGCACTTCAAATGTATCTCTATGTCAAAAATCTCTACCAGGTTTTCTGCATTTCATTAGGTTGAAGCCAGCTTTATCCATGTAGATGAAGTTGTGTGGTGGTTCACTTGCTTCCAGTTTTATTTTAAGATATATCCAGAAGACACTAAATGAATTTTTATAAATTACATACATTATTGTGTAATTTTGGACAAGATAGAGTTACATAAAGATAGAGTTACATACAAAATAAACAGCACTTTTTGCATCTTCTTTTCTACAGCCAGCTAAACGCAGAAGACGATTATACAGATGGACGGACAGCTTTGTCCATCTCCTGTGTCAATTACAGACATAATTTGGTCCATTTTCAGGTTTTCAGCTTAGCTAACTGTCGCTTGACGCAGAAGGTGGAGTAATACCACCAGATTTTGCAGGGGAAGCGCTAAGTGATGTAGCTGACATTTGACCAGCGAAAGAAACAGACCACAGAAGAAGAAGAGGATCAGGAAGGGAACAAAAAAAAAGCAAAAGAAGAATGAAAATGAGAACAACTGTAGAAATTGCACGAGCTGTTGAAGAAAGACTTTATGTTTAGGGCGTGTTGGGTGGTTGGAAACAACTTCACATCTGTGTATTATCGCTGCCAAACAGTGTCTGAAACTGACATCGGCTCGCAGGATGAACTCTAAACTTAGCACTGATTGCTAGGGGAGGAATTGACTTGCAAAACATGCACGGAAGTATGAGGACAGCTACGCATGACAACATATGAAGCGGACATCGCTAATTAAGCATAAATGGGTCTTTACTATACTGTATATTACTTTACAATGTAGTACTGTTTAGTGTGAAGTACAGTTACTACATGCTCATTTCTGTTTAACTTGTACATACTGGTAGCACAGCTCCTTCAGCATTTCTTTCAAATGGACCAGTTTACGGCTGCTTCATATTCATTTGGTGTCTTTTCAGCACCCTGTCAATGGTTCAGATGCTAATTTTTTAAATGTTTTCAAAGATGTTTTGGTCTCTATAATAGCATTCTTTATCTCCCGCAACCACCAAACACTCCTGGCCATTTTCCAACCCCCAAAGCAATGAGGAAGTGATGGAACTAAGGGGACAGGGGACCAGAGGGAGCAAGATTCAGCTACATGGTTCTATGAGGTGGCAGACATTGTCTCATTACTGATGTGGCCTACTAAGAGATTCCTAAACTGCTGAATACACAGATTATTTTTGGTTTTCCAGTTCACAAGGATAGTTTTTTTTGCGATGCATAATGCTGTGCGTATCATGTGTGCAGAGTTAATTGCCATATTAATGTCACCCAAGTCACCTAGTAGACATAGTGCGGGGTTTGCAGCATATTACATTTAAACCATGTTGACATGTCCACACATACCTGAAGCCAGAACCTGCGGACAGGTGTGCAGGACCACAAGGCATGGAAATAGTTGTCAGGTGTGTTTTCATTGCAGTGCAGGCAGATGTTTGATTGTGACAGACCCATCCTGAACATCCTTTGTCCTGTATAATGAGTTCTGTGCAGAATTTTGAATTGTATCAGTTGCATATTTGAATTCTTAGTCATTTTAAAGGTGTTTAAACATATTTGTGACCATTTATCTTTATTAAAGTTACTGGATAAGTCACCCTCCCATTTTGAAGTTGGAAGACAGATTGAGTCTTCTAGTTTAGATAACAGTCTATATGTTTTTGATAATAGCTTTGGGGCATTGAGATTCACGAATTCTGCCACCCTAATAGGTAGCTGTAAGTTTAATTGATTAATGGTATATTTTTTACATATAATAGATTTAAGCTGGTCATATTCTAAAAGATTTTTGCTACTGATTCCATATTGTGAAGTGAGAATATTAAATGAGAAGAAGTTTCCATTTTCTATTATATGTTCTAACTGTTTTATTCCTTTATTTTTCCATTGAGTAAAATTGATAAGCTTTTTGTTTTGCAGGATGTCAGGGTTGTTCCAGAGGGGTGTAAACTTACATGGAAAAAGTGAGGATTTGGTTATTTTTAGAAAATCCCACCAAGCCACTAAAGAGGAACTGATATCGATGCTTTTAAAACACTTATGTGTTTTGATGGTTGAGCTGATGAATGGCAGGTCAGAGATAAACAGATCCTCACACAATGCTTGCTCTACATCTAACCATAGTTCATCCAGACTGCTAGGTTTAAGCCATTTGGAGATATACTGCAGCTTGTTAGCTAAGAAAACATGATTAAAGTTGGTAGCTCCAATCTGCCTGTATCTTTAGTCTGTTGTAAAGTTTTTAGACTGATACATGATGGCTTGTTTTTCCATAAATATTTTGATATATGTGAGTCCAGTGATTTAAACCAGCTGGAGGATGGTTTAGTGGGTATCATTAAAAACAGGTGGTTTACTTTAGATAGAACCATCATTTTAACTGTGGTAACCCTTCCTATGAGTGATATGGGTAAGTGCCTCATCCTCTATTGCTTTAAGTAGCTGGACATAATTTAGCTTTGTTAGTTCTGATAACCTGGGGGAAATGTTTATGCCTAAATATCTAATGTTTCCAGACTGTATTATAGTATTGTGTGTGTTTTGTAGGTCACAGTTAATGGGCATAACAATGATCTTGGACCAGTTAATAGAGTAGTCAGATATTGATGAGAATGTGTTAATAAGTGTGACTGTCTGGGGGAGAGATGTTGGTGAGTTCTGGAGGAAAAGTAATACATCATCAGCATAAAGACTTATCTTATGTTCTATATTTTTGGCATGGATTCCTTTAATCTCTTTATTTTGTCTTATGGCAGCAGCTAGGGGTTCAATAAAAATAGCAAAGAGTGATGGAGAAAGCGGGCAGCCCTGTCTGGTTCCTCTCTGCAAACAGAAGCTTGGAGAAGTTTGATCATTGGTCTTCACACATGCATTTGGGTTGTTATATAATATTTTTATCCAGTCTATGAAAGATGACCCAAACCCAAATTTGTTTAACGTTGCAAATAACAATTTTCAGTTTACTCGGTCAAATGCTTTTTCTGCGTCTAAAGAAATTACTGTGGATTCCAGATTATGTAGAGTAGAATAATCTATGATGTTAATTAATCTACGCATGTTAGTAGAGGAATGTCTACCTTTAATAAAGTCTGTTTGGTCAGGATGTATTATTAGAGGGGTTATTTTTTCTATCCTTCTGGCCAAAGCTTTGCTGATTATCTTAAGATCTACATTTATTAATGAAATTGGATGGTAACTGGATGGAAGTGTCGGGTCTTTACCTGGTTTTAATAGTAGAGTAATATTGGCTAGGTTCATATTTGAAGGTATTTCTTGTTTTTCCTTTATTTCTAATATCATATTGTAGAAAGTGGGTTCCAGCATTGTCCAGAATTCTTTGTAGAATTCTGCTGGGTAACCATCTGGACCTGGAACTTTATTGTTGGGCATATGCTGGAGAGCTTCATGGAGTTCGCCGACTGAAAGGGGGGAATCCAAGACCATTTTATTTTCATGCTTTAATTTTGGAAGATTGATGTTACTAAGAAATTTATCAATATTGTCATCCGTTGTAGTTAGTTGTGATGTATATAATGTTTTATAGAATTCTTTGAAAGTGTTATTTATCTTGTCAGGGTCGTGGCTGATGTTTCCTTCTGGCTCTCTGACAGAGGAGATGGTTGTTTTCTCCTTGTTTGTTTTTAACTGATTAGCCAGGAACCTTCCAGATTTGTTGTCATGCTCAAAATTCTCCAAGCGAAGTCTTTGCACCAAGAATTGCGTATTTTTATCTATTATTTCATTAAGTTCAAGTTTAGCTTTCCTTATAGCCTTTAGTGTGTGTTCTTCTGGGGACACATGGTAAGTGTCCTCTAAGGATTTAATTCTGAGTTCTAACTCTGAAATTCTCAAAGTTTCCTTCTTTTTCTTATGAGAAGAGAAGGAAATTATTTTCCCTCTCATTACTGCTTTTCCTGCTTCCCAAAGAACACATGCTGAAGTTTCTGGCAAGTCGTTGTTTTCTAGATATAAGGACCATTCTCTTTTAAAGTAGCTGATAAACTCAGGATCTTTTAGTAATGACGTATTAAATCTCCAGTTTCTAGTTGCTGGTTTATTGCTCTTACTTCTCAGAGTGAATGATACTGGTGCGTGATCACTAATGCTAATAGGATGGATTCTGATTTCTGACATGTCATTCATCAGCGAGCTGCTAGTTAAGAAATAATCTAATCTAGAATAGGAATGGTGAACTGAAGAGAAGAAGGTGTATTCTCTTAGTGTGGGATGGTGAGAGCGCCAAACATCACAGAGACCAAAATCCTTCATGTACTGTTTTACAGTTTCTGAGGATTTCCAGACTCGATGAGCTCCTGTGGTACTTTGTTTGTCCAGTATAATGTTAAAATCACCTCCTACAATTAATGTGTTATCTGAGTGACCATAGAGTGAGGCAAAGAGGGAGTGAAAGAAGGAGGGATCATCTACATTTGGACCATATATATTTGCAATACATAACTTAACATTTTTAATAGATAATGTAACTATTATAAATCTGCCGTCTGGATCTATGATTGTATTATCTATGTCAAAATTTAACCTTCTATTAAAAGAGTTGCTACTCCTCTCTGCCTAGAATTATAACAAGCTGAATACACGTGTGGAAACTGGGTTGTTGAGAGAAGATCTATTGTTGAGTTTGATAAGTGACACAGTGATGTTAAGATTGAACAGGTAGTTTTGAGAATTTCAATTCTGATCTGAGAAATGCAGCAAAGTGACTGAGAAAAACTAATTGTAGATGTTTAAAAGTAATTGCTATCAAGCTGGTTTTAATTATGTTTCATCATTTTATTAATGGTTATTATTATTTTACTATTATCCGCAACTTGTCTTTATGATCACTTATTTTTATTATGTATTTATTCTGTGTTCCATTTCTTCTTGGAGTTGATTTGCTTCATTACAGTAAGCACTTTGATTTGCAATTTTCTCAAAATAGTGCTATGTAAATTAAAATAATTGAATGAGCTTGGATTTAAATATTATTTCCATTATTCCCACATAATTTTTATCCATTGTTCATAAATATGAAGGTATTTGACAACTTCATCATATTATCGCTGCATGTAGTTAATATATTCAAGTCACTTATATTTAAAATCAGCAGTCAATAACAACCAGTCTGAAAATGAAACCTATATTTTTATTTTATTTCACAAAATCAAATTAAGTTGAGATTTAATAAAATATTCACCCTGGATATTTAATCAATACATATATAAATGATACTGTTCTAATGGACAAAAAGATTCAAATATAAACCAGTATATATGTGACAGGGTTGAAGTGAGCATTGTGTTTTTTTATATAGTTTTCATTTGTGTTAATTGCATGTTTTTATCTGGTTTGGTTTTATTTATTGCATGGGTTTTTGTTTAGTTTTCACCTGGTTTTAATTGTATGCAGGTTCACTCACTTTGAGCCTACAGACTGATTGAGAAAAATGACTCACACCTGGGACAAAGTGATAGGACTATCAGCAGCCAGAGAGAGCCAGCCAGAAGGCAGCACCTGGAAATAAAGAGGAACCTGTGAGCGAGCACATACGACAGCGGGGAAAAAGAGGGTGGTGGTAGTCTTCAGCAGACCCAGGTGTGGATGAGGGACTGGAGTTCAGCAGAGAAGCAGTTGCACAGCAGAAGAAAAGTGTTGCTATGTCAAAGACATGCAGGGGCAGAGCAGGAGGCTCTGTTTGTTGCATAAGTATTGATTGGATCTTTAGCAACACCTGTCAAGAGAAGCCGGTTGTGGTTGAGTGCACTGACGCAGAGTACTGGCAGAACTCTCTTCTTTTTTAGAAGTCCACGGTGCACTTGCAGGAACTTTATGGACAGTGCTGCTTCATTTGGACCGTCTTGATTTTATTTGTTTTCTTTTTGTCATGCTAAGCCAAACATTCTTTTAATGTAGTTTAATTATTGACCTTATCATTTTATTGGGTTGAAAGAATTCAAATTCTTTCAATCCCTACTTGATGTTGTTTCCCTCTGTACACCTTGCTCGCTCTCCACCCGTGTCACATATACACCAGTAAATGTTATTTCAAAACAATATTAAATTCTATTATTATTATTAAATTAAAATCAAAGATATGATTCCTCTTTGTTGCTCAAGATTAAAAAGCAATAAATGAATACATAAGAAACATAAAATCCATGCTTTACCATTGTGTCTGAAGTCTGAGGAAAACATGTATGATTAATGTATGCATGATTCATGTATGCATATCAATGAAATGGGTGATCTATATGTATAAAAATCAGATACAGTAAGTCAAAGCAAACACATTAAGAACATAATCATTCAAACAAAGTGGTAAAAGTGTTTCATAAACTGACAAACTAGATTTGTCCTCATAGGGGAATGCACATTTTACTGAAACATGAAGAAAATGTACATATTCAAACACTGCATTAACAATAACTTTGGAGGCAAAAGGGTCTTTAAAAGAGTTTCAGTTGTTAAAAACCTGTGGTTGACTGTGAATTAATAATGACTCTACTTTTTGCACAATTTCTTGCTGAACTGTTCTGCACAGGTGTAAAAGGCCATTGCGTTCCAACATTAACGCACGATTCTTGAAATAAAGCCAGCCAGAGAGAACATGGTATCTAACACATAGATATGAGTCAGGCCCATGGCTTCTAGACTCCTGAGTTCAGTAAAAACATCAAAGGATGGATGGCTAATGAGCTGGCGGCTCTTCAAAGGGTCTCTGGAGAAAGTGACCCTTGCTGATTCCAGGGAAAGTAAAGCCGAAGGCAAGAAATACTCCAGTGAAACAAGGAAGTAGACCAACCTCTCCTCCACTTTCACAAATCCACCTCTGTTTATAGACCTCTGTACCTTCTGTGTTGCTTCCAGAATATTTGCTTTGAAAAACTCCAAAACTGTATATCTAGCTGCAATGTGTGCGTCAAATCTCGTCACATCACTGGTTTGAAGTGTGGCGCATCTGAAAGTGATGTCAAGCTGTTCGAGGTAGAGCTGAACAGACTTGAGGGCATTTTGCAAATCCTCCAGAGCTCGATTGAGGCAGTCAGGATCTTGATGACTGTTTTGCTGGATTAAAATCACAAAAGCTCGGTTGTAGTATGCAGCTGCAGCCCAACAGTGGTCTTCTTTTATTGCTTTGGTGTACATGGTGATGCTCTCTGAAAGCTTTCCCTTTTTTCGTAGCTCACTGCCAAAAGCAGTGTAGTGGTGCAGGTTTGATGAAGGGGATTCTCCCTTCTTGAGTTTTTGCATGGCTTTGTTCAGGTCTTCTTTCAGCATCTCTTTCAGTCGTTGGATGGAATCGTTCTCATTGAATTTAGTGAGCAGCCACATTCCCCAAAATTCATTAAGTGCAGCCACATATGATTCTGCTGGCTTGTTGCTGCAGTCTTTGTACAGATTATTTAGTATTTGCAAATACTGACAGAAGAGCTCCTGCTTCTTTTTGTTTGGGATGTGACACTCAAGGTACCTAGATAAATCTTCAGCCACTGAGTCATCTCTTAATGTTTTCACCATCGTTATAGCTAAATCTGACTTTTCAGTCAAAATAAGCGACAGCATCGAAGACACCTCTTTGTGCTCATCACTGTAGCCTTTCTGGTACAGCCTCAAGTGCATCATGAATAAATTTTTAAAAAATGAACTGACATCTGTAACATCTTCCAATAAAGACTGAAGTCTCCTTGTTAAAACCAGCAGTTGAAATGGCTCTGACAGATGCCTGGAACAAACAATGAGCTGAGCAGACCCAGGAGAACCTTGTCTAGCAGCGCGACCAAAGGCCTGAGCCTCCACACGAGCGTTCCTGGGTAGGAAGGTCTGCACAACGAACAAACCTCCAGCTTCCTTTACCGAGTCGGAAATCTGAAGGTCTGTTCCACGACCTGCCAGGTTTGTGGCTATGATGATGTCTCCTGCTTCAAGTTTGGAAAAGATTTCTTTGTTGTCCATGTTGTTATTTATGTAAAGCTTTTTGTGTGGGACCTTATCTCCCAGAGCTCTGTTCAACGTTTTTGCCCATTTGATTGTCTCACAGATGATCAGCACAGCTCGTTGACCCCTATATGGTGCTGGTGTTGTTTGTTCAACAACAACATCACAGATTTTCTCAATCCATTTATTTTCATTCTCCACAATCATTCCTTTAACCTCAAACAGCTTTCTACGTTTGAAAGAAGGTATCTGACAGGTTGTGATTCCCTCATAGATTTTCTGCAAAGTTTCGGTCTCTGCTTGTTGACCAAGAGTTCCAGACATGCCGTAGATCTGACTTCCATACTTCTGAAGCAAGCCAACACTGGACATGTAGTTGGTGATGGCTGTCATATCACTCAGCTTAGACCCGTGTTTCATTTCCAGAAACTGGTGCAGACCATCTGTCCATTGCCTGAAGTTTTCAACAACCCCTGTGCAGCTGTAATCCACAGGAACTATTCCATGTCCCTCCAGGACATATTCATGATCCATTTGCATGGTTTGTGCATGGAATGCATTTTCAATCCAAACCTTTAGTTTAGATTCAACCAAATCTGAGAGGAATCCTGGGATGAAGCAGCTACTTTCAGAGTCCTTCAGTTGACATGGTGTAAAATGCAGAGCCCCTCTTATTTCTTCTTCTGCAGCTCTCAGCACACTGTTTTTGTCGGTGTACATGTACTGGCAGAAACCTCCGTTGACCAACAGCAGGGATACTTGTCTCTGCTCATTTCCTCCTTGTGGTGTTTTGTGCAGTTCTTTTATTTCTCCATCTGTGCTTTTGCAGTGCAGAGCTAAGTGGCAGGATGGGAATTTTCTCTCAACTGTTTTGAAGAACTCAACCAGCTTGTCTGCAGGAACGTTTGCTATTTTTTCCATTAAAAGACTTGGGTTCCTTCTTATTTCCCTAACTGATCCTTTGGCCAGTACACCAGCTTCCTCTGCTATCTGAAGAACTGAAAACTCATCGATACCTTCATCTTTAATCTGTTTAGATACAACTTGATGAAATGGGTATTTTCGTCCTATAGACATCTCTGTGTTGATCTTACTGTACTGATTAACTGTGGCCCATATGGATGCCAGCAGTGGGTTGAGATGCTGCAAAGCAGGCATGTCACTGCTTATGTACACAACATGATGACCCTTATCTAACATCAAGGAATCCACCTCGTCCACTATAGCACATTGGTGTGTTCTGTTCTCTAAGATGCCCATCCTTTTGAAGTGGTGTCTAAGCCAGTCTCCAGCAAACTCTTCCACGGTACCATAAACAACTTGACACTGGTAGCACTTTTTTAAGTCATCATCTAGTTTGTTGATGTTGCAGTCCACGCTGATATTCAATAACTTATAAAATTCTTTCCAGTCATCCAAATCTCTCACTGCTAGAACTGGTGAGCTCGACATGATATCTACTTTTTCTCCTTTCATAGCTCGGAACGCTGCAAACATTGCCACAATGCATGACTTCCCTTCTCCTGTGCCAACCTGAAGTAACCGCCCCGTTGTGGAAAGAGCCATGAGACACCAGCTCACCATCTGAGTCAGTCGCGGTCTGTATTTGGCTGTTTTTTTCACTGCATCCCAGATCCTCTGAGTCAGTTGCGGTCTTTTTTTTGTTGTTTTTTCCACTGCATCACAGATCGTCTGCAAGATTAGTTTCAGTTCACTCTTCTTTGATCCATCCTTGTGTATAGTCAGCTTTTTATGAACCGATGACACAATATCTTTTATATCATCTAAAAGCTTTTCATCAACTTGGTTTAACTTTTCATGTCGGATTTCCTGAATAATCTCGTCCAGTGTCTTGTCTTCATCTTCTGATAAGTGATTCTTGAGCTCTTCATCTGTTACAGTCTTGTCTTGGACCAGCTCAATAAGTGTCTTTCCTGATTTTGATCTCCAGCTGGAAGTAATAAAGTTTACTTCAATGCAGTGTAACATTTGCATGAGCCAGTTGATCAGATGGGATCTGTCATTTGTTGACGTTGATTCAAATCGAATCAGAAGAGCATCAAACAAGTCTGATACGTCCTCTGGGCTCCACTTGATATTTGTAACCAGTGCTTGAAGCTTCTGGAGAAACTTTTTTACATCATTTGGAGACAATGAACTGAGAGAATTGTGTAAACATAGAAATCTGAATAGGTGGTTGACTCCCAGATCTGGGTTTGATTCGTCCATTTTGTCGAAAACTGTCACTGGTTAAAACAGAAGTGGAAAATGGTTTGAAGATAATTCCTTTGAGATAAATTCCACACATTTTAAAAACTCTATATTAGAAATGGGAATTGAGAAAATAAGAAATGAGAACTAGCTACAGCATTAAAATATAAGAAGAAAACAAGCAGCATTTACTTTTATTTAGCTAATCAATCAAATATAAATTAATACCCCAAAATAAAACATTTCCATTTCTTGCTGCATTTTTCTTATTTCTATATTACATGAAGTTTCTATCTTACCTGATGTGAGGATGAGACAAGTAAAAGACTTTGCATGCCTTTGCCATACAGAAGATAATCTGCCACCCCTGAGCTGTGCTCTTCCCTTTTATTTAAGATTTGTTTTAGTTTCCCTTTCACCAGCTGTACCTGGGATTTTCCTTTCTTTTGATATTGACTTATTATAAATGGAATTATTTACTGTAAGTGCAAGGGCCAATCAAAGATGTTAGGTAACCATTTGTTCGCTACTGTTGACAGGCTAACTAATCCTCCTGTGTCAGTTACCCCAGAATTTCTATTCAACTGGACCTGTAATGAGTTTGCTTCTTTCTTTACTGACAAAATTCAGGAAAAGAAAAACAGTCAGTGTGTCCATGCCAGGGGCAGGCCATATGTCCCTGTGTCCACTCAGAGACATGACCACCATGAAACACTTTTCTCCAATCAGTCCTTAAAACCTGGATGAGAACATTGGCCATCTGAAATCCGTCACTTGCTGCGTTGACGCCCTGCCAACCGAGTTTTTTAAGAATGTTTCGGGATGCATGGCCTTAAATATCTTCCAGATTTTAAACCCGTCTCTGCTTTCAGGAGTCTTCCCTCAGACCATAATAACAGCCGTCATCAGATCACTACTGAAAAAGAAAAACTTAGACTCGTCACTCATGAGCAGCTACAGATCGATATCAAACCTGCCCTTTCTTAGTCAGATTATAGAAAAAGCTGTATTCTAACAGCTACACAGCTTCCTGACACTAAATAACTTTTTTGTTGTCTACCAGTCGGGTTTTTGGCCACACCACATCACTGAGATGCTCTAGCTAAGGTCTTTAATGGCATCCGCTTGAGCACAGATAGAGGAAACATTTCAGTCCTGGTACTAATAGATCTCAGTGCAGCATTTGACACGGTTGACCAGAACATATCACTAGACCGGCTGAAAAACTGGGTTGGACTTTCTGGGACTGTAATTAATTGGTTTGAGTCCTATTTAAATGACAAGGACTACTTTGTGTCTATAGGTAATTATAAATCTTAGCGAACCAAAATAACCTGTGGGGTTCTCCAAGGCTACATCCTTGAGCCACTACTGTTCAACATCTACACGCTGCCACTTGCTCAGATTATGAAAAACAACAAAACATGTTACCACAGCTATGATGATGACACACAAATCTACAAAATCATCTCATCAGGAGAACTATTGTCCAATCCAAACTCTAATCAACTACATCAATCAAATTAAAGACACGATGTGCTAGAACTTCCTTTAGTTAAATGAAGAAAAAACTGAAATAACAGATTTTGGAGCCAAGGAAGAAAGATTAAAAGTCAGTTCTCATCTTCAAACAGCTAAGTTCCACACTAACAACCAAGCCAGAAATCTGGAAGCAGTTATGGACTCAGACCTGAATTTTAGCAATAATATCAAGACAGAAGTCGGCCTACAAAAAAAGTCAGCCTATTATCACTTAAAGAACATATCAAGGATTAAAGGACTGATGACTCAGCAGGATTTAGAAAAACTTGCCTCTGTTGCAGTAGACTAGACTACTGCAACACTGTCCACACAGGTCTCCTTAAAAAGTCCATCAGACAGCTGCAGGTAGTCCAGAACGTTGTTGTTCCAGTCCTCACTAAGACCAGGAAAGTGGATCATATAACTCCAGTCCTCAGATCTTTACACTGGCTTCCTGTCTGCCAAAGAACTGACTACAAAATCCTGCTGTTACTTTACAAAGCACTGAATAGTTTAGGACCAAAATACATTCAGGATCTCCTGGTTCGTTATAAACCAACCAGATCCCTGAGCTCATCAGGGTCAGGTCTACTTTCTGTTCCCAGAGTCAGAACTAAACATGGAGAAGCAGTGTTCAGTTTTTATGCTCCTCAACTGTGAAACAAGCTCCCAGAAAACTGCAGGTCTGCTGAAACTCTCAAAACGTATCTATTTGCTGCCTTTTATACAAACAACTGTTAATTCATCACACTGGAACTTTATTACATTTTATTTATTTTATCTTAGCTTTTTTTTAATGCACTTGTTATTGCCTTCCTGTGTCCAGCTGTAATGCTTTTAATGTTTTATGTAAAGCATTTTAATAGTCTCATACATGAAATGTGCTATACAAATCAAATTTTATTATAGAGCACTTTTCATGCACAAGGCAACACAAAGTGCTGTACATAATAAAAACAAATCATGCATATTGGATACAAAATTTAAAATCCTTCACACATCAAAACATATAACAAAAAATAAAAAGACACACCTCATAATTGTTCACACACAATCATACACAAACTCACACACATACAAACCAAGGGTCATGTATGCTTGATCCGCCCATCCATATCCCATTCTGTACAAATATGAACTCCCATTACTAATAACTCTCTGAACCTAAAGTAAGTATAAAAATAATAATAAATTAAAAACATCTGCCTCGATGCTGCTGTGAGGAATCAATATCTTGGGGATCCATTCACACTGGAAGCCAGCCCACCCATGACCACAGAGGGCGAAGTTCCACTTTTGGAACCACCCAGGTCAGGGCAGGCCAGGCTCAACACCACAGCCACAGGGCTGCAGTGCAGGATCCCGAGCCACCCAGTCAAGGGCAGTGACCATGGCTACAACCCCGCAGAAAGAACAGGCGGAGCCACCGATGTGGAGGATCCCCAGGAGGAAACACTAGAGTTAACAGTAAAAATAATAAACAATAAACAATAAAGAAGTAAAACAATAAAAAGAAAGCCATATAAATAGGTAGTAAAAATAACAGAAAATTATATGATTAAATAAGTGAAAATCAAAACAAAATAAAATAAAATTCAGCTATAAGCTGGACTAAAAAGAAAGGTCTTAAGCCTGTTTTTAAAAACATCAACAGTCTCTGCAGCCCTGAGGCATTAATAAAGACATTTATAAATAACTGTAAGAACCTTAAAATCGATCCTGAAACGCACGAGGAGCCAATGCAATGATTTTAAAACTGGTGTGATGTGTTCCTGCCGTCTGGTCCTCGTCAGAACACTTGCTGCTGAGTTCTAGAGTAATTGCGGGTTAGAAATAGACTTTTTGGGTAGACCAGAGAGCAGGGCATTACAGTCATATAATCTACTAGAAATAAAAACATGCTTCAGCACCTCGGTGCCAGAAAGAGATAGAAAAGGGCGGACTTTAGCAATGTTTTTAAGATGATAAAATCCTGTCTTTGTGACATTTCTAATGTGTGGAATAAAATCAAGCTCAGAGCCCAAAAGCACATCCAGATTTCTCACACACTGAGAATGTTTAAAGTTTTGTAATTTTGATAAAATTATCTCTCTCTTGTCGTCAGGACTGATAATTAAAACTTCAGTTTTGTTCTGATTGAGCTGTAAGAAGTTCTGTGCCATCCATGACATTCATATCTAAAATACAGTTTAAAAGAGTGTTAACTGGCTTCAGGTCATCAGGAGACACGGCGCTGCAAAGCTGTGTGTCATCAGCATAGCTGTGGAAATCAAAGCCATGCCTCCTGATGACGTCCCCAAGTGGCAACATGTACAAATTAAAAAGAAGTGGGCCTAGGATTGATCCTTGGAGAAACAACACGCCTTGCCTTGCTTTGCCTTACTTCAGACTTAGCTGCAAACTGCTTGTGGTCTCCATTTGATATAACCAACACAGCATCATCTAAAAAAGGCTAAGTACTACTAAGAAGCCAATTTTGAAAACCCACCACCCCTTGGCTTCCTCCACAGGTTATGAATAGAACAGGTGACAAAGGGCTGCCCTTGCAGAGCCTAACACTTGACAGAAACATACTGCAGAGGATGAAACCAGATGGCTCATACAAATAGACCCAATAACCCAGTGACCAAAAGCCCCTGCTACAGAGCACCACAACTGATATGGTTCTTTGCCTTCTGGGCCTACAATATATAAAGTCTTTAAATCATATCTATTTACTAAAATAAAAGTTAATATTTTTCTAATACTCACCAAAAATTTCAAAGAACAATTCCAAAAAGTCAGGATGCTAAAATGTAAAAAAGAGAGTGGAATCATTTGCAAGTCTCAGAAACAACATATCAGACAATGAAACTGAGACATTTTACCATTTTATGTCAATAATTAGCTCATTTTTAATCTGAAGGCAGCAACACATCTCAGAAAAGTTGGAACAAGGGCAACAAAAGACTGGAAACATAATTGACCCAAATCAAAAACATCTGGAGAAGCTTTTGAAAACTAAATAGATTAACTGGCAACAGGTCAGTAACTTGACTGCAAAAAAGTGGCATTTTAGAGAAGTAGAACCTCTAAGATGTATATATGGGCAGAGGTTAACCAATTAGTGACAAACTGCAACTAAAAATTGTGGAATAATTATAAAAAAAAATGTCCCTCAAATTAAAATTTTACATAGTTTAAAGATCCTACCATCTGTAGTGTATAATATCAGATAGAGAATCTAGAAGAATCTCTTGGAACAAGGCTGAAGATCAAAACTAGATGCTTGTGATCTATATTAAAAAGAGGCATTATTCTCTCTTGGAAATTGTTGTATGGGGCTCAGGATCCCTTCCAGGAATCACTGTCTCAGAATACAATTCAATCTACAAATACAGGTTAAGTCATGCAAAGAAGAAGCCTTGTGTGAACACAATTAAACACATTTAAAATGTTCAGATTAATCATTATTATAAGAAAACAGTTCCAAACTTACATCATTCTTTCTGTATTACCTGAATAGAAAATTTCTGTTGCTAGAGTGTGGTAGAGCTTTGCAAAAAGTGATACTTTATAGGTTATGATAACATAATCAGACAAAAAAAAATTGTATAATAATTGCTGTCTGTGACATACAGCTTGCCTTTATGTGCTTTCAGTTCTCCTTTGGTTGGGTTATTCTGGTACATAAGACAGTCATGCTGGTTGGTAAACAATGTCTTGTGTCTCTGCAGACTTGTTCTACCACAGTTAAAAATCCCCAACAAGAATCTATGTTTTCATTTAGAGTTTTCCTTAGATTTTTATGACATTCAACAACTTCTCAGCAGTACATCAGCAAGCTTTGTGCCCCCTAATGTCTGAAATCTGATTTCCTTATGAGCAGCACTGAACATAATAGCATCCATTTTTTTAAACGTCATTTTCTGTATTTCTTGATCATAGTGTCTTTTACACGGGTTCTCTTTCTGTCTTCTTTGTCTTTTCTTTTAAATTTTGTGTGAGTTTTGGTTTCATTGGTCTACAAAGTAGATAATTTGCTAAGCAAGGAACAAGGACAACACATGCAATTTCTTCCTAATGAATTGTAAAGCATTCTTAGCTTATCTGGAAAAGGCCTGACTTTTGTTTCAAGTATTTAACTAAATATAAAGTAGCAGCATTAAGATTTTGTGCTCCACCAAAACTAGACTTTTTGTTGGTGCTATATTTGGATAAATTGGTCAAATAAGATGTGCCTTGTACTGTAGCATCCTTCTAATTTTTTTTTTTTTTTTTTTTTTTTTTTTTTTTTTTTTTGATATTTTGTCCCAGTTTTATTTATTTGATTTAAGAAAATTTTTGTTTAACCCTTTTATTTTTTCAGGTTTTTTTGTCCCATGTGATTCCTTTTGTCTAATAATTTTTATACATTTAAAAAGTCCATTCTTCTGCACAACATGTTATAGAATTATTTATCTATTTTTTAACTTGTCCTGTCCAGCACCATAGCAACAGAGTGATGGTCTGGCTGCTGTGTTGTGTCAAACAAACAAATTTGCTTTGCCAAGAGGAGATTCATGGGTTAAAGGCTCCTCTTGATAATGTTATAATTTTTTATTTATATGTTATCATTATTATTATTTGTTTATTTTTTATCTTGTTTATTTATTTAGAATTATGGAATTCACACATCTTGCCAGACCTGACCGGATGGGACAGATAAAAGGAGAAGAGTGAACAGAAGTTAAAATGAAAGTAGAAAAAAGACAGAGCAGAGTAAGATACAGCAGATAAAAGGCAACACCAGACACACAACTGCTACACCTGTACAGAATCACAACAGAGAATTTCCTACAGCTTTTAAAAGAAAGCAAAGCTGACAGTCATCAGAACCACCACGCCTCCACGGAGCCCAGAGGCAGACTAGGGTGGCCCAGAGACCCGGGTGGTCAGCAGCAATCCCAGAGCACGAACCCAAGCCACCCCCACCATGAAGACAACCCCAGACCCATCCAGATGAAGGCCCCAGCCAGACCCTCCCCCAGTCACGGGGCACAGGCCCTGGCTGGCCAAGATCGGCAGCCGACAACCCCGCCAGGCACCAGCCATCTAGGATGGCCAGAGCGAAGGGATCAGGGCCCCAAGAGCACAGAGGGAGTGTATGTGGCTGAGTCATTCCTGCAATCAGGTGTCATTTGGGTCTCCATGACGTTGCATGGTATATTTTATTTAAATAACATCTAGATTTAAATTCAGAACATCACATATTTAATTGTACGCCCACATCTACATTAAATGATAAAAATATTAATAAAAATTGTTACTTAATTAAGAAGCTTTCTGAACAAATGTAATATTTTATTAATAATATATTTTTAATGCTTTAAAACTTTAAAATTAGTTCCGTCCCTGTGCTGATTGTCCCCCCTGTTACTCTGATGAATACCTCTTTAAATACAACTATTGACCATTCCTCTAGTCACAAAATCTTCAGGAAGTAACAATAGTCGGGACATTTTTGGAGGGGAAATGTTTAACAAGAGGCTCAGTAAGTATCTCTCTTCAATCTATTTTTTCTCAGCCTTTCAGAATGGCTCTCTGATGTGATAAAGCAGAACTTCACCACTCTGTTACACAATTTTATTGTTGAGTTTGACCATTTTTAGCAAAATTTGAAATGTGGTTAATAAATATGTTGTAAATCTCCCTCTGAGGTCATTAGGTACTAGCATGTTTCCCATCCCATGAGTAGCAATGGCTAACTTTAGCCAAAAATGTCCACCCTATTACTTTTTTGCACAGCAACAGGGTCGACTGCAGAAGGAGATTATTAACTATTTCCAGCATTTATTGGTAGTTTTTCTTTCTTTCTTTAATTTTTCTTTACACATTAGGTTATTATACTTTGTTTAAAATGAATAGTTAAAACAACTTATGTATTTGTCAGGGAATGGCACCGCTATCTGCAGCAGAAAAGCAGCGGCTCTATAGGGCACAGCGGGTTGCAGAGCCTGAAAAACGGGCAAAAAAAACAGCAGCACATGCAACTTTAGGCTTTTCTAAGAAGCAAAGTCAAAAGCCAGGTGCAGAGCTCATGACCTTTGTGTTACGGGTGCTGCTCATTGCAGACAGCAGGGGCTCATCCTGCATGCAAATGCCTGGCCCAGATGCCTATTCGGAGTGGTTGGAGCTGATGCGCCCCCAGAATCTCCCACGATGATTGGTTCATTCAGCCACTCATACTGCAGCTTGGTGGAGTACCAGAAATAAAGGGCTGCTGCAGAGATCATTCGGGAGGGAGAAGCTAGACAGCACAGGCTGCTTCCCCTCACTCTGGCAGAATTATGGTGGCGTTGCTGTGCTAAATGGTAGCCTTTTTGAGTTATAGACAATTTTGTATTTACAGCAGGGTTAAACCTAGCTGTTTGTATTTCCCGTGTGGATGTAATTATAGTCTTGTTAAGTTGGCCTTTACCTTCGTATTGCACACAGTTTAGGTTTGAGTTGTGCTTCCCGTTACTATGTGTTCTGCCATTTCGTTAACCTTTGTGTTAAACTTTTGTTTGTGTTGTGTTGGGCTAGCTTAGGCTATTTGTTGGTGATTGTGTTCATTTAGTTTATTGGAACTGCTGCACCTTTTGTTATTTAGTCATCATGCCGAGTTATGTGCACTCTTTTGTTTGTATGATTTTTGTATGGTTTATTCGGTGGATTTTGTGTATGGTTTCAGCTTTAACCTTTTTTATTTCTTTCAGCAGTTCCACTAACCCCAACACTTTGACATCCAGTTTTATCCCTTATTTTTACTCACCACAATAAAATGCTGTGTTTTACTTATACACCTGTCCACGACTGTCTTTTATGTTATGCCCCACTCATACCACTGAAATGGGACGTAACTCTTTGAAAGAAAGAAAAGCAATAGATTACCTGATAAATCCAAACAAAAAGTAAAGGCTTTCTTTTTAAGAGATGATGTTAGTTGTATGACAACTAAACAGAAACAAACTGTGACTCAAAAGAAGATTAAAAAGCAGAAACGTCTGCTAACTGACACAATGAAGAATCTGCACCAGAAGTTTCTCACAGAACATGAAGACCAAATCTCATACTCCTGTTTCTGCACCTTAAGACTGTTTTGGGCTGTGGCTCCCACAGAAGCTGATCGTGAAACCTGTCAGTGCAGAGCTCATGAGAACCTACAATTCATGGCCAATGCCCTATACAGCCACGGTCTCTCAGCAACAAAAAAACCTTGAGGAAATGGCCAATGCAATATGTGCCATACAAAATCAAAACTCTGTGCATATGGTGAGTGTAAAGAGTGTGTTACCACAACCCATACAATGCTGAGACCTCCTACAAACAGAGACATATCCTTAACCCAGTAGTCTCTGGAAGAAAGTGTCAAAGTTAAAGATGGAGATGAGCCTGGGAAAAGGTCAACAATCACTGTGAAGAAAACTGTGAATATAACAGAAGATGCACTTGCAAGTGAATTCCATGACAGGCTGTTTAGATTTAGGCAGCACATCTTTAATATACAATGGCAGTATGGGGCCTACCGACAGCTAAGAGAAAACGTGAAGACAAATGAATGTCTTTTGCATGTAGATTTCAGTGAGAACTACTCCTGTAAATATTCTCAAGAAATTCAGTCAGTCCATTTTGGAGGGTCACATCAACAAGCAACCTTACATACTGGAGTGCTGTACACTGCAGCTCAACAGTCACCATTGACTTTTTGCTCCATCTCACCCTCAAAGCGGCATGACCCCCCAGCTATCTTGGCCCACTTGGACCCTGTGTTGAAAATGGTGAGAGAGAGGGACCCAGAAATCAATTGTCTCCATGTATTCAGTGACGGCCCAGTCATGGGAAAGGGGCTCCAAATGGTGTTGGGGGTACCCTTAAAAGGTTAGCTGACAACACTGTTGGTCATGGAGGGGATATCCCCAGTGCAGAAGCCATGTGCAAACAGCTGAAAAACATGGGGAATTCAGTGGAACTTTTTTTTTTTTTTTTGAAAGATGAAGAAGTTGAGAGGAAAGTCCAAGAAATGAGAAAACTGCCCCCACTTCTTCCAGTCAAAGGAACATTAAAAATCCACCAAGTTATTAGTCTCTCTCCAGGAACAATTAAATGTCGGGACATAACTTGTCTTTGCCAAGCAGAGAAAGGTGTCCTTGACTGTGGGTGCTATGACCTGAAGGAAGTAAGAGAGGAGGCAAGCCTGTGTTGTGATGATGAACCATCATGGCCTGACGTTATCAAGCCAGAAAATATTGGGCAATGGTGCATTCTTAACTACGAGGATGAACCTTATCCGGGAATCATCTTGGATGTGAAGATGACATATATATGCATAAAAATTGAGTCAATAAATTCTACTGGCCAAGTCCAAGAGAGGACGTTGGCTGGTACAGGGATGACCAGGTTGTTTGCCTCATGAAAGCACCACAACCTCTAAACAAAAGATCCGTCCAGTTAGACAAAAAGTGTGGAAGTTCATAGAAAAACAAATGGGTTAACTGTCTTAATAGAAAACTAGAAACTGTCCTTAATGTTTATGTTGGTTGGGCATTGTTTTTATACTACAATGAGATGATAAATTTGTTTCAGGTTGACGATGTGCTAATGTTAATGATTTGCCCTTTCTTTTTCAAATGAAACGTTTGGTTATAAAATGTAATATGTCCATACTGTTACATGTTGTCCACCCTGTTACTGTTGTGTCCACCCTGTTACTCTTATATATTTTACATTAATTAAATAGAATTTAATAATATTTTGATTGTCTTTGGGGTTATTAACACAGTAAATGAACTGAGAAACTGAAATCTGTTTAAAAAAAAAAAAAAACAGGGCACATGTCCATTGAACTTTCTTTTTGTTGCAAATGAAATGTGTTGAATTTACATTTAGCTTATAATAAAACATGTTTCTTTTTCAAGATAATGAGTTTTTATAGAATTAAAAAAAATCACTGACCAAATAAGGGACATTTTAGGTCTTCAAAAATGTAAAAATTACTATGACTATGCATTAAGAACATGTATCCATCTAGATGAAATTGTCCCACAACCGGGTGGACATTTGGACCATGTTACATGCCAAAAATGTTATCAAAATTATAAGAATTCAATATCCTGAGCTTGACAAATATAAATTTCTTGTATTTTAATAAGCCTGCCTTCAGATTATAAGAAAAATCCTTGCAAAATTAAAACATTTTTAAAAGAAAGTCACAATGTTTAAATGGCACCGAATTGAAGGAATGACCCGGCTGGTGATCCTATATCTTTGTGGCCGATGATATTTCCAACCCTGTCTCCTGCATTTACATTAGGTTGAAGCCAGCTTCATCCATGTACATGAAGTTGTGTAGTGGTTAACTTCTAATTTCATTATACACTACATCCAGAAGACATTTTCACCAAGATACAGTTACATCAAATGTAAACAACACATTTTGTATTTTTTTTCTACAGACATAGAAAATGTATAAAGGTCACATTTACTGTACTATATATCACTTTACAATGTTGTACTGCTTAGTGTGAAGTGCAGTTACTGCATGCTCATTCCTGTTCAACCCGCACATGCTGGTAGCACAGCTCCTTCACCATTTGTTTCAAATGAAACAGTTTACAGCTGCTTCATAATCATTTAGCATCTTTTCAGCACCCTGTCAATGGCTCAGATGCTGACTGTTCGGATGTTTTCAAAGATGCTGTTGTCCTCTATAATGTCAGCTCCAGCTATATATATTGGTTAATCTCATGTTTCACACATTTTTTACAGATTTAGACAAAAAATATCATTTAAATGTATAGAAAATGCTTGACAAATTAATACAACTTGTTCAATATTTTGTATGTAAAGAATTTTCCAATGAACTAATATCTAAATGTTATGGGAGTGAGGCTATTCCACAGAGACACATTATGTTACAGTTTGATCAACATGACATAAGCAAATGATAATGTAGGAAACAGAGAATTGTACATAATCATTTGCAGAATGTTCCAAACACTTGCAACTTGTTCAAAGAAATGAAAAACTGCTCTTTTGTCTGCACAAGTGACACAATGATGTGAAGATTGAACAGGTAGTTTTGAGAATTTCAATTCTGATCTGAGAAATGCAGCAAAGCGACTGAGAAAAATTAAATGTAGATGTTTAAAAGTAGTTGCTATCAAGCTGGTTTGAACTATGTTTCATCATTTTATTACTGGTTATTATTATTTTACTTTTATCCGCAACTTGTCTTTATGATCACTTATTTTTATTATGTATTTATTCTGTGTTCCATTTCTTCTTGGAGTTGATTTGCTTTGTTACAGTAAGCACTTTGATTTGCAATTTTCTCAAATAATGCTATATAAATTAAAATAATTGAATGAGCTTGGATTTAACTATGATTTCCATTATTCCAAATTAATTTTTAATCATTGTTCATAAATATTCTAACATTAACAACCTGTTTGCTGGTTTAGAGCTAAAACTATATTCTGAGGTAAGAACAACTCCATAAATATCTTAAGTCCTGAACAAATTAAAACAATCTGAAGTCACGTTGTTATTCTAGCAACTACCACATTATACCACAAAGAGGTAATAACGATATCAATATTCAACATTTAGCTAATCTACAGCCTTTATGTTATTTGGTGTTGTAAAAAAATGTGATGCTTTGGCTCTAAAGAGCAACCCAGAAAAAAGTTTCTATGAAAGTACATATTCAGGTATTTGACAACTTCATCATATTATCGCTGCATGTAGTTAATATATTCAAGTCACTTATATTTAAAATCAGCAGTCAATAACAACCAGTCTGAAAATGAAAAATAAATATTTTTATTTCACAAAATCAAATTATGTTGAGATTTAATAAAATATTTACTTTGGATATTTAATCATAATTTATATGAATGATACTGTTTTAATGGACAAAAAGATTCAAATATAAAGGAAAACACAAGTAAATCTTCTGATTGCAACACAATGTTAAAATTTATTATTAGTAGTAAATTCAAATGAAAGATATGATTCCTCATTGTTGCTCAAAATAAAAAGTCATAAATGAATACATAATCAAATCAAAAACATAAAAGCCATGTTTTGCCATTATGTCTGAAGTCTGAGGAAAACATGTATGTATAACTCATGTATGTGTTTCAATAAAAATGGGCGATTTACTATATGTATTAAAATCAGATACAGTAAGCAAGCAAACACATTCAGAACATACTCATTCAAACCAAGTGGTAAAAAATAAACCATTGTTTTACTAATAGCATTGTATCTGTTCTAATTGTACAAAATATTTTTTTTCATAAACTGACAACATTTGTCTACATAGGATTGGATGTAATCGGTCATTTTTCAATAAATACACATTTTACTGAAAATGAAAAATATTATTCAGAAGCTGCATTAACAAAATAACTTTGGAGACAGTGGATTAAATTTAAAATCTCTTTGAAAGAGGGTCTCAGTTCATAAAACCTGTGGTTGATTGTAAATAAATATTGACTCTGCTTTTTGCACAATTTCTTGCTGAACCTGTCTGCACAGGTGTAAAAGGCCATTGAGTTCCAACTTTAACGTATGATCTTCGAAATAAAGCCCATCAGCGAGAACATGGTATCTAACACATAGATATGAGTCAGGCCCATGGCTTCTAAACTCCTGAGTTCAATAAAAACATCAAAGGATGGATGGCTCATGAGTTGGCGGCTCTTCACTGGGTCTCTGGAGAAAGTGCCACTCACTGATTCCAGGTAAAGGACCAGCAAAGGTAGTAAATGGATAGGTGGGGCAAGGAAGTAGACCAACCTCTCCTCCACTTTCACAAATCCACCTCTGCTTATAGACATCTGTACCTTCTGTGTTGCTTCCAGAATATTTGCTAGGAAAAACTCCAAAACTGTATATCTAGCTGCAATGTGTGAGTCAAATCTCGTCACATCACTGGTTTGAAGTGTGGCGTATCTGAAAGTGATGCCAAGCTGTTCGAAGTAGAGCTGAACAGACTTGAGGGCATTTTGCAAATCCTCCAGAGCTCGATCGAGGCAGTCAGGATCTTGATGACTGTTTTGCTGGGTTAAAGTTGCAAAAGCTCGGTTGTAGTATGCAAAAGCAGCCCAACAGTGGTCTTCCTTTATGGCTTTGGTGTACATGGTGATGCTCTCTGAAAGTTTTCCCATTTTCTGTAGCTCACTGCCAAACGCAGTGTAATGGTGGAAGTTTGATGAGGGGGATTCTCCCTTCTTGAGTTTTTGCATGGCTTTGTTCAGGTCGTCTTTTAGCCTGATTTTTGGTAGACTTATGGAATCTTTGTTAAATTTGGTGAGGAGCCACATTCCCCAAAATTCATTGAGTGCAGCCACATATGACTCTGCTGGCTTGTTGCTGCCGTCTTTGTACAGATCACTGAGTATTTGCAAATACTGACTGAACATTTCCTCCTTCTTCTTTATATTTTGGATACACTCCAAGTATGTAGATAGGTCTTTGGCCACTGAGGCATCTCTTAATGTTTTCACCATCATTATATCTGATTTAATCTCCTCAGTCAAAACATTTGACAATATCGAAGTCATTTCTTTGCGCTTATTGCTGTAGCGTTTCTGGAACTGCCTGAAGTACATCATGAAGAGACGTTGAAGAGATGAAATGACATCTAGAATAACTTCCAACAAAGACAGACGTCTCCTTGTTAAAACAACGCTGCAAACAGGCAGTTGATGTAGCTCTGACAGATGCTTGGAACAAACAATGAGCTGAGCAGACCCAGGAGAACCTTGTCTAGCAGCGCGACCAAAGGCCTGAGCCTCCACACGAGCGTTCCTGGGTAGGAAGGTCTGCACAACGAACAAACCTCCAGCTTTCTTTACTGAGTCGCAAATCTGAAGGTCTGTTCCACGACCTGCCAGGTTTGTGGCTATGATGATGTCTCCTGCTTCAAGATCCTTCGAAAAGATTGCTTTGTTGTCCATGTTGTTATTTATGTAAAGCTTTTTGTGTGGGACCTTATCTCCCAGAGCTCCGTGGAAAGTTTTTGCCCATTTGATTGTCTCACAGATGATCAGCACAGCTCGTTGACCCCTATATGGTGCTGGTTTGGTTTGTTCAACAACAACATCACAGATTTTCTCAATCCATTTATTTTCATTCTCCACAATCATTCCTTCAACCTCAAACAGCTTTCTACGTTTGAAAGAAGGTATCTGACAGGTTGTGATTCCCTCATAGATTTTCTGCAAAGTTTCGGTCTCTGCTTGTTGACCAAGAGTTCCAGACATGCCGTAGATCTGACTTCCATACTTCTGAAACAAGCCAACACTGGACATGTAGTTGGTGATGGCTGTCATATCACTCAGCTTAGACCCATGTTTCATTTCCAGAAACTGGTGCAGACCATCTGCCCATTTCGTGAAGTTTTCAACAACCCCTGTGCAGCTGTAATCCACAGGAATTATTCCATGTCTCTCCAGGACATATTCATGATCCATTTGCATGGTTTGTGCATGGAATGCATTTTCAATCCAAACCTTTAGTTTAGATTCAACCAAATCTGAGAGGAATCCTGGGATGAAGCAGCTACTTTCAGAGTCCTTCAGTTGGCATGGTGTAAAATGCAGAGCCCCTCTTATTTCTTCTTCTGCAGCTCTCAGCACACTGTTTTTGTCGGTGTACATGTACTGGCAGAAACCTCCGTTGACCAACAGCAGGGATACTTGTCTCTGCTCATTTCCTCCTTGTGGTTTTTTGTGCAGTTCTTTTATTTCTCCATCTGTGCTTTTGCAGTGCAGAGCAAAGTGGCATGATGGGTATTTTCTCTCAACTGTTTTGAAGAACTCAACCAGCTTGTCTGCAGGAACGTTTGCTATTTTTTCCATTAAAAGACTTGGGTTCCTTCTTATTTCCCTAACTGATCCTTTGGCCAGTACACCAGCTTCCTCTGCTATCTGAAGAACTGAAAACTCATTGATACCTTCGTCTTTAATCTGTTTAGATACAACTTGATGACAGGGGTATTTTCGTCCTACAGTCGTCTCTGTGTTGATCTTACTGTACTGATTAACTGTGGCCCATATGGATGCCAGCAGTGTGTTGAGATGCTGCAAAGCAGGCATGTCACTGCTTATGTACACAACATGATGACCCTTATCTAACATCAAGGAATCCACCTCATCCACTATAGCACACTGGTACGTCCTATTCTCTAAGATGCCCATCCTTTGGAAGTGGTGTCTAAGCCAGTCTCCAGCAAACTCTTCCACAGTACCATAAACAACTTGACACTGGTAGCACTTTTTTAAGTCACCATCTAGTTTGTTGATGTTGCAGTCTACAGTGATATTTAATAACTTATAAAATTCTTTCCAGTCATCCAAATCTCTCACTGCTAGAACTGGTGAGCTCGACATGATATCTACTTTTTCTCCTTTCATAGCTCGGAACGCTGCAAACATTGCCACAATGCATGACTTCCCTTCTCCTGTGCCAACCTGAAGTAACCGCCCCGTTGTGGAAAGAGCCATGAGACACCAGCTCACCATCTGAGTCAGTCGCGGTCTGTATTTGGCTGTTTTTTCCACTGCATCACAGATTCTCTGCAATTTTAATTTCAGTTCACTCTTCTCTGATCCATCCTTGAGTATAATCAGCTTTTTATGAACCGATGACACAATATCTTTTATATCATCTAAAAGCTTTTCATCAACTTGGTTTAACTTTTCATGTCGGATTTCCTGAATAATCTCGTCCAGTGTCTTTTGTTCATCTTTTGATAAGTGATTCTTGAGCTCTTCATCTGTTACAGTCTTGTCTTGGACCAACTCAATAAGTGTCTGTCTTGATTTTGATCTCCAGCTGGAAGTAATAAAGTTTACTTCAATGCAGTGTAACATTTGCATGAGCCAGTTGAACAGATGGGATCTGTCATTTGTTGACGTAGATTCAAATCGGATCAAAAGAGCATCAAACAAGTCTGACACGTCCTCTGGGCTCCACTTGATATTTGTAACCAGTGCTTGAAGCTTCTGGAGAAGCTTTTCCACATCATTTGTAGACAATGAACTGAGAGAAGGATGTAAATATATAAATCTGAATATGTGGTTGACTCCAGGATTTGGGTTTGATTCATCCATTTTGTAGAAAATTGTCACTGGTTAAAACATAAGTGGAAAATGGTTTTAAAATAGCTCCTTTGAAAGAAATTTCACAAACTTAACTAAGTACACATTTGAACAAGGGTAAATTCAAAAAGAAAAAAAAAAAGATTTACTCTGTTACTCAGTAAAATTCAACATAATTAATGTATACACTAAAATACACTAAATAAAACAAGTAATAATAAGTTTGCTGCTTTATAGCTATTTTGCTATTGTTGTATCACATTAATTATCGTAGTAATGTGTTACTCACCTGTTATGAAAACAGGAAAGGTAAACGACGGTGCATGCCTTCACCATACCTGAGAGAATCTGCCACCTGTGAGCATTTTCCTTCTCTTTTATATTAGCTTTGCTTCTGTTTCTCTTTTGCCAGCTGTACCTGGGCACCGCCTCAAGGGATTTTCCTTTCTTTCAATTTTCACTTACTTTAAACTGAGTTACTTACTTTAATACAAAAGCCAATCAACTATGTTAGGTAACCTACCAATGTCAGTTCAAGACTGTACTGCAGCAACAAAAGTTGATCATATTGTTTGTGTAAAAATCTATGTAATGTGGTTAAACCTAAAACAGTTTATTTGCTTTAAAAATGCAATTTTATCTTTTTTTCTGTTTGTATTTCTAGACCTCAGATTTACGGTCTTTTAGAATTTATCTAGTTTGATGCCCTCAAATGACAACATAATGTATTTTAAGTTCATACTTATTTATCTATATTCTTTACTGTTTATATGATATCTATCCTACTGTGTGGAGGTCTTGTGAAAAATCTATAAAAGCCCTCTACAGCTCATTCTCCCACTTCAGATAAGAGCAAAAAGGTCAATAAAGCAGGATACACAGAACACACAAACCTGCTTTTTATAAAATCATGCACATTAAAATTTATGAACTTGGTTAAATTTAAAACAGTCCAAATAATGTACTGTCATGATCATGAAGTATTTATTTGTGTTTGTGTTCTGTTTAAGTTCTGTCATGATCTCGGTTTGTGTCATGTTTTAGTTTTGTCTTGATTTTGGTTTATAGTTCTGGTTTAGCTCAGTTTCCTGTTTTCCCTCATGTGCTCTGTGTTTTCTGTTCCTGGCTCGCTAGTTCACCTGGTTTGATTTCTGATTCATTTCACCTGCTCCTAATTTCTCCCTCTGTGTACAAATACACCATAGTTACCAGCACAGTTCTGTCTCCTGCCTGGTCTGC
This sequence comes from Melanotaenia boesemani, assembly GCF_017639745.1. NCBI lineage: Eukaryota > Metazoa > Chordata > Actinopteri > Atheriniformes > Melanotaeniidae > Melanotaenia > Melanotaenia boesemani. Next base: position 27,916,421 of record NC_055686.1, read on the forward strand.
CTGCATTTGGAGCCTCTTCTCTGCTGCACACGTGACGTGTCCAAAGCAAAAACTAATCTATTGGCAAAAAAATATCCAGAGCGTTCACAGAACGGGAAGGAGGCTATAAGCTAAAAGGAGATCTAAAAATAATAATTAAAAAGCACACACACACACACAAATTAAGAACAGCAATGAAAGTATGTGCATATCATGCTGTGGGTCGACATGTGGAACAGTTTGCAGCAAGACATAAAGCAAAGCACAAACATATATTTAAAATGAGGTATATAAACTCAAGTCTGACAAGATTTTTGGATGGTAATATTAACATAATCTCATTATTAAAAAGCAGAGTAAAAATCCCTAATATCATTCTGGTGCAATAGATTCCTACCTGGGACATCATGCAGCCCTCCTCCTCCTCAGCCTTTTTATTTCTGCTATGGTTGGTGACTTTGGTATAATAATATACCCATGCTGGTAGACAAACATTGTATCATGTCTTGGCAAACTTGTTTTAAGAGTTCAAAATCCCGAACAAGAATCTGTGTATTTATTTTGGTTTTTCTTTCATTTTCTTGACAATCCAACAACTTCTCAGCAGTACTGCATCAATATCTGTGACCACTAGCCTAGAATTTGGTCTCCTAATGAGCAGCATTGAACATAATGCCATCAGTTAAGAGAATAAAATCTAACCAAATATATTATACATCCATGCTGGTAAAGAAGCAGCATTAAGTTGTGGTGCTCAACCATTAAAACAGATGACTAATCAGTTGTACTAAATAACTGTACTTGGAAAAATTAGTAAAAAAAAATATTGCACAGTACTGTAAACTTTTTTTTATTAACCTGTTTATTAACTCTCATTCTCCATTTTATTTCAGTGTTTTCTGCTCTTGTAAATAATGTCTTATCTTTCTTTGAACACAGTTCACGGTGTAGTTTTCAAATGCAGGTTAAATCTTTCTCATGCAAAGAAGCTCTGTGTAAACACAGTCTAGAAAGGTCTCCTACTTCTCTGGGCCTTATTTAAAATCGTTATGAAAAAAAGTGGAAAATTATTATGTGGCTCCATTAATCTAAATTTAAAAGTCTTTCTGGACACTTTGCCTTGCAGACTAAAGATGAGACAGTTATCAGCGGATAGTTTCAAACTTCCAGCATCTTTTCTGTATTATCTAAATATTGAACATCTGTTGCCAGTGTGCAGCCTTTGCTATGCAAAAATACTTGATAACATACATTTTGATAACATCATCCAATTTTTAAAAAGCAGAGTAAAAACCCTAATATTATTCTGGTGCAATAGTTTGCTACCATTGTACGGCACTCCTCAGCCTTTGTACTTGTTTTTCTGCTACGGTTGGTGACTTTGGTACATAATACACCCATGCTGGTAGACAAACATTGTATTGTGTCTTGGCAAACTTGTTTTATCACAGTTAAAAATCCCCGACAAGAATCTTTCTATTCAGTTTGGTTTTTCTTTCATTTCTTGACAGTCCAACAACTTTTCAGCAGTACTGCATCAATATCTGTGACCACTAGCCAAGAATTTGGTCTCCTAATGAGCAGCAATGAACGTAATGCCATCAGTTATTTACCCATAAAAAATTCACAGCTTTTTTGGGTCATAATGTCTTTTGCACAGGTTTTCTTTCTTTTTTTATTTTATTTATTTATTTTTTTTATCGTGCGAGTTTGAGTTTTATTGGTCTACAAAGTATATTTGGCCTCCTGGATGGTCATCTTTTTGTTTCTGCTGCTCATTTTGTAAAGGTCTGCCTGACAGAGTGTAACCCCTGCTACACTGGGTGTGTGTGCAGCACATTAGAGCTGCGCCGCGGCCTCCGCTGCTATTTGCAGCCGTTTTAGTCAGTGGTTTGGTTTTTACCGGGTGCACCGCAGCACATATCAGAAGAGTCCCAGAAGTGCATTGTTGCGGCGCTCCGCTAAAATCACAAGATTCTCCACACCTCCTTTGATTTCGTGATCACGCGGATCCTTCTAGATGGACTGCACTTGCGGGCGCACCTGACATGCTCCAGGTAAAAATTGCCGTGCCACGGAGGTCGGAACAAAACCGTGGTTAAGCTGTAATGTGGCACACACGCACCCAGTGTAAAGGAGGGGTAATGTTGGTAGGACTCCCATGCAGAGAATCCTCTATGTGTTTTGCCCCTGCCCTGTTAGGTGTCCACTAAATGTGGGTGGAGTTTTAAAAAAGCAGAGTCAAAACCTTAATATTATTCTCGTGCAGTAGTTTGCTACCATTGTACGACACTCCTCAGCCTTTGTACTTGTTTTTGTACGACAGTTGGTGATTTTGGTAAATAATACATTCATGCTGGTAGACAAACATTGTATTGTGTCTTGGCAAATTCTTTTTATAACAGTTAAAAATCCCCGACAAGAATCTATGTATTCAGTTTGGTTTTTCTTTCATTTCTTGACAGTCCAACAACTTCTCAGCAGTACTGCATCAATATCTGTGTCCACTAGCATAGAATTTGGTCTCCTAATGAGCAGCAATGAACGTAATGCCATCAGTTTTTTACCCATGAAAAATTCACAGCTTTTTTGGGTCATAGCGTCTTTTGCACAGGTTTTCTTTCTTTTTTTATTTTATTTATGACAGACATAGTCTGACATTTCTGACACACTTTGACCTCCAGTTTGACTGCTGGGTCAAATTGACCCGAACAGTATCTATGTGACATAAACATGCAGGGGGTGATTGCAAATATGTGAGAGGAACCATTTTAATTTCATATGTTGATTACACTAATTAAGGCAAGCAGAGGAAATTCCATACTGAAAAAATACTTTAAACTATTTTTCCTAGATCTTCAAACTTTAAAACAGGTCAATTTGACCCGTAACATAACAGGAGAGTTAATTGGTAACAGATAACAAAAAAAATAAAAAAATAAAAAAATAAAAGCACTGTACTGTAGACTTAAAATTTTTAACTTGTTTATTACCTGTCATTCTCCATTTGAGTTACATTTTTTTTCTGCTCTGTGTAATTTTTGACTCTTTTAATGATCTTTCATTAAATAGCTTTGGATTAATTTTAAATATAATTCTTGTGTCTTGTGTTTACCCTTTTTTTCTTGTGTTCTGTTTGAGGTAAAGGACTTGCCATCCTGAAAGGTGAAGTTCAGCTCACAGTTTAAGCCTTGAATTACAGAGCTTCATGGCATTTTGATGAGTTATTATAAACAGGCACTTTAATTGAGGATTTTTATTTATTTATTTATTTTTAAATCACAAGCAAATGCCTCATAAACCACTAGTAACCCAAACAATGTAAACTTTAGTCTTTGGTGAACTTCTAGTCATGATTACTGTGCTGCAGTGATCACTGCCTGCAGGAACCTCCACTCCCTCATTAGGTTCATCTGTTCCACCTGCTCTCACTCTCTCCACCTGGTCCCCGCCCTACTTAAACACAGTCTCTGCTTCCCTGCCAGATGGTCAACATTGCTAACCCTGTTGATATCCAGCGTTCATCCTTTGTTTCGAGACTCCTGTTGCCAACCTTGCCACGTCTCCTGGATTTCCCCATCCCTGATTCCCTGTTGGATTTTCCTGCCGTCTGCCTTCTCTGGATTTTGACCCATGCTTTGGACTGACCACTGAGCCTTGCCTGTCACTGATAAGTAACCTGTTTTCTGCCTTCTCGTGTATGACCCTGCCAGCCTCATTACAACTCTTCTGGATTATTGGATTTTTCCCTGTTCATGTCTGGAGTCCCTTTTTCAGGATCCTGTTCCCCACAGCATATAAGAACCTTGTTGTCACTCCCTGCTGGAGTCTCTGAATATTGCCTTGGAGCCCCTGTTTCAATAAACACAATTCTTGTTTTAATACTCCATCACTGTGTGTGGCTAAATTTCCGGGTTCCCCCCCTTGACAACTCATTACACTTCTGCCATCTATTGGACTAAATCCTAACAGCACTGTGCTCAAGTTTAAAGACACCATAGGACTTGATGTACAGTTTTTGTCTGGATTTCATCCTCTAGTAGCCAAAGACAGAAATCGAATTAACAAAGAATTTAATTTACTCCTAATTTTATGAGCATTTTCTCATTCCATTTATTCAGCAGAGTTAAAAAACCTACAGAACAAGGAACAGTTTGGTGTGTGCGGTGGCTTGTGGAAGAAAGGAAAATTACTAAAATGGATAGCAGCCTGAGTTGTGGCTGAGACAGCACTCTGTTAGATTTGTGTTGTCTCGCTAAATAAATTTTGTTAAATTGCTTTTGTTATTACATTACTGAACACTGAAGTTATGGAGGTTTTTGTGATCTTTGTTACTGAACCTTTCAGTGTACTTCTTACAACCTCTCAGTACAGATACACTAAGTACATCACTGCAAGTGGGCAGAAAACCGCATCTTGCAACAGATGTTAAGCATGAGGCATTTGCCTGTTTTTGTTGTCAGAGACGCTGAAAGTGACTTTAAGACAGTAACGAGTAGATGTTTGTGAAGCATTCCCCTTGTGGTCTTCAAATTTCTCACCACAGCCAAAGGAAGAAGGTCAATTGTGGTCCACCCTGGCGAGAACTGTCTGCCACTTCAGGCACGTCTTCAGAACTTTTATAATGTATGTCTTCCACAAAAGGTGGAAGAGCTTCATTCAAACTCTGTTTGAATTTTTGTTACTGTTTCTCTCTTGTACAAGATTTAATAAATGTATGTGTTCATCACTTCTACCTTTTTAGACTCTTATTGATTAAAGAATTTCCACCACAAATCTTAGTGCTGTGAGCAGAATTCCTCCATTACTGCTGGAAGATCGACAACCGGAGCCTAATCAGCCTGGGATACCAAGTCTCCAAATTTTCCTGAGGAGGTCCACTGGAATCCACTAACATATTTTATACACAACTGGTAAGGAGAAACAATTTCTTTTTTTTTTTTTTTTTTTTAAACCTGTCTTGTCCAGCATCGTTGCTAACAGAATGATTGTCTGGCTGCCGTCTGGTGCTGGGCAATTTTACTCTATCAAGCAGGGATTTATACTACATGTATAAAGTCCCTCTTGATGAAAAACTTTATTAAATCAGACTCTTAATGCTGGACTCGACCGGAGGGGACAGAGAGAGAGAGAGAGAGAAAAGAAAGTAGAGAGAAGAGGGAGGGGAGAGAGAGGGACAGAAAGGGTGTGGGGAGTGCGGGTGGGGACTTGAAACATCATACAGAAGACCATGTAATCCATACTACTTACAACATATATAGCTACGATCATCCTAGCCAGTAGGTCATTACACAACTAGTTGATAATAGTAACAATAATAATAATAAGAGTAAGAGTAATAATAATAATAAGAACAGAAATAATAAAAAAAAGAAAAAAAAATATGATAATAGATATAAGTGAAACTGCTGTATTCAAGAACACGCGCAGAGAAACCTGTGTGGATGTGTTGGAGAACTCGGCCACACGGCGACGCAAAGACTGTGTAGAGACGTTCAGGAAGGAGTGACCATGCAGAGTGATCATGCAGATGCCACCTCACTTGAACAGAGGCCAGAGTCAGGCCAGCGGTCCCGAGACCCAGGCCACCAGCCCCCCCGCAGGCAACAGATCCCGACCGGTCCACAGAGACGACCACTCGCCCGCCCAGGAAGGCAGCAGCAGGAGACCCCAGCAGGAGCCGCCCCGCGGACACAGGGCACCGGCCCCGGCGGGCCGAGGCCAGCAGTCCCCGACCCCCCCGGGCACCGGCCGCCCGGGACAGACGGGGCAGAGGGCCCGGGCCCAGGAGCGCAGGGACACCCCCCTCCCCCACAGGAGAACAAGGAGAAACAATTTCTTTATATTTAGATTGTGAGAAGGGTTGTTGAAGGTTCAGACTATCCTATAGAGGCGTGTAGGAAGTTAGAGGTAGAGTGGCTAGACAAACTGATTGTCTGTGTTCTGTGAAGACATTTGCAGAAATAAAGAGAGCGCCAAGTTAAAGGAAAAGATAGATAGAAAAGAGAAAAACCCAGACCCAGACGTGGATGATTGTCCCCCAGCTCTGCAATGACAGCCATAACCTCTCCAGCCAGATGCAGCCCAGCAAGCTCTACTTCACCGTCCGTACAGTTCATCATCACACTTTGATAAATGTTCATTACTCCTACCTTATTAGACTCTTATTAATTAAAGAATTTCCACCACAGTCTTCCCTGTGGCAGGAGGTCATTTACATATATGTTAATTAAATGTTTTGTTCTGTTTAAATGGGAAAGTTGGTTGAGTGTAAAGGACATGAAAAAACACTCACCACCACCTTAAACTGGAATTATATTAGCTGCGATATTTATGTTGTTGATTTGACACCTAATGTAGTTGCTTTGTCTCAATATTTCTTACTGCAGTAAAATACTCCCATTTTAGAGATTACATGAAAGTACATAAATAAGATGTTTTCTTTTCACATTCTCTTGTCAATAAAAATGTGAATATTAAGACTGTCCTTCACAACTTTTGCTTCTGAGATGTGGTGTGATGTTGCAGTTCAGTTTTGCCTTAAGCACTGCGCCAGCTAGCAAGCACATATCAACACACTGGCCATTTCGAACGTGCACAGTGGCTGATTTAACAAAGAAAGATATTGGCAGAAGTGAAGGTAAGAAAGAGGGAAAGAGAGCAAGAGTCAACAAAAGAGATGTTTTGCTCACTGTTTGGATATTTGGATGTTTGGATATAGTTAAGTAACTATTTTTTTAGGATTGGTCACTATTTTAAAACAATTGATATTTTTTAAGATACAGTACTTGTAAGTATCTATTATTATTATTATTATTATTATTATTATTTTATTTTATTTTAAATAAATTTATGGACAATGTTTCATTTATGATCTGTGGGCTTCAACTTGGTAGCTCTTTTATACACTCATCAATGTTTTTAATTGATTTAAACTGGTTTATCTTTTATAGGATATTGTGGAGATTGCCTGGTGTGACTGGTATGAGTGGTCCTCTCTCCTTTCCCCTGTGGTGGCTTTTATTTTAAATTGAAGTGTGTGTGTCTGTGTGTGTGTGTGTGAGAGAGAGAGAGTGTGTGAGTATATGTGTGTATTTCTTTTTAATTTATTTCTTTTTAAATAAAGTAATAACTGTGTGTGATTTCACCTTTTACCAGTTGAGGTTTAGAGATCTTATTTATAATGGTTTTGTGGTGTTCTTTTTTTATATTTAATCTATTAAAATATATATTATATATTCTATTATTATATATTAGAATAATATAATATTCTAACATAATTAGCTGTTTTACTGGCTTGAAGCTAAAACTGTATTCTGAATTAAGTACATCTTAGTCTATATCACGTCCACAACATGTTGTAATGCTAGCTGTAACACATTTTACCAGAGAGTAGTAATGATATTTACCCAGTCTTCAACCTTTATGGCCTATTTGTAAAAATGTGATGCTTTGGCTTTTAAAGAGTATTCCATAAAGACTTACTGTGAAAGTATACTGTATGTTCAGGTATTTGGGAATTATGTTTTACAATTTGATGCATTTTTACTGCATATTGTACATATGGTCTAGTCATATATCAGTAGTCAATAAGAAGCAGTCGATTTGTATTAACTTTTTTATTTCCCATTCAAGTTCATGTTTAAGTTTACATTTATTTATATAGCACATTTACTGCAACCCCAGTTGCCCAAAAGTGCTGAACAAAAAGAAACAACTACAACTTAAAACACTAAACAATAAAACAATAAACAATAAAAATCTGTAGAAAAAAAAAAGCTAATGAGATAAAAATGTAATAAAAAGTAAAAGCAAGCAAATGTCAAGCTCAGTTATGTTAGAAGCCAGTGCAAAGAAGTGGATCTTGGGCAAGGATTTAAAACCAGAAACATACTGGGCAGCTCTAAAGTAAAAAGGTAAACTGTTCCACAACTTTGGAGCAGCAACCGAAACAGCTCTGTCATTCTTGGATTTGAGCTTAGACCATGTGACCTTCAGAAGGAGCCGTGTAGAAGACCAGAGCCCTGGCTGGAGCATGCTGTTACAGCAGCTCTGACAGATACAAGGGAGCTAAACCGTTTAAGGCTTTAAAAACAAGTAATAAACTTTGTACTGAATCCTAAAACTAACAGGAAGCCAATGCAAAGTAGCAAGCACAGGGGTAATGTGATCACGTTGCCTCCTTCCTGTAAGCAACCGAGCAGCTGCATTTTGAGCGAGATGCAATCGGTGCAAAGATGGCTGATCAAGACCATAATACAGGGAGTTGCAGTAATTGAAGTGGGACATGATGAGCAGGTGGATGACCTTTTCTAGGGCTTGTTTAGGCAGGAAGGGCTTTATCTTGCCAAGCAGCCTCAAATGAAAGAAAACACTTTTAACTGCTGAACTGACCTGCTGGTGGAAGTTAGAAGAGCTATCAACAATCACACCAAGATTTTTCTCATGGACAAGACCAAGAACACTTACAGCACCATTTAGAAGTTCAAAACTTACAAAGATGAACACAGACAGGGCCACATTGCACCAAGTGTGTCAGTTTGTTTGTGGTCAACTGTGTAACATGCTGCTGTTAAGTCTAAAAGAACCATTACAGCAAGACTTCCAGAATCAGTAGTTAAAAGAAGGTGATTAAAAACTCCTAAAAGTGCAGTTTAAAAGTGCACATAATCAAATTATCTTAGAATGTTCATCAGAAAATAATTTCTCATTAAATGTGAATTAACCAAAACATACTTGAATGATTCTGGTAGTATTAATAAACAAAAGATTTTACAGTGCTTGAAAACTCAAAAATGAACAAGCTTTTTTCCCAACACAAAATTTTAAAAAAAGATCAGTATGAAAGTAGATTAAATAGCGTAATCAAAGATGAGGTCCAAATATCTTACCCACTAACGAAAAAAGTATACATAAATTAATAAACTATCATATGATGGAATGGAAAGCCACTTTTTCTTCGTGAAATGTAGGGAACAATAGTTAGAGGAAAAAAGTGATTTAAGATAATAATAAAAAATAAAAATGGATTGTCAAAAAAAGTCAAAATCAGATACAAGTCAAAGCAGCGCTTATTCAAACCAATAACAATAACGATTATACTCTATTTCGGTTCAACAGCTGACTCAGTTGGCTTTGTACAGTTAAGATCACAGGTGTTCTCCAAATCCAAAAAACTAATTAATAGTGCATTAACAAAATCATTTCAAAGGTAATATGTTTAACTTAATTCTGAGAAAATGCTATTTGGTTAATGTAAGTCTGTGCTTGATTTTTAGTCTTAAACTTTACACCACTGAATGCTCAGTTTTGTGATTAACCTTTCTGCCCAGTTACTGGAAAAATTCTCCTCCAAACTGAACGTACACTTCTGCCTATCCCTGAAATAAAGCCAGCCAAAGAAAACCGGGTATCTAACACATAGATATGAGTCAAGCCCATGGCTTCTAAACTCCTGAGTTCAGTAAAAACGTCACAAGATGGATGGCTAATGAGTTGGCAGCACTTCAATGGGTCTCTGGAGTAAATGACCCTCACTGATTCCAGGGAAAGTAAAACCAAAGGCAGTAAATGCTCCAGTGAAACAAGGAAGTAGACCGACCTCTTCTCCACATTCACAAATCCACCTCTGTTTATAGACCTCTGTACCTTCTGTATTGCTTCCAGAATATTTGTTTTGAAAAACTCCAAAACTTTGTGTCTGGCTGCAATGTGTGCGTCAAATCTTGTCACATCACTGGTTTGCTGTGTGGCGTATCTGAAAGTGATGTCAAGCTGTTTGAAGTAGAGCTGAACAGACTTGAGGGCATTTTGCAAATCCTCCAGAGCTCCATTGAGGCAGTCAGGATCCTGATGACTGTTTTGCTGGGTTAAAGTTGCAAAAGCTCGGTTGTAGTATGCAACTGCAGCCCAGCATTGGTCTTCTTTTATTGCTTTGGTGTACATGGTGATGCTCTCTGAAAGTTTTCCCATTTTTTGTAGCTCACTGCCAAAAGCAGTGTAGTGGTGCAGGTTTGATAAGGGGGATTCTCCCTTCTTGAGTTTTTCCATGGCTTTGTTCAGGTCGTCTTTCAGCATCGTTTTCAGTAGTTGGATGGAATCGTTCTCATTGAATTTAGTGAGCAGCCACATTCCCCAAAATTCATTGAGTGCAGCCACATATGATTCTGCTGGCTTGTTGCTGCAGTCATACAGATTATTTAGTGTTTGCAAATACTGACCGAAGAGCTCCTCCTTCTTCTTTATATTTGGGATGTGACATTCCAAGTATCTGGATAGTTCTTTGGCCACAGAGTCATCTCTTAATGTTTTCACCATCATTATATCTGATTTTATCTCCTCAGTCAAAACACTTGACGATATCAAAGACATCTCTTTGTGCTCATCACTGTGGCCTTTCTGGTACAGCCTCAAATACATTATAAACAGACTTTGAAAAGATGACCTGACATCTGTAACATCTTCCAACAAAAACTGACTTCTCTTTGTTAAAACCAGAAGTTGAAGCGGCTCTGACAGATGCATGGAACAGACAATGAGCTGAGCAGACCCAGGAGAACCTTGTCTAGCAGCGCGACCAAAGGCCTGAGCCTCCACACGAGCGTTCCTGGGTAGGAAGGTCTGCACAACGAACAAACCTCCAGCTTCCTTTACTGAGTCGGAAATCTGAAGGTCTGTTCCACGACCTGCCAGGTTTGTGGCTATGATGACCTCTCCTGCTTCAAGATCCTTGGAAAAGATTGTGCTGAAGTCTGCATTGTTGTTTACATAAAGCTTTTTGTGTGGGACCTTATCTCCCAGAGCTCTGTGGAAAGTTTTCGCCCATTTGATTGTCTCACAGATGATCAGCACAGCTCGTTGACCCCTATATGGTGCTGGTTTGGTTTGTTCAACAACAACGTTGCAGATTTTCTCAATCCATTCGTTTTCATTCTCCACAATCATTCCTTCAACCTCAAACAGCTTTCTACGTTTGAAAGAAGGTATCTGGCAGGTTGTGATTCCCTCATAGATTTTCTGCAAAGTTTCGGTCTCTGCTTGTCTACCAAGAGTTCCAGACATGCCGTAGATCTGACTTCCATACTTCTGAAACAAGCCAACACTGGACATGTAGTTGGTGATGGCTGTCATATCACTCAGCTTAAACCCGTGTTTCATTTCCAGAAACTGGTGCAGACCATCTGGCCATTGCCTGAAGTTTTCAACAACCCCTGTGCAGCTGTAATCCACAGGAACTATTCCATGTCTCTCCAGGACATATTCATGATCCATTTGCATGGTTTGTGCATGGAATGCATTTTTAATCCAAACCTTTAGTTTAGCTTCAACCAAATCTGAGAGGAATCCTGGGATGAAGCAGCTACTTTCAGAGTCCTTCAGTTGGCATGGTGTAAAATGCAGAGCCCCTCTTATTTCTTCTTCTGCAGCTCTCAGCACACTGTTTTTGTCGGTGTACATGTACTGGCAGAAACCTCCGTTGACCAACAGCAGGGATACTTGTCTCTGCTCATTTCCTCCTTGTGGTTTTTTGTGCAGTTCTTTTATTTCTCCATCTGTGCTTTTGCAGTGCAGAGCAAAGTGGCAGGATGGGTATTTTCGCTCGACTATTTTGAAGAACTCAACCAGCTTGTCTGCAGGAACGTTTGCTATTTTTTCCATTAAAAGACTTGGGTTCCTTCTTATTTCCCTAACTGATCCTTTGGCCAGTACACCAGCTTCCTCTGCTATCTGAAGAACGGCAAACTCATCAATACCTTCATCTTTAATCTGTTTAGATACAACTTGATGAAAGGGGTATTTTCGTCCTACAGTCGTCTCTGTGTTGATCTTACTGTACTGATTAACTGTGGCCCATATGGATGCCAGCAGTGGGTTGAGATGCTGCAAAGCAGGCATGTCACTGCTTATGTACACAACATGATGACCCTTATCTAACATCAAGGAATCCACCTCATCCACTATAGCACACTTGAATGTCCTCTTGCCAAATATGTCATTCTTTTGAAAATGCTGCTGAAGCCAGTCTCCAGCAAACTGTTCCACGGTACCATAAACAACTTCACACTGGTAGCACTTTTTTAAGTCATTACCTTGTTTGTTGATGTTGCAGTCCACGCTGATATTCAATAACTTATAAAATTCTTTCCAGTCATCCAAATCTCTCACTGCTAGAACTGGTGAGCTCGACATGATATCTACTTTTTCTCCTTTCATAGCTCGGAACGCTGCAAACATTGCCACAATGCATGACTTCCCTTCTCCTGTGCCAACCTGAAGTAACCGCCCCGTTGTGGAAAGAGCCATGAGACACCAGCTCACCATCTGAGTCAGTCGCGGTCTGTATTTGGCTGTTTTTTTCACTGCCTTACATATCTTCTTCAAGATTAGTTTCAGCTTACTAGTCTTTAATTTATCATCTTGTATAGTCAGCTTTTTATGAACCGATGACACAATATCTTTTATATCATCTAAAAGTTTTTCATCAACTTGGTTTAACTTTTCATGTCGGATTTCCTGAATAATCTCATCCAGTGTCTTTTCTTCATCTTCTGATAAGTGATTCTTGAGCTCTTCATCTGTTACAGTCTTGTCTTGGACCAACTCGATAAGTGTCTTTCCTGATTTTGATCTCCAGCTGGAAGTAATGAAGTTTACTTCAATGCAGTGTAACATTTGCATGAGCCAGTTGAACAGATGGGATCTGTCATTTGTTGACGTAGATTCAAATCGGATCAAAAGAGCATCAAACAAGTCTGACACGTCCTCTGGGCTCCACTTGATATTTGTAACCAGTGCTTGAAGCTTCTGGAGAAGCTTTTCCACATCATTTGGAGACAATGAACTGAGAGAAGGACGTAAATATATAAATCTGAATATGTGGTTGACTCCAGGATTTGAGTTTGATTCATCCATTTTGTAGAAAATTGTCACTGGTTAAAACAGAAGTGGAAAATGGTTTTAAAATAGCTCCTTTGAAAGAAATTTCACAAACTTAACTAAGTACACATTTGAACAAGGGTAAATTCAAAAAGGAAAAAAAAAAACATTTAGTCTGTTAGTCAGTAAAATTCAACATAAATAATGTATACACTAAAATACACTAAATAAAACAAGTAATAATAAGTTTGCTGCTTTATAGCTATTTTGCTATTGTTGTATCACATTAATTATCGTAGTAATGTGTTACTCACCTGTTACGAAAACAAGAAAGGTAAACGACGGTGCATGCCTTCACCATACCTGAGAGAATCTGCCACCTGTGAGCTATTTCCTCCTCTTTTATATTAGCTTTGTTTCTGTTTCTCTTTTGCCAGCTGTACCTGGGCACCGCCTCAAGGGATTTTCCTTTCTTTCGATTTTCACTTACTTTAAACTGAGTTACTTACGTTAAGTACAGAAGCCAATCAGCTATGTTAGGTAACCTACCGATGTCAGTTCAAGACTGTACTGCAGCAACAAAAGTTAATTATATTGTTTGTGTAAAACACTATTTAATGTGGTTAAACCTAAAACACTTTATTTGCTTTAAAAATGCAATTTTATCTTTTTTTCTGTTTGTATTTCTAGACCTCAGATTTACAGTCTTTTAGAATTTATCTAGTTTGATGCCCTCAAATGACAACATAAGGTATTTTAAGTTCATACTTATTTATCTATATTCTTTACTGTTTATATGATATCTATCCTACTGTGTGGAGGTCTTGTGAAAAATCTATAAAAGCCCTCTACAGCTCATTCTCCCACTTCAGATAAGAGCAAAAAGGTCAATAAAGCAGGATACACAGAACACACAAACCTGCTTTTTATAAAATCATGCACATTAAAATTTATGAACTTGGTTAAATTTAAAACAGTCCAAATAATGTACTGTCATGATCATGAAGTATTTATTTGTGTTTGTGTTCTGTTTAAGTTCTGTCATGATCTCGGTTTGTGTCATGTTTTAGTTTTGTCTTGATTTTGGTTAATAGTTCTGGTTTAGCTCAGTTTCCTGTTTTCCCTCATGTGCTCTGTGTTTTCTGTTCCTGGCTCGCTAGTTCACCTGGTTTGATTTCTGATTCATTTCACCTGCTCCTAATTTCTCCCTCTGTGTACAAATACACCATAGTTACCAGCACAGTTCTGTCTCCTGCCTGGTCTGCCTGCATTTGGAGCCTCTTCTCTGCTGCACACGTGACGTGTCCAAAGCAAAAACTAATCTATTGGCAAAAAATATCCAGAGTGTTCACAGAACAGGAAGGAGGCTATAAGCTAAAGGGAGAACTAAAAATAGAAATAATAATAAAAAAAAACATACACAAAGTAAGAATAACAGTGAAAAGTAAGTGCATATCATGCTGTGGGTCAACATGTGGAACAGTTTGCAGCAAGACATAAAGCAAAGCACAAACATATATTTAAATATTTTAAATGAGGTATGTAAACTTAAGTCTGACAAGATATATGGATGGTAATATTATTATGATAACATAATCTGATTTTTAAAAAGCAGAGTAAAAATCCCTAATATCGTTCTGGTACAATAGATTCCTACCTGGGACATCATACAGCTCTCCTCCTCCTCAGCCTTTTTATTTCTGCTATGGTTGGTGACTTTGGTACATAATACACCCATGCTGGTAGACAAACATTGTATCATGTCTTGGCAAACTTGTTTTAAGAGTTCAAAATCCTGAACAAGAATCTATGTATTCATTTTGGTTTTTCTTTCATTTTCTTGACAATCCAACAACTTCTCAGCAGTACTGCATCAATATCTGTGACCACTAGCCTAGAATTTGGTCTCCTAATGAGCAGCATTGAACATAATGCCATCAGTTAAGAGAATAGAATCTAACCAAATATATTATACATCCATGCTGGTAAAGAAGCAGCATTAAGTTGTGGTGCTCAACCATTAAAACAGATGACTAATCAGTTGTACTAAATAATTGTACTTGGAAAAATTAGTAAAAAAAATATATTGCACAGTAACTTTTTTTTTCATTAACTTGTTTATTTGTTATTAGTTGCAATAACTTATACGTGCAATAGTAACCTGGGAATCTGTACCACCTCTACTGTGTGCAGTGCTTGTTTATATTGTTTTATTTAACTTATCTTATTGTTATTATTGTTATATTTATTGCATTCTATTTGCCTCTATTTTGCTTTGTACTTGTATATATTGTGTCTTGTGCTTGTCCTGCTTTACTGGTGTTGTATTGCTACTGGTACCCAAATTTCCCTGAGGGCTCTCTGAAGGGATTAATAAAGTATTTCTATCTCTCTATCTCTCTATCTCTCTATCTATCTATCTATCTATCTATCTATCTATCCATCTATCCATCCATCCATCCATCTATCCATCCATCCATCCATCCATCCATCCATCCATCCATCCATCCATCCATCCATCCATCCATCCATCCATCCATCCATCCATCCATCCATCCATCCATCCATCCATCCATCCATCCATCTATCTATCTATCTATCTATCTATCTATCTATCTATCTATCTATCTATCTATCTATCTATCTATCTATCTATCTATCTATCTATCTATCTATCTATCTATCTATCTATCTATCTATCTATCTATCTATCTATCTATCTATCTATCTATCTATCTATCTATCTATCTATCTATCTATCTATCTATCTATCTATCTATCTATCTATCTATCTATCTATCTATCTATCTATCTATCTATCTATCTATCTATCTATCTATCTATCTATCTACTCTCATTCTCCATTTTATTTCAGTGTTTTCTGCTCTTGTAAATAATGTCTTATCTTGCTTTGAACACAGTTCACGTTGTAGTTTTCAAATGCAGGTTAAATCTTTCTCATGCAAAGAAGCTCTGTGTAAACATAGTCCAGAAAGGTCTCCTACTTCTCTGGGCCTTATTTAAAATCGTTATGAAAAAAAGTAAAAAATTATTCTGTGGTTACATTAATCTAAATTTAAAAGTCTTTCTGGACACTTTCAAACTCACAGCATTTTTTCTGTATTATCTAAATATTGAACATCTGTTGCCAGTGTGCAGCCTTTGCTATGCAAAAATACTTCATAATATACATTTTGATAACATAATCTGATTTTAAAAAAGCAGAGTCAAAACCCTAATATTATTCTGGTGCAATAGTTTGCTACCATTGTACGGCACTCCTCAGCCTTTGTACTTGTTTTTCTGCTACGGTTGGTGACTTTGGTACATAATACACCCATGCTGGTAGGCAATGTACTGTGTCTTGTGGCAAACTTGTTTTAAGAGTTCAAAATCCCCGACAAAAATCTGTATTCATTTTGGTTTTTCTTTCATTTTCTTGACAATCCAACAACTTCTCAGCAGTACTGCATCAATATATGTGACCACTAGCCTAGAATTTGGTCTCCTAATGAACAGCAATGAACGTAATGCCATCAGTTATTTACCCATAAAAAATTCACAGCTTTTCTTGGTCATATCGTCTTTTGCACAGGTTTTCTTTCTTTTTTTATTTTATTTATTTATTTATTTATTTATTTTTTAACTGGTGAGTTTGAGTTTTATTGGTCTACAAAGTATATTATTTACCAAGCACTAAACAATAAAAACAATAAAAACATAATGCATGTGAGTTCTTAATGACTCGTATAGTGTTCAATGTTTGTCTGGAACAGGCCTGATTTTGTTTCTAGAATCTAATAAAAGTATATTATACATCCATGCTGGTAAACAAGCAGCATTAAGTTGTTGGGCTCAATCATAATAACTGATGACTAAGTCAACTATCAGTTGTACTAAATATTTTTTGTTGCTGCTGTATTTGGAAAAAGTTGTAAAAAAAAAAAAAATATGGCACTGTACTTTAGACTTATTTTATTTTGTGTTGACTTGTTTTATTAACTCTTATTCTCCATTTAATTTCCATTTGTTTCTGCTCTTGCAAAATGGTAGTAGAAAACATAAAATATAAATCTAAGATGACAATAGAATACAAAAAGCATAGTTAGCTGGACAAGCAGCTGCTGACACCAGTTGCAGACAGTTTTTATGACTAACTAATAGTCTATAAAGCCTCTGGCTTCCCAAAAGGTTTAAAATTTAGCCTTTGATGAAATTGGGCCACCTACTGGACAAAAATTACATAACACTGTGTTGCCTCTAAAAATAGTAGAAAAGAGTACCAAAGCCAGATATACACCACCAGTCAAAAGTTTTAGAACACCCAAATTTGAAGAAAATTATGCTGAACACACTCGTGGCATTCTTTCTACGAATCAAATAATCTTCAGAAAGTTCTTCTCATATCTGTTGCAGAAATTCCTACAAATGTGCAGCACTTGCAGGTTTCTTTGATTTCACTCTTCTGTCCAGTTTATCTCAAACCAGCTTGATGGGGTTTAAGTCTGGTAACTGTGCTGGCCACTCCATATTTTAAGCTTACCGTCTTGTTCTTTTTTCCTGAGGTAGTTCTGGCACAGCTTGGAATTGTGTTTTCGGTCATTATCTTACGGATGAACACCTGACCAACTAGGCACATAACAGAGGGTATTGCATGGCCCTGCAGAATGCTTTGGTGGCCATTTTGGTTCAGGGTGCCTCTCACTCTGTACAAGTCACCGACCCTGGATCCAGCTCAACAGCCCCAGACTATCATACTTCCTCCTCCATGTTTGACAGTTGATGCCACACAATGTGGAACCATCCTTTCCCCTACTCAACGCTGTACAAAGATCCTATGTGATAAACCAAAGATTTCAGTCCATAATTCCTTCTTTCAGTCTTCAGTAGTCCAGTGGCGGTGTTTCCTGGCCCAGACAAGCCTCTTTGTTTAATTCTAACATCTTAGCAATGACCTTCTCGCTGCAACTTGTTCTGTCAAGCCTGCAGCTGGAAGTCTTCTCTTAACAGTTGAAACTGAGACTTGCTTACTACGACCACTATTAAGCTGTTGTCCTGTGAGCCGCCTATCATGCAAGATGTTCAGAAACTTGTCCTCTGATTCAGTTGTGGCTTTGGGTCTGCCAGACCTCTTCCTGTTAGGTTCTGACTGCCTTTTGATGGTCAAGGAAACTGTACTCACTGACACCTTGGCTTTCTTTGCAATTTCTCTGTAGGAAATACCTCCATTTTTAAGTGTTATGATGGTCTGTCCTCCATTGTTAATTGCCTTTTTCTGCCATTTCTGTAGCAACAGACTACTTTCTGCAGTATAATACTGTGTTCAACTGATGCTCACGAGGGTATGGTACCACAGTGTATTCAAACACTGCATTTATGCAGACAGACGGGGTTGTAAGTAATCCAACAAAGTTGGAACTCTTGTAGGAAATGGTAGCACCAGCTTCCAAGGCTTCATCATCCTCCATTGCTGCAGGTCAACTTTAAATTGTTAACCTATTTGTGTTACCTGAAAAAGGCCTTTTGTATAATTCTGAAATGTACATTATTTTTCAGTTTTGGGTAACCGTACCTTTCTGTTTTAATCTGGCAGTTTACCACTTACCCTCCAACCATTTCAGGCTATTCGTTGGACGTGAATGACTGGAAACTGGAAATATTGGGGTGTTCTAAAACTTTTGACCAGTAAAAAAATATATATATAAAAATAAACAAATAAGGAATTTCATTAACTTCTATTTTCCGATGGATAAATTCTTCCATCACCGTGTGGTACGCTGGAGCCACCACCAGGGACGAACAGAGGCTACAGCGTATTGTGCGCTCTGCTGAGAAGGTGATCGGCTGTACTTTCCCATCTCTCCAGAACCTGTACGCCTCCAGGACACTGGGCCGTGCGGGCCGGATCGCAGCCGACCCTTCTCATCCTGGTCATGGACTTTTTGAGCCACTCCCCTCAGGCAGGAGGCTACGGTCCATCTGGACCAGAACCTCTCGCCACAAGAAGAGTTTCTACCCCTCTGCTGTTGGACTCATGAACAAGAACTCTAGGCCATAAACGCTCTGTCTCAGTCACAGGACCTGTGCTTCATGCAAAAAGAGACAAACATACTCAGGTTACTTTACTGTCACTTTAGCATACTCCCTTCTGGATTATGCTCTAACTCCATACCCATCCTGTATATTTTGTAATTTTGTGTTAAAGTGTAGAGACTTTATTTTGTTTTTAAAATTTTTATTTTATATTTATTGCATGCCTAAACTTATATTGTTTTTATGTCTGCACCAAGTACCACAGCATTTTCCTAATGATGTGAACCTGTTCACTCATATGGCAATAAAAAACCTTTCTGATTCTGATTCTTTCTGATTCTGATTCTGATTCTGATTTCCAAGATCCTCACATTGCATTTATTTTAAAGTCTTTGAATTTAAAAGTTTTTGATTTTGAAAATAAGAACAACTTTAAACTCTACCAACCAAGGTCTCTGAAATAATTTGGTGATATTTTGTCCCAGTCCCCCCCCCGTATTCCCTTTTGATATGACTACAAATTTTTTACATTTAAAAGGTTCATTTTTATGCATGTTATCAATTTTTAAACATGCTTACAGAATTTGCTTGGAAATGATAATACTTAAATACTTAATACTTAAATCGTACAACTTTTATCACTGGTATTGGATAAATACACTCATGACCACTTCATAATGTACACCTCAATTACTTGTTAACACAAGTAGTTAATCAGCCAATCACATGGCAACAATTCATGCATTTAGGCATGTTGACATGGTCAAAATTGTTCACCGAAGTTCAAACTGAGCATCAAAATGAGAAAAAAGTGGATTTTAATGACTTTGAATGTGGTATGATTGTTTGTGCCAGATAGTCCAGTTATAGAACACTGGTTGCAACCAAGTTATGCAGAACACAGACCACATCCACCTTAAAAACAGATGAGCTACAGCAGCAGAAGACCACACTGGACGCCACTCCTGACAGCAAAGAACAGGAAACTGAGGCTATAATTCACACACACTTACCCAAAATGAATTATAGAATGATGGGAAAAAAGTTACCTGGTCTGAATATCAGCTCCGACCTTCAGATGGTAGGGTCAGAACTGGGTGTAAACAACAGGAAAGCATGTATTCATGAACTTTGAGTCGATGATTCAGGCTGCTGATGGCGGTGTAATGATATGGAGGCTATTTTCTTGGCATACGTAGTACCTATTGAGCATGGTGTAAACACCGCAACCTACCTCGGTATTGTTGCTGACCATGTCCATCATTTTGACCACAGCGTGCCATCTTCTGATGCTACTTCCATCAGGGAAATGCACCATGTCACAAAGCCCAAGTCATCTCCAGCTAGTTTCTTCTTCTTTGGGATGTTGTGAAACAGAAGATTCTCTTCATGCATGCAGCCATCAAATCTACAGCAACTGTTTGATGCTATTATGTCACTATGGAGCTAAATCTCTGAGGAACGTTTCCAAAGCCTTGTTGAGTCTATGACACCAAGAATTAATGCAGTTTTGAAGGCATATTACAGATTGTAAACATTGCCTTTGTTTGTCTTTTTCCTTTAAGGTTGATTCAGCCTACACTGTAAATAAAAAAATAAAAGAAAAAAAACACCACTTCAGATGGATTCAACAGTAAAAATGTTTATGTAGCAATTTTATCATTATGCTTTTACAAGCTTTAAGCTTTTTAATGATTGCATGTTGCTCTTAATCACCAAAACAATATGCAGAGAACGTCGGCTGTCAGCAGCAGCGTCACGTTAACACACCTGGACCACTCCACCCGGTTCCACAGGGGAAGGACAACCGGTCGGCCCGCAT
Organism: Melanotaenia boesemani; assembly: GCF_017639745.1. NCBI lineage: Eukaryota > Metazoa > Chordata > Actinopteri > Atheriniformes > Melanotaeniidae > Melanotaenia > Melanotaenia boesemani. Next base: position 27,937,131 of record NC_055686.1, read on the forward strand.
TCAGACAAGAACTGTCAGGACAAGATAAAAGCCTCTGTCAAATGCCAACAACCAGAAAAAAACCGGAAATTACCTTGATTGGTCTTCAAAATAATTGTACAAAATCTAAACTATTTTTTTTCTTGGCTTTGATTATTGGCAAAGTTAGCTAATAAGCTAATTCTTTCCTAAGTAGGGTAAATCCTTTTGTTCCTAGTTAAAAAATTAAATAAATAAAAAATTAAATTGAATTGAATTGAAACACACTAAAGAAAAACTTGCAATTGATTAAAAAATTTAAATTTTTTAAATAATTTGCTTCTTTTTTATTTAAATATGTATGAGAAATTCGTCATAGAAATTGACCAAACATATTGTCAAAGTCTTTAAAAAATGAGAACAGATTTGACAACGTTTTACTAAACATGTTTATTAGAACAGCTGCTGTTTAAAAAGTACATTTTTTATCAGTACTTGTGGATGTGAATGTGAGTATTTGGTTCATTGAAGGGGGTATTTCCTGCTCTTATGATGTAGGATAATTGCTTGTTCTCGTCATAATAAAGAAGAAAGTGAGTAAAATGTCACTTTTATATAAAAAAAAAATTGGTATATTCGTTTTGTGAATATGGACCTACTATGTTTATGTAGTGCTTTGATGTGAAAACTTGGGGCAGTTAAAACAACAAGTTCATTCATCTTACATATGCTAGTGAACAAAAAAAAACAAACAAAACAAGGACTAAAAAAAATCCTTCTAAATCTAAGGATTATTGCAATAGAAATAAAACCTGTAACCTGATGTATTTAACTAAATTAGGTATATATCGTCCATTTATTTTATTTGTAACTTTTGCATATAAATAATGGCTAAGAGAAGAAAAAAAGTCTTTTTTTTTAATTATCTAATTGATTTAGAAAACCGAACTTTTTTCCGTTTAATTCGGAAAAAAAACTTTCTTTCGTGTAACAGCAGCAAAGCGCGTGCTAAAATGTATTTTCTTTAGAAAATCAACAGACCGGAAGTTTAGGACCTGACTTGTTAAACTTGACGCAGGTGCGTCAGCTGGAAGATAATTACAAACGGGAGTGGTGAAAACGTGAGGACGCGTTGATGTGCTTCAACGCAGGAACGTGTTCATCATTTTCTGGATAAATTTAGTCCGTGGAAAACTGTACAGATTCTCACTTCAAATCTTTACCTGAACCAAATGCTGCACGTGATGCTGGAAGAAGCAGCAACGGTGAGTTTGGGAAATGTTTGATTTGGAAACACGAAGCTGTGCGACTGATAAACTGGTATGTGGAGGCAAAAGAAGGACGTTTCTAAAGTCTTTTTTAAGCGTTAAACTTTTCCCTCCCTTCACAGGTTACTGATTTAGAGGGGGATGAACATGGAGGAAACTCAGCAGAATCTGGTAAAAGGAGACATGTAAGTTCTTTGGAAAGGTGGAAAGTTTTGATAGTGGATGTGAACGGACATTACCTGGAAGTAGAGCCCCGATTCTATCATCTTCCCTATACATAACTTATAGCATATTAGTTTAAACTAAAAAAAAAAGTGTTTTTGTGGGTTTGTGAGACATTCTTTTTCCTTGTGCTGGTGTCACATTGTTGGCATGACTTGCTGACAGGTGTTAAGACAAACAAGCTGGATAGCTCAGCATAGGTTTGAATGTTTTCTGCAGGTTTTATATTCTTTTCCTTTTTACTCTTTGACTTTATCACAAGTTTAAAACTATGATGAAGAAGTTTATTTAGATATCTACATTATTATGAATCAACAAACTACCTAAAGTGTTATCTGCTCCTAAATCGGCTCGTTTAATCAGACTGAGTATGTCCAGTTTTTAGAATGACCCCAGCTCTGTGAGAGTTGTGAGAGAGAGAGAGTGAGAGCAGAGGGAAAACCTCAAGAAACTGTAAATCAGTCGTGATGTAATATTGTGCAATCAGGGGAACTGTTGCATGAAAGTATCAGTTCTGTTTGTATGACGATGAAGTGTTTGGATACTGTAATTTGAGCTTTTTTATTATTTATTTAGTTTTTTTTTTAGTACAGTTTTGACCTGGAGGTTTGTTGAAATAATTGGAATTTAACACTGTGCTTTAAGAGTAGAATTTATCATGTAAACACTAGTTAAATTAAACAAGTCTAAATTTTCTACATGCTAAATGGACTGAAAACTATTTTAATTTGTTGTTGAAAGACTAAATATGTCAAATGAAGAAAATGAAGAAAATCACTGTTTTTCTTTGTCCCATCTCCACAGAGTATTGTGACGCTACAAAATATGCTGAAAAAAGTCTCCCAGAGCCCTTTCCATAATCAATACGATGTAAGTGGATACAAACATAAGCTGAAGAATTACCAATGTCCAGCCTTATTTCCAAAACAAAAAAGAAGTTGGTTACATAAACGGAGAATGTTATGAATGTGAAAGTAGTACAAAGATAACGCATTAAAACCTGAAATGGAGAAACCCTGTTTTTAGGAAAATTTATCTTTTAAATCTATTTTCGTCTGATGACAGGAATGGATTTTGGACCAAAAAAAAAAAAAAAAGTAATAGAAATACTTGTGTGACCACCCAAAAGAAAATAAACGATAAAAAGCTGTTCTTGTAAAACAGATGGACTTTCTTTTAGATCAGTTATTCATCAGATAATCCATATAGTCACTCAAATGATTTGTTGTATACTGACTGACTTCTAGAGTGGAGCAGTCAATGATGAAAATGCATGTTTTTAGTTTGAGTAAAACTGAAGCTTTTAAAACTTCTCTAACAGCCAGATAATGCAGCTCAAAACTGTCTGTCAGCTAATAGCCTCTAAGCATTTCCAGACCCTTACCTACAAAATCAATACTTGTGTCATTTAAAACCACCTGTGTAGTGGATCTGCATATACAGGACCGGTCCAAAAGTTTGAACACGCTTATCTTGAAGTTAAACGTTAAATGCAGCACTTTTGCCTAAAATGATCTTCCAAAGACAGAAATGGCAGAAGGTATGTATTTATTTATTTATTTACTTACTTACTTACTTACTGCAATGCTATGGAATATGTATATATCAAACATTTTTAGGCAGGTAAGTAGATTATCCTGCAGAACATTTATACTGGGAAAGGTACATTGATCCCATTAAATGGCCGTGCAGGAGCTGTCTTTTAGAAATAAAGATGGGAAGATGTTCATCGCTCTGTAACTCTGTAACTGCATGGGATAAATGTGAGCCAAGATCGAAGAATGATTCCCAGTATAAATTTATCTATAGCACATAGTGTGGTTAAAACTCAGGAAATCTGAAGAAATCCCTGTATGCTGGGCACAAGACTGAAAATTACTGTTGAATAATTGGCTTTGAGCTTCAGGCTCTTTGGGGGCATTGCATTAAGATCAGCAGTCAGCAATGAAGATCCGTGCGTAACCATAGAAACACCTCTAAAAGTACCATTGTAGAACAGAGGCCATAACTGCATCCACAAACATCCACTTTGCCAAAAAATTACACAAGATTCAGAAACACCAGCTCCTTCTCTAGGGCTGACCTAATTTCAGATGCTAAATCATCCACTAACCTGGAAATTGCAAAACATATGTAATACAAGTTAGTTAAACTGGTTTATGTAGTCCAGACCAGTCCCTTAAAATAATAAAATAAAGGACTGGTGCATATTTTATAATAAATTATAAAGAACTAAGCCCCTCACAATGTTTAGCAGCTAATAACTTCCTTCAACCAAGAAAGTATTTCACAATCAAAACCACAGAAAATAGATTCCTGATATCTCAAACACATACAGTCTTGTTAAAGAAGAGGTTATGCGTACAAGTAAACACGCTTCTAAAACATCTCGCTGGCATCACATTCAAAATTTCACATCTTTGTTGTACTATTTTTAGTTTTGGACATTGTATATAACAACCCAAATCTATTGGAAATGGGATGAAAATGTCGAACATATTCCCCAAGAAAACTAGACTTCTTTTTCTCTTTTTCCTCCTCATACACTTAGTTCATCACCCTCCGACTCCAGTGGATCACTTGTGACAGAATCTCAAAGCAAACAGATCACAGACCAGTGACAACAGCAGCTTTCATACCACACACACACACACACACACACACACACACACACACACACACACACACACACACACACACACACATACAGCGGCAGGTCGGGGATCCCTGTTAAAAAACGCTGAACTGGTTTAACCCTGTCATCATATCGTAACTGCCGTTAGGCTAAAAATATGTTGCCGCTTGTTAGGAAATCGACAACAAAAGCAAAAATGCAGCAAGTTTGCACTGTTTTGTTTACACAACCCAAACCACAGATTCAGAAAGCAAGCTGTGTTTCTGTCCACGCTTCTCCCACATGTTATCACTGACTCTTGGTCCACAGGATGCTGAGGGGTCAGCTGTTGCTACGCATGTGACGGACAACCACCAGCCTCATCTCAAACAGGTGAGAGTGCTGAACTTTACCGAGTGAAATGGATGTTATTTCACCTGTCAGACTGCACTATTTGGAAGTGCTGTTCATGACTTAATAATTCCCACGTATTCTTTGTCTTCAGCTCAGTTTGGGGACTGAAGATGATTATCTTCTCCTGGACAAGGTTATTCTACACACTTTTCTGCTTGTCCTTTGACCTTAATATCTATCTGTTGGCGTGACTTCTAACCGTGTAGGCGTGTCTGTGTGAGCACGAACCGTCCAACTAGATTCTTCTATTAATAAGTCATTTCATTGTTTGTGGGATAATGTTGATAATGTGTGAACTCGTGCTGAATGTACAAGTTCTCAAGTTTAAGTGACTTATCTCTTACATTGTTTTCTGACTGTTGGATATACGAAAGTAACGCGTGTGGAGACTTTTATAGAAAAATGATTGTTAAATAACCATCAGACTCTGGAGCATCTGAGATTTTCTAAACATGCTTTTTATTCTTTGGATTATTTTTCAATACCTGCAGTTTTACCAAACTTTCCTGTGTGTTTAATGCGAGTTCTGCCAGTCATTCAGCATCTAACACTAATGCTGTGTCACTCTGATTCTTTCAGAGTGGCCATCGGGAACGGCTTCATTTAAGCCCTCAGGTACGGTTTTAGTTACTGTTTTGTCAGTTTGTGAAATTTAAATGTTGACTTAAGAAACACATCTTCTTCATTTGTCTTGTTTTGCTGTCTTTGTTTATCAGAATGGAATCTCTGAGGATTTGGTCAAAACAAATCCATTTTATTCCTATTATTTGGTGTGTACCAGACTTTCTTTTTTTTTTTTGTGACTAGAATAACTATTTTTATTAAACGCATTCCTTATGATGTCGTGTTCTATTACCAGGAATCGACCAACAACGGTCATGAGATGGAGAATGGGAGGAAAACTTCAGAAGAAGTGAAGCTTGATGCCATCTTTGTCCCCCCACCAGAATTTCAGAGCTCTCCTCTGGGTCTTGAGCCTGAAATTAAGACTGTGGAAAATGACGCCAAATTTTCTGAACCTGACACCTTTCAGACACACAAACATAAGGAAGACCTCCTCCTAACATCGGTTCTGGGCCAGAAAACTGCTCCTAATGGGGATTTTTATGATTTAACCTTGAAAACACCAAACCTCTATGACACAAACGGGGCTCAAACACAGAACGCCTCTAAACTCTGGGACGTAAAAAGCGCTGAGGTGTTAAAAGATAAAGAAGAGGATCTTTTCCATGCTCTGAAAGGGGAAGATTTACTTCAAAGTGAATGTTCTAAGGAAGTCAACTTGTTTAATAAATCTTCCAGTTATTTTGTTGACCCATTTAAATCTCCTTCAGACGAGGATGATCTGTTCCGCTCTTCATCAGCTGTGGCGACTAACCCTTTTTACAACACCCCAACCTCAGAACCAGACTTGTTTCAGACAAGTGTAACTACAGGTGAGGAACAACACACGGCCACTACAGACAAGGATCTTGCTGGCATGTCTTTTTCTATAGAAAATCTGGACATATTTTCATCTTCATCCACTAATGCAGTCGATCCCTTCCAAAGCCCGCTTACAGCAAACTTATTCCAAGACTTCTCTAGTTTGGATGATCCGTTTGGCCCGACTCCCTCTAGATCACACAACCTTCTCAAGGATGTTTCAGATGGCACGCCGGACATCTTTTGGCCACGCCCTGCAGATACTAGAGAGAGCATGGATTTGTTTATGAAAACTCCATCGAAAACCACAGTCTCCACACCCTCTCTCAGTCCATCAGAGATGAAGCTGGATGTTCCAGCATCACCAGATCTTTTTAAAAAAAAAATACTGAAGTCTCCTCCAGCTGTCCCACCAAAGCCTCTTCACAGGCCGCAGGAGATCCTCCTGACGACTCCTCAGGGCAGCAAACATGATATCCTTCAGCCGACTCCCTTCAGTCAGGCCAGCAGTCTGTCTCCATCGCCCAACCAGTCTCCAACTGGCATGGATCATGTATGTAACACATCACAGTATTTCCGCCCCCTTCATATTGTAATATGCATCATTTCAACAATGACCCGATTAAACTTGCAGGTGCAGGTTTTCAGGCGTCCACCACGACCACTGCCTCGAACCAGACCACCTCGACCAGTAAAACCACCGCAGCCAGTGATCCCTGTAAGCCAACAACATTTTAATCTTTACGATTGGAGGCACAGTCTCTTAACTTGTCTTTTTGTGTCTTCTGGACTATTAGGTTGAAAAGGAACCAGATGTACCAAAAGAGGCACCAAAATCCTCCCCCAAGTCAGCCCTTAGATCGTTGCCAAAACCAGTTTTCCCCCGTAAACCAAAAACTCCGGTATGCAGATTGTTTAGAGATTCAGTGGAATTAGTTGCTCTATGCAGATCTGCAGCAGCATGCTTGTACAGCTCTAACTATCTAATGAGGAACAACATAAATCATATGAACTGTTTGTGTAAATCTTTTGCCTTTTCAGAAGCCTAAACCAGTGGAACCCGAGAACTTTGTTGTCTTAGAGGACATCCTGCTTATCGGACAGGTGTGTTTTCTGTAACAGATTTTTTCCAGGAACAAATGGTTCAGTAATAATGATCAACACAGACATGTTGGCCAGAATGAAATAGTCTGTTTGTTGTGGAGATATTCAAAATCCAGGACTGATATCACGCCCCCACAAAGCATGCAACAGGTTTTCCCTACATGTGTTGGCAAAATATGTTGCTTGAAGGCTTATTCTGGAAATTATTAGTGGAAGTAGAGCTGTCTATATGAGGATTTGTTTTACTGCAAACAGGAACGGTGTATAGATGACTGGCCTGAGGACAGTCCTGAGCACAACCCTGACTTCAAACCAGTAAGCGATTAAGCTTTTATTTCTTTGATTTATTTTATCAGAGCCCCAACTTTCAGCATTTCTCTGTGCAAAGTTATCAACAGTTCAGCTGTGTATCTTATTTTTTTTTTTTTTTAAATAAGGCTGGAAAATTTAAACTACGAAGAGAGTCGCTGAAGGTCAGAGATGGTTTCTTTCTTTTAGATAACATTCCTGATTTTTAATCAGAGAAAAGAAGCTGAACATCCAAACTTTTTCCTTTAGGCCAAGACAGATTCTGACGGAGGAAGTGGCGAGGACCAAGATGGAAGTCAAAGCAAGGTATCCCTTTTAATGCTTTAATGTGTATAGTTTTTTTATGAGCTGCAGCCTCACATTCGCTTGTAATAATTCTTACAGAAAAAGAAGTTCAAAATGTCCCTGCTGTCCAGAAGAAGCTCAAAGGTAAATTTAAATGAATTGCCACAATGGTTTTTACAGCATGTTTATTAATTTGATGCTAATGGATTTAACTTTTTTAGGAGAAGTTTCCTAAGGATATGTTGAAGGGAAATAGTAACACACTGCCCGTCTTACATAAATCACCAAAGGTAATTCATGCCTTTTTTATCAAATGAAAGTTCTGTAAGCCTCCTTTATCAAACTCAAATTTAACATGTCCGTCTATATACTGCATGTTTGTGAGTGTGCGATGTCAAAGGAACAAAACAGAAAGTAGATGAGGAATTCACTCATCTTTTACTTGTCTGTCAGAAAGGAGGCATTTTCACCCCTTTCACCACTTTTGTTGCTCCGTTTTCAATGCAGCGGTGTGTATACATGGTGCTCCTGCAGGACACCCACCAAACTATAAAATGCAATTCCCAAAGCACAACGTGCACAACACTGTAAAAAGATGTTGTTCATGCTAGAAACACCATGAAAGTGCTAAATGATAACATGTCTTGTTTTGCGTTAATCAGGTTTATTTAGCACATTTTCCTGTGCTTTACATAAAACATTTAAAAGCATTACAGCAAGGTGCAAAAGAAATATTAAAAATACAAGATTTAAAACAAACATCTAACTCTGGGAACTGAAAGTAGACTTTTCTCTGTCTTGGCGAGGACTCAAGCAGTAGCATGTTGGCTAACTCCAGCTGTATGATGGACAGTATTACAGTAGTCCACCAGAGAAAATCCATGAACAAGTTTTTCTAAATCTTGCTGAGACATTAGTCTTTAAATCATCAATATGTTCTTTGAATAATAATAAGCTGACTTCACGACTATCTTAATGTGAAAGCTGAGATTCAGGTCGGAGCCCATGACTACTCCCAGTTTCTGACTCGGTTGTTTGTTTTTACTGTTTGAAGCCGAGTGCAGACTTTTAACCTTTTGTTTCCTTAGCTCCAAAAATAAGTTTCTGGAGCCAAGATGAGATGGTTATGTAAATTTGTATATCATCAGCATAACAATAGCAACACATTTTGTTGTTCATAATTTGACCAAGAGGCAGTATGTAGATGTTGAAAAAATAGTGACCCAATAATAAAACCTTGAGGAACTCCGAAGGATATTTTATTGCTCAGATTATAGTTATATGTACTGAAATCAGGTCATTACTGTTGTTGTACCGTGTTCAAGCAGATGTTATTGAAGACCTTAACTAGAGCAGTGTCAGTGCTGTGGTGTGGCTGAACACCTGGCTGGTCAACATTAGTGTCAGGAAGTTGTGTAATTGTTAAAAGATCATTTTACCAAGAAAAGGGATGTTTGAAACTGACCTATAACTGCTCTTCAGTGAGGACTAGTTTGTTTTTCCATTGTGGCTTGATGGCAGCTGTTTTTAAGCTTAGTATATGTATCAGCTGGACATTATATTACAGTTGGCTGAAATTTTGCTGATATTAATCAAGACAAGTGTCATAACTGCATTACAATTGAGAAACTAAATCTTTGCTTCTGTTTTGCAGGAGAACTTTACAGACGTGCACACATCTGTGGGAGAGAATGAGGATGAAGAGCTGAATGAATACAGAGTATGTTTTGTCTTTTTTCCAGTTCAGTGTCATTTCTTTATTCATGAGCAGAAATGGAAAATATTCTCAATAACATCCTTTTTATTTATTTATTTTTTTGTCATCAGAAGAAACCTATGAAGACCAAAGTCAATCAGCTGTTTCGAAGAGCGTCCACTACTTCCTCTGTGGTTGAGCGAACCCACGCGGATGGACATTTACTTCAGGAATCAAAGGTAAGTTAAGGGAGTATGTAGAAACATCTCTTCCAGCATTCTTTAAAATCCTATGCTGGTGTCTTTCATGCAAACCAAGATACCAAAATGTCTACAAACGAACATCCTAGTTTCCTACGTTAATATTTTTCTGTTTCAAGAAGGGGGACCTGGATAAGAAGAGCAGCAAGAATAACACCATCGATCGTCGATGGTCAGAGGTAAATTATTCGGTGTTGTTTGGTAGGATTGTTTTAAAATAAGAATCTTCTCTTTCAATAATTACCAACCTCGAGAAGAAGTAGAAGGAAAATGATTAAAGGCTGATGTGTTTTTTTTATGGATCGGTATGTCTGTTTTAGGGAAATATGTTGGATGACGGCACTGGTGAAGAGGAGGAAGACGGGGGAGCTCATCATGAGGTTGACACTCAATTTTTTTTTCTTTTATCCTAAAAAATGAAGCCATTTTAATGCAGACTTATAAATATCATGCATTTATCAGAATAATCTAATTGCCTCTCTGTAGAAGACAAAAAAGAAAGTCAAAGTCAAGTTTGTGCCACAGCGAGGATTTGCCATCACTCGGGAAAAGGTATTCACACACTGAATGTACCTGCAGTAATCACACCTTCCTGCTTTTGTAAAATACAACACCCTTTTTTCTTTCTAGCTAAATAGTGAACCAAAGGGAGCTTATGGATACACGCCTCGCAAAGGCTCAAAGGTGTGTCTGCAAATTGTGAATGAAGTGTGTTTGACAGCTCGCATTACCTTTTTTTTTTTTTTTTGTGGTATGAGGATGCCTCAGCTGTTTCACATGTTTTGAATTTTTTCGTCACAGGACAAATCATCTGATGAAGTTCTTGGTGCACATGGCTACACCCCTCATGAGAAGTCAAAGGTCATTCTGCCTCAGATCCCATGTTTACAAGAAAGAAACGACACACGCACAGCAACACGCGCATCAGCATAGTTAATTTAAAGTTTGAAGAAAAATTTTACAGCCCGATTTCTTTATTTATTACTCTGTGCAAGCTGATCTCTCCAAACGCTAGCTGGAGGCAGGTGTTTCAGTTGGAATGATTCATTGTTAAAAAATGAAGGCCTATAAGCATTTTTAAAGAGAGATTAAACGTAACCATCCTGATCACAGAAACGTTCATACAACCTACATGACAAGGCTGACCTCAGAAGTGGTTTACCTGCAAACATCACTCCAGAAACACAACATGGCACCCTTACTGATGACTAAGATCTCAACACACCTGCACAAATCTCTGCAACTCTTAACTCTTTTTGTCCACTATAAGAAAAACTCTAAACACACATGGTTTCAAAAACTCTGTAGAAGGAAAAAAATATGTTTGCCCCAGCAGCAACACCTTAACCCTATTGTGAGGCATGGTGGGGGAGGCATCATGATTTAGGGCTGATCTGCTACTTAAGAGTCCTGAGATGCCAAATGGTGTAATTCCTCCTCGTCATGGTCTCGGCAGCTGGATAAACATTTGTTCATTGCTTTAAAATGATTGTAAAAGTTAGAAAATGTCTCCTTTGACTGAATGTTTTTATGAATTATTTGGCAAAATGTTATAATCTGTAAAGATCGAGATGATTTCAAAGGCTTATATTAGTTTTCAAACTAATTTATCTACATGTATTTATCTTTAGACTGATGCTTTTGAGGATGTGGAGGAGTTGAAAAGCCAACATCTTCAATCAGCAAGCAAAGCAGTAAGTTTTAGTTTGACACCAGAAAAAAATGCTTTGTTTTGTGTTTGACGTGAAACTGATGCATGTGTTACTCTGCTGCTTTCATGATGGTGACACTTACAGAAAACACATCATTATTCTCCGGGACTAAATGAAGATGAAGATGCTTATGGATTCCAAGCCTGCAAACCTGTAAGCTTCTCTTTTTACTCTTTTTTTTCTTTTTTTTGAACATTTTATTCAGTGGTAATTTACTTTTTTTTCCGCCTTCTTGATGGAAGAAATCAGCAAAGATGAAACTGCAGCATGCAGGTCGTCGAAGTTCAAAGGTAAATGTGCATCTATGAAAAGTCTTGTTGCAAAGCAGATAAAATGAACTGGTTTTAAATTTGGGCTTTTCTTAAATGTGTGCAATATTTAGGAGAACATGCTGGAAAGCAGCGCTATGCAGAAAAAGAAGAGCTGCTTCTCAGATGAGGAGTTTGAAGATGAAGAACTGAACGGGATGGAGGCTTGTAAACCGGTAATTCTTTTCAAATGAGCAGAAATTTCTACTTTTTGAAACCATAGATAAGTTTTGTCTGTCTGCTGATTATACTGTTTATACTTAGCTTAAAAACTATTAAGAGGTTGACGATACAGTTTATGTATTTTTAAAGGCTAATTGTGTAAATTATCAGAATTAAACTGTAAATGGAGAGAGCATTACACTAGTTCATTTCAATCATATTCCACCTGCCAGCATGCAGGCTCTTCATACACTTCTGCACTGCAAATATCCTACATTCTTCTTTTCTTTTTAGAAGAATTCTAATCATGGTCCGGTCCCTGTACCGCGAAAACCTAGGACAGCTAACAGATGGGGTGAATCAAGTACATTCAGCTACCACTTACCTCAACAAACACCAAGTGTATGTTTAATGAATAACTACGTCTTTCATAATGCTCTCTGTATTTTTATCCTTTCTAAGTTTCCTGTGACTGTGGCTTAACTACCGCTGAATATTTTGGCAGGAGGGGTTTGAAGAGGATGAAAAAACTGGAAACAAGTTGACAAAACCTGCAGAGTTGTACGATGATGAAGCGGATGAACTTGAAATTTGCAAGCCGGTATGCTTTTCATTCTCATTCACCTTTGCTTGTTTTTATGGTTAAATAGACTACGCTAAAAAAAATTCTCTTCTTTTCAATCAATAGAAAAAGTCATCAAAATTAAAAGTCTTCAACAAACGCAAGCATAGGGTGAGTGTGGGTACTAAGTGTTCTCAAGGAAGGATACTTATTTAGATTATTATTTTGCCTTATGACTCCAATATTTAGATGAGTGACCTAACTTTTCACCGTCTCGACAGAGCAAAGCAATGCATCCAGAAGGTGAGGATCCACAAGGAGCTGCATTTAACGAACACCTTTCAGAGGCTGCTAAGGTACGTTTGCAACTTTCAAAGGGGAAAGTATTTGTAAGTGTTTAAATTGTAGTAACAATCATAGCTGTGTCTGTAATGCTTTGTTAGACTCATTGCGCTAATCTAAAATGTCTCAAATAGACAAGCAAACAGTGCCTGATCCACTTTCAGTGTTTACCTCACCAACAGTTTCACTTTCTCCAACCTGAACTATCATGTGACTGCTCACTGTTCATAAACACATAGTTCATGCTCCTTTTTTTGGCATCTCAGCTGTGATCAGATATGCAGAATAACATGCTGTAATTGGAAAAAAAAATTCAACTTTATTGCTATAACAGAACCTGATACTGATAAAACATAATTCAAACCATTAGCTTTATTAAAATATACCCTCTAGCAAGGTTAGTATGAGGTACACTTATGCTTATGTCAGCCTAAGATGAATCAGACAAAACTGTCACCAGCATCTGCTTTGTTTATCTGCGTTTCTCTGCGAGACATTTTCCTCTGACATGTAACCAGACTGGTTTAGTTGCATTTCCCTGATGACACACCAGCTGCAGCCCACAAAACAGGCTTCACTTGTACACATGTTCCAAGTGCTGGGTTTTAATGACTTATCTGTGAGAACAAAGTAAAATATTTTGACTTTCTGATGTTATCACTGTTTTATCTTTGTCACCCCCTCCCCTTCTCATCCAGGCGGAGTGGCTTGCTGCTCAGATGGACGAGTGTGCTATAGCAAATCTGGAAGATGAGGAAGAGGAAGGAGTCAGTTTCTTTGGTCACTGGCTTTGCAAAAATTGTGTAAAAAATTGTGTTGCACTGAAATGTAAGCATCTTTCTTTCTTTCTCTTTCCACAGGACACTGACAGTTTGATGGAGTGGTGGTATACAGTAGAGAGTGAGTAACAAGGTCTGACATGAAATGAAGACATGAATGTGTTCCCTAAATTTCACTATGGCCTGTTGTTGGTTTTGCATTTCAGAATGGGATGAGGTGCCATCGGATGAAGAGGACGCAGCCATCCAAAAGGATGAATTAAAGTACGTCTCTTTACCTTTTTCTAAACCAGCAGTTATTCTTCTGAGTCATATCATGGAGTATTGGGGTGGTTTTTGCTTCATGTAGAGCAGAAAAGCCACAAAAGTTGGTAACTTGAATATAATCCTACTTCGTACATCTCAACAGGGTAATTGTATTGTTGCAGTATAAATTGAGGAAAATGCATTTTTTAGAAATATATTGTTGACAAACTATTGGAAAGCTTTGAAATGTTTTTGAAGTGGAAGGAGGAATATATAAAATCTTAATGAATGCATTGGGATTGGGATTTGTAGCTTAGCAACAGCTGAGGTGATGTCTCATGCAGCTTCAACAGGCAGCACAGGTGAATTCTTTTAAAACTTGCAGCCAATACAGTCCTACTCAGTAAAATGTCCAGGATTACACCATTTGTTGATGCCAGCACTGCAGTCTCTCCTCCTTTACCCTCAATGTTTCGTTCGTGGGCTCCGTCTGCCCTTTTAATCTGACTACAGGATATATAACTGGAGCTTAGTCTGTGAAACATAAAACTGTAACTTTGATATTTCCTCTGTTTCATTATCAGTGGTCCAAGTTTCTGTTTTATTTGCCAATAATCTCATTCTCTCACAATCTTTAAAAAGGTTTACTCGCATGAATTTGGGATCTTATTTGGGCGTGTAGGCAGACTTAGGAAAGCTCAGTCCGCTGCTCCTACAGAACTTTCCATCGGAGGGTTTACTTATCATGATTTTAGGTCAGAAGTGTCCGAAATGCCAGCAAACATTCGTCCTGTTGTACTGCGTTCAAATTGGTGTCAAAATATAAAGTCAGTAAGAACTCGATATACAAATAAAGACCAGAGCTACATCAAGCTGCCATCATTAAAATCACACTGATTAGCCTCAACTGTTGGAGTGTTGGAATGATGGGTAAAAGCAAAGTTATTTATTTATTTAAACTCTTCATCTAGTTAAACATTATCTGGAGACATGTCAGATTCAGAACTGAGTAGAGTTTCTCTTTTTTCTTATTTTTTTTCATTTGATGCCAGGACAAAAAAAAATTGTCAATACCAATTATTTTGGAAAATAACTACAGATAAAGTGTGTCATCTTAAAACTGCAATATTTAACGATTGAATTATTCATTGTATATTTAGTATGATACAAAAAATACAGAGAAATCTCTGAACAACAGAGACGAGGCTGAAAACCACTTTCAGTTGCCTGCCTGTAGCCCTGTGGGCTGCAATGTAATAATGATGGTGGGGGTTCAGGAACGCTGCTGGGAAACCCTTGTCAATGAATACAGATGTAGCTGCACCAATAAATTAGTAAATATTTTCATATATAACCAGATTTATTTGTCCAAACATTAATTATGTTGTCAAAAAATCCAAAATCCAACAGTTGCAAAAAATGGGAAAAAATTATTTGGCTAACTTTATCTGTGATGTGAGCCAAATAAACTACTCAATGTATTTTGTTCTCCTTCATCTGGATACTGAGATGTGCACCTTTATTTTTTCCTTTTTGCAATTAATTTTGTTTTTCATTGTTTTCTGTTTAACACAAATCATTTCTTTGTTTTAAATGTACTAAATGTTGCTTTGGCTATCAGGTCCTTCACCATCCTGGCAGACAAGATCCATAATGGCCTCCGCCTCTTCAACAAAGTCTTCACAGAGCGAGCTGAGATCCTCTGGCAGTCCATCATCTTACTCCACACCATCGCTGACGACATTAGTGAATTCCACCATAAAGCAAAGATTGCTGGCATCACTGGTGGAACCACCTCAGCGGTGGGGGGCGTGGCGGCCATTGCTGGCTTAGCCCTGGCACCCGTCACTTTTGGGGCCTCTCTGCTAATCACAGCTGTGGGAGTGGGTGTGGCAGCAGCTGGTGGGGTGACTTCGGCCTCTGCAGCCATTTCAGATAACGTTAACAGAAATCACGACCGCAAGAAGGTAAGATGAATGGGAGCTTTGTGCGCGGGTAGCTGTTTTAATTTTAGCCAAGCAACATTTTTAGTAATCTTTCATCTAATGTTTGTCAAAGCGTTAATGTTTATCAGAGGAATTAAATCTGAGAGTTGTGGAAGCAGTGAAACATTCTTTTAATCCTGCAGATTCAGTTTTGTTCCTGTATCCATGGGCTTTTTCACACCTCTGTCCGTTATTAGGTCGAGCAGGTCCTGAAGGAGTATGAGGACCACCTGCTGGACATTGCAAAGATCCTTCACTTCGTCAACAAGGGTTTGAGCAAGCTGCGTGGCCATCCTTTCCTCCGGTCCGGCACCCAGCATTACTCTGAGGACTGGGAGATCCGCAGGTCCGTCCAGGTGATCAGCTTAGTGGACTCACCTGTGATGCGAGCGACAGAGTTAACAGATGAGGCCATCACCTCGCTGCAAGGACTCTTCAAAGGCATGGACAAGTACTTTATAAAGGACACCAGAGAGCTGAAGAAAGGCTGTAAGAAAGAGATTGTGGCTGAAATACGCAAAGTGGCAAATGTGCTCAATGAGAGCATAGTGGAACTCAACACCATCAGGGAGGAGCTTCAGGATGCAACTGGAAACATTTGAGCAGCTTCCTGATAAAGGCTTTTTAACCATATTTATCAAAGATCAGCAGCACCCTCTCCTGGCCGAATAAAGGAACTGTTGGTTAGGTGTGGCTATCAAAGATTAAGTCATATGACACACTTTTTAACACTTACACAACACTTGTGATAGTCCTGCTAAACATTGAGCTTCTGTGAATCTAATTATGTCTGATGTTTTGCTGTGACTGTAGACAACATTTAAAGATGCAGACGAGTTTTGTATTTATATTGTAAGATGTTTATCAAACACACTGTCCTGCACTCAATCATGGAAAGTTTTTCCAGCATTGGATGAATCAAAATGTGTCCACGGAGGGTCTCATTTGAACATTTAAACTGTTTCCAGTATAATCTTTTTATTACTGTTTGTTTATTTATATATTGTGTGTGTATGTGTATGTCACCCTTCTTGATGTTTTCAAACGTCAATGCAGTAAGGTAAAAAAATAAATTTTAATAAAAAAATTAACAGTACCTACCAAAAAAATATCTACTTTATCAGACACATATCACATGGGATTTAAAACGATTAGTTAATAGGTTAATGTATTTTTAATATCACTGAACTTGTGCTTTGTAGAACCACAACCTGTATCCAAAAGTAGAAAGCCTCTTTATGTCATGTCCAAACAGCAGAGCAAATGCCAAGGAGAGAGTCACTTTGATGATCAGGGTGAAACTGGGGCTGTGATAATTCAGCCTAATGGCTGCATCTGGAACGCTTTAACAATCTGCTGTGCAGCTTTTTTGCTGGAGGTCTGCTGGTAAATTAGTAACGTGAATTTATTGCCTGGTAAGTAATGGTCAAAACATGCCAGGTTAGTGTTCGCAGTTCTTGTGTTGCATGAGCGTAAATGTATGTTGAATCATATTTTCCTGATCACACTGATATTTTAGTGCAGGAAGCTCAACTCTTTCTCCTCCCATTGTATTATTTTAAAATTAAATGTATCTGTTAAGATGTATTTATTTTAGCATGATCAGATTTTATGGTATTGTAACACTGAACCTGCAAATAAAGATTGTAAATGATTCCAACCATGCTCGTGCACCTGTTGGTGTTCAAGTGGAAAATGTTTCTGAACTGACTTTTTTTTTTCTTCTTTTAATTGCCACAAAAACCAAGGAAACTTGTGTTTGGTTGAGGATACTTCTTGCCCATAAATCTTATACCAAGGATCAGTGGCCTGCAGATGTTCAGCGTCTCCTTGGTCCAACACACCTGACTTAAATGGATCCAACAGCCTATTAAGTTCAACACAATGACTCATTGCCATGTGTGTTGCAGTAAGGAAACATCAAAAACCTTCTGGACACTGGCCCAAGAGGTCTGGATTTGGTGATACCTGTCATACCATATGAACTCTTGTTTATTTTCCTTTACAGTGGTGCCAGAAAGATGCAGAACAGTTGAGTAAATGCGGTGCACCCTTGAAAAAAAAAGCCAAATCTTTTCTGCTAATGCTAAACAGCTTATTTTGCTATTGACTCTTGAGCTTCTGGTGCATGCTGACCCTGAGGCATCGCCAGACCCCATTGACTGGGGCCCCAGTATAAACGCAACGATTAAC
This sequence comes from Melanotaenia boesemani, assembly GCF_017639745.1. Classification (NCBI taxonomy): domain Eukaryota; kingdom Metazoa; phylum Chordata; class Actinopteri; order Atheriniformes; family Melanotaeniidae; genus Melanotaenia; species Melanotaenia boesemani. The sequence goes on from NC_055686.1 coordinate 27,954,975, forward strand.
TTTTAACAATAAATATTTATCATACATTAATTCAGATAATTCAGATGGGAGAAAATATATATTTTAACTCAAACGCGTAGCAAGACTCCAAAGAGAGGATCCAGCTCATTCTGTCCGCATGTCAGCGTGTACGAGCAGCAGGTGAACCACACACATGCAGCTCTCCGTGTGTTGGGTGAGGTCTTGTAATGTCACAAAAAAAAAAGTAAATTTTATATAATTTTTAAAATGAAACCAACGGAGATGAGAAAGAGGGAGTTAAGATGACGGTGAATCAGGTTTAGGTTGGACTTTCTACAGAGATTTGCACTGGATACCAGCATCTCCTTTAGGGACCATCAACAAATGACAGGCTTTCCGAGAAACGGAAATTCTTATAAAAGTACATAAAACAATATTTTCATACTAAAGAAAAGTGGCCCTCACACGTAAACAGAGCGAAATAACACATTTTTTTCATACAGGGTGCAAAATCTTTTGAATTGCTTTAAATTTTAATTGATATTTTAATAATTTCTTAAGAGAGAGAAAAAAATCAATACCTTCTAAACCAAGTGACCCAGTCACTTCAAACAAAGCTGAATTGAAGCAGACGAACATCCAAACAAGACACAACTCTTCCTGATTTTCTTAAAGCTAAGTCGCAGTCAAGTGATTGACCACTTTGTGGAATTGAAAAATAATGTGTATGAAGCGAGTTCTGACCTGCCATCATTTGTTATGGCATTTATGCTTTTGCTGTTGAAAGTGTCCATAAATGTGTTCTTACACTCATTAACATTCAATTAGTATTTTTGGTAGGAATGTTGCAGTGGCATGGGGCAGTGTGTATGTGTGTGTGTGTGTGTGTGTGTGTGTGTGTGAGAGAGAGTCTGGGAGATAGGGAATATGTGGTAGGGGGACTGTGCCCCAGTAGAACTTTATGCCCAGCAACACCCCTGACCTGATATGCAGCACCTCTAAGTCTGGATCCTGCCACACAGTAGTGAGTTGGGATCATAGGGTAAAGTTTAGAGAAGACCTCCATGCTGATTGTGGAAGAATCAGGGGATTGTGGGCCACCGTTTACTAGATCTGGACTCCATCTACACCGCCTGAGTCCAGTCGACCCCAGCCATCCGGGCAATACACAGTACAAGGACATTAAAACCACCACAAAAAGACTTAGAAACAGCTTCTTCCCCACAGCTGTGAAAGTAATCAGTCCTTGCACTAGAATGCACTTTATCCACCCTGTAAATAGTAAAATACTCTGTCAGCTGTGAAGCATTTCTTGTTCTTTATAAATCTAGATGTGTGCTTATATCTTTTATAGATTTTGTATCTTTTTTTGTTTATGTGTGCCTGTTATATTTCTATTTTCTTATTTGTGTGTGCTTAAGCAGAGACTCCTCAAAATGTCGTTATGCTTGCAAAATGACAATAAAGATCTTTAATCTTGAATCTATTAATGAAATGGTGCAAGGGAATTTTAAGAGTCAAGTATAGACAGGAACTACTTCATTACTATGGCTCAACTAGCTATTGTAAGTACATGGATTAAAGTACATGGATTAAAATATTGATTTTCCATGTAAATAAAACATCCAAATGATTAAAAAAAAAGTTAGGAGGATACATTTTAACTCATCTCAATACTACATTGAGTGAAACACTTTTCATTTTTGTGATACAAATTTACATCCACTGCAACCCTTTTACATTCTCGTGATGCACATTTACATCATAGAAACCATATTTACATTTACAATACAAAGTACAATGCTGAAACACTTTTAGCAAGGGCTAAACAACTTTACACTGACGTGAAACACTTTTACAAAATCAGTGTTTCTCAATCCTTTGGGACATGCAGGACGCATGTTTTAGTTCTTTCCAACTCCAGCACACCTGATGCAGATTAACTGAACTGCTCCTCAAGTTCTTTGCAAATCTGCTAATGAGGCATTCATTAGAGTCAGGGGTGTTAAAAAATGGACAACCTCTAAACCATGCAGGGCAGTGGTCCCCGAGGACCAGGATTGATTTCATTCACATCTACAGTGTTTCCAAACAATAATTTTAATCCTCTGTGGAGTTAATCTAATTTTTGTTTTATTATTTTCTTTGTATTTGACTTGGAACATGGCTACTGAAGACAATATAGGCCTTAAGGTTAGTTTAAACTATGCATGGGAATAAAGTGTGATTGGCAGAAAAAGCACATCAGTTGGAAACAAGTAGAGGAGAAAGCTGTGGGCCACATGTTAGAAGTACAGCTCACGCAGCAACATGTAGTTTTCACCTTCAACAAACTCAAGGACCACAGGGAGCTCCAGGTGGAAGGAAGCCACGCCCACCGCAGGGGATCCAACTCAGAATGCGCTACTTTCCCGAACCATCCCAGGCTGGACAGGTTTGGAGTGACGGCCCAGTAAGGCCCCATGGTGCCCCCTTTACAGTAAAAAAAACCCCTGACATAACAGCCGTACCAGCAGTTAGTTACCCAACCCTTCTGAGACCCGCCTCAGTCCTTACCAAACCAGTCCCATGCCTCCGCCGCGGGAAGGGGAAGTGAAGGACTGAGCTATTATACTTGTTTCTGTTGTTGCGGTACAGTCCGGCCTCTTTTTTTCTTTTGTTATCTGACTCGACGCTGAGGTAGGCTGGTTAAATTGTGTTGTTATTGGCTCTGTGTTGTTGAACATTGTTCTGGAGCAGTCGCTACGAAAAGAGTCGAGGCTGCAGTTCAGGGACAAAAAGCGAGGCTGTTATAGTAGCGACATGCGCCGAACTGCGTTGAAATTTCTGGCACTTTTAACATTTTCCACTTCTTTTATACACTTTAGTGTCGCAGAAAGTGACAGCAGTAATTTATTACCACTCAGATGGATGTGTATTTTAATTCGGCAATAACTGTAACACACAAAACTAAACTTCCACTCAGTTTAGATTTAGTGTTAGGAAAAATGCACATTTAAATTAAATTTGGCATTCAGAGTCAAGTACTAGAAGAAAGCGGAAGCAGCACTGCATGTGACTGGCAGAGTTTATGCTTGTTTACAGTAATGTTTTTGCTTTTTCCAACTGTTGCAGTATAAACATGTCAAGAAGAGATGAAGGCACAGCCCAAACTCCCGTGGTTCCACCCAGACCCACTAAGGAGGTGAGAAAAGGCAGGACAGTGGCATGTTTCAGCTTATTTTTCATGTAACTGTAATTAACTGCAGGCTTTATCACCAGGAGCTAGAAAATTCCATCACACTCAGCCTGAACAGACAGGATGCAGCACGAACTGCAGCCTCACAGGTGAATGTTAAGACTTGTCTGAAAACAAGGCAATTCATACAAACCAACACCATTATTGCTTTTATTTATATATGTATGTATGTGATAGCAGTGAAATCACAAACGAGCTTAATCCAACCACCACAGTGAGAATTGTCAAATGCATATTTGAAGCAAACTACCAGATATTGTTTGTAGTTATTTTGTTTTGTTCATCAGCAGAGGACAGGGGTGATGGGAGTTGTGCAGAAAGTCAACCTGTTCAAATCTGCTTCTAATGTAAAAACAGACAATTTGACAGTATGTTTTTTTTTAATGCTCCTATAGCGCATCACTTTTCATTTTTACTTCATTTTAGATCTCTTCCTCCACAATCAGCAAAGCTCCTTCTTCAGAAACTCTAGAAAAGGCAAGAGACTCCACACAGGTGAAGATCACAAATGCATTGTCATGTGGAAAAATGCTGGTGAATCCGTCACAGGTGTTTATTTTTTTAAGTATTTTGTCTGCAGTTGGGTTAATTCAGTAGCTTGGTGAAGAACCTTTTGCAGCAGTAACTTTGTGTTATCAGAGTCCATTATCATCACTTTATCATAGCATTGAGTTTGAGATTTTTAGCATTCATTCGTGCATGAAAACACATAGCCAGAAAATCATATTGGTAATATCAGGTGTTTCATCACAGTTAATTGAAAACCTGCCAATTAAAACGTGAACATCTTTTGCTTTAAACAAGCTATGCTGTTACAGATTATAAAGCTTTTTCACAGCAGACATTTTCGGCCAGCATGCTTCCCAGCAGAACCTTTCCTGTGAAGTGAAGTGCTTCATCATATTTCTATCATTTACATAAAGTAGTTCATGTTCTGTGCTAAACAAACAGCTGCAGTATTTACATGCCTGCAGCATTTAAATTTGGCCAAAACGCTCCATTTCCCACCATTTCACCTCCCTTCACTGAGCTGAGGATGACGTCAGTTAACACCTGATCTGGGTGAATCTTCTGTTCCAGAACCCTGGGAAGCTGAAAGGGGTCATACAAAAAGTCAACCCTTTCAAGTCTACGTCACAGGTAATGCAGGCATTGTCTGCACGTTCTGATGGTAACGGATGATCTGTGTCAGAATGCCGGGCGTCCACTCAGCTGGTTGTCTCCCACAGGCGTCTACAGCTCCGTCCTCAGAGTCGCTGGAAGAGGGGAGGGGTTCAAACTCGACTCAGGTAAGAAAAGCCTGGAACTGTGCCAGAAACCACTTGTTCTCAAACAAAACCACTTCTTTATTTCAGGTCATTGTTCCTTTTCATGTTCACGCCCACATCTAACATTTAAAAGCAGGCAAACTTTTCTTTGAATTTTCATTGTTAAGACAACTTTTGTTTTGTCTTTCAGAATCCTGGCATGTTGAAAGAAGTCATACGGAAAGTGAACCCCTTTAAGTCCTCTGCTCAGGTACTGATTATATTTTAGACATCTATTTAGACATTTAAAGCAAAACTATCTACTTATGAGACAAAATGACAGAACAAGCTGCAGAGACAAGGTGTGGAAGTTGATAAGTTAATGTTAAAGATTGAAGTAAAACAATTCTTGCAGAGTTACAACTTTGTTTTTGAAAACATGTATTTTTTAAGGAACCAAAGGCTGACCCTCAAGATGTTCCTGCAAATCTACAACAAGCTGACAAAGAACTCCAGAATAAAAAGGTTTGCTGCATCCTGTCCTGCAAGGTGCACTAATCTGTTCATGATTTACATTGTCCCTTTCAGCAGGTCAATGTTTGCTTTTTATCTTTTAGAATCCGGGAATGATGTCAGGAATGATTCAGAAAGTCAACCCATTCAAATCCTCCCAGCCAAAGGTACAGTTTGTCAAAGCAGCAGTGACTACAGTGACAACGGGTTGCTCTGTCTTGTGTAGCTCATTTTTCTTTGGCTCATCTTCCCAGGACACTCTGCTTATACGCAGTGACCTCTCCTCCAGCAGTGGAAGCTTAGCAGATGTGCCAGAGAATCAGGTAACTGTATGCAAATAAGAATTCCCAATAACTACTATTCTCAAAGTGGGGTTCGTCAGTCATAGCTTTGGGGTGTGTGAAAATAAAAAAGAAAGAAAATAAAGTTTTGGCTCTTCTCTGAATAAGTTAATAACTAAACATTACAGCCAGTGTAGAAATCAAACAAAGATATTAAACCAATAACTTTAGACCAATTAAAAAGTGATATGATGGAGACAGTTCACATAAATCTATCACTTATTTTGCAGCCATTGCACAGCTCAGCAGCATGTAGCTAGCAACACATTCTTCAATCGGTTGACGGCAAATCACGTCACAGGGACATTGAAGGTCTGGTTTCAGCAAGTTGATCATGGAAGCTTTTGGCCTCCATGGGGTGGCATGGCTCAGTGGGTAGAGTGGTCCTCCTACAGCCCAAGGGTTGCCAGTTCGATCCCGGCCCGGACAGCTAATGTGGAGGTGTCCCTGAGCAAGACACTGAACCCCTAATTGCTCCTGATGGATCGTGGTTGAGCGCCTTGCATGGCACCATCAGTGTGTGAATGTGTGTGAATGAGTGAATGTAAAGTGCTTTGGATAAAAGCGGTATATAAGTACAGACCATTTCTCACAAGTGGGCTGAATTCATTGCTAAGGCCATGCAACACATCACTTACCTCTATGCCATCATTTTCCGCTTTGATTGTAATGAAAAATAAATTCATGGCTCATTTACAAGTAGAGGATCTGAGTTTTTCACCATCACTCCAAGAATAGAAAAAGCAGGTTCTTCCTTCTCACTAACTCCATGAGTTGTTGGTGTAAGGGATCAATCCCGGACTGGTGCATGGGAGTTGCGGGATAATTCCTGGTGGCCTAGACCCGAAAGTGGCCTGCTTGTCAAAAAAAATAAATAAAATAAAATAAAAACTCACAGTGCATTACATCATTGTGGCTGATTGGTCTGCATGACACCACAAAATCATCTGCGCTCCTCAGTTGTCACTTATAATGGTGATTAGTCAAAAGTCTGTTTTTATTTATTTATTTATTTTTTTTTTAATGATTAACACAAGCAAATCGCACAGAGGCAGAACAGCTGAGATGCAGAGAAACGTTCACCATTTAATAAATATGTGATAGAGGAGAGACGGCTGGAGGAGAAGCTGCTGGTGTCTGACTACAGAGCCACCGTAGAACATCCTGACATACTGCATCACAGCGTGGTACGCAGGGAGATCGGCAGCCGATATGAAAGCGCTGCAGACACTGATCAGCACAGCCCAGAGGACCACAGGTCTACATTCTCTCCATCTGCACTATTGCGCTCATATTTATATTTTTTACGATATTTATTTAATACTTGTAAATGTTTTAAAAGGCACTGTTTTAAGGAGCAGCTGCTCAAATTTTGTGTTGTACAACAATGATAAAGGCAATTCTGATTCTGGATTATAATGTATTATATTTATGGAAAACAGGCATTTGAATTTTTTGCTGATAAAATGACATAATCATGTTGTTCCAGATTAACATAATATCATGATATGAATAATAGAGACCTGCTGTGACTGTTGTACTGGGTCTTTTGATAAGAGCAGGAGACAGAAAAGTTCTGGACAGGATTGTAGTAAAGTTTACTATGTTTTTTTGTTTGTTTAAATTTGGTTCATTTGGACTTTTCCAGTCCTACTACTGTTCGCTTTCCTGAAAGTTTTAACATCTGTTAAATGAAAATGATAAATGCTTGGAGGTCAAACTTTAATTAAAATAAACATGACCCTGTTTAAAAGTGCTCAACTTCAATTTGTATAGGTTCATTTTAAGCTATAAAGTTATATTAAGTTTAAAAAGTTTAAAATCTATCAGCTATTTGTTCCAGTCGCAGTTAATGTTTTGATTGGCGTCAGTATTATGATACGGGTCCTTCTTAAGTTGTCTCTCCTGTGAGGAGTCCCTGGTCTCAAAGTTTGCCTTTTAGTGTTATATTTTTACCACAAGATGGTGCCAAAGCACAATCCCACTCTTTACAAAGTAAATGTTTTGAGCACCTGCTGAGCAGGACCTGTGAACACAACATGTATTTACAGCTTAATTTGACACTTTTCTCTGTGTCTTGCTCTGTTGTAGAACACTGGAATGTTTAAAGGGATGATACAGAAAATAAACCCCTTCAAGTCTCGCACTCAGGTATTAACTATAATTATATTACAAGTTGGGTTAGGAGCTTCTGTGTTAAGGGATTGAAAAAAAACACGGTGGGAAAAATTCCCTGCTTTGCAGCACCATTAAGATGCTGATAATTAAACCTCTATTTTGTTGTGATACAGGTAGGAGATAATGGAGATCAGACCGACTCTGTGGTTGCCTCTCATAGGATTCAGGTAAAGATAAAAAACAAGTGATGATATCTGCTCCAGTCTGTGATCTAATCTGTTTGGTAGTGACTTAGCTCTTTTGTTTCTGCTTTTATTAGCTGGTGTGATTTTAATGTGACAGCTCTAAGAAAGGCTATTGAAATGTCAAACTTGTGATGCCTGTTCACAATACTTTGTTTGAAGGGATTCAATTTTTCACTGGTTGTCCGTAGGTACCATGGCAAGACAAGTTTATTTGCACAGCACATTTCATGCACACAACAATTCAAAGGGCTTTAAACATAACATTAAAAGCATTACAGATAGTAGTAGAAGTAGTAAAAGGCAGCAAGAACAAGCAAGAATCTCAACAAAATAATAAATTACATTAAAATGATTAAAAGCAAAAGATAAGTTAAAAAGTTACTGTGCAGAATTCATGCATAGGCACATGAGAAAAGAAATGTTTTAACCTGGATTTAAGTGTCTACATCTGGTGAAAGTTTAATCTCCATTGGCAGTTTGTTCCACTTGTCTCCAGCATAACAGCTAAATGCTGCTTCTCCAGTGAATTAGCATTCTCTAGTTACTGGTAACTTATGTTTCTCTCAATTTTCTTTTTATCAGGATGACCCAGGCATCCACAGTGAGAACTCCACCAGCACTGAAAGCTTGGATGACGACACCATAGAGAGACATGTACGGCGTTAAGTACATCATATTTTTACAAATGTCTTTTCCCCATAATACCGTCTTAATGAATTTATGGATTTTTTTTTTTGTCCTAAATGTGACAATTCAATTATCTGCTATACATGATGGCCCTGAAGAGCAGAGTTTTAGAATACTTAATGCACATATTATGAAAAGTCCCATAGTCTGCAACACAGCTAATAAGGGACACCGTAAAAGCAGTGTATTCTCTAAACAGGTCAGTTAAAGTTGTGAGATATAAATCAAGATTGGATTATGAAAAAAATCCAAAACTCAAAGCGTGCCATTTGAAAGTCATTAAAAAAAATTAAGCACGTGTGGCACCACAATAAACCTGCCTTGTCAGGGTTGTTCACAGAAACTCTCAGATGAGGCAAAGGAGGCATTAATCAGGGAACAAGGAAACTAAACAGAACCTCCAAGAAAAATGCAAGAAAAATCTGTTGCTCGGGGCAAGGCATATTTGAGACTTTTCAAACATACAGAAGGTCCTCTGATCAGATCAGATTGAAATGGAACTTTTTTGGCCTTTGAGGAAACTATATGGCGGAAAGCGAACAACGCTCATCACCCCAACACCGCTGTTCCTACATGGTGAAACATGGTGGTGGCAGTATCATGCTGTGGGGATGATTTTCCTTAGTAAGGAACTGATCAGAAGGGAGGGCATAATGGATGGTCTGTCAACAGGAAAATTCTTCAATACAACCAGTTTTAGCATCCCAGAGACTTGAGGTTGGGATGGAGGTGTACCTTTGAGCAGGAAAATGACCCAGAGCACTTAAAGAACCTGGAGCAGTGTTTTTTTTTTGTTTTTTTTTTTAAATGGGCAAAAATCCTAGTGGTGAGATAGATAAGTCTGTGCAAAGTACTGAAGGGAGTGCAATACAGTTATGCACATGTTTTGATTTTTTAAATCACTTTCTTGTTTGGTTCACCAAAATAATTTTTTATTTTCAAGGTTGTCGGCATGTTGTGTGAATCACAAAATTATAAATAAATTATAATATCCTTTTTGATTCCATGTTGGACAGCAACAATATAAAATGTTAAGTGGAGTGAATCAGCTTCTGTGATAATGCTACTTTGTCTGCTTTGGCACATGAGTACTAAGCATGTGACCTCTGAGAACTGCCTGAAACTTGCAGGAAACAAGGTTGTTTATTTTCCATTACGAGTAATGTGAGGTAGTCAAAAGCCAGGCATTTATAAAGAAAGAAACCAGGTACCTGATTTGCTCTTTCATGCACAGATGGCGTTTGACTAATTATCCCATTTAGAACTCACTGTGTTAATGTTTCAGTCATTAGGTTTAAACAAGTTATGTAATAAAACCTTAAACCCCAAGTCTTGTTTAAAATATTGCTAATAGTTTCTGGCAGCTTCACACTGTACTGTTGTAACTAACCTCACACCCTCTTCAGTCGATTTGGTACATTGATCCTGACACCAGCTGTGAGGGGAAAAGCCAACCAACACAACCCCCAAAGACAAAGGTCCGTAAAACTGATCCTGAGTCAGTTTTCATTCAGATTCATCTTATTCTTGAAATAGTTGTACTGCTCTGCTACAAGACAGGCAGCAAAGATTTAAGGCTGATATATTTGAAAATATTTCTTTTCACTTTTCAGACATTCATAATCCGGAGGATTCTTCCTACTTCGTTGTTTGGGTCAGGAACGAAGGTAAAGCTAAATGTGTCATTCTGCCGCTGACTTAATCCAGTTTGCTTCCACATTCACTGCTTTGCCAGATAGCTTCATATCTTAATATATTTTAGCTTAAAGTATTTTTTAAAGTCTTGTTTCTGACTACAGGACTCTTCAAATACTGCCTCTGACACTCGGACTCTGCCTCAGGTCAGTTTTCCAGGCAGTTTAAAATGTAGAGCACCTTCTATTCAGCAGCTTTTCATCAAATATAAACTTGTAAATTAAAATGCAACCGAAGTTAGTTTGTGCATAATAAATACATTCACGCTCACAAGATTTGCTCTGTGCACAATAATAAACTATTATAAAACCTCTAACTCAAAGTGCTCAGAGGAGCATCTTCTGCCATTAGATATTTTAAAATTCTAGATCCATATTTGATATTTATCCGATCTTCAGTTTCATTTGGCTTGTTAAAGTTAATACACACTAGTGATTTCAATACAGTGAATATTAAAGTATCCACACCCCTGTTAAAATGTCAAGTCTTTTATGATTTTAGAAAATGAAACCACAATAAATCATTACAAAGCAAATACGGGAAAAAAAATCACAGTAAACTGGGGGGCCTATTGTGATATCATTTTTATAACATCACAAATATGTGGCATTTTAGCATCTGTGTTACACTTTCTTTTAGCCATTGTGCTTCTGCGTTGGCAGTTGCAACTACATTCCTGTGAGGAGGTGTCTTTGCATTTCCTGATGGTTTAGTGCCTCACCCGACACATTCCCCATCACTTTCCAAACCCCAGTTTCATTATAACTAATCTAAAGAAAACCAACCCTCTTTGCAACCAAACTTTGTTGCAGATCAATCATGAAAGGATCAAACTTGGCATCTTGCTCTGCAAGTGGTGTTAATGTCACTTTTGGAGAAGTTCCACTTGACTGCTATTGTTCTTTACTGCCAAGATGCGAAGTTGACATTCATGCTTAAATAGCTTAAACGCTGTTCTTCTAGTTTGCTGTTGCAAGAGGCCTTTTCTTTCAACAGTGTCATTGTTAAACCACATCTCTGTGCTGCTGATGTGTGTTAAGCAGCATCCTCTGAACTAATCTGACGTTTGGCTCTCGACCAGTGCTGCCTTATCAGTTGTATAAATTGGGGTTTCTTGTACTACTTTGAAATGATTAAATCTCTTTCTGACATTATTGTGATTATTTTTAGCCATTGTAATATTCTGATGAAAATATGATATCCCTACAGCTCTACTCTGAGGTTTATAAGCACTTTAAATCTAGAGATGTAAAAGCCTAACTTTTCAAATTGTTCATTATATTTCATTTATTTATTTATTTCACACATGGCTATGCACAAAATCAGATTATAACAGAACAACATGATAGAAAAGGAGCAGGAAGAAGTTAAACTTATAATACCTGCCCCTGTCTTAAACAAAAACTCACATATAAATGTTCTGTCAGCTAATTACATGACAATCAACAAATAACATACACATTACAATCCACACAATTTCCATCATTCCAGTTCATACAAACTAAATATTCTATTTTTATACATAGTTTAAAATTGAAAGATATTTACACACATCTTTAATTCAATGTGTAACGAATTCCACAATTTGACACCACATACTGAAATACACATCTGTTTTAAAGTAGTTCTTACAAACTGGTGTTTAAAATGAAATTTTCTTCTATTCTCCTGGTCTTCTGAAATAAAAACAAACAACTTCTGCAAACTTTCCGGTAATACTTTGCTTCTTGCCTTATGCATAACTAATAATGTTTGTAACTCAACTAAATCTTTAAGTTTCATAAGTCTTGACCTAATAAACAGTTTGTTGGCATGCTCTCTTGAGTCGACTTTATGAATAACTCTTATTGCTCTTTTTTGTAAAGCCATTGTTTCTAATCACTTTATATTCTTATATTTATATAAGAATATATTATCTTATATTTATATGCTTGCATATGTTTTACCCCACTCTTCCACACAATAACTTAAATATGGCAAAATAAGTGAACAATACAAAATCCTTAATACATTATAATTCAACACATGGTTTGTTCATATATATTCTTTGACATCTTAATTTTAATATAAGCTATATGAGATTTCCATGTCAGTTTGTCATCTATTTCCACTCCCAAAAACCTAAACTCAAACACTCTCTCAATATTAACACCATCTATTCTCAAAAGAGCCTTATCTTTTTTTTTTTTTTTCTTTTTGAAAAAACCATAAACTTAGTTTTGTTTAAATTTAAAACTAACTTGTTTTTATCAAACCACTTTTTAACTTCAACCATTTCTTTCACTATTCTTTCTGATAGGGCTTTTAAATCATTCCCCGAACTAAAGAAATTCATGTCGTCAGCAAATAAAACAAAATGTAACAATTTTGACATTTCAATTATGTCATTAATGTATAAAATGAAAAGTTTAGGCCCCAAAACTAAGCCTTGAGGAACTCCACATTCAATACTCATGTTCGTGTGTGTGGCCTCACTTTGACTAGGAGGCAGTAGAAGTTGAGACACTACAACTGGCTGAAATACCAGTACCTGGTAATGGGACTCAACTGGATCCTTTGGACGTATGTGTGTCTCTTCTAATTTTTTTAAGTACATATAATTAATTCTACGTGTCTAATTGTGTCAGAGAATTTAAAATGGTTCATTTCCAGGATGAAGAAGGCCTTTTGTCATGGTGGAGAACCGTTGAGGGTACGCTTGATATTTACGTTTTATTTGGTCACGCTTATTGCAGCTGCAACGTCATGTAATGACTATTTTTCTGTTTTAGGATGGAATGAGTGGAATGTGGCAAACCAGGATGAAGAAGCTGAAGAGTACGTTGAACTTACGCCAATAGATTTTATTTTTAGATTATCTTTTACTTAAAATTTTAACTAGAACAGGCAGTGTTGTATTTCTACAATAAAATTAGTAGTAGAAAAATAGCTTTTTACTATTTTAAAAGCAACACTTTTTAAAAAATACAGAATCTAAAGTACGCTACATAAATAATAGAAAGCACACATACTGAATAAAAAGTATAAAAGCACAAGTGGACATATTGCAAAGATCAAAGTTTAATGTAAAAATAAGAATCATTTCACTTATACTGGGTTAATGCACATGAGGAAACTTATTGTGTGGTTGTGTTTTCTGTGTTTATGGTATCCCTGGATGCATATAATATTTCTTAGTTTGCCTTTCTGCTTGACGAGGCAGAGCGTTTCTATTTTTTTGCAGCTTTCATGAGATTCTAATAGTGTCTTTTGCTTCATCAGAGTGGTCGAACAAGCTGCTGATCGAGTCTTCATGGCAGCTCGTCTTTTTGTTCGCCTTTTTAACCAGCGCGGTGCTTCGCTCCAGCAGCGCATCCTGGAGCTGCTTGCACTGGCTGACGCCGCGGACAACTTCCATAAGAAAACTGTCACAGCCAGCGTCGGCGGCGGGGTGGCCAGCGTTGCAGGGTCTGTCACTACCATCACAGGCCTCATCCTGGCACCTTTCACAGCAGGAACGTCGCTCATCGTCACGGCGGTTGGCATCGGGATAGCCACTGCGGGCGGTGTGACGTCTGCTTCTGCCAACATCACAGACACCATGCATTCAAAGACGGAACGCAAAAAGGTAGAGAAGATGATTCAAGATTACCAGGATGAGATTAGGGACATCAAGGAGTGCTTGGAGTTTTTACAGGTGAGAACATTGTTTTAGTCACATACAAGCACAAATATACAGCTATAACATGACTTCCACTGTTGATTTTTGCCATCTTTCTGTTGAAACTGTAGGAGCAAAATATTTAAAATTCACTCAGAATTCTTGTTTCTGTACCAAGTTTAGTTAAACCCTTAAACACTGCTTTAAAACGAGCTGGAACCAAAGAACTTCTTCTTTCTTACCATTTCTCTGACAGGAAGGGATGGAGAAACTTGAGGAGTGGAACTTTGAGAAGTACATGGAGAGCATTGAAAAGAAGCACCTAAATCAGAACGTCAAACACGTAATGAAGGAGGGAGGCCGAGCCGGCAAGGCTTTAGTGGTCAACACGGAGAGTCTGATTAGCACCGTCCAAGTCCTCAGTGTTGCTGGTGGCGCTGCTAAGGCTGCGCAGGCGATGAGCGTCACCACCGGGGTTATGTCCGGCCTTTTCCTGGCTCTTGACGTTTTTTTCCTGGCAAAAGATTCCATGGAGCTGAAAAAGGGAGCCAAGACAGAATTTGCTGCTAAGATCCGAGAGGTTTGTAAGGACCTCCAGGACGGACTGCTGGAGCTGAACAGCATCAAGGAACAGCTGCAAAGAACCATGGATGGGATAGAGGTGGAGGTAGAGGAGGAGGACGATGAAGAACTGTTGAAGTCTGATTTGAAGAAACTAAAATGAAGCTTTCTCAGCCTTCCCAAAAAAAAGTAGTAGTAGAAAATTTGGCACTGGCTTTTATGCTTCACTTTGACTGATATCACTGCACATTAGATGAGTATTTTAATAAGTTATTGTAAAATACTTTAAAAATATAAAAAAATATTTAAAAGAATGTTTTAAAGTTATTTTAATGTATTAAAAGCTGACATGAAGTCGCTTTTATAAAGTAAATTTTACAATATAGTTGCTTATTTGTTTTTCGGGTCTGTTTTTTGAAATGTTGCAACATGACACCCAGTAAACAGGAAAATATTCAGACCAGACTACATACGAATGGCAGAGGCGTGAACACTGTGTGCACACAGAGTGATGCCCGCGTGAAGACCAGAAAAATGCGGATGGACAACCTTGTTCAGGCAAGGCAAGGCAGTTTATTTGTATAGCACATTTTATGTTCAGGACAATTCAAATTGCTTTGCATAAAACAAAGGCATTACAGATATTTAGAAATAGTAAAAGGCATCAACACATAATCACAATAAAATAATAAATTACATTAAAATGATTAAAAGCAAGATAAGTTAAAAAAAAAAAAGTTAACATGCAGATTTCATGCATAGGTGCATGAGAAAAGAAATGTTTTTAACCTGGATTTAAAAATTTCCCTGAGGACTCTCCAAAGGGATTAATAAAGTAATAAAGTATTTCTATTCTATTCTAAAAATGTCTACATTTGGTGAAAGTTTAATCTCCACTGGCAGTTTGTTCCACTTGTTTGAAGCATAACAGCTAAATGCTGCTTCTCCATGTTTAGTCTGGACTCTGGTCTGGACTAGTTGACCAGAGTCTTTGGATCTAAGAGCTCTGCTAGGTTTATATTCTCTGAACATATCACAGATGTATTCTGGACCTAAACCATTCTGGGATTTGTAAACAAAATCTATTCTGTGACTGACTGGAAGCCAGTGTAAAGATTTCAAATCTGGTGTGATGTGTTCAGATCTCTTAGTCCTGCTTAAAACTCTAGCAGCAGCATTTTGGAAGAGCTGCAGATGTTTAATGCTCTTTTTAGGAAGTCCTGTTAAAAGACCATTACAGTAATCCAGCTTACTTGAGATGAATGCATGGATGAGTTTATCTTGGTCTTTCTGGGAGACTAGACTTTTAATTTTGTTGATGTTTCTGAGCTGATAAAAAGCTTCTTAGTGACAGCTTTGATGTGGCTGCTGAAAGTCAGGTATGAGTCTATCAACACTCCCAGGTTACGAACTTGGTCAGTGATTTTAAGAGCCCGAGTCTCCAGGTATTTACCAATGCTGACCCTCTTCTCTTTGCTACCAAACAGAATAATCTCAGTTTTGTCTTCATTTAATTGTAGGAAATTCTCCCTCATCCAGGTGTTTATTTGCTCCAGACACTGACACAAGAAGTCTATTGGACTGCAGTCATCTGGTGACAGAGACACATAAAGTTGTGTATCATCTGCATAACTTTGATAATTAATGCTATAGTTCTGTAATATTTGACCCAAAGGGAGCATATACAAGTTGAACAGAAGAGGTCCAAGGACTGACCCCTGGGGGACTCCACAAGTCATGGCCACTCGCTTGGATTCATAGCTGCCGATCGTAACAAAATAACTCCGGCCTTCTAAATAGGACCTGAACCAGTTAAGGACCGCTCCAGAAAGTCCAACCCAGTTTTCCAGCCTGTGCAACAGGATTCTGTGATCTACAGTATCAAACGCAGCACTGAGATCCAACAGAACCAGAACTGATACTTGACCAGAATCAGTATTCAACCTAATGTCATTTAACACTTTGACCAGAGCTGTTTCAGTGCTGTGATGAGGCCAGACTGAAATTTATCAGGATGTCCACTTTCACTTAAAAAGTCATTAAGCTGGTGAAATACAACTTTCTCAATAATCTTGGAAATAAAAGAGAGGTTAGAGACAGGTCTATAGTTGTTCATTATAGAGGCATCTAGAGTCCTTTTCTTTAGGAGTGGCTTAATAGCAGCTATCTTTAGTGACTTGGGAAAAATGCCTGATGCCAGTGAGCTGTTAACTATCAGTAGGAGATCACTTTCTACTGAGGTAAAAACTGTTTTTAAAAAGTCGGATGGTATCATGTCCAGAGTGCATGTTGTTGATTTCAAATGCCAAACTGTTTCGTGTAGGATTTTTAAATCAACCATTTTAAATTGCAACATAACATCAGAAATATTTCTGGGTTTTAGACATAGACTAGTTTTCTTGTGTGACTGTGTGGAATTAATATTTTGACTAATTGTTCTAATTTTTTAGCTAAAAAAGTTGGCAAATTGGTTGCATTTCTCAGTGGAAAGGAGCTCTGGGCTAATCTGTTTCGGAGGATTTGAAAGTTTTTCAATCATAGCAAACAGTGTGAGAATTGTTGACGTTCTTGTTAATTGTTTCAGATAAATGCAGCTCTCTGGCCTTGCACAATTCAATTAATTCAATTCAAGTGCTTGTTGGGAATTCACCTTTTCACATGACAAATAAAATAAATAAAACACAGCTTAATAGAAAGCTGAAAAACTTGTAAGGGGCTAGTTTTCTACAGATAAAATGGTAAATGGACAGAATATAGGACAGTTATACTTCAGTTATTACTAAAACTTTTTATTTTAGCTTTTATTGAGCAAGAATAGTGGACAAGTGAAATATGACATTTACATATATTTCTTTCTTACATCAAGTGGAGAAACAAATCATTTGATAGGAATATTCTGGAATTAACATGTCATTTGCATTTCTAAGACACTTGACGCTCTACCTTGCCGGCGTGGCTCAGCAAGGTAGAGCGGTCGTCTCGTAACCCGAGGGTTGCCGGTTCGATTCTCGGCCAAGTCGGATTCATGTCGAGGTGTCCTTGGGCAAGACACCGAACCCCTAATTGCTCATGATGGGTCGTGGTCGAGGGCCTTGCATGGCAGCTTCCGCCATCAGTGTGTGAATGGGTAAATGTGATGTATAATGTAGAAGTGCTTTGGGGATCATTCCAGGTACAGTAAAGCGCTATATAAATACGGACCATTTACCATTTTACCATTTAATATCCAAATGAGAGCTTTTTTAAAATTTATTGAGCTGTTGCACCTGAATATTTGAGAGAAAACATGGCTTCAAAAAGGGAACTGACTACAAACTACTTAAAGAGAGTAATTCAGCTCTGACTGTTGCAAAAGATGCTGGAAGATCTCAGTTGTGTCAAAAAGATGGAGCAAATAGAAATGAGAAGGTTGTAAAGTGAAACATAGGAGTTGAGCAAGGAAGACCTTTAAAAACAGAAAATACACAAAAGAATAAAAGGAAAACCAAATCAGCACAGACGAGAGTGACAAAATGTTAGAAACCAGATGAAGGAAGTGGGATTTAGATACAGAAAACTAACACCAAATGTAAGAAACAAGGTTGCACTGGTTGGTAGTAATTGTGCTACTGAAGTTGTTTGCTACACAATTAAACTGCTCAAAAGATGACCATTTCCCCTGTGCCCCTTTTCTTCTGATGTCCTTTTCCCCACAAACCTAAAACAAAATCAATGAGGGCTTATAATAAGGCAGGAAATTGATAAATGTGGATTTCTAAAGCACATAAAGCTAAAGATACTAACCAATTTTCCCCAAGTTAAAAAGCTGCATAATAAGGAAAGAATTATCTAGTTAGATCAAGGGAAGATAAAATAGTTCAGGTGTTCCAGAAAGGAGGTTTAATAAATCATGTGATAAAGCCTGTGCTCGAGGTTTCTAAATCCACTGACGTCAACCTATGTTGTCTGTTCCAAAAACACCGGCTATGAAGTAACTATCACAACCTCGGAAAACAGCCACCGCCCACTGCAATGCTTAGTGGAGGATTTCCAGCAAAGTCACCGAAGTGGATGTTAAACCCATGGTAGCCTATGGCATATGTTATCTAAGCCTTTTATAATATATTATATGTTCTTCAGACTGGTAAGAATTTGTCATCTGCACCTTGAAAAAAATCCCCCAATAGCCAGTAATTTCCATAGGCTCACTGCAAAGGGGTATACCTATGGAAGACCGCAACAACCCCTCATTCCTGTGGAGGAGCTCGCAGCGAGCATCAACAGGGCCGACTAATAATGAGGGGCGTTTCCGGGTGTCATATCATCATAACTGGGCCTGCATGACTGCACAAAAAAAACAAAACAAAAAAACTTCCTGGCTGTGTTCACGGTTTTTGTATTAACTAAGCTAGATTAGCCATTTTGGAACAGAAAACCCAAGATTACCCTTTGGTCTAGGTTAAAATAGCCTGCTAAACCAGTTAACCGGGTTTTTGATAAAAATATTTCCTGGTTATGTGGCAAGAAACGGAGTAGATAAAACATTAGGAAGGTGAAGGTGAAAGAAGGCATAGATGTATTTGAATAATTAAATGGGGAATGACCAGCGGTAGGTAGGGAAAGTGATGTAAAAACTTTACTTGTCCATGTAGAAGTTCAAGTTCAAGATAATACGGACCTGAAGTGCTGGGTGTTTCTCCAATTTGAAACTTGTATGTTTCCTTGGATAATGTAAAAATATGCCATCACGTAACTCCACTTTTTAATGTATCTGATGCATTAGCCAACCTCTAAACTTTGTAAATAGTTATGCATACAAAAAAAAAAAAAACTACCTATACCTCTTTACCTATACAATTTAGTGGTTGTGGGCAGCACAACCATGTGACTAGACAACATGCAATATGGACTTTTAGGCAGTAGTTTACTGGAATATGAGAAACCCACTAAATATGTGATTACTTGTTTGGCTAAAAATATTGTCTGCATCATCACAAACATTTCCTATCTATGCATACCGATGTAAAAGTAAAAAACAAACAAACAAAAAAAGCTTGACATACTGATGCTCTGTTCCTGTTAAACTGAACTGAGAGCAACTCTTAATGTGTTTACATTGTAAACCAAACTTAAAACGCTCCTACTCTCTCATGCCTGCACATAATAAATGTGTCTACATCTTTTTGTCAATGTTTGTTAACTTGTGTTTGTCAATGGATATGCATATGTCTTTATATGTTTAGGTAATGTTTGCTTTAAAGAGCAATAAATGAGATTATAAGCAGAAATAAACATGACATATTACAAATACATTATAATACAAATGAGATTAAAACGGTGTCTCACTGTGAGCATGTGCACTACAATAAAAACATTGAAACCAGTGATACACTGCAATTATCACTATTTAGAAACATTTTCCAACATCTGTCAACATATGTACTTAAAGAATAACTGCAGCCCACAGAGCAAAGGGCCCCATCCAGCCCTGCTGTATTCTGCTGTACAGTTAAGCAAAAAGGCTTTTATACTCAGATGAACTAACAATGACTACATTCACCAGATTTATCCTCAAAGGATTTAAAAGGGATTAAAGGTGTTGTTACAAATGCAATGTGCAATGTTTTTTGTATCTACATTCTTACTTCTGTACTGTTAAGAGTAGTCAACAGTATAATGATTAAAGCACAATGTGCTTGTTTTCAATACAATGGAAAGCTGTAAGACATACAATGCAGGCATTATGTGGTGCAGAAATTACGCTGTGAAAATAGGTTATTATAAATTAATTATAGCAGGTGAGGATTCTTACTGTGTTAACTTTAGTTCTGCAAGCATGTGTATGTATCCACAACCGTGGAAAGTGAATGCAAAGTAACACACATTTGATTAATTAATTTCTCAACTTCATACTGCAGTCCAAGAAAGCCTTAATAGAGCAGCTTGATTTTTTTTTGTTACATTTAAGCTATAAAATTGTCTCTGTCCTCAGAGTCACTAGAAGAGGGTCTCATAGTTCTTTTTCACTTCTCCTGTTTGTGTTAACACCCATTTAATATTTAAAAGCAAGCTTTTTTGTTGTTGTTTTTTAACACGTATTCTTCAGAAAATTCTAGTATTTGTTTCAGAATACATTTAAGCAGACATGTTTCTTTAATAGAACCCTGCTATGTTGAGAAGTGTAAAGAAAATGAACCCCTTCAAGTCTTCCGTATAAATAGATGCATTAGATGTGCATTAGATGTCCGTTTTAAGGTTTTAAGGGAAAACCATGTTTCTAATGAGGCAAAATGTAAGAGCTTCTAACCTTCAGCAAACGCTCGTGCTGACCAACATGAGGCGTACATAGAGAAGGCCATCAGGTTCTAAAGGTTTTAAGTCAAACATCTTTACAAAACTACAAGTTTCCTTCTGTTTCCACAAAATGACCCACAAATCTACAACAGAACCCCAAGATTAAAAAAAATTGAAGTGGAGATGATTTATATTATTATTTACGAAGAGAGCTAACTTTATATATATCTCAACTGCCTTTTCACTGGCTCGCATCCCATCTTTCTATTATTCTCTGCATTTGTGACCTCTGAGATGACAAAAATGTGCCAAAGACGAAGGTGACTGTAACTTAATGGCTATGAGGCTTTTCAGATGTCAGAGTAACATCAAGAATGAGAATTTTAAGTCCAGATGATTTGATTTGGAAGAAGTTATGCTTTCATCATCTTAGGTTTGTGAATTTTTTAGTTAATTGTAGTGAATGAATCATTTTATAACTTTAATGTATTCCTGTATATGAGTTTGGGTGGAAATAGAGAGGGGAGGGGGAAGATCTGTGTTATTTTTGCCTTTACTTCCAAGATGGTGCTGAAGCACATAACATAGTAGCACATCTGGACAATGCTTTAACCACTTGTTGAACAGGACTTGTAATAACCACGTGTATTTGTATCTTATTGTTTCTTTTTCCTGTATCTTGTTCTGGTTTAAAGGAATAGAGGCTTGTTCCTGTCTGATAGTTTGCAAACTTGACCCAGATGATGCTTGTAGGACGCTGGAATATTCAAAGTGATGATACGGAAAACAAACCCCTTTAAGTTGTGCACTCAAGTATTAGCTGTTCTGTAATTACCTTTGAAGTTGGATTAGGGAAATTCTGGGTTGAGATTGTCGAGAAACACTCTGAAGGGATAAATTTCCTGTTGCAACACAAGTAAGACGCTCCTGTGTTGTTTGAAAGCCTGACCTCTAGTTACCTCAAACAAGATTTAGGTGAGGACAACGGTAATGATGGAACAAGTGAAGACGTGCACTCAAGTTTCTGATGTAATGTGTTCAGCTCTTTTGTTGCTGCTTTCAGCGGCGAATGTTATGCCACATTCACAGCTGACAGCTGTTAGTTTTAAGTTTTCACAAACACTGTTAAACGCTTACATGCTAAGTTGAAGGTGCCTGTAGCTAAACTGTATTGTTTAAAGGGGCTTCTTTTTCTCATTAGATGCCGGTAGGTCCTGTGAATTATCAGGATCCAACGAGTCTCCGCTGTGTGCCATTAAGCCAATGTGTCATAAAGTAAAAGATTTCATCTTAAATTTGACAAAGTGTAATCTTTATCTGGCATCTATAGTGGCTATATGGAGTTATATATAAGATTTAAAAAATAAATAACAAAAAAACAGGTATAGAATATAAATTAGAAAGAGAGAATAGTAATAAATAAGTTTCAAAAACATAGCACAACACAAATAAAATGTTATTGAACCACCGTACTGTAGATACATCAGTGAGAAGCATCTTTGTCACTGCAGTACAAATGATGTGCTTGTTCTCAGGCATAAAATGAAAGTATGTAGTTTAGCATCAACAATGCTAAGCATGTGACCTCTAACAGCTACTCGACACTTACAGGAAACAATGGCTTTTCATTTTCCAAGATGATTAATTAGAGCATTATTCAGAGAAAGATAACCCAACCCTTAAAACAAGGTATACCTGATCTGATCTTTCCTGCACAGAAGTTTGACAAAATATCCAGTGTAGGACTCGCTGGAGTTGATGTCTGAGTCATTAGGTTAAGTAATAAAACCGTATTAAGTAGTCTTGTTTTAAATATTGCTCATAGTTGTAGCTGCTTTACACTGTTGTACTGTAACTAACCTCACACCCTTGTCAGTCTTTGATACACTGATGCTGACACCAGTAATGAAGAGAAAAACCAGCTGACGAAGCCCTGAAGAAAAGAAAAGTTTGTAAGACTGATTCTGAGTCAGCTTCCATTTAGATTAACCTTGTTATTTATGTAGTTGTGCTGTGTTAGGACAGGCATGGCCAAGATTTACAAGTAGTATTTTAAAAGAAGTTCCTTTTTCTTCTTTAGAGTTTCATAATGCGGAGGAAGGTGACTAGGAAGCAAAGTTGAGGCCAAATGCGTCATTCTGCTGCTGACTGAAGGCCTCAATCCAGTTTGCTTCCAGATTCGTTGTAGAATTGTTTTACATGTTTTTAAACCAAAATCAGAATCTTTATTATCAATGTAGCAATGAAAGTATAAGGTGCAGTTCTTTCAGTGTCAGTAATATATATATATATATTTTTTTTTTTTTTTTTTTTTAATTTGTCCTGTCCAGCATCACAGCAAGCAAAATGATAATCTGGTTGCTGTATCGTGCTGAACAAATTTGCTCTGCCAAGGGGAGGCCTATGGGTAAGGCTCCTCTTGATAATGTGATTAATTTATTTATTTATTTACTTTGAATCACGGAATCCATGTAATCTTGCTGGACCTGACCAGAGGGGACAGAAAAAGATGGAAAATAGCAAAAAGAGCAAAAGGGAAAGAAGAAAGGAGACAAAAAGATCACAGACAGAAGGCAACGACCCTTCAGTCCACACCATCACCAGACAACAAACTGTTACACCTGTACATGACACACACCAGAAAATTTGCTACAACTTTTACGAAAGCAGAAACACACCCACAGAAAAAACAGGGCTGCCAGTCATTATGAGTTTTTAAATAATAACCAAATCAAAAAGACATAACAGCGACCAGATACTAACTCACAGGAAAAATAAAAAAGTAAAAAAAAAGATTTATCGCTTAGTATTAAAACCCACTGGACAACTCAGTGACTGTGTCAGCTTGCAGAGCATGAGAAACAAGGAGTGATCAGTGATGAAGAGTGGTGAGTGAGATCATGCAAATGCGACCACGCCTCCACGGAGGCCAGAGGCAGACCAGGGCCAGAGGCCCGGGCCCTCAGCAGCAGACCCGGAGCACCAACCCAAGCCACCCCACCACGAAGATGACTCCAGCCCCACCCGAAGGGCGGCAGAGGAGAGCCCCAGCAAGAGGCCCCCACGGTCCCGGGGCACAGGTCCCAGTGGGCCAAGATCAGCAGCCGCCGGCCCCGCCAGGGACCGGCCACACAGGGCAGCCAAAGCGAAGGGCCCAGGGCCCCAGGAGCCCAGAGGTGCACAACCAACCCACCATGCCCAGTGGGGGACACCCCAGGTGGACCAGAGGGCAGCGAGCCCCAAGCAACCCCCCAACCCCCCCCCCCCACCTAAGTGGCCCCGCCCGACATGCACCGCATGCCATGCCCCCCAGGTGTTGTTTGTGTGTTGTGTTTCTTGTATTTTGGTGTCTCGATGCAATTAAAACTGAGAGGCGAGTCGCCACGGGGTGCATCCAAGGAGACCACTGAATGGTCTCCTCCGTTCCACCCCGCATGGCTCCACACCTCCCAACTCTCCCTACGTGTGTGTGTGTGTGTGTGTGTGTGTGTGTGTGTGTGTGTGAGACAAAGAGACCGGGAAGTAAGAGGGGTCCGGGGATGTATGTCCAGAGGGAAGCAAACTTCCCTCTGGATGATGAGCCTCTAGTGGCATTAGGCACCCCCGCTCCCCAGGAGGCCCCCCAGGGCAAGACAGGCCAGGAGAGGCCGCCCCCCACGACTGGGCCATTCAGGGACCACAGCCAGTGAGCTGTCACCAACCCCAGAAAGTACCCACCCTCCCACACCCCTAACGGGGAATGAGAGGATGGGGACAGCGGCAGACCCACGGCCCACCACCCCCAGGCCCGCCCAGGCCCCCCCCCACAAGTACACTTAACCCGTCCCAACCACACACAGAAACACATGCACACACCTATTTTCTTGCACACTCCCGCTCATCCTAACTCATATATGCCCTCTCAGCCCCACCCACTCAATATAAACACTCACACAGCATCCAACCCTCCCACTCTCACTCTCCAGACACACCCCCACTCATCCTAACACATGCATACGCACGCACACAAACATACCCCCACATCCACACAAACATCATCCAAAGTATAGACACACACACACAACATACAAGCATCCCTGTCTCACACCTCAGCACCTCCCCCTATAATCCCCCGAATCCGACTCAGCCCTCCTTCAAACCCCTTCACCCCCCCTGCCCCCGGGCCATACCCTGGGTCCCAGGGCGTCAACCAGACACCAGGGCATGCACCAACCCACAGCACGGCAGCACATCCAGGCAGGGCCAGACCCCCGGCACATACGGACCCCACCACCCCGAGGTAGGAGGACCACCCCCGGGCACCAGAGCCCAGAACCCCCGCCCAGCCCGCCCCGGAATAGCCCGGCCGCCCGGGCTATTGGACCGATGCCCACCAACCCGGGCGCCACCAGTGGCCTCACCCCCCGCCACAAGGCGACTCCAACCGCTGGCCCCCACAGCCCCCGACGGGGCCAGACCCAGAGCCACCCCCATCGCAGAGCAGCCCGGTCCTGCACCACGGGCAACCACAAAGAACCCGCAACCACCAGTCACTCCGGCCATTTCCCAAACCCCCATAGCAACGAGGTCACAGTCCTCCACCTACACTAAGTGATGGAACTAAGCACAGGGGACCAGAGGGAATGAGATTCAGCTAAATAGTTCTTTGAGGAGGCAGACTTTGTCTCACTACTGATGTGGTCAACTAAGATATTCCTAAACTGCTGAATACACAGATTATTTTTGTTTTTCCAGTTCACAAGGAAAGTTTTCTTTGCAATGCATAATGCTGTGCGTATCATGTGTGCAGAGTTAATTGCCATATTAATGTCACCCAAGTCACCTAGTAGACATAGTGCGGGGATTGTAGGAATATTACATTTAAACCATGTTGACATGTCCACACATACCTGAAGCCAGAACCTGCGGACAGGTGTGCAGGACCACAAGGCATGGAGATAGTTGTCAGGTGTGTTTTCATTGCAGTGTGTGCAGATGTTTGATTGTGACAGACCCATCCTGAACATCCCTTGTCCTATATAATGAGTTCTATGTAGAATTTTGAATTGTAGTAGTTGCATATTTGAATTCTTAGTCATTTAAAGGTGTTTAAACATATTTGTGACCATTTATCTTTATTACAGTTACTGGATAAGTCACCCTCCCATTTTGAAGTCGGAAGACAGATTGAGTCTTCTAGTTTAGATAATAGTCTATATGTTTTTGATAATAGCTTTGGGGCATTGAGATTCATGAATTCTGCCACCCTAATAGGTAGCTGTAAGTTTAATTGATTAATGGTATATTTTTTTACATATAATAGATTTAAGCTGGTGATATTCTAAAAATGTTTTGCTACTGATTCCATATTGTGAAGTGAGAATATTAAATTTATTTTTCCATTGAGTGAAATTAATCAGCTTTTTATTTTGCAGGATGTCAGGGTTGTTCCAGAGGGGTGTAAACTTACATGGAAAAAGTGAGGATTTGGTTATTTTTAGAAAATCCCACCAAGCCACTAAGGAGGAACTGATATTGATGCTTTTAAAACACTGATGTGTTTTGATGGTTGAGCTGATGAATGGCAGGTCAGAGATAAACATATCCTCACACAATGCTTGCTCTACATCTAACCATGATTCATCCAGACTGCTAGGTTTAAGCCATTTGGAGATATACTGCAGCTTTTTAGCTAAGAAAACATGATTGAAGTTGGGTAGCTCCAATCCGCCTCTATCTTTAGTCTGTTGTAAAGTCTTCAGACTGATACGTGATGGCTTATTTTTCCATAAAAATTTAGATATATGTGAGTCCAGTGACTTAAACCAGCTGGAGGATGGTTTAGTGGGTATCATTGAAAACAGGTAGTTTACTTTAGATGTTTTGTAGGTCACGGTTGATGGGCATAATAATAGTCTTAGACCAGTTAATAGAGTAGTCAGATATTGATGAGAATGTGTTAATAAGTGTGATTGTCTGGGGGAGAGATGTCGGTGAGTTCTGGAGGAAAAGTAATACATCATCAGCATAAAGACTTATCTTGTGTTCTATATTTTTGGCATGGATTCCTTTAATCTCTTTATTTTGTCTTATGGCAGCAGCTAGGGGTTCAATAAAAATAGCAAAGAGTGATGGAGAAAGCGGGCAGCCCCGTCTGGTTCCTCTCTGCAAACAGAAGCTTGGAGAAGTTTGATCATTGGTCTTCACACATGCATTTGGGTTGTTATATAATATTTTCTATCTATGAAAGATGACTATGGGATAAGCTTTGTGCCACTGGGGAGCGAATCTGAATTCTTTATATTTGAATTTGAATCATTCAATTTGAATCTGAATATGCCTGTTTGAATAATTGCTTTAAAAAACTGAATCCAAATTACCATCTTTGATATTGAATCTTTGTTTTTTGAATGTGTATATTGGTAAAGTTGAAACTTTTGTCTTTGAAAAAATTCATTTCCTAATTCATTTTCATAGTTCAGTTTCAGTTCTCTCCATTCAAATTCAGATCTGAAATACAAATTCAGATCTGAAATTCAAATTCAGATCTGAAATTCAAATTCAGATCTGAAATTCAAACTTTTGTGCCACACATCCGGGACTTGACGTGAGGCTTTCACAGCGATGCGCCGACACAGACATGATCTGGCGTATCTGCAGCCCGGCGAGTTACTTAGTAAAATGTTTCCAAACCAACGCAAAAGATCAAGCTGGTCCTTTATAGCCTACATGGTGTATGTACGTCACTTGAGGTGCACATTAATCTGTGCAAACTTACACATATTTTTCTTGTATTAGGAGTTACCACTAATGTGAAAAGTCTGCAACCAGCCCACAGTGGCAAACCCCTGAGACCGTTGAGGAAACGGTAACTACCGCTACAGAAACGGTAAGTGCCGTTGTAGCGAGAGTGGCTGGCCTGGATCTTAGCATCTCTCTCTCTCTCCCCGCCGTCATCCTCCCCTCGCCCTCCCTCTGCTTGTAGCTGTTGAGAACAACTGCACAAAACTGACGTTACTCCATCTGCGATCGACTAGTTTTGCCTCACGTCAGGTCCCGGATGTGTGGCACAAAAGTTTGAATTTCAGATCTGAATTTGAATTTCAGATCTGAATTTGTATTTCAGATCCGAATGGAGAGAACTGAAACTGAACTATGAAAATGAATTAGGAAATGATTTTTTTCAAATACAAAAGTTTCAACATATACACATTCAAAAAACAAAGATTCAATATCAAATATGGTAATTTGGATTCAGTTTTTTTAAGCAATTATTCAAACAGGCATATTCATATTCAAATTGAATGATTCAAATTCAAATATAAAGAATTCAGATTCACTCCCCAGTGGCACAAAGCTTATCCCATAGATGACCCAAACCCAAATTTGTTTAACGTTGCAAATAAAAATTTCCAGTTTACTCGGTCAAATGCTTTTTCTGTGTCTAAAGAAATGACTGTGGATTCCAGATTATGTAGAGTAGAATAATCTATGATGTTAATTAATCTATGCATGTTAGTAGAGGAATGTCTACCTTTAATAAAGCCTGTTTGGTCAGGATGTATTATTAGAGGGGTTATTTTTTCTATTCTTCTGGCCAAAGCTTTGCTAATTATTTTAAGATCTACATTTATTAATGAAATTGGATGGTAACTGGATGGAAGTGTCGGGTCTTTACCTGGTTTTAATAGTAGAGTAATATTGGCTAGGTTCATATTTGAAGGTATTTTTAGTTTTTCCTTTATTTCTAATATCATATTGTAGAAAGTGGGTGCCAGCATTGTCCAGAATTCTTTGTAGAATTCTGCTGGGTAACCATCTGGACCTGGAGCTTTATTGTTGGGCATATGCTGGAGAGCCTCTTGGAGTTCGCCAACTGAAAGGGGGGAATCCAAGACCATTTTATTTTCATGTTTTAATTTTGGAAGATTGATGTTACTAAGAAATTTATCACTATTGTCATCTGTTGTAGTTAGTTGTGATGTATATAATGTTTTATAGAATTCTTTGAAAGTGTTATTTATCTTGTCAGGGTCGTGGCTGATGTTTCCTTCTGGATCTCTGACAGAGGAGATGGTTGTTTTCTCCTCGTTTGTTTTTAACTGATTAGCCAGGAACCTTCCAGATTTGTTGCCATGCTCAAAGTTCTCCAGGCGAAGTCTTTGCACCAAGAATTGTGCCTTTTTATCTATTATTTCATCAAGTTCAAGTTTAGCTTTCCTTATAGCCTTTAGTGTGTGTTCTTCTGGGGACACATGGTAAGTGTCCTCTAAGGATTTAATTCTGAATTCTAACTCTGAAATTCTCAAAGTTTCCTTCTTTTTCTTATGAGAAGAGAAGGAAATTATTTTCCCTCTTATTACTGCTTTTCCTGCTTCCCAAAGAACACACGCTGAAGTTTCTGGCAAGTCGTTATTTTCTAGATATAAGGACCATTCTCTTTTGAAGTAGCTGATAAACTCAGGATCTTTTAGTAATGACGTATTAAATCTCCAGTTTCTAGTTGCTGGTTTATTGCTCTTACTTCTCATAGTGAATGATACTGGAATGCTAATAGGATGGATTCTGATTTCTGACATGTCATTCATCAGCGAGCTGCTAGTTAAGAAATAATCTAATCTAGAATAGGAATGGTGAACTGAAGAGAAGATGGTGTATTCTCTTAGTGTGGGATGGTGAGCCGCCAAGCATCACAGAGACCAAAATCCTTCATGTACTGTTTTACAGTTTCTGAGGATTTCCAGACTCGATGAGCTCCTGTGGTACTTTGTTTGTCCAGTATAATGTTAAAATATCCTCCTATAATTAATGTGTTATCTGAGTGACCATAGAGTGAGGCGAAGAGGGAGTGAAAGAAGGAGGGATCATCTACATTTGGACCATATATATTTGCAATACATAACTTAACATTTTTAATAGATAATGTAACTATTATAAATCTGCCTTTTGGATCTATGATTGTATTATCTATGTCAAAATTTAACCTTCTATTAATAAGAGTTGCTACTCCTCTCTGTCTAGAATTATAACAAGCTGAATACACGTGTGGAAACTGGGTTGTTGAGAGAAGTTCTATTGTTGAATTTGATAAATGAGTCTCTTGGAGTAATATTATATCTGCTTTCATTTCTTGCAAACGATTAAAAATTTTTAACCTCTTTTCCCTTGTGCCAGCTCCACGCACATTCCAAGTGACAAATGTGAGTTCGTTCATGAACCAACCACAGTGTCAGTAATATAGAAAATAATATAATATAAAGGTAAAAACAAAGTACAACATAAGGAAATATACAAATACAAATATTAATGTTTTGCTTACTTTTAATGTCTTATGTTTGTACAGTGTCCTTGGGTGCTTTGATAAGGCGCTTTTTTAAAATAAAATGTATTATTATTATTATTATTAAATATATATATATCTCAAAATGGGCATCAGGGTCACTGCACTTGCACTGTAAACATAAAATTGTGCAGTAAGCAGAGTATATAGATGGAAATATATATATATATATATATATATATATATAATATAATATAATGTATGTATAATATTTATGTTTAAACACACTTAGACACATGTGTTGAAGGGCTATTGCATTAAAGATATCTGTATATGTGCACAAATATTGTACATATATGTAATTTCTGTAGACAATTACAGTGACATATAATAATGAGGATTACTAGTTTTGCACAAACACAAAGTTATGGTGAGTTCCAGCTGTCTCATGATTTCTAACATCTGACTGTAAGTGACGTCATTACCAGGTAACTCTGACCGCCCTCCTCTTTCTCTCCTGTTGCTCATTGTCAGAGGGAGTGGATTTTAGTAACAAGTGAGTGTGGTGAGAGAAATACAATGCAAATCTAATATAAACATATTTGAGATTGATATAGAGCAAAATCCTGGATGCATTTTTTTTTAGCTATCAGAAAGAGGACATGTCTGGTCCCTGCAGGCTGTAAACATAATGTTAGGATAAGTCACTCTTGCTCATCCTGTCAAGGGTTTCATTCACACAGAGATTGTTTCTAAGTTTCTAAATCTTCTAATGATATTATACACTGTACATTTGTGGTTCCCAAACTGGGGAGCCCCAAGTAATGATGGGTATGGAGTGGGGGCACACAGCAAGGCCAAATAAAAATTGTAGTTTTTGCACTGCTAGCAAAATATGGGCAAATTTTTGAAAGGACCCATGGGCTAACGATGATGAATCAACAACAGAGATTTTAACTACTGAAAAAAAAAAAAAAAGACAAGAAAATATTATGAGACATATTGTGCCCTGGGTAACAAGTAATGGTCAATGGTGGGTAAAGAAGAGCGAACACAGTGCATGTCTCAAAATATCAGCATCTGACAGGAAGCCAAACAAGTTACAACATCACATGGGGATTTTTCATCCTGGCTACAAAGAAAAGCAAGTTGATTACTTTAGAAATAACACAACTGTGTTATATAACAAAGTTCTTTTACTAAAGCAGCATCTGTCTCACCAAAGGCTCAACTCCCCTGAAGTCTGCAGTTTCCTGGTTTAAAACACCTCCCACAATAGCAGAGGAACTGATAATTCCTTCTGCCATTGACTTGTTTTTAACTGTGGTTAACAAAGTAGAAGCCAGTAAACTAAAGACTATTTCATTGCACTAGATGTATACTATACAAGGAAAGGAAAATGTGTTTCCTCTAACACACACACTTACATACACTGCTGTGATAACTTGTGACATTAGACATGAGTAATTAAACATCTTTACATTAATAATCTTGTTCACCAAGTGGAAGTTTTTGCAACAAATTGTTGTGATTAAAGATAAATCAGTACAACAATTTCAGATGGAATAAGCGGTATAGAAAACAAATGTTTCAGGTGTCTTCCTTGAATAAAGTTTTTAAGACACACAACCTAATGTAAGCTAGTGAATGGATATTTAAGAATATCAGTTCTCTAAAACATCGGCCAAATGAGTTTTATACAAAGTTTTACTCTTAGCTTCCTCATGAAGCCATAACTGAGAATGATGCTAGTTATGTAATGAGTAATGTAATAAGTGGTAGTTGTGTGAACGAGTCAAATGTTATTTGTTTATAGCAAACTTCACATGCATGGCTCCTAAAAATCATGTGGTCAAAAGGATGTTTGCGAGAGGCTTCATCTTGTTCACTCTTGTATTTAAATGGAAAAAAAAAATAAAAAAATGGGAGGTTAACACTCATTATTAGGTAGGTTTGCAGCTGCTCTCGCTGTTACGTTTAACTCTGTAGTTAAACAAATGTCTCTGTGCTGCTAAATTCTGATTGCTTTATGTGTCTACATATTTTCATATTCAGAATGTGCGTGCATGTGTGTGTAATCACTGCCCATCAAAGCTGTTATTGTGTTCAATTATAATGACTATTGATATGTCAATAATTCTACTAGAATGTGATTTGATATATGGTAAAAACTAGACCCATGGGCATATGTTTGTCTCTTATCTTTTGTAAAATACTTAATAAATGATGCATGTCTGAGTATCCTATTGTGTCAGACAAGTGAGGTTAGGATAATTCATTTAAAAGATGAAGAATGATGAAAAAGATGAATGGAGGAGAGCAGCCGACAGAAGGTATGCTGATGTTTATGTTAGGATGGGATGAGTGGAACAAGGCTGCAGTGAGCTTTAAGTGAAGTTAAATGTGCAGAAAAATATTGACACCTTTTAGAAAATATCTAGCTGCTGCAGGCTGTATGTTGTTTGCCTCTGCCACATGATCCAATCAAGAAGGAAGCGCATATGATCCAAGATTAAGGACATCAAGGAATGCCTGGAGTTGAGCTGAGAACATGCAGAGCAGGTGTTTAGTTTTAGACACAATCAGTGCAAAGATACAGTTAAAACATAACCTCAGTAGCATTTATTTAGTTTACATTTTACCTCTAACCATGAGTCTGTAATGTGTTTCGGTTGAAGACTTTAAGAAGCAAAACATCTGTAAAACTGACCCAGTTCTGTGCCAAGAAAGAACCTAGAGCAGTACTTCAAAATGATTTGGAACTAAAGAACAATTATTCTTTTCTTCCCCGCATCACTGACAGGAAATAAACAGCAACAAAAAGCTATGGATGGAAAAGATGTGGAGGAGGAGTAAAAGAAGCTTTTGAAGTCTGATTTTAAGACTGAAAGATGGGTGTTGTTCACTTTTCACACGTATCAGTATTTTAAGACCGTGTATTTAATTAAATATTTTAACATTTAAAAGTAATTTTAAATAAATCTAATAAACCACAACCTGATACACTACCAGCCAAAAGTGTGGACAAACATACTCGCTGAATTTAATGGGTAAGTGTATCCAAACCTTTGGCTATAATACTTTTATAAGTGTGTCTTTGTTTTAAAGAAAATTTGTCGTCATTGCCGTAAAACTAGTTTCATGTCTGTTTGTTTTCCATCACATCGCTGTGGTCTGTTGTGAAATGTTGGAATCTGATACCCAGCTGAGGAAAATATGTATATCAGATTATACGTGAGTGGCTGAGGCGTGAACACCTTGTGCTCACAGAGTGATGCATGCATGAGGACCAAAACAAAGTGGTAGGGCAACCTTTCTTATCTCAAAGCATCTTTTTAGAAATTCCTCCATGCACATTTAAGACAAGGCTTAGAGATGTACTAATAGATAACAAACAGTACTTTTAATGGAGGAAATCCAGTAGGGGAAAATAATCTGAGTAAATTTTCTTTTTTTTTTTTTTTTTTTTTTAACAAGAGTAATAGAAAACAATAGTTAAACTATTGGAAATTTAACAGTGGCAAGAGACAAAGAAAGGGGGAATGATACATTATGAATTGTAAGCATTAATGTATAAAGGAATAAAATACATTGCATGGCCAAAAAAAAAAAAAAAAAAAAAAGACCCAAAACTGACAAATTTTACCTTTGATTACAGATTGTATTCCTATGGCACCATTTCAAAATGTCAATGCAATTTTATGCCATTCATGTCCATTCAGACTCGCATTCATTTTTGTCATTATGCTGAGAGACTTGGATCTCTGCATCAAGTCTTTTCAAGGACATCTTCAAAGATTATCAGTGGGTTTGAGGTCTGGAATAATCCATTTGTAAACTGATGTTTGATGCTTTCGTTCAGAATCTGAGCCTGACTAATCCTGGCATTGGCATCTTGTACAATGCTTGTGCCATAATAGAAGAAAATGCTATTGATGGAAAAACCTTGCAATTTTTACCTTTTTTTTATTTTTGAAGGGCCAACTGAGGTGAGAAAGAGAATTTCTTGACCTTGTAACTTTTTCAACCTTTTTCTAATTAAACACACTTTCAAATTAAATTGAAAGTGAATTTGATTGAGTTTCTTTCTAGAAAATCTGAGCAGAATCCTAAAAACCTAAAGTCTATGCGTGCTTTGTTGAATTCATAGTCTTTAGCTATGCAGATGACACACAGCTGTCTATAAAAGGGCTGATAATTGAGAGTACTAAAATAATCCTTGAAGAAGGGAGAAGACTGTAAGTAAGTAAGCCTGAATGAAAGGACTGAATGAAGGTGCAAATCTATGGAAGGAGTACACCTTAATGGTCTTTTAACAGGACTTCCTAAAAAGAGCATTTAACATTTGCAGTTCATCCAAAATGCTGCTGCCAGAGTTTTAACCAGGACTAAGAGATCTGAACACATCACATCAGTTTTGAAATCTTTACACTGGCTTCCAGCCAGTCACAGAATAGATTTTAAAATCCTTCTGATTGTTTTTTTCAAAATCCCAAAATGGTTTAGGCCCAGAATACATCTATGATATGTTCAGATCCAAAGACTCTGGTCAACTAGTCCAGACCAGAGTCCAGACTAAACATGGAGAAGCAGCATTTAGCTGTTATGCTGCAAACAAGTGGAACAAACTGCCAGTGGAGATTAAACTTTCACCAAATGTAGACATATTTAAATCCAGGTTAAAAACCTTTCTTTTCTCATGAGCCTATGCATGAAATCTGCATGTTAATTTTTTTTACTTATCTTGCTTTTAATCATTTTAATGTAATTTATTATTTTATTGTGATTATGTGTTGATGACTTTTACTATTTCTAAATATCTGTAATGCCCTTGTTTTATGTAAAGCACTTTAAATTGTCCTGTACATGAAATGTGCTGTACAAATAAACTGCCTTGCCTTACCAGTGCTCTCCTCAAACAAGTCTTTATGGTGGGATGGTCACATAGAACTTATTTCTAACTTACACAAATATACACTTAGGTTATTCTTAAGCAAATCATCTGATCTGTTGAAACCAATACTGAATGATTCCCAGCAGTCTGTGAGAAAAGCCACAAACCTCAGCTACGCCATCATTCCTGTTAGACATGTTTTTTGTTTGTTTTTGTTTTTTTTGTTTTTTTGCAACAGGGGCTGAGAAACCGCCCAATGGAGGTATGGGTAGATGTGGAAAAGTAAGATATAAAGTTACTAAGCTTGCTGTAAATGCTGCTTCTAGAAAGTATTTTTCTCAGAAAAAGTCCTGGAGTCCCCTAAACCCTGACTAGTATTATAGGAGCGATTCTGAGCTGATGCTGGATGTTAATGCCATTAAGAATGGTTAAAACGTTTATTCCTTTGAGTCTTGTGTATATTTTTTATCAGGGGCCATAAAATAAGAAATTAGATGATTGTGTTCCTCCCAACGCACACACTCATATGCTGTGATAACTGTAATCACATTAGGGAGACTATAAATAACACATTATTAAATTAATAATCTGGATCACCACGTGGAAATATTTGCAACCAGTTTAAAAGGATACACAGTAAGGTAGGTTGGTTGTTTTGGGCCTCAGGATGTGGTTGGTGCTTGGTGTCTGGCCTCAATGATCTGTTGGAAAAACCCCAATTTTCCCTTTACTTTACAAAATAAGACTGGTTAAGGGCTATATTTCTCTACATTTTTATGCTGTACCTTACTTAAAAATCAATTTGCAGACTTGCTAGCTTCCTGTTTAATTAAACTAGATCATGTAGCTTTACCTTAGTCAGCGTTAGGTAACTTGGATACTGAGGAACTCTTTGAGCATTCTTTATAGTTCATTATTAGTTCAAATATGAATATCACGATTAACTGAGATGATGTGTAGTCCCTTAATACACACTCTGCAGACTGAATACTCTAAATACACTCACTAAAAACTAAAATGACATGGTTTTACAGGGCTGCCAACTCTCACGCATTGGCCGTGAGACTTACACATTTGAGTGGCTTCACATGCTCTCACGCTAAAGCTCCGATTTCTCACGCTGAAATACACATCAAGAGCAATGCTGGCTAATCGGGAGGATTCCCAGTGGGCTGGATCTTGGTCCTGGTGAAACAAATAAATAAGTGAGAATGGGCCTATGATATGATCTAAATATCTGAGAAGCATAAATAGTAGTCATGTCCGGATCAATAGTGAAATTTCATCCTATACCAACATTTGCACAACTAAACTTTCAGGATATGTAGGAACTACTTATTCTTCTGCCTGTGATAGGCATATGTAAAAAGAAGTGTGTTGCATCGCAGCAGCTTGGTTCATTCACTGCTCAGTGATCAGTCTGACACACAGTGATGAGTTGAGTTATTTTAGCTTCGCAAACAGCAACGATACGCAACTTGATGTGTGTATGAAGCCAACAAACTTCATTAAACATCAGAGAATCTACCATAACAGAAGCAGAGGTGATGGGGCGAACTAAAGAGGAGAGAAGAAGGAAGACAGGTGCTGCTAGGGCGGAGAGAGGCGTTACTCTGAGTCCTTTGGCGCTGCAGGCAGGTATTATCAGGTACTATCAGAGGGAGAAAATGTGGAGCTTGTTGGATATGTGGAGCACTGTCACTGGTTTGCCTGCTGCTTTTTCAAGTTTTTATTTTGATGTTGAAACAGCAGGAGTTCCCTGCAATCTTAAAACTAAGGCTTTCTGTTTTGTTCAGGTGTGCAGTATTAAATATCACCCACTCCAGCATTGCTGACGTCTGAGTGTATTTGAGATCTGTTGAGCCTGAAAAAACACTTTCGTGATTGATAAGTTATGACTGTAAGGGCTAGACGCAGTGCTCTACAGGGGCCCAGGCCCCCAATTACTTAAATTATATTTTTATTCTAAAGACCTGCTATGTTTATGAAAAGAACAGTGTTATGTATATCTGCTCGTATCTGCAGATACGAGGAACAATACAAAGCATGACTCATGTGTTTGTTGGTGTATCCTAGCAAATGGCTTATTGCATAACAACCATATATGCTGAACCTTTCAGCACTACTTTCACATTGTAACATCAGTATTGGCAAAGATTAACATCATGAACAAAATGGTCCTCAGGTTCAAACTCAGCAGCAGGTCCATCATCACGTCTAAACGAGGCTGAAGTTCTTCAGTTTACAATCAATCATCTGCAGCTAGTTCAAACAAAATGATCGCAGTAACACTGACATCAAGTTTAATTCTATTGTATGTTCTGCTATAGGCAGGTTAGGACAATCTTGTTATTTTATTTACCATGTGTTGTATTCATTTTTGTACTTTCTCACCACCTCGATCAGCTGATAATTAAGGCTTTAAAAAAGGCCAAAAGCCAGTCTGACAAGGCACACAGATCTAGAGAAATTATTATCATTGTGAAATTCCCTCTGTCTGGTTTAATTATCCTTCTTTTTTGTAGTTGACTTGGTTCCTGTTTTATTTTGAAGTTTCTGTTGGTACTTTGAAGACCTATTTGTTTACTTTTTTTACATTTTGTTACTCCCGAGTGCTATATTTTATGATTAAACCTGTACAAAATAAGACAAAATGAGTCTTATGTCTTTCTGCCGTGTATGTGACAAAATTTTGGTTGGTTCCTCCAAATCTCACTCCAAGGATTATTGAAAGTTGTCAGCCCTGCTGGTTTCCTCACATTATCTTGAAACCAATTCAATGGTACCATAAAACTAAATTAACACAACTACATAACTTTAAGTTAGGATCTGCAGCCCCAAGGGGGGCACGAGCCAGTGTTCTCTGAGGGCCGGTCCAAGCCCGGATAAATGCAGAGGGTTGCATGAAGAAGGGCATCCAGCGTAAAACATGTGACAAAAGAATGTGCGATACATCCTATGACTTCCATACTGGGTCAGGTGGAAGGGGATGATTTGTTTCTGCGACCCTAGAAGTGAAAGAGCTGAAAGGAAAGAGAAAGACATAGCTTTAAGTTAAGGTACAGAAATGAAGTCGTGTTTAGAAACATGCACCCAAATATAAATATTTTAAAAGGA
Source organism: Melanotaenia boesemani (assembly GCF_017639745.1). NCBI lineage: Eukaryota > Metazoa > Chordata > Actinopteri > Atheriniformes > Melanotaeniidae > Melanotaenia > Melanotaenia boesemani. The sequence continues at coordinate 27,992,764 of NC_055686.1, forward strand.
TGACCAATTAGGAAACGGAAAAACTACTTCAAGCTGGTGTAGCAACCCTGCTTATCCACGTGTGCCTGGAAAGATATTTCTGTCCTCTTCCTGAACATAATTAAAGCATTCCGCACTTCCGCATATAAGCCGCATATATTTGTGGCTGCAAACATGTTTATTTTACTTCTACAAATTAAACTCCATGTTTTGACTGTTTGAAAATGAGAAGTGGACAGACGCTAAAGTTTAGATTATTTTGAGTGTATAGTTGCAGAAGATCACATACACTGAAAATAGCTGATTGGCTGGCAGAGCTGAATGTATGGCACATACAGAAACTAATTTCAGGTAAAGTTATTTAAACTGAAACAAGATCAAACAAGCCAAAGGACCACCACAGCCGAAGTGGGTCCGACTGTTAACTACCAAGTGGTATATGCCTCATTAAAAATTGTTTTCCAGAACTGTGCAGTGTGGAGGAAATTCAAACTATGTTGATTACCAAGAATTATTTTACTCTGGTAAATTAATTCAGGATAATAATAAAATCCCAGAAATGTTGTGTGGAAAACACAGAAAATCTGTGAAATTTGCTAAGATGTGAAAAAAGAACATTTTGTAGATGACAGTGATTATCACCATTGGAATGATGCTGTAGGTCCAGACCTCTATCAAATCTTAGTATAATATGTGAACATTAATTCTCCAAAGGTCAACTATCATAGAAGGTATAGTGCAGAAAGTTGAAGTGAGTTCTCCACAATAGCCATTTTGGCACCATCTGTGTTAAACAAGTTGTTTATTTTTGCTTGTTGTCTTTCACATCATTAATAATTTCTATACACAATTATTATAAATCAGTATGTAAGTTATACATCCAAAAGAAGCCAAGCAACATCAGAATGTAGTAAAGCTTTTTATGTACACATTTAAAGGGTTTGATTAACGAGACAATAGTCTTTTTTAATAAATGGTGCAAGTTAAACATCCCACGTTTTCTTAACTATGGTTCACTGTGGTGGTTAAGATTCAGCTTTTTTTTTTTAGTTTAAATCAGTAAATGTATTTTTTGTTGATCTCTTTGTTGTTGGAATTGTTATGTAAGTGGCTCTTAGGAAAGAAGGATATAGGTGCAGTATTAACAGTAAAAATAGAAACTCACTGGGAATTCAACTATGAGGAACCATTATATCTAATCTTTAGTTACATGTTGATCCTTAGTGGCGACTAAGTGAAACCTCCCATGAAAGTCATCTATCTGGTGGCATTTTTCTTCTTTTATTTTGGTTGAAGATACATTTTTCTATCTGCCCTGATCACAGTAATATGTTGGTTAGCTTCTTTGCTAGCACCTCTGTTTCTATAAATTTGGGGGCAATTATTTCAATGACTATGCATTAGTACAAAAACAAAACCCAACCTGTGTATAAGGAGGAAACATATAGTTTCATTAAGTTTCGATACAACTCAAAGTAATAACTGCAGTAATTCAAAAGGAATCTGCACAAACTTGTTTCTGCAACCTGGTCAGCACCTCACCACAAAATATTTGACAGTTTCTTCCTCTTTAAGTGCCTTGTGTTGTCTAACTAACACACTTGAGTCCTCCAATTATAGACATTTATGTTTATGTATATGGAAGTTAGCCTCTTTGTAAAGAGTTATTTATTTAAATTTTTTTTTTTTTTTACAGTGGTTCATATAATTTGGCTGCAATTATAATTTGATTATACAACCCAAGTTCCCCAAAATTTGGAACACTGTGTGAAATCTAAATTAAAAACAGAATGTAATGATTTGAAAACCTCATAAACACATATTCTATTCCCAGTGGAAAGTAAACAACACATCAGATGTTGAAACTGCAACATTGTACCATTTCATGGAAAATATTAGTTCATTTGGAATTTGATGGCAGAAACATATTTCCAATAAGTTGGAACAGCGACAACAAACTGTAGAAAAAAAAGTATGTGGCACAAATAAAAAAAACTGGAGGAGCATTTGACAGAAGACAAGGAGCATTTCAGAGAAGAAGATGTAATGAGGGGCAGAGTTTTCCCAATCTGCAACAAACTGCTTCCAGAAAAAAAAAAGTTCCTCAACACAAAATATGAAGACTTTTAAGTTCCCACCATCTACAGTGTATAATAGCATCAAATGATTCTGAAGTTCAGGAGAAATCTCTGTGCACATGACCCGAGACCAAAGATCTAAACTGGATGCTTGTAAACTTCTGGCCCTCAGGTGACACTTTTTTAAAAACATGACACTACTGTATGGGCTCAGGAAAACTTCAAGAAATCGCTGTCTGTGAACACAGTTTGTCAAACAATTTACAACTGCAGATTAAAGCAAAGAAAGCAAAAAAAGAATTATGCAAAGAAAAAAAACGCATGTAAACACAATCCAAAAATGCTCAAAGATAAAATGCTCAAAGATAAAATGGTCTGAGGCAAAGTGGAAAACTGTTCTGTGGGCCGCTTAATCAAAATTTGAAATGTTCTGCGGCAGTCAAATGTTTACACCTAATTACAAATCCATTTCGAATGATCATGTTTGCTTTATTATTTACTTTTGTCAATACCTTTGATCAAACAAAAACCATCCATGTTGCAACACCGGATATAACACTGGCGCAGTCCATGTAATTATCTGATGTAAAGCGGTTCTCCAAGCTCGGAATACACTTGACAACTGTGTTCTGCAGGTAAAGCATCTGCCCACATACTTTCATAAAAACTAACTAACTAACATTAAATAAAAAGACTGAAACACACACATTAAGGACTTAGATACGTGTATGCTTATCTAATGTTGAGCATTAAAGAGGCTTAAGACACTAACAACTTGTAAAATATGTCACACACCCCCAATAATAAGAAGCCAACCTCTTCCAGTTCACTTAGAAATTTGGTTTTAGCTTTAAACTGTAATATTTAGTTTCTATGAGGGATAAAAACAGGAAGCAATTTTCAAACTTACAATAAACTATTCTCTATTTACTCAGTTCTTATTGATGGACTAATGCACAGAAAGACACCTTTTTTTTCAATCAGACAATGATGCAGTGAAATAACAGATTTATTTCTCACCTAATTCGACAAGTGAAGTTTAACATGGGTTAAATAAAAAGTAAACACACTTTCCTACATGTATAATTTTTTTGCAAAATGCAGATTGGATTTAAAGGGTGAGCATGTCCAAACTTTTGACTGGTACTTCATATATATGCAAGAGTTTCATGTTCAGCACCATGTACTTAGAACAAATTTGTTTGGTTTTGTTAGTGTTATTATAAGCTCCATTAAACTGGTCTGTCCAGTTTCATTAGTGGCAGTTATGGTTTATTATCCTAAAAGGCCTGAATGTTCAGATGCTGTTGGGTGTTTCACACAGCAGCAGAGTCATGATTTACAGGAAGACAGAGAAGAGAGAGAAAGAAGATAAAACAATATTTTCCGCATAGAGTGCATAGTTACATGCTTTTTGCTCACACTGTCTGCCGCCATTATAGTAAAACATACTTTTCAAGAAAAAAAAAAACAAAACTGAACTCTAGAAGACTGTCAAGGAGGCAAAGTTACAAGTTTTCTTCCTAACATTTCCTGTAACTGGTATGGGTACGTGCAGCAGAGAGCTGATGCAGAAAAACAAGCAGACCAACCTTCATCAAACAAGACAACGCTGCTGTTATGCAGTCACCACACTGAGACAGAGTTGCTTGGATTAAATGTTGGATGAGTGTCACACGCATAACAAGTATTTAAAGTTTCGATCTTATGTTAAAGTTGTTCTTTGTTCCTCTCACACATGCACTTATTTCCATTCACTCTGGTGGCAGCTGAAGATAGTAGTGTACAGTGTGAACTTCAGCCCCAGTGTTTTCTGTAACACTCAATCTATCAAGGTTAGGTCTGGTAACATTCACATATCACTTTCTACAAGTGTGAACTGTTGCAGTCACGTCAAAAAACAAAGAGTAGTGGTGGATTAATTTTGCATATGATCACTTTTGCTCTCTTTTTTTTAAACCTGTCTTGACCAGCATAATCTGAATCATCAGAAACAGATGTACTTTATTAATTACAGACTGGGAAATTTCACTATTACAGCAGCATTATAGAATGACAGAGAGGGGAAAAAAGATGCAAAAATACTTTAAACAGAACACAGTTAACAGATATCCAGGTCAAAAATAGAAAATATAAGAGATGTAAACACTTTCCCATAATATTAAATAGGAAAGTGTGTCCAAACTAAACTAAACTTTACTGAAAAGCTTTTTTCCTTTTTTTATATATGCATTTCCTTCATATACATGCTCTTGATAGCCCATTTGTGTCAACTGAAATAATGTGTCAAGTTATACATCATGCTCAACCCTTGTAGGTTTAGTCAGGGATTATCATGGCAGGGGAGTGAGTTTTAGACATGCCAGTGTTCATTCCACATCTAAATATTACAAATTAGCAAACTATGTGTAACATAGTTTATTAAAAAAATCAAACAAGCAAACAAAAACCAAAAGAGACAAACAACCCTAAAAGGCCTGGGCCTTTAAAAAAAAGAGAGGGAGAGGAAAACAAAGTAATTGCATATAGAGTAGTTGTCAAAAGTTTGGACAATTACATTAGATCCAGTAAATATGTGTTTTCACACTTTTGACTGGTATATGATTTTTGTATCTATGCTGTTTTAACAAGTCTATTTCAGCTTGCCACGCAAATGCTGGCATCAGTTCCATTCAAGCACCTAAGAAGATAAGAACTCTCTATTTACTCTGTAATTACTTCCATCCACAAGACTAATACTGTATCCAAACATCACTGAGTTAACTTGCAGGCAATACTGAGAAAAAAGAAAATAGACAGTAAGACAAATTCCTGACAAAAGAATGATGAAATAAATTCTAAGTGTCCATGTAGTATGTCTGTAATGGACAACTTATTTATGATGTAAAATACTACTGCATGTCCACAGAGTGTGATACATAATCATGATAATTAAGGATAATTGCATGTCAATGGAAGTAAAGGCAGCTTCTTAATCTGAGAAACCATCTGCTGATGACAGAACTAGAGGTAACTTCAGGTTATCACTTCCCAGAGGCATGTTGTTGAAAGAGATTCAGCCCTCATAACAGGGAACACTTTTCACAGCTTTACTAGGCAATCAGTTGATCTGACCCTTAAAACAGAAACATTATGACAAACACTTCTTTGTCTTCAGCCTAAATTAGCAGAAAAATCCACAAGTTTACTTTAGAAGCAAAAGCTACTCATACTCTAAATATGACTATTTGTCATTCTCAACACTCTATGCTGCAATGTTGTCACATTTGTGATGTCATTTACTGATGAAGTGTTCTATTGTTAGTTTCATTTCCGTTTGACGTGCATTAAGACTTAATCTGTAAGTCTGAAAAATGGCCAAATCACAAGGTTAGTTTAATTTCAAGACATATCCTCTTGTAACAAACCAACCAAACAGGTTTCACTCAGTCATGACTGAGGCTGGTATGCCACAATACTACTGCTCAAGTGACCGTGAATAACTATGTCATCCAGTCACAATGGGCTCAGACAATGTTTTATAAGGGAGGCAATGCAACACACACACACACACACACACAAACACACACACACACACAAAAACACATTTGTTAATGTACACAGTTGCGCAGCAACATTGATTCTTGTGGTACTTCCTGCTGCCTTGGTCTGAATAGGAGATATAGAAACAAAATGATCTAGACAAATCAACGTTTAGAAAATTCCCAGCTTTCCTTCCCAACAGAAACCCTTCTATAAAAACCATATCTTAGCTGAATTAACAAAATTCTAACATGACTTTAACAAATAGACTTAGAGGACATGAGAGGCTAGCAACTTCATTCATTTCAGACATTTTTTTGTTTTAAGACTAAATTTCTTGCAAACAAGAGGACATAAGATCTAAACACCATATAAAGTACTCAAAACACATTTTGTTGTAGTTCCTTTAGGTGTCTCATGCTAATAGGCTATATAAAAAGTGGATCCACTCATTTACATTGTGGACTGCCATTACAGCAATAGTCTATGCATTTAACATCACACTCACTTACTGATTAATGAATTGACATGTCTAGATTTGGACAGAAAGGTTGAGACAGAAGAAAAATTGGCCAGAACAAAAATTTTCTTGTTCAACCCAAGAGAAAAATTGAGCAACACAGTTTATCCACTCTTGGGGATTCTCTTTTAACTTTAGTGTTCAAGCATAATACAGTTTTCGCAAAAGGCTGCCCAGTATCACAGCAGGAGGGGCAGCAAGCCAGCCAGCATGCTATGTACAATGTGCTCACCATCACGTCCTCTCCTTGGTCTAAATGGTCTGTTTGCTTTCACACTGTAAGCGAATCGCACCAGGGTTGATTTGCAAGTAAACAGAGACCTCTGGTTTTCAAGGGGACCGGAGTTCACTTCTTTGATCCACACCACAATGCAAATGAAAGTTCACACTACTCCAAATGAACCACACTGTCTGTGAGAGCAGACCAGGGTTCATTTAATGCACCTGTATCCATGTGGCCTCTGTCCCTTCTTGTAGGTGCTTCAGTGTTGCATTTCCAGTCTTAGAGCTAGCCTTTTGACCTCATTTTATCCAGTTCAACATTGGCTTCACCTTCCAAATTCTGTGGCTACGCCATGATTTATATGCTGTCTGTACTGGAAAACTCCTCCACTGAGACATCGCACAACTACAGAGTAATCAGAGTATTTCTGCAGATGACAGGACTCAGAGTTGTACTGGAAGTCTGGGGTGTACAGTGTGAAGAGAAATGGTTAGAGCACAGTCCCTTGTGGTGCTCCAGTGCTGCAGACCAGCATCTTAGACACACAACCTGTGGTCTGTTTGTTAGGTAGCAATAAATCCAGGTGGTTGTGGAGAGATCCACCTGGAATTTATGGTCCAGATGAGAGTGGGTCCTCTGAAGCAGGTAGATGATAGTGTGTTTTCAACCCCAAACCAATCACGGTATGGAAACTTTAATGGGTCCTGAACGGTGTTCACTTGCATATTAAGGTGAGCCAATAACAGTCTCTCAAGTACTTCAATGATGTGAGATGTTCGGACAACTGGTCTGCAGTCATTTGGTTTAGATAGTTGGGATTTTATAGGGTATTGGAAGAAGGCAGGATGTTTTCCACAGCACAGTTACTCTTTTCTGACTCAGGATGGTGTTAAAAAGGTGCTGAAGAATCCAACATAGTTCTGAGCAGGTTTTTGGAAGCCTGGGCCTGACACCATCTGGACCTGCAGCCTTGTTCCAGGTCAGTTTCCCTAGTTGTTTCCTAACCTAACTGCAAAGACAACAATAAAGTAAAGACAACTATCTATTACTGTAAATATTATGGAATCAATTTATAATGATTCACTATACAGTCCTTAATCTTATAAAATGTCACATTTCATAGTTTTATGATGGTACCGCTTTAAAATATACATAAAAACCACGGTGCATTATAATAGCGCTTCAGCTCAGAGTTGCCTGGACTACCTAAGGGTAAATGTTGTTGAGAAACCACACAACACAATGGTGATAATGACAACACAGACAAGAGCTTGCATGGCCACAGACAAACCAGTTCTTTGCATTGTTGTCGCTGGTTTCATTTACTTGTTCGCTGCTTTGTTTTGTTGTTACATCTTAAGGCTTGAAGCCATTTTGAAGACATTTGAATGGATGCAGGTTCATGCGGTGGTGGGGACTTAAATCACAGGTTTTCACAAATGCACCTGTTCCTTTAATTTACGTAACTTAATGAATCTTTCTTTTCCACCTTTAAGGGGACTTTCTCAAGAGGAACACTGAGACAAAATGTGAACCTTTGATTAATATAGCACAATTAATTTCTGAAGCAGAAGATTAAAACTATGAGAGATACCGAACAGCTTTAAAATGACTGAAACATCCATTAGCTAAAATTTCTATTACTTCAATTAAAAATTTAGCTACTTTAAAAGAAATAAACACATGTGTAAACAGGAATTTCTGATATAATTACAGGTTTTTTCATTGAAGTCAGTGGACCAACAATGGACCTGTCATCATTTTGATTTAAAATATTTTAGCACTATGATAACATGACACTACTGCATACTGCTTAATCAGATAAGAGCAGACTGATAAAGTTAAGACTGCTCTTCTTTCCGTGTTTCTTTACCTTGTTTTCTTATTACCATGTAAGTTACGGGCATTGTGAGCCATCAAGGAAGGAATGCACAAAAATCTTAAAGCCAGGAAAAAAAATAAATAAATAATGATGTGCCAAAATTCATGCATGCTGCTTCGTAGCATCACATGCTTAACCTGTTTTCCACAAACCCCACCCTATGGAAACATGAGTGATGCTGGAGGATTTTTTTTTTCTGATGTGCCCTTCTTTGCACTTCCCACCCCTTGGTTTAAATAGTGACACAGACTCAACAAGTGTCACACCTTCACCTGGCAGCCTGTTGGGAACATCAGAAACAGACCAACAACTAATAACCAAGGAAAAAAACACTGCTCAAGGTGTCCAATCAAAGGAACTACCCATTTTGTTTATTTCTAAATTAAATTATTCAACTGTTTGAAACCAAGAGAAGCTACAGGTAAGCAATGACAGCCATTAATATAATACCTTATATTCAAAGATTGATCAAATTTTACCCCAACAAAGGCTCATCTTAATCACACCGTGTTAAATTACAAAAATACCACTAACAAAGGCTAACCTGTGACTGAGACTATGCTGAATTTAATTTAACATGCTACATTTGTTAAAAGACTACTTTATATGCATAGATATTTTAAAATGTATTGCTGTGATAATGTTTTTTTTTTTTGTTTGTTTGTTTTTTTTTATTTTGTTTTATTTTGTTTTGTTTTGATTTTGTTTTTGTTTTTTTTAACAGTATTATTTTTAAGCAAATCTTTACCACTGACTCTCACAGCTAACTGTAGGTGAAGAGTCCCATTAAATTATTTCAATACATGATTCTCTTTTATAGGGATGGACAGCAGACTGGTCCTTAGTGTCATATTTGTGACACTGGGTTTGGGATTTATGGGCACGTATGCAGAGTCTAACAGCACAACAGAAAGCCCAACGACAAGAAACACCACGTTGACAAGCAACAACACTGTGACAGGCAACAACGCGGTGACAAGCAACAACGTGGTGACAAGCAACAACACGGTGACAAGCAACAACACGGTGACAGGCAGTACAACAAGCAACACCGTGGCAGCTACAACAGTTGCTCCCGCAGTGTCACCAAACATTACAGTGGTAACGCTTGAGGTGAGTGACATCAACTTAAGTAAAAAAGCAAGGTGCAACCAAGGAGAGAATGCTGCTGTAAGTTCCATTTTATCAACCCACCCAGTGTAATGGATCTGGTCTGTTTTGCAGACACCTGTTTCTAACACTCAGTGTGGAAAGCAACAGCTCTGTGCATCTGAGCCTGCTAACTGCAACCCCTCCATACCAGGATCCTGTTTCTTTATTGGTGCACAGCAGAAGGGCGGTGCAAATTTTGAATTTGCGCTCGCTGGACAGTCGTCAGGTTACATTGCGGCATCTGTGTCAGCTAGCAGCACACAGGTATGTCATGTTTATCACTCAGTTGCAAACAAATAACTGTGCAAACCAGAACCATTAAACATTTTTGCCCCACAGGGACCTAATGACCCAAACTACGTCTGTGCAAACAACAATGGAGTTGTTAAGTTCTTTAGCACTGTCCTCGTCAATGGTCAGCTTCAGGAGAGAAATGTGAGTTTTACTGACATGCTTTCCTCTTTTAGATTTTCTTATGTTTTCTGTCAATGCTGCACATAGCAATGACATTTATCAGTCTGATTTTAGCAATGTAAACATGTCTTATAAATGAACATCTTTGTCTTGTTCAGGTTAATACAAATACAGTTACTTAGATACAACTGGCATATTCATCCCAGTTTGAATAAAACTGTTTTAAAACACATTTAGAAAAACTGCTAAATGTCTTGTCCAAGACAGAGTTAGTGTTACAGAAGGGAATCTCTTAATTTAGAATTGATTTAAAGGATATTTCCAAGGCCCACCACAGCCCTTTTGAACATTAA